>NC_084728.1:4043450-5243450 GCF_033807575.1 Cydia pomonella
GCTTGACTGAGAATGGTTAGAGAAAACGGGGATTTCCCGTCGACCAAACACAAGTGAATGATTACATATCTTCAAGTATACTCTGGTGAACCCACTTTGTGAGTAGAAAAAAAAGACGTAATATTCAATTATTACTGCGCGTTATTACTGTACAGCCTACAATTGCATTGGTGTAGGGGAGGAAGAAAGATAAGGGTTCTATGTTAAAATAAATAATAAATAGGTTAGTTATTGTTTTTTTTATTTTTATTTTCATGAAACTTTAACCGTTTCAATTGAAAATATAGGTATTACACAAAATATCGGTGGCATAACACTTGATTTCAGAGTCGACAATATCGTTTACATTGCACAAACTACCTATAATATTGCGTGCATGTTGAACATTAGCGGGGTGATATATCTTGAAATGTTTCTTGAAGAAGTTGAGACGGTTTTCGTAGGTAGACTTTATTTTGTTCAAGTATCCGATACGTGCGTTAATACACTCCATAACACATTCGATATGACTCCATTCCATGTGGTTTATCACCAAGGGGTGTGTGTTCGTCACCGGTTCATTGTCACAGCTGAGTAAAAGTAACGGTACAGGAGAGATACACATCCGAAGACGATCGCACTGAATCAGCTCTGGTGAAACACACATTGGGCTATGAAAGAAGTTTCCAATGACGTCAACTTTTTCCGCAAACATTGCATTCCATTCTTCACAGGTGAGTTCATAATGGCCATTAAAACTGACACAGGTATGTAATCTGATTTTAGCTTGAATAAACTGCAACTTCAAGTATACATGGATATTTGCAATCGGAGCACTTGCACCAGCAGGACAGCGTTTGAGATTGTAGACACTCTTGCTCAGCTCACAGCAACCATCACCAGCACCGGAACAATCAACCGACGGTGTGTAAGAAGGTAAAAAAATGTTTGAATAATTCATTTTTTAAACGTATTTTCAAAGTTCCAAGACACGTTTACAATTGAGGGTGGTCAATGCTCTACTGAATGATTTTACGTGTGGCACTGGTGAGAGCGTTTGTACTCAAACAGTGAATCATTGATAATGAGACAGTATGCCGTGGTGTTGGCAGGTACATTCTCTTTAAACTCCATTTCCAATTTAATATCAATAGCACCAGCTCCCGAGTTGAAGCTGTCACACTGTCTGGACGTGTCAATGACTATTAATGGAGAGTGTGTCTTGTAATGAGCATAATTTACTTGAGGGCTGGTATGATCACGGCTGTAGTACGATCGTTGGAAATTGGTAAATGCGTCATATAAGAGCGCATAGTTGTTTGTTTTAAATTCAGCCGAAAAAGGATCGTATGGATAATACTGTGCGTTCAAATACACCCTGCAATTGGTAAGATTACAATGGTCGAATATACTCATATCTTTGGTCTTGTCGTTCCTGCGTGCCGTTTGGAAACCAACAATGAGATAGCGAGGTTTCTCAAGCTGAGTACTAGTCTTGATGCACCAAATATGACGTTCTGAGGAAGGTAGTATGGGATATTCATACAGTTCCCACGTGCGGAACGCTATCTGAACTGGTATGCTGCCCTCAACATACGACATTAAGCGCAGTTTCTCCTTATCAGATACTTTTATGACTGGCATCCTCCATGTGACACGAGTGATTTCAATCTCACCATTTGGAGTCGGCGGTTTTGGTACCGTATTCGGATCAACGGGTGCTAAATCTAAACAGTTTACATCTATACTGGCGCGATTTAATATCAACTCGTGTTTCCCATTCATTATTACCTTCTTGTAATCCTCGGCGAAACCCAAGAAATGAGATAGTGGTATGGTTAATGTAAACTTGTCATGTATCTTTTTAGCACCAACTTCCCACCCCGCAGTCTGAAGACTATGGTCCATTTCCTTGGTGTATGAGATTAGTCCCTTAATGGTGGATGTGATGCCGCAGTTTCTCGCTCGATCAATCTCCACACCGTTCAATTCATAACGAATGTCTTGAAATAAAAAAGCAGCACCATTGTTGACCAGTAGACAGCCTTTCTCCACAGTGCCTTCCACTAATATTTGACTTTGACTCGGTAGTAGAATTAGATCTTGACGGTTGATACATATGTGGATGTTATCGTTGTTTTTGAAAGAGTCATTATACGGAGTGTATGGGTGAAATTCTATACTTTCTATACTGTCATCGAATAACACCTTCTCACCAATGTTTAAGATAGATGACGAGGACATACTTTGAAACCGATACTCTGTAAAAATGTACTGTTTTCTCTAGTCAATTTCCTTGGTTGTTGTTGTTTTTGTAGTGACTGCCGCTGTCTCTCGTTAATACGACGTGTTGTAGTAGTTCTCTCGACGAGAGCAAGATCTCGACTAGTTGTGAAGGTGTTGTTACCAAGGCTTTTATTGTTATGTATAATCATTTTTTTTTTTTTACTTTTTACGAATATGCAAACGAAGTGCAATGCTTTCACCTCGGAAATTTACCGTATTACCGTGCTCGTTTACAATGCGCAATTCAATGTTTTGTATGCGATTGTTACTCTTCTTGACGGGTAGATATATAATATTGGTAGGTTGTTCAATAATTTGGTAGCCGGGCGGGACGTCAGGTGAAAACTCGTGTAAAACATGTGACGGCTTGTTGTTTACGAATGAGCCCTCCACAATATTGCACTCTATTCTTATAGTGTTTGTAATGATTATATTAATTGTTTTATCCGACCAATGTGATGTTTTTGCTTTAAGCTTTTTCGCTGAATAACCAAACAATGACCCTATGCTGTTTGGTTTGTCAAAGCGAATATCATACTTTGGCGAGAATATCATACACTTGGAGGTATTGTTATTTACAAAGATATCCACCAATTTTTCACCATCACCTTTAGCCCTCTTTGTCATTTCCTCGTTCAAGAGGTGTATTATACTGGAGAGCTCGTATGAACCTTCAGGAATTGCGATTACATCATCCCCATAGTGAAACATATTATTGCTCTTATCAACATTAGGAATAGTGTTGAAAGTCTTAAAGTACACGAGAGCACACTCGTAAAAACCATCATTGTCCAATTCTAGAGCCGGTTGAAAGTCTACATTCAACACAGGCTCGTTACCGCTCAGACTTATTGTGAATGATGTCATAGACATGATACTGACGGGTAGACGATTAATGTAAGAATGAAACTACGCATGTAATGCTCATTATATTTATTTAAAACAAACGCTTAGCATTGGTACACAGGAAGGCCAACATAAGTGTCCACAATTTACAGTATTAAATTTCTGTAATCGATTGTAATTATACTCTACTCGCATGTTGCGCTGTTGTTTGGTACTAGCGGAATCATTTATATAATCAATAAACTCTCGAGGTGGTCTCAAATCACCAAAGCTATCAAAATATAGACAATAATTACCCTTTTTCGCATAGGCACACCAATGTGTACCTTCACCCTGCTGAGAGTCTAAATTGATAATACCAGTTTCATAATAGTGAGGTTTCTTTGGGAGATTATCTCGCATGAAAACACCCCTAAAGTAGGGGATTTTCTCTCTACGTGCAAATCTCACAATGTCCACATCGGTGAGAGCTTGACCAATCGGAGGTAAATCTAATTTCTTGTTTTTTTTTTTTTCGCCACTTTTGCAGTTGCCGTTACTGTTGCTGCTGCTGCTGCTGCTTCATTAGCCGGTGTAATGTAGAGTCCCATTCCACGTTTATAAGGTGCTAAATATAAACCTCTACCGACAATCTTGCTTTCATTATTATTATTATTATTTCTATTCCTGACCATTTCATAAATATTTTTAGCAGCAGTGGTAACACCGCCGGCCAAAGTTCCCGTGGCTGCTAAAGCACCCAGTAGCGGTATCAAAGCTGGTAGGAAACCGCCTTTCTTAGGTATTGGAATGACTCGCTGTTTCTGTTGTCCCTTAACAATTTTCCCTTTAACAAAATGTTTAGCAGCTTTTACACCCACTTTTAGTAGTGTATTAGTAGTTGTATCCTTCTTTTTCGCAATGTGTTTTTTTACAGCATCACGACTTGCTTTAATGACTTTAGATATGGGAATCATACCCATACCGTGTTTAACTTTATATTTCATAATCTTATCTACCGCTAACGCGGCAATACGTTCACCAATTGAATTGTTACCACGCCAACGATTTTCAGCAGCTTGGGCCAATCGCAAATCTGCTTGATGACGTCCCTCCAATGTTTTATCACGTGAGTAGGCAATATCGTGTAATTTACAAGCTTCGTCAAGCGGATTCACACCGGGATCGTTGCGAGCCAATCTCTCCTTCAATCTAGTACCGGGACCGCAATAATTGTAACCGGGTATGTGCGCTTCGAATGGTAGATTATTAATTAAATTATTTATAATACCCCCACCGCTACTATGAGATCGCAGTCGTCTAGGTCGTTTGGGATTATGCTTAACACTAACCCCGCCAATGTGTGTTATCATCTCAAGTATCTATACTTGACTGTGTACGTGAGTATAAAGTATGCCTATATATCTATATAATATTTAAACCTTTGAAATTTGATCATGTATGTGTGTATGTGTGAGTATAAAATACATGTCCTAACGATTTGATACATCACAGTGAAATGAAGCTTAAAAAACAAAACACGTCACTCGCTATTAAAAATTGGAGTGTTGTGCTAGATGATAATGTGAAACCAGCAATGACTCATCGCTCCCTTAAACATGGCTCGTTGCTGGCGAATAACATTAGATGTCTCATCTGTGGACCTTCCAACTGTGGCAAGACAAATGTTCTGTTGTCTCTGCTCTTACATCCGAACGGTGTAAAGTTTCATAATGTTTATCTTTATTCGAAATCATTGAATCAACCTAAATACAAGTTTCTGAGTGACGTTTTAGAGCAAGCGGGTGACATACCGTTCACACGTACAATGATAAGAGTCAAGTCGTCCCACCGGAGGAAGCTGCGGAGGACAGCGTCATTGTATTTGACGATGTGGCTTTGGAAGATCAAGATGCCATTCGTCAGTACTTTGCAATGGGACGTCATCGTTGGTTAGATTGTTTCTACTTATGCCAGACATATAGTAGGATACCTAAACAGTTGGTACGTGATAATGCCAATCTTATATTGCTATTCAAACAGGACGAGTTGAATTTAAAACATGCCTATGACGATCACGTGAACACCGATATGGGTTGGGAAAAGTTTAAGGAAATTTGTCGCGAGTGTTGGCAGAAAAAGTATACTTTTTTAACAATCGACAAGGAGAGAGACATTAATAAGGGTCGATATCGTAAAGGATTTGACGTTTTCATTATTGTATAAAATTTAGTGTCATCTCCGGTTTATTATCAGTTTTATGTTGTCAGCTACTGAAGAACAACGTCGTTTAATTTATATCCTATCAACATATTAGCATCGGCCGTACCAAAAGCAGCAGCAGCAGAAGCAGCATCAGCACATATACTATAAAATAAAATATGTTTGGTAATAAAAAGTTGAAACGGAAACTCGTAGATTCCATTGAGAGTGTAAAGAGAAAAGTAAAAGCGTTGCGAGCAGATAAAACTTTGCTTGACACTTCGCTAGCTCAAACCTTTGAACCAATTACAAAACCGCTCAATGTTTTAATGACTAAAGCTTTAGAATCTAAAGGTAATAATAATAATGATGACAATGCTAAACCAGCAGTAATGAATAACCCCCAGCTCCCTTTGATAAAGACCTCCACACCATTGTCAAAACATTCACGTAAAAGGAAATATCTGATTAAAACCGAAGAACCCAATAGTAAACTGATTAAGTGGAGTAATAATCTTTTTACAAAAACACAACAGTTTGATGATGCTGCTGATGATGATGATGATGAAGATGATTCTAATGATGATGCTGATAATGATGATGATGATGATGAAAGAAAAACAGAGGGAGATGAAGAGTTTAGCGATGCTGAAGATATGAAGTCGGCTCTTGAATTTGATGAAGGTGGTGGTGGTAGTGGTAATAGTAGTATTGATGATCTACAAAATAAATATATGAAACATCTTTTAAAAACATCAAAAATACCATTTGGTGTTTATCTCAAGGATAATAAAATGCATATTGGTAATAGTCGGGTTAAAATCATTGATGACGTGTTACATATTAAAGATTCACGATTCAACCTAACTCCTGGACTGTTGGAACTTATCTTTAAAAGAATACCAAACAAGAATATAGTTTTGAGAAAAGATGTAGAGGATTACAATAATATTTTAGACATTACAAACGCTCATCGTAGAGGATTCTCGCCAAACGGCCAATTGAGTGGAGATAGAAGTGTAAAATATCAATGTTACATTAAACAACCACAAGAATCAAAGAAACATAAAGAAGGTGGATGTTTGAACTCTGGTAGAAGAGATGTATTAACAACTAAAACTTTTTATCCTAAAACTGATTATATCTATTGGGATGATCCCAACGAACTGGTGAGCCGTTTACAGCTTTTGATAGCATCACAGAATGCTGGCAACACCTCTCATTCGAACGAGATCAATGCAATCGTTGAGGAACTGACTGAGAGCGGTATAATTTTAAAGTAAGAAAACAGACCCTCTTCTGTTAGCTGTTTTTAAACCTGTTCTGAGCTGTTATCTAATAAAACAGACATGTTTTGTAACTAAGCCTCTCCCCCCTTGCTACCTTGTTATAAATACCGATGAGGCCTCCCCCATCGTTCACTTTCACAATGCCTCTTAACAAGTTTGGACAATACTTGGGTAGCGAGTCTACAATCCGTGACGACTTGAAAGTGGAACGAGATTTAGTAGATTTTGAAAATAGACGGGTGGCAGGAATTCATAAATCTTTTCTTAAAACTGATGCTATTTGTAGGGCTGAATTGGATGAACAAGTAGTATTTTTAAACACAAAGCTAAAGGCAAATATTAAAGATATAAAAGATTTACGGGTAAAGGTTGAACAATTATCAGCTAGAATTACTACACAAACACACGCACCACAACCAGCCCAAACACCATCAGCAACGGCAATAGCTCCAGGAAAGCGATTGAAGAAAAATGAGGTAAAGCTCAAGTGGTCAACGAGATACACAGGTATGCGAGAAAAACATTTCCACGTCGTCGATTCATTCAGAGGGGGCTCGATGACACATGGCAGATTGATCTAATTGATATGCAAAAGTACTCCAAGGATAATAACAACTACAAGTACATTCTAGTGTGTATCGATACCTTTTCCAAATACGCTTGGATGCAACCGCTAAAGTCTAAGAGCGCTGAAGATGTTACAAAGGCAATGAGCAGAATTTTGAGTGAAAAACGGGAGAAAGCCCAAGAATATTCAATCAGATGATGGAAAAGAGTTTTTCAATGTCAAATTTAAATCGCTCATGAAACATCATCATATCAATCACTACTCTACCTATAGTGTCATGAAAGCTTCCATAGTGGAAAGGCTAATTAGAACCTTAAAACATTGGATTTGGAAACAATTTAGCATGAATGGTTCCTACAAATGGATACAGCTGACAAGTGAAGTGGAACAATATTACAATAACAAACTGCATCGTACTATCGGTATGGCACCGGCGAGTGTGAATAAAAACAACTCTAAACAGTTGTTACATAAAGTCTACAATCACATTAAAGTCAAACCACGTGCCAAGTTCAAGGTCGGTCAACATGTGAGAATTAGTAAATATAAATCCACTTTCGCCAAAGGCTACACCGGCAATTGGACTACGGAAATATTTACAATAACTAAAGTGCAAACTACTAATCCAGTGACCTATTTACTTCAAGACGCTAATCACCAACCCATCTCTGGATGTTTTTATGAACAAGAGTTGCAGAAAACTAAACACAATGACATTTATCTAGTGGAAAAAGTTTTAAAGCGTCGTGGAAATAAAGTGTATGTAAAATGGCTTGGCTTAAATGAAAAAAGTTGGATAGAAAAAGATAACATTGTGTAACTATTTTACTCAATAAATATTCATTTACTCCAAATCAATGAGGTTTCACTCAATAAAACATTCCTATATTCAGTAATATGAATTTATTATTAATACGTGTACATTAAAACATTTACATTCGCAGCGAGCTAACAATTTAAAATTATTCAATGACAAGGAATAAATGCATCATCACCTTAATATGTACGAGCATTCTTACATTTAGGTTCACATTCATAATCACCGGAAGCTATTATGTTTGGACCTAGCACACAAAATATTACATTGATTAAATAATTAAAAGATTTAGTATTGAACACCACGCGTGAAAATAGTTCCGCTGTAACGCCACCTAATAACGCAATCCAGTCTTGATAGTTGATTTGAGCATCTCCCACTATCTCTTCTACGTCATCGTTTAAATCGTCCCACATTACAATTAACGGGTAAATATGACAATCGTCATGGTGACCTTCGATATACAATCGTTTTAACAATCTCGCTACTTCCGCTCTAAATGTGTGAAATGGCATGGGGAGGCGCCATCTATTAATCAGAGTATTGTTCTGGAACGCTTTTATCCACTTGCTTTTACATCCTTGATAAAAAGATTTCATTTCATCGCTCGTATCGCTCTCAGAAGCGCTCTCTAGGCAGTTTGCTTTTCCCTTGTCCCCATCGTCTTGTTTTAACAGTGCCTTTGCTGTTGCCATCGGTTGTGGTCCGGGTGACGATTGCGAAGTGGAGCTGCTACAGCCACCGTCACAGCCGCCGCCGCCGCTTGTGGTGGTGGACAACCAGCACTGGCAGCACCAAGTGGTGATGGTATTGTTGTCGGCTGGGGAAAATATAATAAAAATATTGTTATTATTTATATTAAAAGTAAGCAAGTATTCCTAATTGAGAACATAGGGGATAGGTCGAAAGTGATAGATTATTTAAACTACAAAGACAGAACAGAGGTGAAATACTCAAATGTTAATGTGAGTATAATACAACTATACTTACATTTGGTATGTGATGAAGCTTGCGGATCCATGATTTCAACGCAATATTCGTTGTGACACTGTAGTGGGAATATGGTTCAACATGCTCTTTTATAGCAGAAAAATTCAGTTGAGGGGTGGGGTGTAGACGGGCGGGCGGGGCGCATGTGGTAAAGAAACGTGTGAAACGGTTCTCATGAACTATATGAAAAGAGGAAAAGATTTGTTTGTTAAGTTATCGTACAGGAAACGAAACTACATTACTTTGTAATAATTAAAATATAAATATATGTACTTACCTCAACTTTCGGTGCAAACTGAACCATCTTTGTCGAGCGAGGTCAAATGTAGTCATTTACATTATTGCTCAACGAGCTATAGGAAATTGGCATCGATACATGCGAATTTCACATAACGCCTAGTCTCACTACGATTGCATATATAGTCGAGAAATTAGGACCAGTTTCACCGTGACGGGGTGGCCTAGGGGTTCATGACGTTAACTGGCTAAAGACGCCCCGGTCAGCTAAAGACGCTGGTTTGAATCCGACCTTCGCCACTGGAGGCCACCTCGTCACTTTTTGTTTGTCGTACACGTACAAAGTGGTGCCATCTATTTTAGCGAAGTTTTCCCTCGGGAGATAAATACCTTAAACATAGAAAGTAGCGCCAACTGGCGAGGATATATGCACAACTACCAAGGGGCGCAGGGCCAGGGGCAGCGGCGGGGGAGGGGGCGGGGGAGGGCGGGGAGGCGGCGGGGCAGGGGGGGCTAGTGGCGCCATCTAACGGATCTTTGCCGAACTACCAAGTGGCGCAGGGGGGAGGGGAGGGGGGGGGGGGTGAGGGGTGAGGGGTGAGGGGGAGGGGAGAGGGGGGAGGGGGAGAGGGGGTTGGGTGAGGAGGAGGGGGGTGGGGGAGGGGGGTGGGTGAGGGGGGGTGAGGGGGTTGAGGGGGAGGGGGGTGAGGGGGGGGGTGAGGGGGGTGAGGGGGAGAGGGGGGTGAGGGGGTGAGGGGGGGGGGGGGGTGAGGGGGGTGGGGGGTGAGAGGGGGTGAGAGGGGGTGAGAGGGGGGAGGGGGGTGAGGGGGGTGGGGGGTGAGGGGGGTGAGGGGGTTGAGGGGGAGGGGGTGAGGGGGGGGTGAGGGGTTGAGGGGGGGGGGGGTGAGGGGGGGGGAGGGGGAGATAAATACCTAAAGTGAGCTGGAATCGGCATATCCTCCCTACTCACTAGGAGCACTGCAATGGCTGACGGTTTCAATGTGTGCGTGTCACGAATGTATACCTAGGCGGATTGAGTACATTTTGTCCAGTTTGGTATGAACACCTTTCTAGCTCGGAGATAAGGTTCAATTTAGTATGGCAAAAAAAGTAAGAGCGCTTTTCCACTTTAGATACAACTTCATGGATTAATATCGTATTTTACGAAAGATAACGTGATATTGGGACCATGCGAAGTGCGTGGTGGGGGTAAGTAAAGCGATCCCAGCGCATAAGGTGGTAAAAATTTGAACTAACTGCGGATAGCGTCTTTAACATTTCGTACAATGATATGGCTCGAAATGAAACTTTGATTTACGATTACTCCTGAAATATTCATTTAAATTGTATGGTGTAAGGTACCATTGTAATCTGTATGAAATGCTTAATATAACTAACGTATTTATTTTGATAATTGTTAATAATGTATCCATGTAAATAGCTTTGCAAATGCCACATATTACGTGATCTTTTTCTAGAAGTTAAGAATGGATATAGTAAGTTATCCTCAAAAGATAGACATTTCACATCGCGGACTTTTTTGTAGACCTATGAATGAGAAACAACCCCACCATACTTTGTGTTGTTATAGCTCAAACGGATTAGGCAGCGTTTTCGATTAAAGCTCCTAGCCAGCGTGATTTTTTCCGACAACATCGTTATATTTCAAACAATTTACACAAAACCTTAACAAGTTATATACTTAAGCCTTCCTCAAGAATCACTCTATTGATAGATGAAAGTCGTATGAAAATCCGTTCAGTAGTTTTTAGTTTTGGAGTAGTTTTATAAGATGTAGTGAATTGACGTTTTCCCCTAGAATTGCGGACACTAGGTTGCGTGACAGTCGTGCACGCTCCTAATAATTGATTAACCTATGTAACATATATATAAATACGATATGGTTAATTATATGAAGGTGAAGTGCAATGTAGGTTATGTATTTTAATCGTTAAAAAAAGATAAAACTAGAACGAACCTGCGAGGAAATATCCACTTATAATGCAACGTTCATGCATGTACATGTTGAATGTTTATGTTTATAAATATGTACAATTCTATATATATTTTGTTTATGACAAACAGAGAAGACGCTTCACCCAACTTTATTGCGGCAGTGGAGCGTTTTATAATATTAAAGTATCAATATAAACAGGTCATCAATTAAAATCAAATATCCAGATAAAAGCCAGATAACGTAGTAGATATTATAATGTTATGCGATTAGAGTTATCAAATCAATCATAGTAGCCATATAATATCTGTCACAAGTGAGGTTATATTACTATTGTAAATACGTAGTTTGTGTGCATCGCAACGCGGAGACCGGTGTCATCCTACTCATTATCTGCGTTGACCTCGGGACTACTCAGTTACATAAACGCTATGATACCGCTCATAGTAGCGTGCGTTGTTATCGTTTGCTGTCTGTACTCGTTCAGTACGCGCGGCTATGACTACTGGCAGAAAAAAGGAGTGCAACATGAAAAACCACTACCATTTATCGGAAGCGCAGGAAGAATATTTGCCCAGAAGATGAGCATGACCGAATACTTTACGGAGTTGTACCGAAAATATCCAAAGGAGAAACTAGTTGGATATTACTTTTCGCGTGAAAAAGCTGTAGTCTTAAGGGATCCGGAGCTTGTGAAATGTGTTTTAATCACGGACTTCCAATACTTTTATCGTCGTGGAATCAATTATCATAAGGATGTCGTGGAGCCGATGTTCAAGAACCTGTTTTTTGCGGATGGAGATCTGTGGAAGCTGCTGAGGCAGAGGATGACGCCCGCTTTCACGTCCGGCAAGCTGAAGGCGATGTTCCCTCTGATCGTGGAGAGGACTGAGCGGCTGCAGCGCACGGCCGCCGCCACCGCGGAACGCGGCGCGGAGGTGGACGTGCGCGACCTCATGGCGCGCTACACCACCGACTTCATCGGCGCCTGCGGCTTTGGCATCGACGCTAACTCGATCGACGATGAGGATGCTCCATTTCGAAAACTGGGCAAACGTATATTCACACCTTCTCTCAGAGATATCATTGTTACTGTTGCAAAATGGTTGGCACCGGATTTATTCAAGTGTTTAAGAACTGTTGCTCCAGAAGTAGAACAGGATACGTTGAGTTTGGTGAGAAGTATCATGGAACAAAGAAACTACCAGCCTTCAGGCAGAAACGATTTTATAGATCTTTTGTTAGAGTTGAAACAGAAAGGCAAAATTGTTGGTGAATCGATAGAACACAGGAATTCGGATGGCACGTCGAAGATCGCAGAGCTAGAGTTAGATAACTTGCTCATGGCAGCGCAGGTGTTCGTGTTTTTCGCGGCGGGTTTCGAGACGTCCTCGTCGGCGACCAGCTACACGCTGCACCAGCTCGCACTGCACCCTGACCAGCAGGCCAAGTGCCAGCAGGAGATCGATGGAGTACTCACCAGATACGGTGGGAAACTTTGCTACGAGGCCGTGAACGAAATGAAATATTTGAAAATGTGTTTTTAGTAAGTAACAAAAACTATTATTCGTAATTAACAGCGCAGCCTCGAATTCATGAAAAGTTCTCTTAATGTTTTTTTCCACTCATAGCCGAACCGAATATAATGGTGAGACCAAAGCACATCGTTTCCGTTGGCTGGGCCACCTCGAAAGAATAGGTGAAGATCGTGCTGTAAAGAGGGCATATTTGAGTCGACCGACTAGACGCCGTCCTGTGGGTCATCCTAAGTATCGGTGAGCAAATAGAGTGGAGGTAGATCTCTGTGAGCTCGGTGTCAGTGAAAACTGGCGTGAATCCGCGCAGGACCGGGTAAAATGGCGTGCTCTTGTGTTGGAGGCCAAGACTCATTTTGGATTATTGCGCCAAACTAGTAAGTAAGTAATGTTTTTTCCAAGAATTATATCATCTCATCTTAGTACTATCCTATCGAATCATAAAGGAGCCCTAAGTCCGCTTTTAACAACCTTATCCTAAGAATTGCAATAGGCACTGGTTTAGTTATGCGAAAACGGGTAATTCCACGAGACTGTAACGTCAGTAACCAATTCTTTCGTGTGTATATAATTAATTAAGCAAATTTCCGTATCCAAATATCTACTTGTAGGGCTAACACCAGACATACAGACACATAAATTTACTTAATGAATGCAAGAACACACGAAAGAATTGGTAACTGACGTTACAGTCTCGTGGAATTACCCAAACTGCCAACGGATCTTCCAATTTAAATAGGATACTAGGCCTTATTGGGACCAGTACTGTTTCCTCACGCCGGTGTCCTATGGATACTATGGAACGAAGAAAATTTACTGCCTTTTTTTAACGATGTAATGCTATTTGGGACTCCCATATCCCATCTCTTTCTCTTAGCGAGAATCGGGGGGGAAGCCTACCCATTAAACCCACACCGGCGCTTTCCACATTGCCGTATGGGGGACGTCATGGGATCGCGAACATTATACCATGACGCTCCCTGGCAGCCCAGCTAGCATAACGCTGGCTCAACCGCACCTGAGAGCTAATTCAGGAACGTTTTAGCTTACCCTTACTCGTATAGCGCCGTATTAATGTAGGTCCTCAACCCAACAGCCCTATTGAGGGATCTGGCGCACATCAGCTGTGTACTGTGCTCGCCTTCTCTCCCTCCGCAACCTCTCCTCAGACAATTTACTGCCTGCTTCAGTCAACCATTTCTTTTTCAGTGAAAGCATGCGTCTGTTTCCATCACTGGGTTTCCTGATACGAAAATGCGCGAAGCCCTACACGTTCCCAGGAACTGACGTGAGCATAGATGAGGGTATAGCCGTGATCATCCCAGTTCAGGGTCTGCAAACTGATGAGCAGTACTTCGACGAACCAGAGCAGTTCCGACCGGAGAGATTCCATCCGGATAACCGTGTAGAAAACCACGTGTATCTGCCGTTTGGAGAAGGTCCTCGAGCATGTATTGGTACGCTGATAGTGATATTTTTAACACAAATCACTGAAGTAATTAAACAAAGACACAGGAAATTAAAATGATATTTATTTCCAAGGCTCCAACTTTTAGTGCCGATGACGTCAAGCCACACATACTCACATAGGATGGTTTCAAAGTCTTTTCGTAAACAATTACCACGTATGAGGAGTGTCCTTTCAAAGGGGTTTATTTTAGTATGGTTTTCATAGAGTAATAAGCCCTTTTGAAAAGACACTCCTCGTATGTTCTCTTTAATTACCTAAAAGATATCTAATATAATATGCTTGATGTGCTGTACATAACGTCTTTGACTGACGTGCAATATTTAAAATGATGCGATTATTCCTATATATACGAATGCGAATATTCGTGACATCCCTACAATAAATGCTTCCCATCCGGCGGCATGTCTGCTCATTCGTTACCTGTGGTCAATTTGTCACTTGACTTTTCGTACCATCTGTCAACACAATACATTTTTTCTTTTCGTTTCGCAGTTGTCGATGTACGATTCTCGTTTTGATTACCTGCTGTTACTTAAATGAAATCAGATTGAATTAATCCCCAATGTTTCATTTTAGGAGAGCGTTTGGGTCTGATGCAGTCGCTGGCGGGGCTGGCGGCGCTGCTGCGCCAGTGCTCAGTGGCGCCATCTATTAGCACCAAACGGAACCCGCCCAAGGAACCCACGGGGCACGTCGTGCAGTCCCTTAAGGGAGGAGTGCCGTTGCTTTTGAAGAAGAGGAAAATATACGAGTAACGGATGATAGTTGTTTTTGATTATACCCTCCAAAGAATCCAAATGATTTAAGAATTCTTTTTTTGAAATAGCAACTTTTTTTACTAGCTTAAAATTGGAGGTTCTCAGTTTGACCCGCATGTTTGTATGTTATGTATGTATGTTTGTCCGCGATTATCTTGCGTTTGGTTAAAGTGTTTGTTACATTCTGGTTTTAGTATATATAGATTGCTTGAAAAGACAATTGGACCCGGTAGGTGACGCTACTATAGGTATCACATTTATCTATACATTTTTATTTATTATATCGGTCACATTTGATTTACACTAGCTAGCTACATACCTATTATTAATCTGTGACTTACACGTTAAATTTTTGTGTACACAAAATTTCATCGAAATCGGTTTCAGCACATCTGATTTGACGATATACCGATAGCAGCGCCACTTACATGTATATTTTAACGGGTTCCCGGATGGTTGGAAAACACCATAGGACCCGGTAGGTGGCGCCGCTATCGGTATATTTTTCTTTCCTTCTGGAAACATCTTGAACAACTTTTTCTATTTTTTTTCTTGGATCTTTGATTCTTTTTTTTTATGTAATATATGAAATGTATATTTTAAATTAAATTTTAAAATGTATATTTATGTACAGACGAAGACGAAGATTTAAACACCTTACTCCTCTTGCACATAAGAGGAGGCCTGTGCCCAGCAGTGGGACCTATATAGGACGTATATAGTGCGCGGGGGTTCACCTCAAAGATCGGCTATATCAGCCATCTTCGGGCGCATGAGCGCCGAGCTAACTAGGAGTCGAAGTGGTCGCCATGGTCGAAATCGGCCGGAAAGATAATCACATAGTAATATACATATATATGAGACATGAACCCTGACAGGGTGTAACAAATTAGTTATTTATATATATCTTAATATTAAGTACTAAAGTTTTAAAACATATCTTTTGATGTTGAATGGACTAAGTTTTGCACTAAGGGTTTTCCGGGACTGTGACGTAAACAGGACGTGAAACTAGCCAACTTTGCTCGCATTTTTCGAAAAAAAACGAAATTCTCAAAAGAAAATACATGTCATCCTATGACTTTTTATGCTCAGCACGTCCATTGTGATCAAACGCAGCAGTTTACTTGAAGAGAACATTTTTAAATCATGTTTTTACTCACTTTTTGACGTTTTAGAGGGCGGGCAAAGATATGCGGAGTTTTCGCCAACATTGCCCACGTCAATTTGGTGCTCAAATACAGCCCGTATGATGCTGATGTCCAAGGATCAGAAAAAGTTTTTGGGTAACCCTATCATTCTCTGTTAATAACTTAGGTTCACGGTACAGTCACGTCTGAAAATATCGATACGTAAAATATGCCAAAAATATGTATACACTACCTTAATATATGGGCAACAAAGTCGTGTATACATATTTTTGGCACTTTTTTCGTATCGATATTTTCGGACGTGACCGTACCTACTGAAGAGGGAAATATACTTACTACGTGACCGTCCATACAAAAAGAGAAACCGTTTTCCACTTCTAAATATTTTCCATTTTACATGATTTTTAGGGTTCCGTAGCCAAATGGCAAAAAACGGAACCCTTATAGATTCGTCATGTCCGTCTGTCTGTCCGATTCTGTCACAGCCACTTTTTTTCCGAAACTATAAAAGCTATACTGTTCAAACTTGGTACCTAAGTAGGTAGATGTATTCTATGAACCGCATTATGATGTTTACACAAAAATAGAAAAAAAAAACAATAAATTTTGGGGGTTCCCCATACTTCGAACTGAAACTCAAAAAATCTTTTTTCATCAAACCCATACGTGTGGGGTATCTATGGATAGGTCTTTATGATATTGAGGTTCCTAATATCATTTTTTTCTAAACTGAATAGTTTGCGCGAGAGACACTTCCAAAGTGGTAAAAAGTGTCCCCCCCCCCCCCCCCCCCCCGTAACTTCTAAAATAACGTGGACCCGAGTGGACGCTCGAAGCGGAGTGTTCGGCGGGGCGTGCAGCGTGGCGTCGGGCTCACAAGTGATTTAAGTAGCGTGCACTACGTTCCTATACGTTTGCATTTGTTTAAAATGTACGCCGCACGCCCCGCCTCGCTGCATGCCCGACTCGAGCCTTACACTTATTGTTAGCATTAGAGCCACCCTAGACTAGCATCTTCCTTCCGAGCGTCGGCGTCTAGTCAACTCTATGGCTGCTGTTCGTAGAGAAATATAAGTAAAAAAAGAGTGGTAACTCCATACATGAGATCTCCTGTCATGCAAAATTTTGAATTCTAAGCCCTAAGGTTTCGCACTTGGGATTAACTAATCTACTGCCTGAAGCATAGAAATAAGTAAACATGTATGGAGTGAGCACTCATCACTCCATACATCAGCTTTGTTACCAAAACGCTTATTATTGTCGTAGTCGACATCTAGCATCGAATAACGGAATTATCAGAAGTGCTAGTTGACAATAGATGTCGCGACGAACGAAAATTCTAATTGCTCAACAATTTTCAGCTAATATTATAACCGGATTAACCGAACTCTATTTTCAACTCCTTCTGCTTGACATATTAGTTGTATATTGTTTTGGCACTACATTTTTCGTCAGTCGCGACACTTGTGACATCTGAGGGCCTACCGCGAAACACGTTCGACGTGTTGCCTCTCTGGCGCACTTGTAAATTCGTAAGTAAGTGTGACAGGGAGGCAACACGTCGAACGTGGTTCGCGGTAGGCCCTCTGGTGTTAAGTAGCGTTACTGATATCCACTAGTTGACGTTAGATGTCGACTACGAAATAACTCGCGTTTTGGTAAGAAAACAGAGGGCCTACCGCGAACCACGTTCGACGTGTTGCCTCTCTGTCACACTTGTACATTCGTACGTAAGTGTGACAGGGAGGTAACACGTCGAACGTGGTTCGCGGTAGGCACTCCTCTCATTCTTTCTATGCTGCTATTCGACGCAACGTTGGTGCAACTGCGCAACGACGTCATTTTCGATAGCGCTGACCAGACGCCGACGCTCAAAAGACGCTAATGTGGGGTAGCCTTTATTGCCCGACCGAAATTACGGTTTCGCTTTTGACAGGTTCCGGCAAAAAATAAAATTCATGTTTTGACCGAAAGTTCAGTTTCGGCCAAAAAACTGCCGAAGCTTTAATCCACTCCGAAGGGCCAAAAAACCGTAAAAAATCATGTTTTAGTAGGACATAGTTAGTATGTACGTAGAGATTATGACATGGCTTGGAGTTTGTTTTAATGGCAGATGTTCACCTTGAAGCGTGAATCTGATGAAACTTAACAACGTCAAGTTATTATAAATGATGTGAGTTATAAGATAACTAGGTATGATGACAAGCATGGAGGATTGCAGTATTGAGTTAAAAATAAATAAAATAAAAAAGCCTTTTATTTCCTGCAAACTAAGACTATACATTTTGCCATAGCTAAAAAAAAAATCATTAACTCTAGATTTATGAATAACACAAACTTTTCTTTTTTTTTTTTAGACTAATAGTAATTAAAGTGCAAGAACCCCTCCGCAGGTGAAGGCCTCCTCCAAAGATGCCCATTTCGCTCTGTTCTGGGCTATTTGCATCCAGTTTGGACCAGCTATTTTATTTATCTCGTCCGCCCATCTTGTTCGCGGTCTTCCGTTACCGCGTTTCCCACGTGGGCCTTTCCACGATGTCACTCTTAGGGTCCATCGGCCGTCTGTCAGTCGTGCTACATGCCCGGCCCATTTCCATTTTAGCTTTTTGGCATATTTTAGAGCATCTATAGCTTTTGATATGTTTCTTATTTCAGAGTGCCGTATTTTTTTGATTTTTTTAATATTTAGCATGCTTCTCTCTTGTCTGTCTTGGGTTAAAACGCCTAAAATTGTCAGATATAGGTACGACAGCCTTCGCCTCTGCAATAATAGTCCGGCGTCAGGTCTACTTTGGACGGCAACGTTTCCTCTTTCCTTGGGGTTTCCAGTCTAGGGCTTGCCTCGGTATGTGGTCAGGATCCCTTCGGAGTGTATGCCCAATTCAACTCCATTTCCGGCGCTTGATCTGCTGGTCGATCGGGGTCTCATTGCAGCATCCCTAGAGGCTGGCATTAGAGATTTTCTCGGGCCAATATACCGAGAATGCGGCGAAGGCAGCGGTTAACACAGACTTGTAGCTGACGCGAGATGTCTTTTTGTGATCTTGCAGTATGTTACTTGGGAGTTAAATAACATAATTTTGCTTCTTATTGACAAAAAACAAAAAGAAGGACATTAAATAATTGAAATTTCTTTCTCGTTTTAAATAATTAGACAATTAACGCGTTGGCATTGACGTGACCTACAAGTAGGGGATAATTATTAAAAATAATCCAAAACGACAGGCAAATAGGTATAGTATAGGGGTGAATATTTTAGTGAGTTCAATTTGAATCCTATTATTATAATAGTGAAAGTTTATTTGTTTAGCCATAATAATTTAGATGTTTAGTTAGATATTTATTTCTCGTTTTAGACGTGAGCAGAATCAAGCATGTGAATTCAGTAAGTTATATTATAAGTTATAAGCAACTGTTTTGTACTAGTATTTGTGAGATTAACGTTAATTTGTTTTTTACTAGTCAAAAAAAGTTTTAATTTATTTACTACTTATGGTCACCCTCTTTGTTTCATCCATAACAAACTAGTGACAAATTGAATATCATCGAACACTGGTTAGTTTAAAAAAATCGTATGACATTTTATTTTCTTCATAATTTAAGTGCTGTAGTAACGGTTAAAGAGGTTTTGTCTTTGTTAATTAAGTGTTTGTAGTGTCCTTGATTGTAGATAATCAAATTTGTCCTTACCAACAAGTTAAATAACAGAAAAAGCGTGATTGTTTTGACTGATTGTGTACGCTTAGTCCAGCTCACGTCTCATAAATCACTCTGTATAATAATAGATTTTGCTGAGTACGACTTTCGATCCAGATGTCGAGGGTACAAATCCGGTTAATAAGTTTTTTGAAACCTACGTACGTAATCACTTGATATTTTACCAGTAGCTTTCCGGTAGAGGAAAACATCGAGCGGAAACCTACATACATCCGCAAAGGCATTTACACCTTTGAGTTTCGTTTCAAGTCCCCAACCTGCATTGCCCTCTCGCATAATATGAGAAGTTGCGTGTGGAGGATTGAGACGTCTATAGGCTGAATTATTATTTTTATTTAGTTTTGACTAATTAATATATCCAGGGAAATATCTCTTATAAGAGTGACATATCATAAGTATTATATTCTAAATTATAATTCACTAGTAAAATTATTTTATAAAAACAAATAACATAAGTAATTTAATAAAATAAACAGCAATCCTCCATGCTTAAGCACGTGTTTACATAATTTACATACAACAACACTCAGGTTTATAATAATTTTAACGACTATTTATTTTGATAATAAGTTTTATCGTCTGAGAGTACCTATTTATCATTGTTATTGCACAGTCAAGCCAGAGCCGCGATTAGGTAATTTATAATTTGGCTTCAAACTTTCAAAAAGTAATTGCGGTACTCTAAATTCACAAAACGTGACAGCAAATAGGTACTTATGTGAAAAATTTAATAATTTTGTTCTCTTTTCGACCCCTATTCAACCATGGTTTGACATTAATTGGAGGTATTGTAACCGGTTAGCTCGGTAGCAGACTTAACAGACGTAAGGTAAGCCAGTTTGCACGTGAACTTGCCCGAGTGACGTCCAAACGGTCGCACAGAGTGGCCGCATCATAACAAAATACTAAACAAGCAGTTTTAAATTCTAAATACGCCGACCGCCAACTGTGGACTTGTGACCTCGTCAAACGATTTACATAAATAATGATTCTATCGGTAACGTTTTTAGTGATAACTGTGCTTCTGTATTTATTAATCACAAGGAAACATAACTACTGGAAAGTAAGAGGAGTAAAATATGAAGAGCCGGCGCCTATGGTCGGCAGCATATGGCGGGTGTTTAGACAAAATGTCAGCTTGTCTCAGTATCTGGCAGAATTATACCAGAAGTATCCGAAAGAAAAGTTCGTCGGGTACTTTGGTGGTAGTGCCATTTCCCTCCTTGTGAGGGATCCTGAGCTTGTGAAACATGTTCTAGTGACCGATTTCCAGTATTTTTATCCGAGAGGGTTAAATACTCACAAGACAGTGATAGAGCCGATGCTGAAGAACCTGTTCTTCGCGGATGGAGATCTGTGGAAGCTATTGCGGCAGAGGATGACGCCTGCCTTCACGTCCGGCAAGCTGAAGGCGATGTTCCCTCTGATCGTGGAGAGGACCGAGCGGCTGCAGCGCATCGCCGCCGCCGCCGCGGATCGCGGCGCGGAGGTGGACGTGCGCGACCTCATGGCGCGCTACACCACCGACTTCATCGGCGCCTGCGGCTTCGGCATGGACACAGACTCCATCACTGACGACACATCCCCGTTCCGAGATCTAGGAAAGCGTATTTTTACTCCAACCCTAAAAGGAACTATTAGTTCGTTTCTAAAGTGGACTTTTCCAGAAACATTCAAACATTTACACCTCACAGCCTCAGATGTCACAAGAGATACGATTGCTTTGGTGAGAAGCATAATGCAGGAGAGAAATTACAAGCCTGTTGGAAGAAACGACTTTATAGATTTGCTTTTCGAGTTGAAAGCAAAGGGGGTTATATATGGCGAGTCGCTGGAGAAGAAGAACCCTGATGGGACGCCGCAGACGGTGGAGTTGGAGCTGGACGAGCTGCTGATGGCGGCGCAGGTGTTCGTGTTCTTCGCGGCGGGATTCGAGACGTCCTCGTCGGCGACCAGCTACACGCTGCACCAGCTCGCAATGCACCCCGACAAGCAGGCTAAGTGCCAGCAGGAGATCGATGAAGTGCTTGCACGGCATGACGGGAAATTATGCTACGATGCTGTCAAAGAGATGAAGTATCTACACATGTGTTTTAAGTGAGTTGCTTTTGTTATTTTTCTTTCTTTTCGTGTTTTGCCCTAAAAGTACCTACAAACAGTCCCTTTAAATTTAGTGTAAGTAGTTCGTCGAGAAAACCTCGAAGACTTTACTCGACCTTAAATCGGGACCGTTTGTAAAAGGAGATTTTTCTTAATTCTCTGAAATTGCATAGTGCGGACCTAAAACTTTCTTGATAAATTTTACATTAATTAAATTAAAGCCATTAAAGGTGTCATTATTTAGTACATCAGTCCCTCAATAATGTATCACCTTTTTATTGTTTAGATCGTGAAAATCTTTTGAATTATTCCATAAAGGCACCAGGGCTCAGAAAGATGATTTGATATGACTAATTTACGTCGGCTGAGTTTTCAACATGAATGATATTTATGGGTGTTTTGATGTCTGCTAAAATAGAACCCTCCTCATTTCAGGGAAGGCATGCGAATGTTCCCATCCCTGGGCTTCCTCATCCGGCAATGTGTGAGGCCATACACGTTCCCAGGAACCGACGTGACTATCGACGACGGCGTGTACGTGCTGGTGTCCGTACAGGGGCTGCACAACGACGAGCAGTACTTCAAGGATCCGGAGCAGTTCAGGCCGGAGCGGTTCGGCGAGGGGGCGCCCTCTATACCTAACCACGTGTATCTCCCGTTTGGAGAAGGACCTCGAGCGTGCATAGGTATAACAAATTAGATATTTTCATAAATAGTTAAGAGGATATCCCAGCCCCTTCTCAGATTTGAGAATTTTAGGTAAATATCTCCGTCGCGCAGACGAGGGCTGCTCCTGAAATTAGTGCGATAAGGACAACTCCAGCTTAGGCAAAACAACATGCGTAAAAATCTCAGAAATCGAGGTTTAGTTCTCGACATTTTCCTCTTTCAAACTTAACAAATCGTAACGAAATTTTGGGAACGGAATGAGAAAGAAATTATCTGTTTCTGACTTCTTTCATTTTTGCGTTTATTGTTGCCGATTTTGTATGCTAGGCGTCTGTTTACGGCGCATGTATTTGGCCCTTTTTAGCGCTGATTGAAATGTTAGCCTAGTTCGTATAAAAACAAGAATGTAAAAAAAACAACATACAGACCTAGGTACTGGTAAAATTAAACTAATATAAAAAAAAACATCTAGGGCCAAAATCCAGAGAAGAAAACGTCGAGAACGTTTGTATGGAAAATCAAGTTTATAAAAATACATTTATTGTTGACAAAGAGTCCAGTGATTCGGCGACGAATTTACCTAATTTATTTAGCTCTCCCAGTAACTAGTTTAGCCACCGAAGAGTTTCGCTAGCTGCCGTAAAATTTGCCTACTTTACTCCAAAAGTAAATTATAAAATTAATATGTTGTGGTGTATGTTACCAGTACACTAGGTATATTGATATAAGTGCCGATTTAAAGTAGACCATCACTTTAATGAGGTTGTAATATAGTTTTCATATACTGGTTGTTTATTTAGACCTGCAAGGTCATACTGAGCAACTTTTACTATGGGACCAACCCAGAAATCGCGAAAAAAATTGGCCGTTTCATACAATTTTGGCTGTCGGACCTTGACATATTCTACGGGAGAGTAATATTTTTTGCGATTTCGGGGCCATCCCGCAATATCAAATCGCATAAAATATTACTATGAGAGCAATCCCATAGTAAAAGTTGCTCAGTATGACTTTGTATATTCACTCCATGACTGAATAAACAGCCTGTATAAAAACTTTTAAACAAAAAATAAAACCGACTTCAAATATAACCAAAAGCGCCATACATGTACCTATAACATTTGAAGAGTTCCCTTGATTTCTCCAAGATACCATCATCAGACCCCGACTTGATGCTAACGGGACCCTCCGTTCGATTTAAAAAAAAAATTGAAAATCGGTTCACGATTCTCGGAGATATTACAAAATAAAAAAACAGTCGAATGGAGAACCTCCTCCTTTTTTGAAGTCGGTTAAAAACAGTTGAAACACAATTACCGGGTGGGAAACAAAGTGGGCACATTTTACAGCAACCACCTACTTACTTTATTATCATTTTGAACGCATTAAGGCAAGTCTGCCCCACACTCATAAAAGGCATTAAACTTATGGAAAAATATACCATATTCTCGCGGTAAATAGCAAATGAAACTGGTTTTCAAATGGCGGTTACTGCTGTTGAGGACAGAGATAATCAAGGATATTAATTAAAGTGATAAAGGTAGGGATTTCCTTGTTTCCTACATTGTCTTGTCAACATGCACATTATATCTTTGTTATACTCGTAATTATAAGTAACATTGTAATCTCAAACAATGTAATTGTTTAGCTATTTCATAATGGCATGGCTTGCAAAAATAGTGAATCCAGAATTATATAGACACCTAACCAATAACTCTTTCGACCAGAATTTCAAAAATGTCTTTAAAGATGGTCATATAGTATTTCATACAATCGTGACATAATATAGAGCTTTTCAGTGTAGTACCGTGTTTAGGCATCGAAACTTGCTGAGTTTCCTAAGTAAGGTAGTAAGTAACTTTTTGTACGAGTCATCTAAAAAAAATTTTTTTATGCTATAAATCCGAAATAATTAATGAAAGTTGGTGAGTATCTCAGGAGACAAAAATATAGACATAAACGCCCGCCCCGCACCCCGCGCCCGTTTAGTCTTTTCTATGGAAGCGCGGCGGTACGTGATTGGTCATTTTTTTTTATAGTTGACTACAGCGTGTCGAAATGAATATTATTGTTGAGTGGGAGCCATAGATATAAGAAGTAAGGAGATTTATAACGAAGCATAATTTCAACGAGTCTCGCTGTCTCCAACTGTCCCCCACCACATCATTAAAGGCGTGGCCAGACAACCAACTCACGCGCTGTGATTGGCCAAACCGCGCGGTATAGGAGCCTAGAGCGGCGGCACTAGAGTGAGGACAATTCGATAGAGCTATCGATATTTTACATGTTCTGAAAATGACCTAAGAGTTTTGACATTTTTGTTTTAAGTAATAATTGCCATAGACTTAATTTATATTCCTTTAAATTTTTGACCTTATTTACGAGCTAAGAATTGTAAGGTACGTGTAAGGTATATTAGTTGAGCCATAAGTTCTCTCACAAAGGTTTTTACTGATAAAATGTAATATAAAGCTTTTAATATAAAAAAAAAACATGTACCATGATGCGAAAGCTTGTTTATGCTTAACTAATCAAATTGGTTTAAATTTTAGTCATTATTTGATGTAATGTTTGTTTAAATTGTTTACTTTCGGATTGTCGTTAGACGCGAGCGCTTCATTAAAAAAAATAGTTTCAGTTTATTATAGCATATTTCGTCACCAATTGAAAGCAATTCCAGCATGTTATATAGTAAGTATAATGCACCATTAAATAAGCTTTTATATCATATGTACGAATAATAAGGAAACAGTAATCATAATTATCAGTAAAAATCTTTCTGATAGAACTTTTGGATCGACTAAGTATACAATATATATTTATATATTATAATAGTATTTTAAACATATTTATATTCTATCTGTAACTGTAACTGTAAACATTTTTCTTGAAAATGATCCGAACAAATAACACTTTTCTCGCTCGTAAACCAGTTAGGGCCCTTTTCCTGTAGCATTTATCCATTTTTCGTTAATACTGGGATTTTTCGGGAAACTGAAAAAAATTGCAATCATGAACATATTTCTTTTTTGACTCACTGTAAACTGTACCTCTGTAAATTCCATTCACCACCGTTTCTTTTTCAATTGTTTACTCTAAATAATTGTATATTATTATTTTCAATTGTAGTATTGTTTTTTTTTATACTTGTAAACCGTATTATCCACCACAGGACAGGCTATGCCTAGTGTGGGGGCCAGCATAAATGTAATACTGTTATTATTTTATTTCTGAAATAAAACATTTGTACATTTGTACAATTGTACTTAATTAAATCAGTTTATTTTTTGGATTACCTTTTCGATTTTTAATCCAAATTAATAAGTATTAAATTAAACATGAGGTGCATATAAAATAATTGTAAAATTTTACTTGAAAAATAATTACTTTCGTATGAAAGTAATTATTTTTAATGTGTGTATACACTATATCCAAACATTTTTATCGATAACGCTCAAAGATCAATTATATGCACGAGCACCACTCTACTTCGCGGCGCCAATGAAGGGAGCGGTTGGCGGTCGTACCAAGAAACAATAATGTCCCTGTGAATATCGTTAGCGGTTTAATGCATTGCGCCTTTGCTAAGGACACTACAAATAGTTTTCCATGCCAAAGCGTCAATGTAGAATGCATAGACAAATTGCCACGCGTTTGTATGACAACATGGTCTGACTCAGAAAACTCATATGTCACTGGATTTATTTGTTAAAATGTGTGGTTTTATTGACTAATACGTGAAAAAAATGTACTATGTAACTCCATGATCCTTATAGTTTCTGGATGCACTCCTATTTCGACACAAAATAACGCTATAATTCGGCATTTCAATAAAATTGACGCGCACATTGTTCAATGACAGCTAATTTGCTACTGTCTTACGGCGGGCCGGTATGGCCACGATGTGGCCATGTCGCGGCGACACGCGCCACGCCTCCGTCAGCCATCTAGTACTTTCTATGATCTGAGGTGGGAGCCCATACATGAAACGTACGCATTTATAGTTTGGTATACGAAATCTTAATTGAACCATTACAGTCGAAGAGTAGAAAAAACAAATTTCCCCATAGAAATAACCAGAAAATCGCGAAAATAAATCTAATGTATACCCTTGAGGCCTTCCTGTATACCGTCGGCTCCAAGTAGACGAAATGTATGGAAAAGGTAATTTTTTTTGGATTTTCATATCGGTCCCATGGAAAACCTTGTTCAGTATGACCATCTCAATACATTTTTGACATTGGGGATCATGACCCCGAAATAACCCAGTATATAAATTATTAACTGAAAGTAGATATCATATACAATAATATTTGACGACCGATTTGGCCTAGTGGGTAGTGACCCTGCCTACGAAGCTGATGGTCCCGGGTTCAAATCCTGGTAAGGGCATTTATACGTGTGATGAGCATGGATATTTGTTCCTGAGTCATGGGTGTTTTCTATGTATTTAAGTATTTATAAATATTTATATATTATATATATATCGTTGTCTAAGTACCCTCAACACAAGCCTTATTGAGCTTACTGTGGGACTTAGTCAATTTGTGTAATAATAATATTTATTATTTATTTATTTAAAAAATATACTAAAGGAAAAGTCAGCCAGTCAGTAATGTAGGACGTTAACCGCGTAAGATGAAGACGCGGGTTCGATTCCCGCCTCGGCCACCAGTGGACTTGGTAACTTTTTCTTTCGTGTATGATATCTATTTCAGTACCCCTAGTGTAACTTTGATCGACATCATAACGTGACGAACGCGTTTGCGTTAAGTCTCATTTTGTATAGGATTTTGAGGTTCCAAAACGTCCCGCTTGGCGCGCTCTTTCGAAATCTAATACAAAATGAGACTAAACGCAAACGCGTAAGTCACGTTTGGAAATCGAATTTAATTACACTAGAGGTACAGTTAATAATATATATGGATACCTACTTAGGATAACGTTAAAAAAATTTTTGGACAAAGTACAGTTGTTTATTTCATAGTCACCTGCAATAATTTACGGACCATACTGAGCAACTTTTACTATGGCACCAACACCCAAAATCGCGAAAAAAAATTACTCTCCCATGGGAAATGTCAAGGTCAGGCAGTCAAAATGTATGAAACAGTCAATTTTTTTTTTGCGATTTCGGGGTTGGTCCCATAGTAAAAGTTGCTCAGTATGATATATATTTATTTACTCCGTAAATTATTGCAGGTGACTAAACATTCTGTATAGTAAAGGATTGATGAAATATTCAGTCAGAAAAAGGAATTAACATTTACAGAATACATGTTAACAATAGAGCTCCATGAATAAGGTATCAAGAGGAAAAAGTATGAAGTACAGTGAACGCTTCTTCATACAAAAGTAGTCACTGTTATCCTCACATTACCGATAGAAAATATTTTTACGCAGTTTGTTGTATATTGACTTTTTTTTCGACTTTTTTAAATATTTTAAGAACCTGACTTTCTCTAATCAAATCGGGGAAATCCTGAAGAAAGGCCTGTTTTTATTTTCCAGGTGAGCGTCTGGGCCTGATGCAGTCGCTGGCGGGGCTGGCGGCGCTGCTGCGCCAGTGCTCGGTGGCGCCCTCTGCCCGCACCCGCGCGCCCCGCGTCGACCCCGCCTCCTTTGTGGTTCAGAATATACATGGGGGGTTACCGCTGTCATTGATACCGAGGAAAATATCCAAATGAATTGATTGATATTAAAATATACAGTTTTTGATATGTAAAATTTACGAAATCTTAAAGACTATCTGGTCTAAAGATGTTAGATTGGAAACAGTCTACGCTGTTAAATGTTTTCAGTGGGTAGTAGGTACTAAAACTGCATTGAAAGACAATGTATTATTAGTGTTTGGGTGTAATACATTTTGCGAAATCTTAAACAAACTTGTTATACGGATTGTTTATATATTCACCTGTATTAATTTACGGGGTGAATATATAGGTCATATTGAGTAACTTTTACTATGGGACCAACCCCAACATCAAAAAACTCTCCCATAGAAAATGAGACAACCAAAATGTATGAAACAGACAAATTTTTTTTTCGCGATTTCGGGGTTGGTACAGTCAGCGTCAAATACTTTGTAGCAACCAAATTAGCCAAATAGTTCGGTACACCATATAGTTAGTATGGTGTACTGAACTATTTGGCCACTTTGACTGCTACAAAGTATTTGACGCTGACTGTACCATAGTAAAAGTTGCTCAGTATGACCTATATATTCACCCCGATATATTGCAGGTGACTAACTAAACATCCTGTATATAATGTAATAAGCACATTTTCAACACACTACCTCGATTGTTCAAAAACTGATGAGAAAGTTGCATTTTATCCACATGTGTAACAAAGTAATTTAATGCAAATTTTGAGTTGTTTCACTTGTTTCCTTATAGTGGCTAATGCTGACTTTTAAATGATGAATTTGAATGATAAATATTTAATAACGTTCATTTGTATTGGATTTGGTTTGATTTTGTTTGATGTTTTACAGTTCGTATTTTCCTCGCATTGGTTTGGTGAAAATGTTTAGCTCTCATGCCTTGAGACTTTCAATGTTGTTCAATTTTGGAATATTTCGCTTGCTCGGGTATCAATATTAGCATGAGCGGTTAAACGACAGCTTTGCCACCTTGTAAAATAACTATTATCATATACCTTTCGTGATTTTTCTCACTTGATGGTCTCATCGGAAGATCAGCGCTGGAAGCCACCAGCAACATGCTGAGATGAGGCCATTTCGTGGCACTTTATACTTTCTTTGTTTTAGTTATATCATGTAATTTAATGTGTCTTGTTTGTGTTTACGAATAATAATTATTCTATTCTTATTCTATTCTATTCTATAATTTCCCTACTGGCCCAAATATGAGAAAATAATAATTTAATTATCAGCTTCTGCTTGCGATTCTGTACGATTAAAATTATTTTCGTGGAACCCATCCTAGGTCCTTTCCACAATTTAACATAGGTATTAAATTAAATGTTGGTGGGATAGTGTTAATACCTATGTCAAATAATATTATAAAAAAATTGTTTTTTCGAACTAAATCTGTTTGTTGGTCAACGGCACCTACTAGGTAGATAGATAGATAGATAAATAGATAAAATCTTTATTCAACCACAACTTACATGCTTTGTGACACAAACAAATAACAAGAGAGAAAGAAAATTGACAAGAGACAAAGAAAAGTAACATACAGTTTGACACTAATATCAATAATTACGTCAACAATCAAATGTATTACGTGTCTTATTTTTAGATTAATAGAGATATTAGTAGAGGGTCATGTGTTGTGGTAAAGAATAGGCGCTGACTCAGCATAAATGCTGCGGAGACCACAGCGCTGATCTTCCGTCAGAACCTTAAAACCTACACTAATAAACGACCAGGTATGTTGCACTACAAAGTTAATAATAATTGACATTTGACAGCGATTATAATATAAGTATGTATAAACAATGATAATTGATAATAATACAAGGGCAAGGTCACATATGAAGTTACGTGCTTTTGTGTTTGCACGTAACAAAAAGGTCAAATACGGGGTTCTCTGAACAAAATATTTCATTAGGCAGAATTAATATTTGTGTTCCTAAGATGTATTTTGACTCCGGACGCGAGCCGGGTCACAAGCCCACCGTTTACATCTCGCGAATGTAAATGCGCCATCACATCTAAGTACAACATTAAATATATTACAAAATTTATTCATTTGTATGTCTTTCCCATCACGGAACAATGGTGTTCCGGACCTTTGGGAGGCGTGCGCGGAGCCGAAGCATTCATTCATTTTATTATTACGATATACAATTATTTTATATTAATTAGGTTTATTTATTTAATCGTATGGCGTAATTTTTAATATTTTTTAAAAACAGAATACAAACAGCTATAATAATAGATTAAGGGCAGTTAGCCATCTGATGGCTCTAATTAGGTACCTACTCGTAATAATGATTAAATAAATAAATATTATAGGACATTATTACACAAATTGCCTAAGTCCCACATTAAGCTCAATAAGGCTTGTGTTGAGGGTACTTAGACAACGATATATATAATATATAAATATTTATAAATACTTAAATACATAGAAAACACCCATGACTCAGGAACAAATATCCATGCTCATCACACAAATACATGCCCTTACCAGGATTTGAACCCGGGACCATCAGCTTCGTAGGCGGGATTATTGGATATGATTATGATTAGTTATGGTTGTTTGATTGTTTTGGATTGGTTATGATTAGGCAGGGGTATGATTGGATTGATATAATGACATATGTAACTGCTTTATATAGAATAGAATCATTTTTATTCGTAAACACAAACAAGACACATAAAATTACATGATATCACCAAAATGTACAAATGAACATGATTCAATGGAATAAATGATATGATATGATATGATATGATATGATATGATATGATATGATATGATATAACAAAAACAAAGAAAGTATAAAGTGCCACGAAATGGCCTCATCTCAGCATGTTGCTGGTGGCTTCCAGCGCTGATCTTCCGATGAGACCATCAAGTGAGAAAAATCACCCCTGCTGGGGTGTAGGGCTCGAACCATTTTCTTCCACTGACTCCGGTCCTGGGCAGCTTGGGTAACCTCCTCCCACCCCATCCCCAATACACCCAACTCTTGCTCCACGGAACGGCGCCAAGTAAATTTAGGGCGACCATGTTTCCGTTTTCCGGGCATCTTCCAGGTCAGGGCCACCTTGGATAGGTGGGTGTCAGGCTTCCTGAGGATATGCCCTATCCAATGCCATTTGCGCGTTTGGATCTCCTTATGTACGGGTGCTTGTCCGGTTAATTCTCCATAAGTGAGCGTTTGTGATCCAGTTAGGCCAAATTTTTCTAATAATATATAAGTATTAGATAAAGATAATAATCAATTTATTCAAGTAGGATCTGTTGGATTTCTTTGGCATCGTCAATAACTAAAATCTTATCTTAAACATACATAAAAATTGAATTAAAAGGAATCAATAAAATACAAGGTAATGTCTAAAAATTTAAACTCTAAATTTAATCGAATAATGAATATAATAGAGAAATGAATCATCGCCACTCGTCCATCTGGTCCCAGCCATAGTCCAGTGGCCACCAGGTCTGCTTGGGTCTCTTGGTGGTGGTGGTCATGGACACCACGGCCTTGGAGTGGAAGCGGGGCTTCTTGGTGGTCGGCTGCGGGCGGGTCGTAAAGTCCTGGTAGGTCTGGAACATTCCCGCCTCTGGAATAATGTTGTTTTTAGAAATCTCTTAATGCTGCAGGAGGACTGATATGGCTTTGAGTATGTAAAGGTGGTAACCGGCCGTAAAACCCATTTCTCCTATCCAGACGGGATGGGACACCGCCCACGGCCTCGCGGTCCGAAGGGCCTCGCGTTCCGAGGGGCCTTGCGCCTCAAAAAAAAAAGTACATATCTCGGACACATCGTAAAAGTCGTTATTTCTTGCGTCACCAGAGGGCCTCGCTAAATATATCTTGCCCACATGAAATTTTGGTCTTACCCCGCTGCTGCTCCTATCGTGCAGTACAAATGTACAAAGAAGGGTACAACTACTAGGGCGTACCCCGCAAGCGACGCAAGTCATATTGGAGCCGATACGAATGTGCATAAAAATGAAGACCATGACTAGGGCGTTCCTCGGAAGCAACGAACATAATAACAATAAGATTAGTACACCAAGACACTGATCTAAAACTATGTTGAGCTTTGGCACGTGGAACCTAGGCTCTCTAACGAGAAGAAGTCATAAGTTGGCTAAAGTTTTAGATAGAAGACAAAGAAACGCATGCTGTATCCAGGTGACAAGATGGCAAGGCTCTAAATCCAGAGATATCGGATTGGGATTCTAACTTAATTACATTAAAAATTCACGCAACGTTCAGCGGTGGCAGCATGGTTCAATTTTTATCACTTGTCACTATGCCCGTCACTTTCGCGCTTACATACTGGCAGGCGCGGATACAAGATTTGGCTTAGGGGGGGGGCCATTTTGAGAAAATCATATATTTTTGCACAGAAAATAAGGTAAAAAAAAATGTTACTCAATTTAGTAATGTGAGAGCCAGGGTTTTAGGGGGGGGCCATTGCCCCTATGGCCCCCCCCTTGTATCCGCGCCTGCATACTGGTTAGAACGTCGGGCATAATGATAAATGTTAAAGAACCATCTTAGCCCTACTGGACGACAACGTTAAACAGGGAATAATCAATGTGGACAGAATTAAGCGATCGACTCATGGCAGTAAAACTCGCCTTAGTTAGATGGTCAGCCATCTCTGAACATAATCTGTGCGTACGCCAAGCCAAGCGAAAGTTGTTGAAAAGGTTTAGACTCAATTAAGTTACTCGTACTAGAAAGCCTTCAAGATTGCTACTCATATTTTTTGAAACCGCATTTGTGATTTAAAAGAGTGCTGTTTGAACCCACTGCTCTTTAATAAGAGCCTGTTGACATTATCCGGATATCGGATAGAATTAACATTTATAAAATATATGGTATTCTATATTTATTTATTTATTTATTTGCGATACAACGAGGAAATGCCGCCAGCATCCTTGGTACAATGCCTCAAGGGCCTATTTTAGATATAAGCTAGTTATAGTAATCATCTGCATATATCCATTATGTATTTTGTTATTGTCAATAAATACTATCTAAGACGTTTTATTTATTCATATAAGAAATCTTTATATTAATAAAAGAAATCTTAACGCAAAAAAGGCGGACTTGATGCCACAGGGTACTCTTTAGCAGCTGTTTTTCTTATAGGCACTACTCAATATCCGCTATCGAAGAGGCACTTCCGATTATACCCCCGTCAGCTGTCGGACCGACATCATCGGGTGTCCGGATACTGCATGGGGAATACTGTGATACTGCGGAAGCGAATGTTGATTCCGATCTGATATCGGATAATGTGAAAACGCTCTAATCACTCTGTGATTGACAGTCGGCTGTCGGTCGGAAAATTTCCTGAAGATACAATATATGGAGTGTGGAATAAAAGGAGGAACATCTCTATGTATGAAAAGTGTCTATCAAAAACATTAAATAGGCGGCGCCACAATACACCGAAATAAAATGTCATAGACCTAGTATTTATATAGATGTGGTATACGCGTGCGCCCGTGAGGGACAGAACATACGCAATGCGACAAAATTAAAAACACATTTTAACATTCCTGAAACCTACCCAAAACAACCTACGTAATTTGGTCGGGTTATTTGTTGCCCCTCCCCCATTTCATCTCTATATTATTATACCTCTATGGTTCATGTAATCCATGAGCCTACCTAGCGCCACCGGAGAAATTAGGAAATATTATTTAAACCTGAAAGCTGGTCATTTTTGCAATAGTTCTGCCATAAGAGTCCTTATTCCTACAGACGAGCGTATTTTGTAAAATGCTTCCTTTTTCATTCAAGATTACGACGTAACTATTAGTATTTATTCAAAAACTGATAACGTACTTAAATAATCGTTTCCTAAACTAGGGGCTCCAACAGTTCAAATTTTCATTTTCTCTTTTAAACCTCTTTTTTAATGAGGTTTTTTGGGAGTCTTTTCCAAATTTTGCAGTGAGATGTGGCGTTTCGGTTCTCAATTTTGCTATAAACAAGAATCATTTGGTACATGAATGACTACAATTTGATTCAACATATCTCGTACGAGGGGCTGGAATGATTAACAATCGAAGATTCATTTGAAAAAACTGATAAAATACCTTCCGAGTTTTCTTCATTTTTTTGGCGAAAACAGGGTTTTATTATATTTTATTTCCGCAAATTGTACGCATATTTTGCTTTAAAAATAATATTATAGCAAACTGTAACTTTATGTTAACCTATAAAAAAAAATCGTAACTATGGGACCTACATTGCCGTAAATTTATATTTTTTTAAAACACGTATAAATCACGCAGCAGCGACGCCCCGCTCTCAGTCCGCGCGGAGCGCGCTTAGAGGACGGACCTGTGCTCGATTGTCAGGCATTCGTTGCGATCGTAATCAGCTACGGAGTTCCGAGAAGTGCTATATACTGCGATTAGAAAATCTTAATAAAAGTTCATTTTTTACAGTATGCCTAACAGACTCGCTTATTGATGGATTTTCAGTGTTATTTTTTTTTTAATACTTATTCGGTGGCAAACAAGCATACGGCCCGCATATGTACGCCTGCAACTCCAGAGGAGTTACATGCGCGTTGCCGACCCTAACCCCCTCCCGCCCCTCGTTGAGCTCTGGCAACCTTACTCACCGGCAGGAACACAACACTATGAGTAAGGTCTAGTGTTATTTGGCTGCGATTTTCTGAAAAACGCATTTTCACTTGAAATTACGTTAGGGTTTGCATTATTATTTTTGACCCGGATGAAGTCCAAGTTCTCATGATGGAGTTAGGAGTTGGTCACCAGAACTCCTAATCTACTAATTATAATCCCATCGTGTTTGGGCTCAAAAGATTTGCCCTGACGAACACCATCGATCTAGATGAGGTCCAGGGTCTCATGATGGAGTCAGGAGTTGGTCACTAGAACTCCTAATCTACTCATTATAATTCCATCGTGTTTGGGCTCAACAGAGTTGCCCTGATGAGCACCTTCAATCTAGATGAGGTCCAGGGTCTCATGATGGAGTCAGGAGCTGGTCACCAGAACTCCTAATCTACTCATCATAACTCCATCGTGTTTGGGTTCAATAGAGTTGCCCTGACGAGCACCATCAATCTAGATGAGGTCCAGGGTCTCATGATGGAGTCAGGAGCTGGTCACCAGAACTCCTAATCTACTCATCATAACTCCATCGTGTTTGGGCTCAATAGATTTGCCCTGATGAACACCATCGATCTAGATGAGGCCCAGGGTCTCATGACGGAGTCAGGAGTTGGTCACCAGAACTCCTAAACTACTCATCATAACCTCATCGTGTTCGGGCTCAATAGATTTGCCCTGACGAGCATCATCAATCTAGATAAAGTCCAGGGTCTCATGATGGAGTCAGGAGTTGGTCACTAGAACTCCTAATCTACTCATTATAATTCCAACGTGTTTGGGCTCAAAAGATTAGCCCTGATGAGCACCATCGATCTAGATGAGGTCCAGGGTCTCATGATGGAGTCAGGAGTTGGTCACCAGAACTCCTACTCTACTCATCATAACTCCATCGTGTTTGGGCTCAATAGAGTTGCCCTGACGAGCACCTTCAATCTAGATGAGGTCCAGGGTCTCATGATGGAGTCAGGAGCTGGTCACCAGAACTCCTAATCTACTCATCATAACTCCATCGTGTTTGGGTTCAATAGAGTTGCCCTGACGAGCACCATCAATCTAGATGAGGTCCAGGGTCTCATGATGGAGTCAGGAGCTGGTTACCAGAACTCCTAATCTACTCATCATAACTCCATCGTGTTTGGGCTCAATAGATTTGCCCTGATGAACACCATCGATCTAGATGAGGCCCAGGGTCTCATGATGGAGTCAGGAGTTGGTCACCAGAACTCCTAATCTACTCATCATAACCTCATCGTGTTCGGGCTCAATAGATTTGCCCTGACGAGCATCATCAATCTAGATAAAGTCCAGGGTCTCATGATGGAGTCAGGAGTTGGTCACCAGAACTCCTAAACTACTCATCATAACCTCATCGTGTTTGGGCTCAATAGATTTGCCCTGACGAGCATCATCAATCTAGATAAAGTCCAGGGTCTCATGATGGAGTCAGGAGTTGGTCACTAGAACTCCTAATCTACTCATTATAATTCCAACGTGTTTGGGCTCAAATGATTTGCCCTGACGAGCACCATCGATCTAGATGAGGTCCAGGGTCTCATGATGGAGTCAGGAGTTGGTCACCAGAACTCCTAATCTACTCATCATAACTCCATCGTGTATGGGCTCAATAGAGTTGCCCTGACGAGCACCATCAATCTAGATCAGGTCCAGGGTCTCATGATGGACTCAGGAGTTGATCACCAGAACTCCTAGTCTATTCATCATAACTCCATCAGGTACTCGTCAGGGCAAATCTTTTGAGCCCAAACACGATGGAATTATAATGAGTAGATTAGGAGTTCTAGTGACCAACTCCTGACTCCATCATGAGACCCTGAACATCATCTAGATTGATGGTACTCGTCAGGGCAAATCTTTTGAGCCCAAACACGATGGAATTATAATGAGTAGATTAGGAGTTCTGGTGACCAACTCCTGACTCCATCATGAGACCCTGGACTTCATTTAGATCGATGGTAATCGTCAGGGCAAATCTATTGAGCTCGAATACGATGGAATTATAATGAGTAGATTAGGAGTTCTAGTGACCTACTCCTGACTCCATCATGAGACCCTGGACTTCATCTAGATTGATGGTGCTCATCAGGGTAAATCTATTGAGCCCAAACTCGATGGACTTATGATGAGTAGATTAGGAGTTCTGGGGAGTTCTGGTGACCAACTCCTGACTCCGTCATGAGACCCTGGACCTCATCTAGATCGATGGTGTTCGTCAGGGCAAATCTTTTGAGCCCAAGCACGATGGAATTATAATGAGTAGATTAGGAGTTCTGGTGATCAACTCCTGACTCAATCATAAGAACCTGGATGGACTTCATTCGGGTCAAAAATAATAATACAAACCCTAACGTGATTTCAAATAACACTGAAACTCTATAGCACTAATGTGCGCAAACGATTGGCATCTTGACTACGCAGCATGGGTGCGTAGCCACCATGCCAATGGATACGACAACGAAACACTATCTGTCTCTCTCTCGTACTAATATGCACAAACGATTGGCATCTTGGCTGGGCAGCATGGGTGCGTAGCCAACATGCCAAACGTTTATGATACGACAAGGAAACACTATCTGTCTCTCTATCGCACTAATATGCGCAATCGATTGGCTTCTTGGCTAGGTATCATGGTTGGGTAGCCAACATGCCAATCGTTTACGATACGACAACGAAACACTACTCTCTCTCTATCGCACTAATATACGCAAACGATTGGTATTTTGGCTAGGCACTAAGCAAGTGTGTGGCCAACATGCCAATCGTTTACGATACAACAACGAAACACTATCTGTCTCTCTATCGCACTAATATACTTTATTTATACCTGCAGTCATTTAGTAACTTCTTCATTTTCCATTGGTGTGAAAGAGACAGAATAAAGAGCAAGGGTTATAGTACACTCTGTAGTCTGTACACTTAGTAGTAGTGTACATAAAAAAAAAAAACAACTGTGCATATACAATAAAATAAAGAGTGCCCATATGATATCATATGACACTAAAATTAATGTTGCTTGAAATTATATTGAAAACTATCAAGATTATTCTAGTCTGCATTGAAACGCGCGTCGCGTTGCCGGCGCTCGCGTACCGAGCGCCAACGCCATCTATCGAGCGTTATTTCGTGAAATCGGAGAACGCTCCAAGGATTAAGGGCTCTTAATTCCACACTTCATAATACAATATGGATTGGATATGTCAGTGACAAAAGTGATGTTTTTGATTGAAGAAATGTCACTTGATTTTTGACACTGCTAGCTAATCCATAGCTATCCATAAGGTAGAGGCAAGGAACAGAAACTCCTTAGGCAAACTGCAAAACTGTCCAACTGTCAGTTATAAATAATAGTTCGAAATCTCTCCAGAGTAGCGCTAGAGTAGGTAGCTAAGAACCGAGGCGTTATTGACGTAGTGAAGTGCGCTGTCTATAATTAGATTTTTTTTCTTATGTATTCTAGGTATTTGTAGCGCCACCTATTTATGGTTAAGGTCCGACCGAGAACGCTTTTTTTGTCTCGGCCGAGACCGAGACCGAGACCGAGATTCAATGGGATTCTCGGCCGAGACCGAGACCGAGACCGAGAATTTATAAAATGGAGAAAAAATACGAATTTTGCACTACAATTGTTTTTATAATCGAAATTCGACGATTTATCAGAAAATAGTTATCATAATCAATTCCTAGCGCTATTAAACAGTATTTTTAGGGTTCTGTAGCCATAATGGCAAAAATCGAACCCTTGTAGTTACGTCATGTCCTATGTCTGTCGGTCTGTGCGTATGTCACAGCCATTTTACTCAAAACTATACGGTATATTTTATAACCAAAGTTGGAACGTAGGTGTAGATGTATTATGTAAGTCGCTTCTTAGTTTCGAAAAAAATAATGTAAAATATATTTTCAAATATATACTCCGTATAAATGTAACAAAAAGTAAAAAAAATCATGTGGCTCATCATTAGATAGGTCTTTAAAAATACAGAAAGGTTGCTAAAACGTTTTTTTTTATTAAATAAATACTTTTGACAATAATCGATTTAAAAAAAATTGTGTGATCCCCTCTAACTTTTGAACCGGGAGAGCAAAACCATTAAAAAAATTCTAAATAAGCAAATAATTTTTCAGGAAAATTATTTTGAACATGGAAGAGTTATAAAAAAAACTGATCTTCTTATTAAAACGACAAAAGTGCCACTAACATACCCTCTTTTGCTTGTACGGCTTTTTTGTATTATATGAAGGTACGGAACCTTCCATTATGCGTGGTCCGACGCGCACTTGGCCGGTTTTTCAGTACGGATGTGCACAAAAAGAGGTAAAATAACAATAATTAAAATAAAGAGTTCTATATTGTAACCCAAAATATCCGCCACAGGTGTCGTTTTGTACTTACCTACTGCTTTGCTTTTTCCCTTTGACACAAATATATTTAGTATCAAAATATCCAGTGTCATCTTTCACTCACAACAAGTTAATCTAAGTTACATCCCGATAACAATATACACCCATTTATTCATCAATAACAACTACCACAAAACGAAAAAAAACAAATGAACAAGTCATTACTTGCAACCGCGCCTATCCGATCCCAACACTTAGTATTTGATAAGTAATTGGCTTAAAATGTGGCTATTAACCAATTTAAATCACAAAAAACGTCACACCAACCGGGCGATACAACCAACGAGTGGCTTAGACCCCGGGGATCGTGCGCGGAAAATTCAAATTCACCAATGATAACTCATTGCTCATTCTCGGTCTCGGCAAGAATCTCGGCCCATTTTGGCCGAGAGCCGAGACCGAGATCTCGGCCCGATTTTTGGCCGAGAATGCCGAGACCGAGACCGAGACCGAGATCTCGGTCGGACCTTATTTATGGTATTTTGTCGGACACTTTTTGGTATATGGAGATTTTGTTCCTTGCTCTACCCTCCATAGAATAGGACCGAGTAAGTGTGTCAACATTCTGTTCGTTGTCTTGTTTCTGACCACTCTGTCACGTTTGTATTGCAGTTTTTTGTCTCCCCTGTAAAGTTAGCTGCGTGTCGCTTATCTCATTTCTCCTTTCCAGCGTCGATATCTTCTGTCTTATATCAAATATATAAAATAATTCAAGTGCTATTGTATGTCTTTCTAGCTTGAAATTATATTTTACATGATTATTAAACAAAATTTAATCTCATACAAAAACCTCCACTCCGTCACATTTTTTGGGGATAAAAATAAGACACCGAAAAGAATTTTCACCCAAGTAATAACAGCACTTACGTTTAAGCTTATACTTCTTCTCAATCTCGTGCAGAATGTGTTCAAGATGGTTGACGATCCAGTAGTAGTTCTCCACGTATTTCAGGAACATGATGTGGTCGGTAGTGTGCGCTTCCAGATTGTACAGATCGGTGGTTAACGTGGAATTGTAGATGTCCACCATTCGTCTGTAGCACTCCTAAGTACAATGTGATAATAATTAAGTATCGTCAAATGTTGTATGTACCTAAAGGTTTTCTGGAAGAAATAGCGCATGGGTAGCGTAATGTACGAGGGAGCCCGGATGTATAATGAACTATCGAATAATGTGAAGGATTGTGAGTCCCTTACGGCATTTAAAACCAAATTAAAAATACACATACATAATAATGTAATATAAACCTCTAGCGATCATGCTATTTATGTTTATTTTTAAGAAAATCGAATATTTAAGCTCATTTTTAGTGAACTGTATTGTTCATATGAGTAAATAAAGAATCTCTAAACCTAAACCTAAATCGCTTTTTAGCGATAAGCCAGCCTGTTATTTGCCTCTTATTGATTTTTTTCTCTGAAGATCTCTTATTATCTTAATTGTACTTAAATTGACATCGCCCTAATTATATATACATATTACCATTACCCTTTTGACATGTAAAATTTGTAATTTTATCAATAAAGGAATATGAATATTGATTGTTAGATGTATTGTTGACGACCTCTCTGGGCTCTCTGGCTTAGTGGGTAGTGAGTAACCCTGCCTATGAAGCCAATAGTCCCGGGTTCAGATCAAATCCTGGTAAGGGCATTTATTTGTGTGATGAGCTCTGATATTTGTTCCCGAGTTATGGGTGTTTTCTATGTATTTAAGTATTTAAATGATATATATATCGTTGTCTAAATACCCACAACACAAGTCATATTGAGCTTACTGTGGGGCTCGCGGGTTCAAATCTTGGCTCGTAATTTTGGTCCGTGACTTGCGCTCAAAGCTTACAGAGTTCACTGCTGTATTCCCAATTTGGCCCCGCTCGGCGCAGATCGGAATAGGTGCTTACATATGAATCATTCCTATTTAGCCCTTCCTCATGTATCTATCGGAGTACTAGCTCACTATACCTCCATAGTCCTCAAGACAAGTCCAACTTCATATCCTGGGGTGTGCTGCGAGTTTTGGCGTATTGCGTCCGTCTTGTTCAATTCACGCTCCATTTGTATCAGCGTGTCTCGGACGAAGTTTAACATCATGTCATGGGTGGTGATAGAACAGCTTACCGCTGTAATAATAAGTATGTTTTACTCATTATTCATTAAGCAATATACAGCGATCTACTAAAATTTGTATTACCTATATTATATTATATTATTTTATGCTTTTGTAAATATTGCCTGTTTTTAGGGTTCCGTAGCCAAATGGCAAAAAACGGAACCCTTATAGATTCGTCATGTCCGTCTGTCTGTCCGTTTATGTCACAGCCACTTTTTTCCGTAACTATAAGAACTATACTGTTCAAACTTGGTGCTATGAACTGCATTAAGATTTTCACACAAAAATAGAAAAAAAAAACAATAAATTTTTGGGGTTCCCATACTTAGAACTGAAACTAAAAAAAAATTCTTATCAAACCCACACGTGTGGGGTATCTATGAATAGGTCTTCAAAAATGATATTTAGGTTTCTAATATCATTTTTTTCTAAACTGAATAGTTTGCGCGAGAGATACTTCTAAAGTGGTAAAATGTGTCCCCCCCCCCCCCCCCCCCCCCCCCTTTAACTTCTAAAATAAGAGAATGATAAACCTAAAAAAATATATGATATATATTACCATGCAAACTTCCACCGAAAATTGGTTTGAACTTATAAAAAAAAAAATTTTTCATCAAACCCATACGTGTGGGTTTAGGCAAAAATTTCAGCTTTCTCTCATTAACGATCTAGGAGGGAATTAATCGACATTCATGCCAATATCATTTCTTCCTATTCGCAATTCTACACAGTCTAAATTCCTCACAGTAAGTATTTAACCACATTCGCTATTGTGCACAGTCATTATTTGTGTACAGTAGCGATTCAGCCTTTTCGCAATTCTGCACAATCTGAATTCTACACAACGGCATTTCACCACAGTCGCTACACTCGCTACTGTGCACAGTCATTATTTGTGCACATTAGCGATTCAGCCTTTTCGCAATTCTGCACAATCTGAATTCTACACAACGGCATTTCACCACAGTCGCTACTGTGCACAGTCATTATTTGTGCACATTAGCGATTCTCCCTGTTCGCAATCTCGCACAATCTTAATACTTACTGTGAGGAATTTAGACTGTGTAGAATTGCGAATAGGAAGAAATGATATTGGCATGAATGTCGATTAATTCTCTAGGAGCAAAGCCGCGGACAGACAGATATATAGACAGATATGGACTAAAAAGGACCGATTTCACTACAAAAGTGCAAATACACGTGCTGCTTTAATAGATACTAAAACTGTTATCAACAAAACGATTATCACTTACCAAATAAATTGCAAATAACGACAGCTCGCAACATAGTTCTTGATCATTGTAGGTAAATAATTACTATATTAATATTAATGTCGATAATCAAAAGCATCGAGGTGTGAAATTGTTTGTTTTTTTTAAATCTACCATTTATTTGATAGTTGAGTCTATATAAGCTACTTGCAACTGTGCAGTGATAAGATTGGGGGTGACATGGGTGGTCCAAAAATTGTTTCCTTTAAAGCCTACGCTAGCTGACGCGGACGCCCGCCGCGTGCGCACGCACGCGGGTGCTATTTGCAGGTGAAATCCGCCGCACGCGTCCGCTTCAGTTAGCGTCGCTCATACTATTTTTCGTTAACCCGCTCGTCCGCTCCGTGCACCCGCGCCAGCTAGCGGAGGCCCTAAGTTTTTCGATGGGTCACCCCTTAATTTTGTTACACCTATTATGTTATGCTGTCTAGAGCAGAGCCCACTGGGGAAATACCTCCACCTTATAGAAAACCGCAGCCAAATAACAATAGACTCTACTCATAGTGTTGTGTTCCTGCCGGTGAGTAATGGCACCTCTACACGGTGGCCAGCGCTCGACCAGGAAATGGGTATGCGATGGTTATGGCTCCTCTATACGATGGCCCAGCGCTGGACCAGCGAGATTGCCATGACACATTGCTATAAATATGTTTTCTTTAGGTACTTTTTACAGGTACGTTTTACCCAAACCACACCCAAACACTGGGACACACATGTAGGCACGTATAAAAATTATTAGTACCTACGGATCCTATGGAACCCTACACTAAGCATGCACTCTTGACCAGTATTTTGTCTGTACCTAATATGAATATTTGACCGAAGCGTAGCGTAGGTCTACGTTTTGACTCGCGCAATCTGCTTTCGTATGTCCGGATGTTCTCCTCTACAGGTCGCAATTCTCAACCGATTCGCGTGAAATTTTGCGACCATATTCTATGACCAAATAGAATTTTTTTGTCGATCCAGTTTTTGGAATTTTCTCAAAATGGCGGAGTCATGGTACGTCGCGCCTAAACAAAATAGCCGTATTGATATCATAAGAGTTTCCTCCTTGTGAGACATGGTTACAGAGTGATTTGCGACAAATTCAGATATTTTAGAACGCTGGTTTAGGGGGTATTTAGATATTTAGGTTTTACTCGAGAATAAGTAGCCTAATTTCACCGTGTCACATATATCCATTCGTGGCTCAATTGGAATACACTAGCTTTACAATCATGAGGTTCCGGGCACAAATCCCGAACAATGTAGTCTTTTTTGTTTTTGTTTTTGCACTTTAATTTCCTATTTTTTACTGACTAAGCTTTGTAACAGGGAGAGAGAAGAGGACCCTGGATCTATTCCCTGAATATTAACATTTTGTATTTTATTTTGTATTTAAATTTCGTAATGTTGATCAAGCGAACACGAAGCGCGAGCAAAGCGTATTCGTTTCAGTTTTATTGTCTGAACTTTTTTTACAGCCGTTAAAGTTCAAGGATACGGACAGTTGCGCAGGCGAAAACGGGTTCATGTTTAAAAAAATCTGAGCAGTTTTTGCATTTAGATTAATTTATCAACTTTGGCTTTGCTATAGAGACGTAGTTGTAGATTGGAATATTTATATTATATTAGGAATAGAAGTTTAAACGTAAATGCTTTAAGGCTTTTTATATTGCTTTAATAAATAAAAAATATATATCATAGCTAAAAGAGGGAAACGGTTTTCTAACATATTTTCTGCGTGCAGTCGCCGCAGAAAGTTTCGGTACGGTTCGTGGCATTCTTTTAGAAAATTTTGGTGCATATAGATTACTAAGAGCCAGCGATGCTTGCTAAGATCTTGTCTACAAAAATTCAGACCACAAATTTGCAGGAACACAATGTTCCGAAGATTTATTACATATCTTCTGTTGATATTTTAGTCAAGGTATTCGATGTAGCAAAATGATGTTTTAGCGGATTAAATTGCCAAATCCTATAGAGATAAAACACTACAGAGTGAAGCTCTGATGGCCCTTCTTCTGCCGACGAAGATGGAGGTGGTTCTACTTTTACCATTCAGGGGATGACCGACTAACTGTGGGCGTTTGGAAACGGGAAAGGGAGTATTTTCTCTTTCCTTCCCATTTTGTAGGCGTTGGCAAAGAGAATTTGAAATGGAGGTGGACTGTCAAACAAAATTTTGTTGCTATAGTAAAATTGCTGCTATATCTTTCGACACATGATAAAAATTGTAGAACGCCATTTGACTTTCCTTTCCTTGATGATCTTTTTGATCCTTATTCGTTTACTAATATATGTTAAAATTGTTAAAGACCTAAAAGTGGCGCCATCTAATAGATAAAAGGCCAAATGTTTGACAGCATCGTTTCGAGCGATGGCACCATAACGTTCCAAAAGTTTTAATCATATGTCCAAAGATGGCAGTAAATTTACGTGTCTACAAAGTTTTCTTAGTTAATAATTAATGAAAATTCCTTTTCCGTGCAGGCTTTTTAAATTCTGATATACGAAAAAGTATCTATAAAAAATTAAGAGCAATTAACATTATTTAGAGGTCGCTATGAATGAAACAATACTGCTATACAAAATAGTATGAAAAGAAATTGACCCATCAATAAATCTGCTTTGGAAATGTCTTTAAGGGCTCTTTATTCATTTTATTTATTATTTATAAGTATGCTTAAAAAGATGGCGATCGTTATTTTTTTTTTGTTTTAGGTAACTTTGCATTTTTTTATTTGTATGAGGATATTGCAAATCACAAAATCATAGCGACCACCTAATCATTCGCAAATGAGTTCAAAGGCACATAGATTACTGTTCTATAAAGGGAGCCATGTGAAGATAAAATCCTTTCAACTTTTTTCTACATACAAAGTTGGACCATCCTATTCGATAATTATGTTTTTTGTCAATTTAGTTTTTATAAATTCTTCTAAACAGCGGAGCCATAGGTACATTTATTCAGTTTTAAGGGCTCCTCTACACGATGGCCCAGCGTAGGCCAATCTAAGGGACGCAGCTATGCGGTGAAATGAGATAGCAATATCACTTGCTCCCTCTAACGCAGTGGTTCCTAACCTTGTCAGTTCTGCCACCCCTATGACTAACTAGGGAATCAATATTCTTTCTTACAGGTCTAATTTCTGTTATATTTAATTGAGCTTATTACCTCCGTAAAATACCAGATTTACCACTACGGGGGTAATTACCCCCAAGTTAGGAACCGCTGCTCTAACGCATAAATGCGCCCCTAGGACTTGCCTACGCTGGGCCATCGTGTAGAGGAGCCATAAGCTATGCTCGCGAGGTCTACAGCTCACAGAGCTACTAGTTAGATTTGCCGCTATGATAATACGCTAAATTTACCGCTTGTACAATGGGCTGTGCTCCGAAGAATTGTTTGACATGGTATTGTTTGGCATGATATGTTATTTAACTTATGTGCCTAATTTCGTATAAAGAATTTGTTTTATGTACCAACCAAGTACCAACCTAATTTTGACGTGTAAAATACTATGTTTTATGAATAAAAATCTGAATCTGAATCTTATGCCCACAGCTACTTTCTATCACCGCACCGCTCGCCGTCGGCAGGGTGTTCATCCTTACACCCAAGAACCTAAATGGTCACGCACTGTGCGGTTTAAGAGGAACTTCCTCCCGCGCACGCTCCGGTTGTGAAATGAGCTACCTACCGAGGTTTTCCCGAGGGTCAACAGTATGAGGTTCTTCAAAAAAGATGATGGTGAAGTGTACAGATTTTTAAAGGGTCGGCAACGCGCATGTAACACCTCTGGAGTTGCAGCCGTCCATAGGCTACGGTGACTGCTTACCATCAGGCGGCCGTATGCTTGTTTCCCACTGTCGTGGTATTAAAAATAAGGTTTTTTATGTGCCATACACCTAATACCACGATATATACCTTTTGTCCTCTCCGCCACCTTGCATTATAATTTAACTGTTTTTGTCCACTCTAAAAAAACTAAAATATGTTTTTGCTATATCGAGGTCGGACAGAGACCAGAATAGAATACAGACTGTACCTAAGTGCGTCCATGTGACTGTAGGAACGATTATCTCTAAGAAAAGACAATCATTTATTTATTTATTACAAATTCTGAATAAATAAGTTTTTGGCAATTTGTGGTACAAGCTGACAAGCTGATCGCTGACTACTTTTTTTTCCACAGGCTACTAATACTCATCGAGACAAATCTAATAACCCCAAACACAATTAGGTTGCGTTGTTTTATCACAGAGTTCCTATGGCTACCTCATGTCTGCATCATCAGATGAGCTTGATGGTACCATAATATTGCATTGCCACCCGACTTACATATGTATGCAAATTTTCAGCTTCATCGGAAACCGGGAAGTGAGTCAAATTTAACTTGCAAGATTTGTCCCATACATACTAACAGGGCAAGTTAAATAAAAGCTTGTAAAAAATAAACAGTTGGTAACAAAGTTTTATAAAGGCGGCTATCTTCATGAAGCCGAGTTCTTCCTCCAGCAACCATTTCCTCCTCCTTGCGTCGGATTCCTCAACATTGAGGGTCAGGAGTGTCGTGACCTCCCTTTTGTACCACTTTCTATCTTATGATCTTAACCAATCATTGAGCAACCATTTAAGAATGACTTTATTTGAATGATGAATTTAGGCTTGGGACTTTTGGATGCTGGTTGTGTTTGGAGACTTTGATGATGAATATATTTTAAATGACAAACTACATCTTCTGTTTTTGTCCTTCTTTCGAAGTGTGGACACCATCATGGCTCTTTATTTTCTGACAGCACTACGGAATGGTCCACGAGTGCTACAACTGAATTTGTCACGAAGGTCGTCTCAGGGGGCCTAGCCAAAATAACAGTTGTTGATAAAAAAAACGCCAATCATCGATGCTTAATTCTTGTATGGAAATAGTCATATGACTTTTCGTAGCTTCTGTTATCCAGATATTTTTTTTCTATGCTAGGCCCCCTGAACTCCTGTCAGTCAAAATATTATATTCTAAGCCGAACGGTTTTGCACTTGGGATTAGGTAATCTACTGACTGAAGCGTAGAGAAATAAGTAAGTATAGAGTGCTCACTTTTTTGTTACCAAAACGCTTATTATTGTCGTAGTCGACATCTAGCGTGGAGCAGCGGAATTATCAGGACTGCTACTTTACCATAGATGTTGCGAAGAACAAAAAGTATAATGCTAAACAATTTTCAGTTAATATTATAACCGGATTAACCGGAACTCTATTTTCAAATCCTGCTTTTAATATTAAGTACTTAGTTGTAAATTGTTGAGCAATATAATTTTTGATTCACGATATTCGAGAGTTCTAGTGTCAAGTTGCGGTACTAATAATTCCGTTACTTGATGCTAGATGTAATACGAAAATAATAAGCGTTTTGATAAAAAAAACTGTTGTATGGAGTGAGCATTCTATGTTACTATATTTTCTCTGTGACTGAAGTTTTCACTTTTTAAAGTTAGAAAAACAGTAGGTACTTAATAGTGAGACAAACAACACGATCAAACAACAACATTTCGTATAGGTATGTTAACAAAACAATAATGTCTAGATATTCCGGTCATCGTAGGTCACTCTAGGGTATCGCGTTGAGCTAACTTGGCCCAGGCATAAGTTATTAACAACCTCGAATATCCGATAAATACAAAGATGCTAAATTAATCACAAACTTGGTCAGTCGGCTTGCAGTTTTGCGCGGTGAAACGCATACGCACGCACCAAGATAAACCACACATTCAGTGTGTAATTTATCTTTAAAATGTTTCTATCAGTCGCGATTATGGCAGTGATTGTGATTTTATTATTTATGAATTATCATAAATATAACTATTGGGCAATAAGAGGAGTCAAACATGAGAAATGTTTTCCTTTGTTTGGAACCATATTTCGGGTCATCACGCAACAAATCTGTTTATCAGAGTACGTCGCAGAGTTGTACCATAAGTATCCCAAGGAACAGTTAGTTGGATTCTCCATCTGTGGTATGAATGCCCTCGTTGTGAGGGACCCTGAACTTATCAAACAAGTTTTAGCGACTGACTTCCAACATTTTTATCCGAGAGCTCTTAATCCGAACAAGAGGGTGATAGAACCGATGCTCAAGAATTTGTTTTTCGCGGATGGAGATCTGTGGAAGCTGCTGCGGCAGAGGTTGACGCCCGCCTTCACGTCCGGCAAGCTGAAGGCGATGTTCCCTCTGATCGTGGAGAGGACTGAGCGGCTGCAGCGCACGGCCGCCGCCGCCGCGGAGCGCGGCGCGGAGGTGGACGTGCGCGACCTCATGGCGCGCTACACCACCGACTTCATCGGCGCCTGCGGCTTCGGCATCGACACTGACTCCATCAACGATGATACGTCGACTTTCCGCCAACTAGGCAAAAGCATTTTTAATCCAACAAAAAAACAAACTATCATTTCTGCACTAAAGTGGGTATTCCCAGAAAAATTTAAGCATTTTCGTCTATTGCCGTTACATATTGAACAAACTACGCTTGCCTTGGTGAAAGGTATCATGATGAGAAGAAATTACAAGCCTTCAGGCAGAAATGACTTTATTGATCTGCTTTTGGAGCTAAAAGAGAAAGGCACCATTGTTGGAGAGTCGTTGGAAAGCAGAAATCACGACGGGTCTCCAGAGAAAGCTCAGTTGGAGCTGGACGAGTTGCTGATGGCAGCGCAAGTGTTCGTGTTCTTCGCGGCGGGGTTCGAGACGTCCTCGTCGGCGACCAGCTACACGCTGCACCAGCTGGCGCTGAACCCTGACAAGCAAGTCAAGTGCCAGCAGGACATCGACAATGTACTCGCCAGATATGACGGAAAACTTTGCTTCGACGCCGTCAAAGAGATGAAGTACCTAGAAATGTGTTTCAAGTAAGTTTGATACCACTTTATAACCGTAATTATTACTTTAAATCGTAATTCAAGATAAAGATAGTTTATTATTCAAGTTGGCATATCACAATGCGTTATCTTTTTAGTCCTGTCACTCCTTAGACTTGACCCTTGAAATACCAGTTTTACCCCCACGGGGGTAATTACCCCCAGATTAGGAACCTCTGGGCTAGAGCCTAGCCTGTTAGAATCCTACACCTCTGACCCGAGAAGATTTAATTCCCTCCTCAATTGGAGCAGTGTATCCCAATATGGCACACATCAACGCCGTCATATTAAATCATAATAAAATCAATTGGAGATTGACTGAAATAAATTATATTTTCACAAGGCGTTATCAAATCGAAAGGCATATTTTAAAATCGCTAAAATCTTTACATGTTATACATGCTATTTTATTTCTCCAGGGAAGGCATGCGAATGCTTCCATCTTTGGGCTTCCTCATCCGTCAGTGTGTAAGACCATACACGTTCCCCGGTACTGACGTGACGATAGATGCCGGTGTGTACGTACTGGTCTCCGCGCAGGGTCTGCACAACGACGAGCAGTATTTCGAGGCCCCGGACCAGTTCCGACCGGAGCGGTTTTGTGAAGACGCATGCGTCCCTAAGCATGTTTACCTGCCTTTCGGTGAAGGACCTCGAGCTTGCATAGGTAATAAATTACCTATTTTTATTTATTTATGACAACAGATTATAGTTATTTTTTTTTTGTACCATTGGGTTTCTGTACCTACTGTACATAGGTAGGCTACGGAGACTACTTACCATCAGGCAGGCCGTATGCTTGTTTGTATTGTTGTTTGTTTGTGTTTGTGTGTTGTATTAAAAAAATACTACAACTAAATACAGTTAACATTTAAATCGATCACGTTTAATTATATAGGTAAATATATATCCCACCAAAAACATTTCATGTAAAGTGTTGCCAAGACTAACATGCGTCTATAGTTTTCACACTAAAAAGTCATCAGATCTCTTAACCCTTTATCTATATAAATCCTAACTTTATAAAGCCATCATCTTGATTAAACAGTAGGGTAAAGGCACCAGTAGTCAGCCTTATAACGCATTTTTAAAGTTTGTACTCTCGACGTTTCTACAGGATTATTCGGATAAATAAACGCATAACATGGTTAGATCAATTGTTTATTATAGTTTTAAAACAAAGTATGTCAAAAAATAACAATCCTCTTTATAATATCTATAATTAAGATTAAACAAAAAATGGCACTTTTCTCCAGTAGTCAGCCTCTAAAATCCAGTAAGCAGCCTTTGTGTACCCAGTACTCAGCCTTTATAAACTATTAATAACAATGAAATAAAAAACACTATTATTTGTATTAAAGTTAACGATATTATAATATTTATCATTCCTAGGTACGAAGCTAGAGTATAGGTAGGTACCTATACTCTTATAAGTACAATTCTTATGCCACGAAATTTGTAGGCCATAGGTGCTTAAAATTATTCTTGCAAACTAATAAACACTGTATTTATCTTCTTATTTTTTATTAATGAATCTGTTTATTTAATAGAATTCATTATTTTTAAAATCGGTTTAAATGCTGGTGAAACCCGTGCAGGGGCCCGTTAGATATTGGAATATTTCTCAACAAAAGTATGTATACACTTTTGAACCTTATTTAAATGAGTTGAAGTTCATAATATTTGGCAGTGACGTACCAAGGAAGATAATGGCTGAGTACTGGATCCGTGAAACCCAGTGGTCAGCCGCATTAAAACGTTATTTCAAATGCGGCTGACTACTGGGTTTTACTTTAAATTGACTGAGACATGCCTAACTAAATTTGAAAATGTAAATGTAACGGTCCTAACGGTCGTATTGGATCGAAAATAAAAAAAATAACTAATAACCCAAAGGTCAGCCGCGGGAGGCTGGGCACTGGATTTTTTGTAAAAAAAGTGGTATCCAGTGGTCAACCTCCTCAATTTATAAGTTAAATATTGATATTTCTATTTAAATATAACGCAATTTAATAGATAAACTAACCAATAAACCCATCATTAACAAAAAATAGTAACTTTTTATATTAAAACATATTTTTTCAAACGCGTTAAAAGAACACCACGTGCGGTAAAAAATATGGCGGACATGACATTCTAGCTCTCGTCAAAAACATCACCTTTATGAACGAGTATATTTCCTCTCCTCGATACCTCACTGCACCTGCCGCGTTACGTATTAACGAATAAGGAATCAGAGCTCCTATTTGACTTCTCGCGATTAGTTTAATCGAATATCCCAGATATTTATGACCAATAAACGACTTAAAAGGCTGACTACTGGTCCCTGGCTGGCCACTGGTGCTGTTACCCTACAACTTGGCACTGCTGTTACAAATGTTGCCCACGACCAAGTCTAATGTCATAGCACGGCCGTGCTCCCGATGCCTTCATAATATCACGATATTTTCGAAAATTGTGTGTAAAAGATCTAACCAAAAATAGTTTCAATATAAGTACTTAAGTCAGACCAAGATATGTTGGCAGCGATTTTGATAGCTCAGACGGTGCAAGTGTTAACGTCATGATCGTAGAAGTTTAAAATAACACGTGCACCATTTGGGCTATCAAACTCGGTGCCAACTTAGTTTAGTCTGACTCTAATTACTTTCTGTTGACCAGCCTAAAACTATTTTCCACTTCCAGCGGCGGCATCATGGTTCCATTTTTATCACTTGTCACTATGCCCGTCACTTTCGCACTTACATAGTTGTTAGAACGTGACAGGCATGGTGACAAATGATAAAGAGCCGACCATCTTAGCCCTACAGATAGAAATTTATCATATCTGCTGATTGAGTTAAATTCTAACCACATATCTACAATGTGCAGTCGACGTAAAAAATAAATAACTTTCTCCATTCTTATTACAAAGGAGTAAGGTGCAAAATTGTAAACATTGACTGTACAAGATTACCAAATCCTGATAAATTCAAAAGTATGGAGTGTAGAAAAATTAGCAAAATCTCTATGTATGAAAAGTGTCCATCAGAATATATTAAGTAGGTGGCGCCACAATACATCGAAATGAAATGTCATAGACGGGACAGAACATACGCAATGCGACAAAATTAAAAACACGTTTTGACATTCCTGACAATATACCAAAAACAACCAACGTAATTTAGTTGGGTTATTTGTTGCCCCTCCCCCATTTCAACTTTATGTTATTATACCTCTACGGTTCATGTAATATCCATGAGCCTACCTGGCGCCACCGGAGAGATTAGGAACTATTATTTAAAGCTTTTGCTATGGAGTGTGGAGTTAAAAGGAGTGAAATCTCTTATGGTAGAACTTGCAAAAGTCTCCAGCTGTAGCTATAAATAATAGTTCCAAAACTCTCCAGAGTAGCGCTAGAGTAGTTAAGAACCTAGACGTTATTGACGGAGTGAAGTGCGCTGTCTATCATTTGCGCTGTTTTTTTTTTCAAGTATTCTAGGTATTGTAGCGCCACCTATTTAAGGTTTTTTGATGACACTTTTTGGTACATGGAAATTCCATTCCAACAGTTCTGCCATAAGAGATGGTCGTTCTTTCTCTACCGTCCATAATCAAATGTGCAACAAAACTCGAAATGATGTCAAGTGCCGGTGTTGTAGTATATTCCAAGATGTCGTCTACCGTATCCGTACCAGCTCAAGGCACTGGCCTCATTCGCACTCAGGAAACGTTTATAATAGGTACATGAATATCTTGAAGGATAAGCGGCTTATGAATCAAACAATATTCGTTTTTTTTTCTGCCAGGTGAGCGCCTGGGCCTGATGCAGTCGCTGGCGGGGCTGGCGGGGCTGCTGCGCCAGTGCTCAGTGGCGCCATCTGCCCGCACCCGCGCGCCCCGCGTTGATCCTGCCTCTTTCATAGTTCAGAACATTGAAGGCGGATTACCGCTTTCATTGATGCCTCGAAAGATCCAAGCAGCAGTTAATGTGGAGTAATTTTAACGTCTGCCCTGAGGGCCTACTATGAACCACGTTCGACGTCTGCCGCCCTGTCACACTTATATAGGTACCTGTAGGGCTAAGATGGTCGGCTCTTTATCATTTGTCACCATACCTGTCACGTTCTAACAAGTATGTAAGCGCGAATGTGACGGGCATAGTGACAAGTGATAAAAATGGAACCATGATGCCACCACTGTACACGATATACTTTGCAAAACACACGAGTGATCCTATAAGGGTTCCGTTTATTTCCTTTTAGGTACGGAACCCTAAAAATACACAGAAAACGAAAAACAAGTTTAAGACTAAGTAACAATAACAACAGGTGGCCTAATCACTAAAAAGCGATCTCTTCCAGACAACCAACTGAGAATTAAATATATTGTTATTAAAATACGCAATGTATTTTATTAATTTGATTGGAATACATGCCGTCTTAATACATAACATCAAATATGCAGCAAGTAGTCACTAGATGAGATACCTGTAATAGCTTTGGTACGGTGACAGATGTCATCTCAATACAATTTTACGTTTAAAGGTTATAAATTGTACGGAGATGACAGCTGTCACCGTACCCAAGATATTTGAAAAATACTATAATATATTGATCAAACAATTTTTCTACTAACATTTATTCTACAAACTTGCTCTAGGTACTTATTTCAAGTTTACCTACATCTATTGAGGGCCGATTTTCGAATTTCGAGCGCTTGATTTCCGATTTTTTAATTTCGAACGCTTGATTTCGTCAATCAAATGTAAAACGGCGAAATGCTAATTTTGAAATAGGAGCGATAAAAATTAAGAAACTAGTGGTATAGGGGCCGTGCGCGTTGGAGGGTCTGCCATCTTGTGGCCTGAATCGGAACAATAAACATGTACATTTACACGTCTCGTGTTTTCTTGTGCATAGTAAGTGCTGCCATCTTGTGAGCTACATCGGAACAATAAACATCACATTTACGCCTCGCGCCAAAAATCTGACGGCTCCTGTGCTGCCTCCTACAGTTCATGCACTCTCCCTATTGACCATTCGTTTTCAATTCTATTAATTAGTATAATTTAAATGCCTTGTAGAGATATTATTAAAGGTAGAACACGAAATCGAGCGATCGAAATCCAAAAATCGGCCGATTTTTGGATTTCGATGATCTATCAACTCGTGAACCAAATTAGATAAAGTAAACCGACAAAATTGCGAACGTAGGTACGTTAAAATGTGCCTCCTGTGCTCCTCATTCGGTAATTGTACTTCTACCATTGACATACATGTATATGTATATCTAAGGACGGCCCTTAGGGAAGGGGGATCACGAATAAATCACGACAAATCACTTTTTTCTACAGTGACCGACCCTAAGAAAAAATATCTACCACATGACTAGATACTTTTTATCAGTTTCGTTAAACGTACATATTCACTTCGCACTTCAAAATAGCCAGTCTATTTTACGAAATTTTGGAGCACGTGTAATAAATATACTTACATCACATTATATACAAAATAAACAATATTTACTATATACAAAACTGTTTATCTTAAAATTAAATAGAATGAAAAAAATCAAAAAAATACACCTGAGGTTATGTGGGGGCCGGGGGGAAGCCAAGAACCTCACCAAATATCACCGAGGAGGATGGGGTCAAAAAGTAGCGGAAAAAAACCTCGCGTGATATGTGCACAAGCCCTTACTGGCACTAAGAATGGTGCTAGTTCAGCGGTGTCACTCACGAATTCGAGCCAATCGTGCAGTCTAACGCAAATAGTTGCGACCAATCGCGCGCATGATGTGAACTCATCAAGCAAACGCGTTGTGGCGTTAAACTGCACGATTGGCTCGAATTCGTGTGCGTGACACCGCTGTACTGGCCGCGTAGCCAACGTGCAAATTACTTGCGCTCCGTAGCGATCGAAACGCAACTATCACTGTCGCACTAATATGGAAGAGTGATAGAGAGACACAAAGCGTTTTGTTGTCGAAACGATAGCGACTGTCACCTTGGCTAGGCCGGCTGGCCCCATTCTTATTGCCTGTAAGGACCGTCCTTAGATATATGTCAATGATTCCAACAGTTTTTATATATGAAAACATATATCACAAACTCATTTATTTATTACAACATGATAGTGTTCACTTGTGACGTTAACAGCGCCATCTATCTGACCCTTTATTTACTTAATCGAAACCTGGATGTCTTTTATTGATAATCAATACGCATCCAATAAGGGTACATAGTTCCCTATACAGTCCATAGGTGGCGATGTCATCAGTAAGTAATTGATTTAGTCTAGTGAATTTGGATGTACTTATTTTACTTTCCAAATATACTCGATACGAAGTGCACGCTGTTTTTCTCCGACTCCCTCAGGCAGTGGCGCGGCAAGACCAAAATTTTATGTGGGCACAAGGTACATTTAGCGAGGCCCTCTGGTGGCACAAGAAATAACGAACATTTTAACGTTGTGTCCGAGATATAGGTACATTAGGCACTTATTTGAGGCGCGAAGCCCCTCGGACCGCGAGGCCGTAGGCGGTATCCAAGTCGCCCACACCTATTAGTGCCGCCTCTGCCCTCAGGATCCTCCGACATCCGTCCATGTGTCAACAAGTAGTGATGGTTATCGGCTTATATATCAACATACCACAATATAATAACTATAAATTAAAATTAAATTTTGAAGCTAAGTGTACATTATAACGTTTAGCTTCTCAAAGTCAGAGCCAGAGGTATGCCGCCTTTGACGCTCTGTACGATATGAGCCGCGGGGTCGACGAGCGGCTTCACGCGCGTGTTCTTAGATGGCGCCACTGTGAATTTGTAGAGGATCGCTGCAAGCCCTGCTAGCGACTGCATTAGTCCAAGGCGCTCACCTATCGAAGAACGGGTATTTTAAGTATAAGTAAAATTAATTATTTTATAAGTCAATTACATCCAACTTGCTATCGCCCGATGTCAGTCCCGATGTCGGGCCCGAGCAGAGTATTTTTCCGTTTCACCAAGTAGTAGTAGCAGTATTTGACATGTAAAAAATACTTTGTCTATATTTATTTTTTTTACATTTTTAATTTTTTTACATTTCAACTCTTGTTAACTTGGAGGATTTAAAAACTGGAGACGCTTTGAGTGTAATTTTCTGTACAAAACAGTCTGCCGGTTTTTGCGGGGGAGGGGCACGTCAAATGTATGGCTATTTCTACGTAACGTACAAATAGCCATGTCAGATAAACGTCAGTCCATACAATACATATGACCATTGCCCGAGCTTTTCGACAGAGGGGTAAGCTCTTAAAGGCGTCTCCAGATGTTAAATCCTCCAAGCTTGTTAACGATGTGCGGATATTCCGTGAAACAGAAAACGATTATCAGGCGACATGGGAGACACGGGACTGATTTCGGGCCCGATATCGGGAAGTAATCGGCCCATTCGTTTGCGCTCGTCAGTAATCATCGAGTTATCATGGCGACGTGCAGTGAAAGCATTAGACTGCAACTGATAATTATCAGTAAATTATATTTAATAAATGATTGCATGACTCAGGTTTCTTGCGAATGATGCAGTTCTTATCATCTGGCATAGATAACAAGTCAGACATTATTGTGATAAAAGAATAACTAAATATATAGATATTGGCACACCTCAGGTAAAAGATACAGCTTAAAGAAAAACTACTGATTAGTGGGAATCTAATAAAGTAAATGAAAAAAGCTGCCAAAATAGTATATGTTAAGCAAGGGATGAAAGGCACCTTTTTATACTATTTACGTCGGTAGCAAAAAAGCATACGGCTTGCCTGTAGCCTATGTACGCCTGTGTTCGTGAAAAGATTTTTTTGGCAGCATTGGTCCTTGGATTCAAGGTTGGATTTAAGTGGACCAAAATTGTTGATGTAATTTTTAGGGGGGGGGGGGGGGGGGGGTTACTATATCTTGATATCTACATATAGATAGTTAAAAGTTTGGTATCGAATTCATTTATGGTATCATTGGTATGGTACCGTTCCAAAGTAATAACATATAAAAAAAAAAAAACAGGTAATTCACATTTTACTTTACAGATTTAGTTTCAATTTGGTATAGAGATACTGTGAGTCTCGGGGAAGAACATTATTACTATAATTTTCATCTAAGGATGAAAAGGAGGGTGGAAATTTGTACGAGGAATCAATAACCACTAAATCGATTTACATGAAAAATGGCATGGTCTACCTACATCTTTGATTTAGTTGAAAATTATACAAAATTTGACCGTTTTAAACATCAGACGTCTCCAAGGCTGAAATTAAGAGAAAACCTCCCCAACAAGCATCAAAAATCTGGGTGGCTTTATTTTTTAAATAGGCACATCGTACGGACACAAAGATTTATTCTGCCAGGAAACCTTTGGTTCAGAGAAAGCGTATTTCACCTTTTTATGTCGTGAATAAACGCAAAATTCGAATTTCGAATACGAGGAAAGTAAATCACATGTGTCCCTACTTTACAAAACATGAATACTTAAGTAATTTAAGTAGAAACTTACATCATTTACATTCGCTGAATAGTTAGAGGTAAACGGATTATTATTTACTACCTGTTGCCCACGACTTCTTACGCGTGGATTTATTTCCCGAAACACACTTCTCAACCCCTTTACAACCCTATTAGGGGCATAATTTTCAAAAGCACTAAAATTATTTTTTGTACTTTCTAATAGTTTTTCATCTTTCCTATTAATTTCAAGACCCTACTCAAATCGTTCCTGTTACAAACTTTCAACCCCTTTTTTTAACCCTAATAGGGGATGAATTTTCAAAAAACGCTCAATTAATTTTACTCGTACTTTATGAAAATATCTTATTATGAAGTTTCAAGTTCCTGATCCCCATACAAACGTTCATCTCCTGTTTAACCCTCTTAGGGGATGAATTTCCAAAAACGCGGAAATTACTTTTCTTATATTTTTATATAACACGTTTTCACGTTCAGGTTAAGTTTCAAGTTCCTAACTCAAAATAAAAATGGATCCCCATACAAAGGTTCAACCCCTTTTTAACTCCGTTAGGGGTTGAATTTTTCAAAATCGCTTATTATCTCTTATACACTTTATAACATCAACTTAGTGTGTAAATTTTAAATTTCTATTTTTGTAGTTTCGTATTTCATTGATGAATCAGTCAATTAGTCGCTCACACGATCACAGTGACACTCGCATTTATATGTACCTAGATCGGGACTTCAATTTTGAAATGGTAACTTGCTAATATACGATAAATCTATTTGAACCGAATTTTCATTGCTAAATAATATATACAAAAAAATTGTACTTGGAATTTAAACTCCCAAAGATCGACGAGTGTATCACTCGGACGTAACGGAACGGAACGTATCGGTCGAGAAACGTATCTCTTTCAACCCGCTTCTTAGATAAACAATGACAAGGGAAATAGTAGATTGTTAACCAAGGGAAGAAAGGCTTTTATATCAGTCGAGGTTTGGCGTAAAATTAGGAAAGTAAAATTCATCTGTTTTAAAAAAACATGACTCAGTGTAAACTTTTATGCTACTCATTTCTTGAGGGTCTTCATTTAAACTTTTTCTTTCACAATTTAGATAAAAGATAAAAGTAGGTATCGCTATTTATGGAGTTAAATATCAGAATGGAAATCGTACAATAAATCCATTTAAAACCCAATTTTAATTGCATATTGTAAAACAATAAACCTACTTGGAAAGTAAAATGCTCAAGAGCAGAAACGCATCACTTCTGCACACTTCATAGAACAACAACCAGAGAAAGTATTTAGAGCATGGGAAATGAAAATATTTTGCTTACCAATACATGCTCTAGGTCCATCTCCGAACGGTAGATACGTATTCTTCTGAATCTCCTTAAGATTATCTGGATCAAACCTCTCCGGTATAAACTTCTCAGGGTCCTTAAAGTACTTTGGATCTGTCTGGATGGCTTGCAAGGGTATGGCGATGTTTACCCCTTCTTCGATGGTGACATCTGTACCAGGAAATTGGTAGCTATCCGTGCTCTCTCTTACGAGAAAGCCCAGCGAAGGAAACAGTCGTATACCTTCTCTGTAAATTAGAAGATTAACAAACACTGTCAACAGCAAGCTGAGCAATATAATAATCCCAAATTTAAAACTCCGCGAGTATATACCCGAGCACCAAGAGGGTTAAAGCGTCGTAAATACGTGGAGCCAACCGCTAGCAACTACTATGGTAAAAGGACACGTAGCTATAGCGTAAGGACACCGCGAATATTTAATGAGTTATCAGTAGAAGACGAATGTGCTAGTAAAAACATCTTTAAATCAAAAATTAAGAAGTTGCTAATAGGTACAACGCATGACTGAATAAATAAATAGGATAGGTAAATATACTACAACAACTTATACTGTGTTAATATGATATAAATATGTATTAACCTTAGTATTATAAGTTAATCATATAATTTAGATTAAGGTACTAACGTTGAAAATGAGTGCCTCATTTCGCCGTTAAACGTAAGTTTGGCGAACCTAACACAAGTTTAAAATGTACCATACTATTTGTGATAATAATAAAAAAAAACTGCTAAGTAAATTCTTAACACTCGCATTTCTTGTTTGTATTCGTAGTAAAATCATCATTGTCGTTCCTAATTAGAAATTATGTCTTCAGGGCCCATTTCTCGAACGGGGTATTAGACTGTCCACGAACTGTCACGTCGAAATATGGGTTACCATGGCAGCACACTAATAATATTAGACTAATACCGTGCGAGAAATGGGCCCCAGTACAGCTGGTTACTGTGATGTGAACTTGACTTTTGAATTAGGACCGATTTTATTGGTTACGTACGTAGCTAGGCCGGCGGACAATGATGATTTTACTGCATTTTTAATGCGAACGATCTACATATATATACATGAAAACTATGATATCACAACCTCATTTACGTGTTACAACATATGATAAGTTTAAAAACTATTTTAAATTTCGAATTTTAGCGCAAATTTTGAAACAAAGTAGGCAAATTTTACGATAAGTACTCATATATGGAGCTTAGGAATTTCTGGTAATGATGTAAAGATAGTTTTTAGTTACTGAAAGAGACAGATTTAAATATATATCAACAGACGTGAAGTATGTAATTGGCTAGCAGAATTACTTACTTAAAACACATGTGCAAATATTGCATCTCTTTTACGGCATCGTAGCAAAGTTTTCCATCATATCTGGCGAGTACTTCATCGATCTCCTGCTGGCACTTGGCCTGCTGGTCAGGGTGCAGTGCGAGCTGGTGTAGCGTGTAGCTGGTCGCCGACGAGGACGTCTCGAACCCTGCCGCGAAGAACACGAACACCTGCGCCGCCATCAGCAGCTCATCCATCTCCAACTCCACAATATGTGGTGTCCCATCTGGGTTCCTCTTCTCTATAGACTCCCCCACAATCTTGCCCTTTTGCTTCAATTCTAGAAGCAAGTCAATAAAATCATTTCTGCCTGAAGGCTTATAGTTTCTCTGCTCCATGATACCTTTAACTAAAGCTACTGTATTTCTTTCAATTTCTGGCGCTAAATATTCAAAATTTTTAAATGGTTCCGTAGCCACTTCCTTTAAAAAGAACATTAATCCGTCTCTAATTGTGAACGTGAAAATACGTTTGCCTAGCTTTCTGAACGTTGAGGTTTCGTCGGAGATGGAGTCGGTGTCTAAGCCGAAGCCGCAGGCGCCGATGAAGTCGGTGGTGTAGCGCGCCATGAGGTCGCGCACGTCCACCTCCGCGCCGCGCTCCGCGGCGGCGGCGGCCGTGCGCTGCAGCCGCTGAGTCCTCTCCACGATCAGAGGGAACATCGCCTTCAGCTTGCCGGACGTGAAGGCGGGCGTCAACCTCTGCCGAAGCAGCTTCCACAAATCTCCGTCCGCGAAAAACAGGTTTTTCATCATCGGCTCTCTCACAGTCTTGTGAGCGATCAATCCTCTCGGATAGAAGTTATTGAAGTCTGTTATTAGGACATTTTTTATTAATTCCGGGTCTCGGATCATAAGTGCTTTTGAATTTGCGAGATAAAATCCGACAAACTTTTCTTCAGGGTATCTTCTGTACAATTCTGTGAAGTAATCGGTCAAGCTTTGTTTCTGGAGGAACATGCGAGATGTGCTACCCACAAAAGGCAATGGCTTGTCATATTTGACGCCTTTCTTTCTCCAATAGTCGTATCCATGTGTACCGTATAAATACAGGGACCAAATTAGCACTATAATACCTATATAAACTAACATATTCACGTTGATGAATAGCTCGTTGTGTCTGCTTGTTAATCTTATTCTGAACAATAATGATAACACGTTCAAAATTTATAAGCTCGTATCTTTTGATAATGCTAATCAATGACCTAATATCAGAAACATCAGAGTTTAATGTTCGCGAAAAGAGATTAGAAAAGTCGGACAAATCATAAAGTTCAGTTCTACCAAAATACTAATTAAGCAAGGTCTTAGGGTCTACTAGGGGTGCACTTTTTATCTTGGTTCCATGGTTGTTGTTTTATGAAACTTTAACCGATCTTTATGAAAAGCAGAAACGCAGTTCATATAAACGTAATTTATTACGTTGCATATGAAGAGGATCGGCCTTATGGGTAAGGAATTAGGGATCAACACATAGATATATATGTATTTGACCTCCGGAGAGAGCACTGGTGTCTCCTTGAGAGAGTCAGAATATGGAACATATTATCCAGCATTGTCATCTTAGGTTAAATGTACAATCGTTTCACCTTCTTCAGCTGTTTTAAACAGCATGCAAATTTATACAATGATAATAATGAGTTACTATACAAATATAAAAGTATAATAATCCATTAACCTTGTTTGTCCCCTAAAAGTACGGGGTACTTTGCGTCAAATCTGGTAGTCCTGATTTTTTGCAGACTTATTTATGATGTTTGTTCAATAAATAATCCAAGTTTGTGACCTCGCGCGCCGAACGCAATTTTGTCAAAAACCGCGAAAATTTCGGTATTTTTTCAGATTTGGGCGATCATAACCCTAAAGTACTCATTTTTAATAGTTAATAATCAAACGAACTTACCTGTGAAGTTTGATTACAATTATGCGAGTATCCAAATCCAAGACAACAAATATAATTTACTAGCAGCAGTACACGTTATCGTGCAGTCCAAGTCACACATTTTAGAGATTATAGTATTTAAAAAACAAGTTCGCGCTGTCCCTCTCACTCGCTACGCTGCGTTCCTGCTTCGACATCGCTCCTCCAGTATCATTATTTCAGAGTTATTTTTGTGTTATTAACAGAGACTATTTTATTTTCATTTTTGGGGATGGGGGGCGGGTCTTTGTTGTCTTGGATTTGGATACTCGCATAATTGTAATCAAACTTCACAGGTAAGTTCGTTTGATTATTAATTATACTTCGTATCCAAATCCAAGACAACAAATATAATTTACTAGCAGATGTTCAGAGCTTTGTATTTAAATTCAAATCCTGAATGCGAAAATAAAATAAAATATCGATATCAAATCAGTATGTTACGAACATACTGATATTATTGATTTTGACTAAAGAGAACAACGTACCACCTAGAAGTTATTAATTTATATCCAATTTAAATAATTATTTATGAATCTACATAGTATAAATGTAAAATGTATGTATAGCATAATAAAATATTATAATGATAAGCGTCATGCATTAAGGAGTGAAATTGCTCTTGGTATTTCATTTCGTTAATATTAAAAAAGTATAAAACTTTCTTTGATTTCACTGTAGTATATTGATAAAGTTGTATATATCTAAATATTCACAAGGTACAACTATTTTTATGTCATTTACAAGCCAGGACGCCATTAAGTGTAAATGTGTTTTCAAGCTTTAGTTGGCTCTAAATAAGTTTTAGATGGGCATTTTCTGTCTGTAACCATATAAACAAACCATTTTGTATAATTTAGAATTTACCAACCATTCTCTGGATGTAATTACAACGGAGACAAACAAGCATACGGCCCGCCTGATGGTAAACAATCACCGTAGCCTATGAATGCCCGCTACTGCAGAGGTATATTACATGCGCGTTACTGACCCTAAAATATAATCTAATTTTATGTTACGACACTTTAAAGTTAATTTTGAATACAGCAATCAATACTTTCCTCGGTAAATAGCCTTTGAGTGAGGTAGATAAAGGAGAATTTTCTTCATTTTAAAGCTACCATAAATATCAAGGCTATATGTAAGTACTTTAAAACTAAGTCTGGACAATTACTAGTAGAGTATCCTGTAGGTATTAAGTATTTGAAACTTATCACTTTGAAAATATAGATGGACTAATTTTAGTTATTACCACAGATCAAGAAATAGTAATATGATATTATTTATAACTAAATAGCTAATCTCATCTGCTTATGCGTATCTGAACGATGATGGCTACTACGCTAACAAGTGGCAAGGAACTTAGGTAGAGTATGTGTTGAGTTATGATATATTTGTGAACAAAATATCTGGCATGACTTGTAACTTGTAATTCATTTTAAGGAGTAACATTTTTTAACGTTACCTACAATAAAACTGTACAGTGTGCATTGCGACGAAAAATGAAAACTATTTAAGCTTTCTTTTACAGCAAGACAATATGACAACCCGAGCATTTACATTTCAGACAATAATAATGTTATTGTTAAAGGATTTCAACCCTTTATTGCGATTATTAATCTAGCTACTTAGCGCAAGCGACTGCAACACGTGGCAGCATAACTCTAGTTGCATGGTTGCACAATATACAGCACTTATTTCGCGTCGCGGGATAGTGCATCAACGGCGGTTCAGCTCTTGTTTGATGCGGCGATGTTCCCCTGAAGTTTGGAGCTGAGAATCCGTAAGTAAATTGTACCGGATTTATTACATTAGGCTCGTTGATATGGTATATTCTTGACAGCATATCAAAGCTGACGTTTGAAGTTATTAGGAGTATATAACAGCGTGATATGAGTACGAATCATAAATTTGGGTTAAAGGGTTTACAGATATATTTTTTCCTATATGTTGTTTACATACAGCATTTCTTTGTCTGTAAGGGCAATGACATTGCGTACATTTTGTTTAACGTATTTTAGGCCGCATTAACACCTATTAAATTACCTCAGCGTAACAAGAACCTCCTTTATATTTCATTATTTTTACAAGTCCTGTAAACTTTAGCTCAACCTGAAATATTTTTGCTCTTTAGTCCCTTATATTTACATGCGTAAAGCTACTTCCAATACTATTAAAGTCTTCAATCATTACATTGGCATCAACACTGTTATAGTAGAGCAACGTTATATATCTTTGACGATATCATTTTGAGATATGTATAATGACCGACTGTAGACCGAAGAGCGAAGTGACCGAAGAGCGTAGCGACCGAAGTGCGAAGCGACCGAAGAGCGAAGCGACCAAAAGGAGCAAAGCAACCGAAGAACCAAATGACCGAAGCATTATAACCTCGACACTTAAAATGAAGCACATATAGCCTCGACGCTGCGGAAATGGAGGCCTCGATACGATTATTGTGGAATTGTAGAGTACATATAACTTAAAGTGCGGCATATATCTTCGTCACTGCGACAGCTGCGACAGCGGACCCCTTGACACAATTATTGTGGAGTAATGATAGCATCCTCACTATGACGTGGGGCAAACTTAGCCTCAACACTACGACAGCAGAGCCCTCGACACAATTGTGGAGTAATGATAGCCTCCTCACTATTAAAGTGGGGTACATATAGCCTCGACGCTGTGAAAGCGGAGCCCTCGACACAATATTGTGGAGTAATGATAGCCTCTTCACTATTAAAGTGGGGCAAATATGGCTTCAACGCTGTGAAAGCGGAGCCCTCGACACAATGACTGTGGAGTAATGATAGCCTCTTCACTATTAAAGTGGGGCAAATATAGCTTCGACGCTGTGAAAGCGGAGCACTCGACACAATGGTTGTGGAGTAATGATAGCCTCATCACTATTAAAGTGGGGCAAATATAGCTTCAACGCTGTTAAAGCGGAGCCCTCGACACAGTGATTGTGGAGTAATGATAGCCTCATCACTATTAAAGTGGGGCAAATATTGCTTCGACGCTGTTAAAGCGGAGCCCTCGACACAATGGTTGTGGAGTAATGATAGCCTCATCACTATTAAAGTGGGGCAAATATAGCTTCAACGCTGTTAAAGCGGAGCCCTCGACACAATGATTGTGGAGAAATGTTAGCCTCTTCACTATTAAAGTGGGGCAAATATAGCTTCGACGCTGTTAAAGCGGAGCCCTCGACACAATGGTTGTGAAGTAATGATAGCCTCATCACTATTAAAGTGGGGCAAATATAGCTTCGACGCTGTTAAAGCGGAGCCCTCGACACAATGATTGTGGAGTAATGATAGCCTCATCACTATTAAAGTGGGGCAAATATAGCTTCAACGCTGTTAAAGCGGAGCCCTCGACACAATGATTGTGGAGTAATGATAGCCTCATCACTATTAAAGTGGGGCAAATATAGCTTCGACGCTGTGAAAGCGGAGCCCTCGACACAATGGTTGTGGAGTAATGATAGCCTCTTCACTATTAAAGTGGGGCAAATATAACCTCGACGCTGTGAAAGCGGAGCCCTCGACACAATGATTGTGGAGTAATGATAGCCTCTTCACTATTAAAGTGGGGCAAATATAGTACCATGTCGACATCTCATTTATAAGAAAATATTTATTTAATATGTGTTTTAATTTTGAACTATTAATTAATGTGCATTATAAAATTACATTAAAACTTTAATCAACACAGTTAATACCGATTTTCTGTTTGATGAATATCTTGTTGCACAGTAAACCTAAGCTTCTAAGTACTCACGGAAAGGAGAATTATTATTAGACGGAGTCCACAATATTACACAAATCAAGTATATCTTTCCATAATATATTTCATTTTAAAATTATATTATATTATGTTAATCAAAGCTGTCTAATAATAACAAAGCGGGTAACTAACTGATGATCAAATTTAAGAGGCGACCACATCGATTGGACCCAAGACTCGACGATACCGCGATGTCCGATTAAAGCCTACTACCTAATCTGTCATGATCCATACGATAGATTCACTATGGCCGTCATATGGGGCATGGGGCGCACGGTATCGGAGCACGCATAGCACGTCCCGTTTGTATACGTCGATTAATGGCATTAAACACTTTAAACTGTCAGTCAGACTAAATAGTCTTCCAATGTCTTATAGATTGTGTATTGATTGACATTACTCCTGTATATTTATACCTATAGGTATCCTCATAAGACGCTCATTAAACTTGTTGGTACTGTGTATGTACATTTGCATAAAGACGCGTTTTGTTATCATTCATAGGCACTTATTACCAATCGGCAAGGATTACCATTGTTATCTGTTTTATTATATGGTAGGGTAGATCGGACATGGTAAAAGCCGCTTTCGTGAAACGATTACCTAGTATATATAAACTTTATTCAGATATGGTTTGTATATTTAAATCTGTACGCGAAAGCATCTCGTAAAAAAAATTGTGAGTGAACATTGCATTTTATGCAATCATAAAATGAAATCTAAATAATATTATACTAGTAAATAATACTATAATAGTACGTATTACAATTATTTAAAGTTCAAATTGTAATCTATTTGTAGCCCCATACTTATTTTTTCCGTAATGTATTTATTCAAAAAAGAAGGTAGTTGTAGTAAGTGATTTCGTATGAACGTAAAAATTACTTACTTGATTTCTTAGGTAATAAGTTTATTACGCTAAACGAATATACCTACAATTTCAAATTGAAAGTTTAACTGCCATGTAAGTATGGCAAACGAGACTAGACTTGCCGCGGCGGTCGGCAGTTCAAATAATGTTTTGATTCTATACTTCTTATTCAGCGCACAATAAACATTAATCGAAACACAATTAGGTACACATATTTAGAGGAACACTATTTTGGCGAAAATACGTGTGACTCGGACTAACACAAAAACATGTAATGATACTGGAGGAGCGATGTCGAAGCAGGAACGCAGCGTAGCGAGTGAGAGGGACAGCGCGAACTTGTTTTTTAAATACTATAATCTCTAAAATGTGTGACTTGGACTGCACGATAACGTGTACTGCTGCTAGTAAATTATATTTGTTGTCTTGGATTTGGATACGAAGTATAATACCTTTTGAGGACGTTTTTAAAAAGACTTGCTACAATATGAGACTAAAATTGTGTCTTTGACCTAATAGTTTCGATGTTAAAGCTTTTCAACGCGGTGAATTGCCTTTGTATTACGTTCATTTAATTCCATTCTTTGATATTGTTTTTGTGAAATATTTAATAAAGACTTTAGTACTTAATATTATAACATGTATAACTAATTTGCTTCGCCCTGACAGCGTTCATGTTTCACACCAAACACATGATCAATCATATTATTATCACATCATAATTATCAGCCTTTTATCGTCACTGCTGAGCATAGGCCCCTCCAGTACGCCACTTATTCCGGTGCTGAGCCAATCTCATCCAGAAATGACCTGCAATCTTCCGAATGTGGCCACCCAACGAGCCAACGGACGCGACACTCGTTTCGTCTGAAAGCGGCCACCATTCCGTTAACATTTTGGCCCACCTGCCAATCCTGCCATCACTCTGCCTGGCAACATGTCCCGCCCAGCTCCATATTAATTTGGTAATGACGTGTCCGATGTTTCTTCGTAGTTACTTATCTAGATATAATAAATGCACGTGTCCTGACTGACTCATCAACGCAGAGCCGAAACTACAAATGATAGAAAATTGAAATTTACACACTAGGTTGCATTTATAAAGTGTACAAGCAATTTTGAGAAATTCAACCCCTAAGGGGGTTCAAAAGGGGATGGAAGATTGTATGGGGTTCAAGTTTTAGTTTAAGCTAAGAATTCGAAACTTCGTAATAATAGAATATTATTAAAATACAAGAAAACGGATAACAGCGTTTTTGCAAATGCATCGCCTAAGGTGGTGAAAAAGGGGTTGAAAGTTTGTATGGAGATAAAAAAAATTTGAGTGCGGGACTTGAAACTCTGTACATGGGCATATTATTAAAACACAAGTAAAATAATTTCACGTTTTTAAAAATGTATCCCCTACTAGGCTTAAAAAGGGGTTGAAACGTGGAATACATTACAAATTAATTGAAACTTATTATACAGACATAATATGAGATAGATAGATAGATAGAATACTTTTTATTGGCACACATCAGTAAAAATATACAAGAAATTGAGGCTAAATTTATAGAGGCGGACAACAGGCGGTCTTATCGCTAAAAAGCGATCTCTTCCAGAGATAAGATAACAAAATAACATTAACTGAACGATAAAAAATATAACCCCTCAAGGGGGTTAAAAGGGGATTGTCTTGGGGTTCAAATTTTATAGTAAATTAGGAACTTGATACTTTGTAAAAAGGTATAATAAAAGGGGAAAAAACTTATTTTAGCGTTTTTACTAATTCATCCCCTAAAAGGGTTAAAATGGGGTTGAAACTTTGTATTAGGTTCAAATTTTTATTTTAAGCCGGGAACTTGAAACTTTGTAAAAAGGTATTTTATTGAAAGAGAAGAAAACTGATTTCAGCATTTTTATAAATTCATTTCTTGAGGTGGTGAAAAAGGGGTTGAAGGTTTGTATGGAGATCAAAATATTTTTCGAGTACGGAACTTGAAACTTTGTATAATTGCATATTATTAAATTACAAGAAAAATAATTTCAGTGTTTTTAAAAATTCATCCCCTAAAGTGGTGAAAAAGGGGTTGAAATCAAAATGTTTTCGAGTGCGGAACTTGAAACTTTGTATATTTGCATATTGTTAGAAAACAAGAAATGTCAATGTTTTTAAAAATGCATCCCTTAACTGGGTTAAAAAAGGGAAAATAGTTTGAATCCATTACAAATGCTTTGAAACTTCTAAGATAGTCATAATACCCGATTACAAAGAAAAATGTCAAGATAAGATTCCACGTGGACGAAGTCGCGGGCAACAGCTATTTATGTTATATATGAATGCAATAAATATATGATTAAATAATATAATCAGTATTCTATTAGTGTTAAGATAAACAATGTTTTTAAAAAGAATTACTTACTCTAACCTGAACGTTTTTATTGAATGAATGAATGAAAGTTTATTCACAAGAACATAATTATGGTAACATTAGATATCATTAACATTGTTGACCCTTGATATGCTCGGCCCTAGGGCATGTGAAAATTATTTGTATTGACACAGTTTATGCATGTCAAAGTAAAATACGTTACATAAATGTCGTGTTTCCTAAAATATTATCAAATACAAACATTAAATTATTAAATACAGACGTCAAGTTTTAAGTCTCAGTCAGTCATTCAAATTCCGCACATAAATTCATCAAACTGTTAGCTAATAATAACTAGTTAATCCAATTTACTTTTTTACGTCAAAATGAAGTAATAATTAGAATCCATAATGTCAAAATGAACCAGTAATTAGAATCTATAATGTCAAAACTTAAATGAAGTAATAATGAGAGTTTACATGTCAAAATGAAATAATAATTAGAATTTATAATGTCAAAAGTTTACATTGTAAGTTTACATATATTACCTGTGTTATTGATCGAATCAGTAATTATTTTAATCAGCCAATTTGATTTGATATTAATTATGTTAACTGTTTTATCGATTTACGTGTATCTACGTTCAAAGATTGAAACATAGGTATTTACTTGTTTCAATCATTGAACGTTGGTTCCAATGTTCAGTAGGTAGGTATACTAACGGCCTTAACCTTCGCAAGGCCCCGGGCGGTTCTTGTAAAAATCTGCTCTGCGAGGCCTTTCTAAACATATGATCGGGTTTATGCGAGGCCCTTGCTAGCGTGAGAACCCAGGCCACTGACAACCGGGCAACATTTTTTTACACCATTTTGCAAATCAATTGGATGCATTGAACATTTTGTTTAATTTAATCCAATTAAGTAGGCCTATTTCCTAGCTTTTAAATGTTCATTTAAGGGGGTCCCTAACGCCAATGATCTTCGATCTGAATCCCTTAGTTTTCTAAGGCAACGGCTGTAAGCAGTATAGTGTCACATATTTACTTCAAAGTTCACTGTCTTCGAGATTGCCAAATATCTCAATGAACGTTTTAGGCCAAAAGTTGAACAATTTTAGGCCAAAAAACTGGTACTGGCCATAACTTTTGTGTTAATTAGTTTAAAATTAAAATCTCTGGCTAGTTTTTAGAGACGTCGAAAACGAACCCAAATGTGTAGATTTCGAACATATAAAATCCTTCACAGCAATCGAGTAACAAAATGGTTTTTAGACAATTTTGTTCATTTCTTTCAAAATCCGGCAGACCAGAATGGAGATAAAAGATTAAAGAACCGATAGCCGTCTGTGATAGAATTCTATCTGTAGTGCAAATGTAGGACTAAAGACTCAAAACTAGTTAAAAATTTATGTAAACCGCGGGGAGCTGTTATGCCGTAGTTTCATAACGGGTGAACTCATTTGGATGAAGTTTTTTTTATTTGCACGTAACTTTTCTAACTTTGGTTCTTAGATACGTTTTAACAAAATCGTTTCATCCGTTCCATTGCAATAGGGCTTTAAAAATAAACAAAACATTCAGGTATTAAAAATATTGCTTTATTCCTCTACTTTACAGTGTTGCATATAATAAATACTAACATATTATTTACAGTTTCAGTTGAATTGAATTGTACAAATGCTATAATAGCTAAAGTCAGCGATTATGTGTGGCTTGCCATCAGAGAAGGGTCCTTATAACCTGCAATAAGGACCTTTTTATCGGAATTTCTATTCAAATTTCAGATCCTTATTGCACTTGAAGCATGTACCCTTCTGTGATGGAAAGCCACAATATAGGTAGTCACAGCCACAGTGATCAAATTTATTGCAAAGCAACACTCCTTTGTGATTACTACACCTTATAAAACAATGTACCCCGCCGCGTCTGTCTGTATGTATGTTCGCGATAAACTCAAAAACTACTGAACGGATTTTCATGCGATTTTCACCTATCAATAGAGTGATTCTTGAGGAGGATTTAAAACTTTAAATGTATGAAGGTTTTGTGTAATCCGTGCGAAGCTAGTCGCTAGTCATAATAATGATTAGTTGCGACATAAAATATTTGTTCACTTTGGCTGTCACTATGAATTGTTGACCAAATAACGAAAAAACATAACATAACATAATTCTAACTCTAGATTCATTCTAATTAAGATTACTTAAACATAATCATAGTCAGACCAAGATAAGTTGGCAGCGATTCTAATAGCCCAAACAGTGTGTTATTTTAAATGTCAAACATCTATGATATTATGACGTTTATTTAACACTTGCACAGGCTGGGTTAGCAAAACTGCTGCCAACTTATCTTAGTCTCTGTAATGTTCCAATCAATCAATCAAGTTAAGGCATACCTCGCCTTGCACCATGCATATTTGTGATGATTTCCCATATGAATATGATAGGTTGATAGGTTCTCAAGTCGAATGACGCATGGTCCTTATCTAGACAGTTGAAATTTTCACAGATGACGTATTTCTGTTGCCGCTATAACAACAAATACTAAAACAATAAAATAAATATTTAAGTGGGGCCATACATACGTGATTTTTTGCCGTTTATTGCGAAATTGTACGGGACCCTTCGTGCGTGAGTCCGACTCGCACTTGGCCGGTTTTTTATTTCGATAAGTGTCGAATCGTCACCATAATTCGCTAGGGTATAGCTCACCTTAAATATAATATTTTTACCATTGGGTACCCAAGCTATGTGAAAAATACTATTTAACTATTCGGCTGAGATACCCCACGCTAGCGTCTTTTGAGCGTCAGAGCCTAGTCAGCCAGTGTTGGCCGAACGTTAATTAGAATTGAAAATTAACCATTACTAATTGAACCGTAACGGGCGGTTACAGTTTACGGTTCAATTAGTAATGGTAAGATTTCAATATTTTCAATTCTAATTAACGTTCGGCCAACCTTGTAGCTAGCGCTATGGAAAATTGTGACGCTGACGCTCGGGAGACGCTAGTAGTGTCTCTTGACATTAACGAGTTCAGTTCATTCACTTTATAACCACAAAAAAAAACAAATCAATGTTTTAGATTTAAAAAAAAAAAACAATAAATTACAACGTCGCTTTAAGGGACTTTGCTTCATGTTCTGTTCCTCAAATATTTTAGTACATTGTGTCTTAAGTGAGCAAGTTTGAAAAATATCGGTAAACTTTACTGCCCGTAGGATAAAATATTCAGTTTGTAATAATAGCTGACTTTACGTTGCGTTGGTATTATGTTGAACTCAACTAACTTCTAGGTACAGTCAGCATCAAATACTTTGTAGCAGTCAGAGTGGCCAAATAGTTCAGTACACCATATTAAATATATGGTGTACCGAACTATTTGGCTACTTTGGTTGCTACTAAGTATTTGACGCTGACTGTACTATAAATTACATTATGAACATGGAGTTATTATTACTTCATATAGAGAAACCATAGCAAACAATAAAATTGTATCAATCCCAATCTGTACCACTCGACCAAAACGTCGTAAGCGCCGTGAAATTCATGGCGCTTACGCGTTTAGGTCGCGAGATTCACGCTCCGCTTCCAAGTTTGTTGTCGGCCGACAACTCATGGCGCAAAATACTGGTTCTCTGTGCCGGTTCTATACGAAGTAATAATAGTTCAATAATGATTATGAACAAAGTCTGATTGACAATTGTTTTTTGTAATAACCAACATATTCGTAACTGAATTTCAACGATTCGTAGCTGATTTTATCACAAAAATGCCGTAAAGATTCCCATAAATATTTTTAATACATTATTTACATCAAAGAAGGACATTTGGAATAAACAATGTTTTGATATCGGTCGTTGACATATACGACTGGCTTATGTGTTTATGTATTAGTGCTTAGTTATTCCACAGATAATTTTAATAGTTCCCCCCTCTGGGTAAAAGCCTCCTCCAGCTGCACATGACTGGTACTGACATTTTATTTGACTACACAAGACGTAAGTACGCACATTAATCCCATATGTAAGCTGTTAGTAGCGAAACTATCTCAGGGCGCAATAGTTTCTCAGACTACATGCAAATGCAGTACATTAGGTGGGTCCACACAGAGCGAACATACGCGCGAGGCAATTTCCCAGTGAAATTGCCTCGATCGTATGCTCGCTCTGTGTGGACCCGCCTAATGGGGTTGGCTTTGGCAACTGTCAAAGTTTTGCATAGATGGCGCCATCATAGCTTGCACCTGTCTCTAGTTTTGTTCTATGACATTTGGCTTGAAAGTGCTGAAATCCAGGTAATAAAAAAAACAATAATTTGACACAATTCTAGGGATTGACCGGGCAAGCTATGCTGGCGCCATCTGTTAAATACTCCGACCGAACAGCCCCATTTGTGGCATTCCATGCTCAAAGGATCCCTGTGCTCCATATGCATAAGGTCCCTTTAGGCATGGAATGTCACATTTTACTTGGCTCTAATTAGTAAAAAAAATATCAAAAAGACAGAACAATGTTCCCATAACTATTTGTTATATGGAATAATAATAATTGACATAGCAGGATTTGAGCCAGTGAATGTTGTCATATTAGTAATATATTCAATTATTCACAAACAAGTAAACATATAAGACCTGGGTATGTCCTTAAACTACGTCCAAAAGAGAGGTATGGGCAATGTGAATGTCATCTCGCCTTGTGTGGTAGGGCACAGCACAGCAGATGTCATTCCAGATCTAGAGCAGAGCCCAACTGGGGAAGTACCTCCACTCCACCTTACAGAAAACCGCAGCCAAATAACACTTGACCCTACTCATAGTGGTGTGTTCCTGCCGGTGAGTAAGGTTGCCAGAGCTCAACGAGGGGGGTGGGGTTAGGGTCGGCAACGCGCATGTAACTCCTCTGGAGTTGCAGGTGTGCATAGGCTACGGAGACTGCTTACCATCAGGCAGGTCGTATGCTTGTTTGCCACCGACGTAGTATAAAAAAAAAAGACCGCTAATCTACATATTGTACATACAACAATGCTTTGCTCAAAAACAAATATAATGTAGTCAAAAACAAAGATGGAATGGGATTGGCTAGTCCAAGTATTTAACCTATCAATCTAACAAATAGTGTCAAAATCTTATCTTTTTAGGGTTCCGTACCGTAAAATCGGGAAATTTTCACAGATGGTGTATTTCTTTTGCCGCTATAACAAAAAATATTAAAAAAAGAATAGAATAAATATTTAAGTGGAGCTCCCATACAACAAACGTGATTTTTTTTGCCGTTTTTGCGTAATGGTAAGGAACCGTTCGTGCGCGACTCCGACTCGCACTTGACCCGTTAATTATTTTTTCTGGTGCCCTTTAAGCCAAATCTCATAGAACTAAAATAGAGACAGGTAAAAATAATGCTGGCGCCATCTATAAAAACCTTTCACAGTTTCCAACCCCATTTCGGTATATGTGGCCTTCCTTGACAGAAGAGTCCTTATGCTTCAAATACAATAAGGATGTTTCCATCAGAAATTCCAATAGAAATTCTGATAAAAAGATCCCTAATGCAGATCAAGAATAAGGAGCCTTCTCTGTTGGAAAGAGTTGTCAAAAAATTCTCCCTTTTGTAAATTAAGAATGTTCTCACGAACGGCACAACTATAGGAAACCCACATACAATTTTACTACAACTCAAGATCTTATCTCCGAAGATATTTTACCATACTATTGTCTAGCAATTTATGCTTGCGTTGCTTGAATAGCTTGTATTGTTGCCTGGACTGTGGCTTGCACAGCTTGAATAGTTGCCTGATTATCCATCTCATCCTTACCAGCGTTAAACTTCTTCTTTGATGTGTCAATATTATGCCTACGTTTCATATGCTTCTTATAATTTGATCCATTTGTAAAGTCTCTTTGACAGAATATACATGTGTACGGTTTGGCTCCTGTATGTTGTCTTAAATGGAGATTTAAACGAGTTTTAAAGCGGAATTGCTTATTACAAAATTCACACACATACGGCATCAAATCTGTATGGACTATGGAATGTGATTTCAGATGCCGTTTCACTCTGAAACTTTTTCCACATTGCTCGCAGACAAATGGTTTCGCTCCGGAATGAAGACTGATGTGAGATATTAAATTACCACGGGCTCGGAAAGCTAATGGGCAAAACTCACACTTATGTGGCTTTGAGTCTTCATGTGTATTCATATGAGTACTGAGCGTTCCTTTAGTGAAGAACATTTTACCGCAGATATGACAAGCAAATTCTCTATTTCGTTCCATGTGTACTAGTTTATGTTGCTGCAGATTACTTCTAGATTTAAACTCTTTATGACAATGCTCACATTTTAAGTCAGCATCCAGCATCTCCTGTTTCCGATGCTTCTTTTGACTTCTAGAAAAAATTATGATGTGGTCTTGCAGTAGTTCCGGGGTTTCAAAGTTGCTTCCACAGTTGGAACATGTTGTAAGGTACGACTTTCGGTGAGTGGTGGAGACATGTTTCTTAAGGCAGGATGATGATGAGAAGCGCTTGTTGCAATATTCGCAACACCGTCTCAGACTTTTGTTATGAGTTCGTACATGATTTATAAAGGATCTGTAGCTCGAGATTACCTTATTGCAGTCTAAGCATTTGAAAACACAGCAACAGGAATGTATTTGCAAGGAGTGGAGTTGTAAGGATTCCATATTCTTACACTGAGCATCACATTGAGCACAGCGGCACATGTATTCTTCCCAAGTTAATGATACTCCCGAGTCATTCAGTTTGTAATCACCCTTTTTGCGTTTAGACTTCTTCTTTTTCTCAACTAACGGAGCATTGCTGTCAGTGGAGAAGCCTTCGGAGTCGATTGAATTGTCGTAATGCTCATTATCACTTAGCTGCTCGGACTTAACTTGAAAATCTAGTTGAAGGAGTGTACTGGCGTCTACAGTTGTTATATGCTCTAACTGGTCACTATTTTCTACTTTAACCTCTTGTTTTGTTGTCTGAAAGTCCTCCCAATCCATGTCCACAGGTTTTATAGCGGGAATCTTGTCTTGCGATTCCGTTTCGTGAGATTTTGATGCGTTTTGATCGTCAGCTGTTTTCTTCACAAAAATGGACGTTAGTTTCACTTGCGCGGTGCGTGCGTTGTGTAGAAACGCCCAGGTTTTCTCTAATAAATCGAAACATGAGAAACAGATTGTTGTTGGAAGGACAGTAGAAGTAATATCTATGTTTATCCACTGCATTTTTTTTAGAACTTTGGAGCTCACGGCGACATCGTCCTCTGCCGATATTAGCTGTTTTATTGGTGTTGTTTCTGCACAAAGGCGACAGTAAGTATGTATTTGATCCGACATTATTTATAATCAACTGACTTTTATGCAAATTTGATAAGACATTTGTTATAAATCCAAAGAATTAAAGAATTATGCCCTCGAAATTGATAAACAACTACGGCAGTGTGACGTACGAATGCAACGGTGTTACCAGTGGAGATTTATTGGTAACACGTTCAGGTAGCTACTTAGAGTTAGAATAGGATAATCATTGAAGTAAACTTTTTCTTCAAATTAACAAAGTTATAAACTCCACAAGTATTTGAAATTCTACGGTATAATTTTCATTATCTCTATTCTATTCTTTGTTGTTAGTTAGAATATAATTGCATGCTGTGTTAGGACTCGAATTCTCTTGAGCTACGCTTTAACAAGACTTGCCTCTCTAGCCTCGGAAGTGTCTTTTTAGCGCCCAGTCCCGGGCTATAACCGCGAAAATCGAAGTTCGTCAATTGCGGGCATTCTTCTCTGCCACTCTAATCACATCAGTGAGTATAAAAGAAAGATAGATAGGGTTGTTTCCATCTACAAATCTTAGGGCAGAATTGTATCTTAATAAATTCTTATGGATTTATAAGCTAACTTTAGTGGACCTCTAACGAGCATGTTTTGTAAAAGAGAAAGATCCCTCCATATGCGGTTTTCGCGGTAGGCCCCCCGTTGTTTGTTCTTAGCAAGTTCTCAGTACAAAATATAATACTCAAGCCGTAGCCATTTTGGTGGGGGCCAATTTATCTTCACTAAAAAATAACATCATAGAAATGTAATGGATAATGAATACCTACTTTATGATATAATAAAATAACTCAATTATTCCAGAAAACATATTTTATTAGTTGGTTAATAACCCACAAGCACGCATACACAGCTTGCCCACCACCTATATGGCTACGGCTTGAGTATCAAATTCTGTACTGAGAATAGACAACGGGTGGCCTTGGTGTTACGAGTGGTTAATATAGAACGTATTACAAGCGTTTCAAAAAGTTGGAAGCAACCCTATTTGATAATTTCGATTTTCGCGGTAGCCGCCAGTACTCCCGTGCAATAAAACCACATGAAACTAAGTGAAGTTTTGAAGAACTTATAAGATGATTGTGGCAGAGATTTTGAGACTGAACGTCGCAGTGAGCTCGACAAAAAACGAGATGACCTTAAGGCTCGGGCACCATCCTCTAGCTATTTCCTACATAATGTAGATGATGTGCTGACGTGCCCAAAATGCACTCTAATAACGAATTAAAAATGGATACTACACCAATTAAAAAAGGACACAGTCGCTGTGGCCGATATCGGTCAGGAGTATCATCATAATATCAGCTCGATGTATATCGTGAATACACGTACCTACAGTCAGTCAGCATCGATAGCAGCGTTATCAGACTAAACCGCTTCACACACCTTACATAACTCAGTAAAATACGACAACAATGCATCTGTAGGTACGATAATATACTTCTGTTTCTATTATACAGGGTGATCAATCCAAATGAATCCAACACTATCCTGAGGGTCATAAGTCAGAAGACGGACTGCCCCATTCTGGGACACTGGGTTCGAACGCATGCGCAAGTGCCGGGTGTTCCAGGGGGTGGCAGATACTTAAACTAAATTATTATTATTGTTATTTATTACTTTTTTTGGCCTGTACAATACTAACATACTCGTAGCTTAAGTGTTATGTAATTATTATTAATACTCTATGGATTCTATCTGAAATGAACAAAAAAAATTTTTTTTTTTTAAATGCAATTGCAATCCCGAGGTCACGGGCTTAAGCCCCGGCTCGTACCAATGAGTTTTTGGGAATTTATGTACGAAATATCATTTGATATTTACCAGTCGCTTTTCGGGTGCTTTTCGGTAAAGGAAAACATTGTGAGGAAACCGGACTAATCCTAATAAGGCCTAGTTTACCCTCTGGGTTGGAAGGTCAGATGACAGTCGCTTTCGTAAAAACTAGTGCCTACACTAATTATCTGGATTAGTTGCCAAGCGGACCCCAGGCTCCCATGAGCCGTGGCAAAAATGCTGGGACAACGCGAAGAAGAAGAAACTATTTCCATTCATTTATTAAGTTTCTATTGGCGTTTTCTGTCGTTGATTGTCATCTTGATTAGGCCCCCGGACTGATGGGATCAGTCCAAGCGTTTAAAATAGCAATGTGACGGAAAGTCACCTCAGGTCATTGCCTCGCTACAGGATCCTATTATAATTCCGCGCAGGAGCAACTTGTGATTCCTGCGTATCTCTGAATTGCAATAGATTATGTTATGCCTGATACTATCTGTGGATGAGTATTCAGTCTTCCGCGTGCCGTGTTGTACATGGACGTAGGCAGGTACAGGTAGAGGGGGGGGGGGACCACTGCCCAATCCCCCCCACCCCCTAGAGCTCAAACCTCTGCGGCATCTGCCTACCCCCTAGGCCTCCGGCGATGTTAACTTGCCCTCCCCTAGTATATATAGTGTATCCTTATGATTCCCATATAAAAAGTTTTTGTTCATAGTTTTTCCGTGTTCAAGAACAGAGTTCGCCAAATTTTGTTTTCTAGAAATTGATCGATTGGTTCCAGTCATATTTTTCATAGTATTGTATATTTTGTTACTTGCATGTAGTACACAACTAAACCGGTAATTTATAATTGCGTAATTTACATTTCCATGTAATAGTTGTTGTTAATAATAAAAAATAAAAAAATAAAAATAAAAATCATTTATTTCAGACCTTGGATAATCAGACAATGTAGTTTTCAGATAATGTAGGAAGCTTTAGGCCTATTTTTAGCTCATTTATTTTAGACATATTTGAAAAGGCTGTTTTCTAAATAAAAAAATGTTCCTGTAGGGCTAAGATGGTCGGCTCTTTATCATTTGTCACCATGCCTGTCACGTTCTAACAAGTATGTATGTAAGCGCGAAAGTGACGGGCATAGTGACACGTGATAAAAATGGAACCATGCTGCCATCCGCGGACAAATACGGTACGTAACATTGTCAACAGTGTCAACACTGTTATAAGTCATTTTCAAACGATAGTTATCTGAAATTGCACGAAATGCTTGACCTTAGTAAATATACTTCCAATGAAAACTACAGCAAACATGATCGGTCCAGCCGATTTTGAGTTATTGCAAAAAATCTTTTCTTCTTAGTAAAAAGGCGTACAAAGGGCGGCGAAGGTACTTCCCCGATTTTTTTACACAGAGCGACTTGGGTCTCTAATTGTTTCCCATAATGTTTTAAGTCATAATGTATTGTTTTTCCGCATTTTCGTTAGCCATAATTTGGTTTTTCTCAGATTACCATAAAACAAACCTAACCTAACCTATCTATAGAGAGCGTGCATGAACTGCAGCACAGGAGCCGTCAGATTTTTGGCGCGAGGCGTAAATGTGATGTTTATTGTTCCGATATAGCCCACAAGATGGCAGAACCTACTATGCACAAGAAAACACGTGACGTGTAAATGTACATGTTTATGGTTCCGATTGAGGCCACAAGATGGCAGACCCTCCAACGAGCACGGTCCCTATAGGATAACCTAAGGAAATTCCTGAAAAGCTAACGGTTTCAGAATTATGACTAATGATAATCTGACTATCATTACATTATGACTTTCAATATACCTAGTCTATGTCTATGCAATGGGAGATGCAATGGCGTTTGCATTCGGGGCAGTTATTACACGTTCCACGCGGACGAAGTCGCGGGTGGTAACAAATATGTACCTAGTCAATAAAATTGTAGTTGTAATACCTTTTCAAAGTAACGTTAATCCAATCTAAAGTTTGTCGAACTTACTATGACATTGTCTATCCATCACTGACAACGTATTCCGCGCACGTATCTAAGTAGAGTTATGTGTTTTGCCGCTAAAATGTCTAAGATTCGGGGTCGCCGACCGGCGGTTGGGCAAAAGAAATGGCTGCTCCGAATGAACCTTGTTAGATATTTAAGTTTTTGCCAGATTTTTAATACAAGGTTGTATTGTGATGGTTCTAACAATACCAAATATCAACTTTAGACAAGTTTTGTAAGGATTTACAGTTAAACATCTACGTAACATTTATTGACTGTACCTATCAGTCAATAAATGTTTGGTTATAGACCAACAGCATATAGATTGCCTCGTAAATATATTCCTTATAAAGTGAAATAAAAGTAAAATAAATTAAGTTTCGGATTGACATAAAGCATAACCATTAGTACTGGCTTTGACATTGATGAGTTAACCTAGATATGCGTTTGTATAATATTAGAAATAACGTTGATAAGCGAATATGACATTTAATTATTAGCTTCTTATCATATTGTAAAGGTGTTAAGAGGCTGTCAACATCCAATGTCCTTGAAATTGATGTTACTTATACAGTTTTTAAAGAAAGACTATTTGTTTTAGGCAAGTAAGAAAAATATATGTTAATATTAATTATATTTCAAAGACCGTGGTTGTACTCGATACATGGTTGAACGAAATCGGCTCGATAGAAAATAATTGCAAAGATTGGTTGTATTGACTTATGGGTCTGCAATTAAAATCACAATTTCAAAACATTAATATCTAAACCGTGGTTGAGTGAAATATTACACTAATAATCCACTTTTTTTATTTAAAAATTGTTCTTATTATTCCCTTGCCCAGGCCCAGTAACATGCGACAGTGTTATCTCATTTACTCCGATAGAAATAGACAGTGTGCGCGCTTTAGGTATTGACAGCCTCTTAAATTAGATATGCATGAATTTATAAGTACTATAGTATATAAGTAGGTGATTAGGTACCTCATAAGTACTAACATTATGCGCCCTACCCGGGTGTCATGTACTGACTACATTCAACTAACATCTCCTGTCATGACTTTTAATGTTGAATAAGTGAAATTAAACGAAATAAAATTATTTTGGGGACAATCTTAGACAATTTAGAAACTATTTCGCTTAAAATTTAGTTTTTTCTTCACAAGTGTAATAAAAACACGGTGTGTAACTCCGGGGGTAAGAATAATGCAAACTAAAGTCTTTAATGCACTCCAGCCTGTGCTAAACAATTACCCCCTCGTTGTGAAATGTACTAATGCTTATTTTGAGGCATTTAGCATTGCAACCTACTACGAAAAGTAGTAACTAAGTAAAGTAGATTATAGTTCAATTCACAATAGTGATGTCATTACAGCTCCTTATTTAGTAATTCTTCTCGTGTACGGTCAGTGCTGGATTTCGGCCACCGATGTACAGTTAGACACAGTTACGCGATTGCGATCTGTCGGATTTGGCGAATTATTTTGACCGACATTTTGTGACCTAAATAGCTGAGGTGTGTTGCCAAAAAGGTTATTAAAGTAGGCAATGCTATGTGAGGTGGAAACATTTTCAGGTTAATGTACTGTACCTGTAACTGTACAGTACCTAATGCTTAAGGCTATCGGGTATCCAGTAAATACACCATTTATAAACATTAAACAAAATAAATAAATATTATAGGACACAAATTAACGAAGTCCCACAGTATCTAGCGGTATAAGAGCGTGCGACTTGCAATCCGGAGGTCGCGAGGTCAAACCCCGGCTCGTACCAATGAGTTTTCGGAACTTATGTACGAAATATCATTTGATATTGACTAGTCACTTTTCGCTGAAAGAAAACATCGCGAGGAAACCGGACTAATCCCAACAAGGACTAGTTTACCCTCTGGGTTGGAAGGTCAGATGGCAGTCGCTTCCGTAAAAACTAGTGCCTACGTCAAATCTTGGGATTAGTTATCAAGCGGACCCCAAGCTCCCATGAGCCGTGGCAAAATGCCGGGACAACGCGAGGAAGAAGAAAAAGAGACTAAGTCCCACAGTAAGCTCAATAAGGCTTGTGTTGTGGGTACTTAGACAACGATATATATAATATATACACATTTATAAATACTTAAATACATAGGAAACAACCATGACTCAGGAACAAATATCTGTGTTCATCACACAAATAAATGCCCTTACCGGGATTCTAACCCGGGACCATCGGCTTCATAGGCAAGGTACCCACTAGGCCAGACAGATCGTCATAAACATTCCTTAATTTGAAATAAAAAATATATAAACTGTACCGACCAATAGCAGATTGTTAATAAGAGATGAAAAACTCGTTTCAGTATCATAATAAACGACAAGACTGCGAGATTTAAATGATGCCTGTCAACCGAGTTAAACACTCTACTTTTCATTTCGATTTTCGGCTTTGTGTGGTCTACCACCACAAAACCGAAATGGGGTTTCTTTTGTGCTCTAGCTCACCACATACGGATGTTATTACAGACCTAAAGCTAAGCCCAACTGGGGAAGTAGGTACCTCGACCTTACAGAAAACCGCAGTACACTAGACCCTACTCATAATGTTGTGTTCCTGCCTGGTGAGTAAGGTCGCCAGAGCTCAACCGGGGTGCGGAGGGTTGGGGTCGGCAATGCGCATGTAACTCCTCTGGAGTTGCAGGTGTACATAGGCTACGGAGACTGTTTACCATCAGGGGAGCCGTATGCTTGTTTGCCACCCACGTAGTATAAAAGAATACGTACGAGGAAACTAAATTTCAATTAACAATTTATATATTATATTTTCAATTAACAATTTTGGTAAAACTATAGTTATTTATGGATTGGGAAGCTGAATATCAGAATGAAAACTACACAAGAAATACATTTGTAATTAGTTAATTACAAAACAAATTAGGTGCTATTACACAACTCATACAACTAAACAATTTTTTTTTATACTACGTCGGTGGCAAACAAGCATACGGCCCGACTGATGGTAAGCAGTCTCCGTAGCCTATGTACACCTGCAACTCCAGAGGAGTTACATGCGTGTTGCCGACCCTAACCCCTCCCCCCTTGTTGAGCTCTGGCAACCTTACTCACCGGCAGGAACACAACACTATGAGTAGGGTCTAGTGTGAATAGCGAGTAATATACATATAATACTTGGCTATAATACATACACATATAAATAAATAACATAAATAAAAATACATATACATATACATAATAAATCAGATGAAACTAACAAAATAGAGACGCTAAGAATTTGCCATTCTACCAGCATTCCCATTGCCAAAGATGTTTTGGGACCCAGAACTAAGCTAAAAAGGCTAGAGTAAATAGGTATAGGTTGAACGCCTGCCTATCCTCCATAAAAAAAAAGAATCGGCACCCGGAGTTTGTTTTCTAATCAGTACAAGTTTCGGAAAGGTCGATAACATTTTGAAATTACGTAAAGCAGTGTTCGACCTCTTAGACGACGATGTGTCAAAATTTCATTTCAGAAACTTGAACTGAATGACAATACCTCTTTCCATGTTTAGTATCTACTTTTTTTTTATACCACGACGGTGGCAAGCAAGCATACGGCCCGCCTGATGGTAAGCAGTCACCGTAGCCTATGGACGCCTGCAACTCCAGAGGTGTTACATGCGCGTTGCCGACCCTTTAAAAATCTGTACACTCCTTTATTGAAGAACCTCATACTGTAGACCCTCGGGAAAACCTCGGCAGGTAGCTCATTCCACAACCGGAGCGTGCGCGGGAGGAAGTTCCTCTTAAACCGCACAGTGCGTGACCATTTATGTTCTACGGTGTGAGGATGCACACCCTGCCGACGGCGGGCGGTGCGGTGATAGAAAGTAGCCGTGGGCATCATGTCAAACAATTCTTCAGAGCACAGCCCATTGTACAAGCGGTAGAACACACATAAGGAGGCAAAGTCTCTCCTTAGACTTAAAGGTTCAATACCGCTTGTGAGTTTGGGATCGTCGACGATTCGTACAGCACGTCTTAGAACTGAGTCGAAGGGCCCAAGCTGGCATCCTGGTGCATCTGCTTACTTACTCCAAGGCCTAGAGGGCTGATAATAGCTTAAGGTTTAAGCTAGAATCAACGCACGAGCTCCAGACATTTTCGGGCTGGTGTTCGACCTCTTAGACGACGTGTCAAAATTTCATTTCCGAAACTTGAACTGAATGGCAATACCTCTTTCCATGTTTAGTATCTACTTCCTTACTCCAAGGCCTAGAGAGCTGATAATAGCTTAAGGTTTAAGCTAGAATCAACGCACGAGCTCCGGACATTTTCGGGCTGAGAAAACGGGAGATCTGTCGCCGCGGGTTTGAGGGACTACCGCGGAATTCGAAATACGCACATTGCGGGGATCTTTCTCTTTTACTCCAATGAAGGCGTAATTATTCGATTAGCGGGTAACCCAAAGGCTTTTCAATTCTTGGCGATGATATGGCGCCACTGCTTGTCTTGGTTTGCCCCTCCTGTTTGGGCCCGGTAAGGCAAAGAGGGCTCTGTTGCCTAACGTATTCAGGCGGCCTTCTTTTGACATGGGCAAACCACCTCAGCCGAATTTCCTGAAGCTTATCGGCGACGTGTCTTACTCCGAGGCTTCCACGGATGTATTCGTTTCAAACCCGACACCTGACGAGACGCCTGATATCCATCTCAGCATCTCAGCATACATTAATCGTGGGTATCCATATAAATAAATAAATAAATGAATAAATATTATAGGGCATTATTACACAAACACATACATACATACACAACACATATACACATACAAACTTAATATTGAACACATACACATTAAACTTAATATTGATCAGATTATTTATTCTGTGGGTATACGCCCTAAGACTTTCAGATAGGTATATTTTTTTATTCATATCACCTAATCGTGTATAGGAATCGATCTGGCGTGCATGATCAAAGTCAAGGTTGGATGTGACAGAATTCGAGCCAGACGGCCAGAATTTGACGCGAGCGCAACTTTCGGTAACGTCAACATAAAAGGACAAATTTGCAGAATTTTTTAGTTTTTTAGTATAGTACTTAAATTTTTGTTATGTTGCAACTGTTGCAAGACGCCGCAACGTGAGACGACGTCGTATCGTAATAAATTTTTTTTTTACATTTTTTTAAGCTTTTAAATTGATTTCCTATACTACACCCCCCCCCCCCCTTACATTTTCTATAGGGTAATAAGAAAAATTTACCTAACTAGGATATACATACATACATTTTATGAACTAAATCTTGATCAATACTTTTGGTTTAAATGCAGCTTAATTAAAATCGGTATCTACAAATAATTAAAAGGATAACGGTCAATTAATCTACATTACCACAGTTACATGTTATACTTTAATTATAAGTAGTTAGAAGAAAAGTGGCTCGAAGAAGCCAGGTTTTGAAATAACCACTTGCCTCATTTCGGTAGTTTTGGAAGGAATTTATTCAACCTTCTTTTAATGAGAATATTATTGCCTGTCATCTAAAAACATTTTAAATCATACATTGTGCTACCGAAATAATGCAAGTGGCTTTTTAAACCTGGCTCTTGCATTTTTCTCTGTGATTTTAGTATTTTAACTAATTTACATACAAGTAAGTATTTATTATGTTGGTTATTGTATTTTAAAAGTAACTCATCTCCTCAATTACTTAGGAAATAAGCAGAGTTTTAAAAGTTAAAAAAAATACATATAGAACATTTTAATTCAACATCACATGAAATAGCAGAGTTAACAGATAGCAACATTTAATACAAATAAGCCGTAAATTTAAACTTAATAACTAAAAAATAGAGTTTTAAATCGAAGGGATCCTGCACGGCGGCTACAGTCCTACGTTACGTATTGTAACATCAACGGCGAAGGCGCGAAGATAGTAAAAGTTACAAAATGTTTTTTTGGCACCTAGGGGGCCTACCGGGAAAATCGAAATTCGCAAATTGCGGGGATCTTTCTATTTTACTTTCACTAAGACGTAATTAGAGTGACTGAGAAAAATGCCCGCAATTGACGAACTGCGATTTTCGCGGTAGGCCTCTTGCCCCGCTGCTGACGCTACCTAATCCCTGATTCTTATTCTGCAGTCAGCGCACGGACTCCCTCCGCGTTTATATAAGAGCGAGATGCCAATTTTCGCACATTCCTATTTTGAATATATACACGCCAACTATTGTTGTTTAATAATTTGATGTTGGTGTTTTTTGCCGAGTGTGCTGTGGATGTGTTAAGTGAAAATTTTGTTTTTAGTCGTTTTTTTGGTGAGTTTCAGTATTATTACCTATTTTTGGTATTAATTAAAAATTATTAAGATAAAAAGACACGATCTTATCGTAATTATCGAAGTTTTCGTTATTATTTTTTGAACTATTTTTTTAAATACTACGTCGGTGGCAAACAAGCATACGGCCCGCTTGATAGTAAGCAGTTTCCGTAGCCTATGTACGCCTGCAACTCCAGAAGAATTGTCAGTTAGTTTCTGAAAAGAAAAAAAATCATATTAGGTTACCATTAGTAATAAATATTCCTATGTGTATGGAATTTTTTTTAAACAATATTTACCTATCAAATTATATTTCTTGTTTACTAAGGGCCTGTTTCACAATGTCCAAGTAAAGTATTGGATAGATAATTAACAAATAAATTAACTGCCAGATAAAACTCCCTTAAGTTGGTAAGGTATCCACCAGTTAAGCTTATTTAAAGATTGTGATACGCCAACGATGACTTTATTCGTCAGATAAGTGGCAAGTGTGTGTACAGGTTTTTAAAGGGTCGGCAACGTGCATGTAACATCTCTGGAGTTGCAGACGTCCGTAGGCTACGGTGACTGCTTACTACTTTGCTACTTTGTTTGGCATCTACGTGGTATTAAAAAAAAGTAAGCTTATTCGGGACTTTACTTGGACATTATGAAACATGCCCTAAATCTCTTTTATCTTAGTGTGTAGGTATCCCAATTACTTGTACTGTACTTAATGTTACTAGTACTTAGGTACTTATATTTTGTTTCCAGGATTTCATCAATATCATTTAATGAATTGAAGATGACGAACCCGAATTCAACATATTTATTTTTCTTGTTTCTCTGCGTGACTTGCGCCGGGGCATTTGATGATATTGATTTAGAACTTGAAAATGGAATTATGGGAAAACAGGTAAGTACCTGGTTTAAAGGGTTTACCAGTGCATCATCACCAAGGTCAAATATGAGTAAATAATAAGAAACCGACTGGCAATATCAGGGATGATGGCAAGAGGCCTGATGGGGTGGCCTTGGTTCCTTGGAGCTTGGGACGGATGTTAGTGTGGGATGCTACCTGCGTAGATACATTGGCACCGCCCCACCTCCAACGGACTTATGTAAAAGCGGGCGCAGCGGTGGAAAGCGCCGAAATTTCGAAATTTTATAAATACCTATAAGAGCCTCGGTAGAGAGTACCATTTTGTACCATTTGGCGTTGAAACTCTAGGTCCATGGGGTCCCAGCGCGCACAAGTTTTTTGCAGAAATCGCGAAGCGTCTCGCAACCGGTGACCGAAGAGCTCGCGGCTTCCTCGCACAACGTATCAGCATTGCGATACTACGAGAAAATGCCGCCAGCATCCTTGGTACAATGCCTCAAGGGCCTATTTTAGATTTAAGCTAGTTATAGTAATCCTCTGTATATATATCTATTATGTATATTGTTATTGTAAATAAAGATTTTCATCTTTCATACAAGGCTCGGAAACCGGTTAAATTTCCAAACAGTTATCATGTACTTGGCGCAAAACCTTTTAATTTCGGTTTCACTCGAAAAACCGTTATTTTTAAACCGGTTTTTATGAGAACAGTTCTTGTCAAATTAACCGGTTTAGAGCAATAAAAACCGGTTAATTCCTATGTCGGTGTCTATGTTTACGTGGCACACCACCAGGCCGGCCGGCCGTTTTGTCGCTCATCGAATAAACCGGTTTTTTTTAGGTTACAATAAAGTTCTTAAAACGTTCGGGTTTTTATAAAAGTTCGGAGGAAAACCGAAATAAACCGGTATTTACTGGTATTTTATAAACCGGTTCCGAGCCTTGCTGTCATAAGCAACGTAAATATTGTAAACTGAAAGAGTCTAAAATAGTAAATAGCTTAAAAAAAAATACTAGTCTGACAGTTATATCTAACTACCTTCCGTATAACTACGATTCAAACCGATGACTGTTTGATTTAAATCACTTTGTAGAATTAATTATAAGTATTTATTTTCAGGCAATGGAAAATCAAACTAATTCAGATACTTTGAATCTGCCAGCAAATGCATCGTCTATCAGAGAAAATATTACAGATACTTTCAGGTAAGGAAACACGCTTATACAGCCTAACCGATATGGAGACGGATATGGACGTTATTTTTTAGGAAAGCCAGGAAATCAGAAAGGAACGAAAAATATGGCCCGCCGCGAATTTACCGTGGAAGATCGCGCGGGTTTTACGCACCTCAACAACTCTGAAAGTATACTTTCTGGTTAAAATTTCGCTGCTCAAATCCCTCAGCTATATCACTAACTATTTTATACTAAAATTATACCGATACGGTATGCAGATTAACGATATATATAAACATTTGATATGCTTTCGTGATTTTTTCTATAGAACCAACTTTAAAATCTTTTAATGTTTGCTTATAGTCTGCCCTCGCAAATCTATTTTAAGAGTGATTTCATTTACGTTTGATGAAAACGTCTAAAAGGTCGTTTTGTCCGTGCAATTTTATTTCAACTTAGTGTTAAGTATGTTCGTCATGTTTATTTTATGTTTCTTTCTTTTTGTCTGTTACCTTCCGTGATTATTTTGCAGCTGGAAGTCGCCAGCAACATGCTGAGATGAGGCCATTTCGTGACACTTTACTCTCACTAGGGTAAAGGCACCAATTACCGTGGTAGTTAAGGAACTTTTCAAAAGAGATCCAAAAATTAAGGGTATCAATGCTGTCTAACAGCCAGGAATATTTTTTTTTCATCAGAGCATTTAATGAACTTTCCGTTTCACACGTTTTTGGATTCATTTTGGGTTATTATATGTATTAAAATATTTTTTGAAGCCAAAATGACCAAATCTTCTATTACCGTGGCAAGGGACAGGCTGTGATTCTATTATCGCGAATTGAGCTTTCATTACCGAGGGTACAATTGGCATGATTTTTCTGCACTCGTTAACAGAAACCAAACTCAAAATTCGAAACCTAATACCGAGGGTTAAAACAATAATAACGACGATGGGTTCTGTATATTATTTTTGTGTCATTAAGTTTAATAATGACACAAAAATAAAAAATAAAACTATAGGAGTATGTTTAAAAATAAGAGATATATTCGAAGAGATTATAATTACACTTTGGCACAATCAAATACTATTAAATAGTTAACTTACCAAGTACCCACGAGTACCTGTATAACAAGTTATAAGTTGAATGTTTTACATGTAAAACAACAAAAATTATTGTTAGTAAAGTTTTACTAAGGACGTATATGACAAATAGGCCTGCCTGTTATTAAATAAAGTAATTTTTAAATGCTATAAAGATTGATAAGAGTTTGTCTTACTGACATAATTAGCTGCACAAAAAAAAACAAATAAGTAACATTTTCTCATAAGGCACAGCGTAAATTATAGTCGAAATTTTATAAGCTGGACGTTTACCACCTGAGTGAAAGTTTACCACAGTGAAATGGTAAACGTCCACCTTATAAAATTTCGACTATGTATAAAAACATGAAATTTTTTAATTCTAATATTTTTGATAAGGTAATTAAGTTAAATAAAGTCTCTCACATATTATGTGTTGTAATTTACCCGTTTATAACTAACAAATCACAGTACTTTTCTTATTGCTGATTCTTATAGCTAAAAAAAATCATGTCTGAGATTTTGGACTACTGTATAAATAAAATTATATAAAAAAAAAATCTAATCGGAATTGTCCGGCAGTTGGGTACCCTTCCTTGTCAGAGTAATAACTGAATCAGAAAACAGAAGAATTTAAATCTAATAATGATAACTGAAGTCTAAATTTTATCAACGAAATCTGTACTTGCGGTACCCTAAATGCGATATTTCAATACAATACCAAATAGTCACTCGGTAATAGATAACTCTTTAAGAGCCTATTACCGACCCATTCGATATTTCTCTGGGTCGGTAATAGATTTCTATACATTCTATTACCGAGGGTAATCTGATCATACCATCGGTAATAGGCTTAATTTGGAGTTTAATTAAACCTAATTCCGACCCATAAAAAAAATAAAACACAGATGTTTTTTCAAATCAAATCAAACACGTATATTACAAGCTTCTTGTAAAGACAAAATCACATAACTGGCAAGTAAATTTTAGGTTTTAACTCAAAATAAAAAAAAGTTGACAGATTAAGGGTTCCCATAGAAACAAGGAAATCGGTGCTGAAGTTTTTGTTAAAAATTAAGGGTTAGTTGAATACTTTCCATACCACGGAAATAGCTCTTTAATAGCGTGAATAGATCAAGATTGGAATAAATAAAAGAAATTATAAAATTGATAATTTGTACCAAAACTAAAGAGTAAATAACAAAACTACCACTTTTTCTATTACCGTGGCATACCACGGAATTACTTACCACAGAAGTAATTGGCGCCTATCACCGCTGTATTTTATTTTCAATTTTAAACGTATTTCCCGGTCAAAAACTAAGTTAAAAGTAATTCAAAATCGTGTAGAAAACAATACACAACCTCTTAAAAGGCATTGCACTAGTTTATTTGCCATAACTATTACGTAAAACACTAAGTAAGATTGGAGTGCACTTACCTGTGGTGTCACGCGTCTGTATGGAACAACCGGTTCTTGCGCCGCCGTCGCACAAACTGCTGAATCGCGAGTTTTTTGTTACACTCACACAAATGCACACTAATGGGCACGATAGACCAATGAATGAGCTTGTTTTGTGTATGCTTTATTTCTTAGAGAATAGATCTGTTTGCTTGCAAAATGCGTATTTGTAAACACCGCGGTGTTAGACGTCGATTTTGATACCCGCGTTAATAGCCGCCGTTACCCTATGTTCTCTTTTATGTATGTCTATTACTGTTTGTGTGTTCATGAATAAAACAAATTCTATTCTATTCTATTCTAAAAATTCAGTAAAAAAACTACAATTTTGAGCCCCTTTTAACATTTTGTTCTTTCTTTTCCATTAAAATTTCGGTGTCTCTTTTTATTAATACGAAGAGAGGACAAATTTCTTTAGTTCGCGTTCTATTAACTAATCGATTTTTGAATGGTCGAAATAATATAACGGTTTGGGATTGGGATACACATATTATCAGGTAGAGTCAGACCAAGATAAGTTGGCAGCGATTTTGATAGCGCAGACGGTGCAAGTGTTATTTTAAACGTCAAACTCCTCCTATGTCCTTTCCTAGGACTGAAACTATCTCCATACCAAATTTTAACTAAATCGGTTCAGCGGTTTAAGCGTGAAGAGGCAACACACAGAAACATACAAATCCGCATTTATAATATTATATATATAATAATACAATGAGTAGTATCTCTCTTCTTTATTTGCCATGCCCTAACGGACGTCGGCGACCACCTTTGCCATTTCTCTTCTGCTCTTGGCCATTCTTGCCAGTATGGCTGCGTTATTCGCGTTCGTCCATTTGTTAATATTGTCAAGCCAGATGAACCTCCTTCTTCCCCTTCCCCTCTTGCCATCAATTTTTCCTACAGTAGTATAAACAACGACAAGTTTTAATTTAATTACGATTATATGTCTCTTGTTCCAGCTGCGAGAACCGAACCTACGGCTACTACGCTGACGTGGACAACGAATGCCAAGTGTTCCACGTGTGCTTGCCCACGCAGACGCCGTCAGGGCGCAGCATCACGTATCGATGGAGCTTTATCTGCCCTAACGAGACTGTCTTCAACCAGGTGTGTGATGAGCCTACCTATTCATTTTTATTCCTTCAGGAAGAGTTTTGACAGAAGGGTGTCCAGTTCTGGCCGGAACTGGACACGATGGGGTTACGTAATTCATCGCTGCCATAATACCAGCTCCTTCCTCTTGGCTCCATCCAACGGCGGGCAGTTCGTATCGTCGGCGATCCCGAATTTACTGACGGCTTAGAACCTCTTAGTTTTTGGAGAGACGTTGGCTCTCTTTGCATGTTCTAACGTCGGTACAATGGGGAATGCTCCGAAGAACTTTTTGAATTGGTGCCATCGTCACGTTTTAATCATCGCACCTCCCGCCAAAGGAGCAAAGCTCATCCTCACTTCTTAGATACATGGCACACCAAGAATAAGCGGGCATTTCGCTCTTTTCTTCCTAGAACGTGCGGAATGTGGAATGACTTGACTCCTGGGGTATTTCCTTTGCGCTACGACATGGGATTCTTTAAGAAGCGGATTTAGGGTTCTCAAGGGTCGGCAACGCTTAAGTGGTGTAGTATGGTGTTGCTTATGTCCATGGGCGACGATGACCGCTTCCCATCAGGCGGCTCGTCTGCTCGTTTGCTGACTATACTAACATAAAAAAACATAATATGTTTTTTTTTAGTTTTAGGTTATATTTTATAATATAAATGCTAGTTTTAAGGTAGGTTTTTATGTAATGGGTGTTTTTTTAGAGGTATAGAACTTTGAAATGGAATAAAACAAAGATATTATTTTTAAATTGTCATGAAATAAACTTTATTCGATAGACAATATTCTGGCATTATAAGTAATTTAAATATGACTTCTGGCATATGACCGCCACGGCAGGCTCGAACGTAGTCTAATCTGGAGGTCCAATTTTCGATTACTTTTTCCAACATTTGTGGCCGTATATCGGCAAGAACGCGGCGAATGTTGTCCTCCAAGTGGTCAATGGTTTCGGGCTTATCGGCGTAGACTAGCGATTTCACATATCCCCACAGAAAATAGTCAAGCGGCGTTAAATCGCACGATCTTGGAGGCCAATTCACGGGTCCGAAACGTGAAACTATGCGATCACCAAACGTTTCCTTCAATAAATTAATTGTGGCACGAGCTGTGTGGCATGTTGCCCCGTCTTGTTGAAACCACAGCTCCTGCACATCATGATTGTTCAATTGTTGAACGAAAAAGTCAGTAATTATGGCCCTATAGCGGTCACCATTAACTGTAACGTTCTGGCCAGCATCGTTTTTAAAGAAGTACGGACCAATTATTCCACCAGCCCATAAAGCACACCAAATAGTCAGTTTTTCTGGATGTAATGGTGTCTCAACATACGCTTGAGGATTATCATCACTCCAAATACGGCAGTTTTGTTTGTTGACGTATCCATTCAACCAAAAGTGAGCTTCATCGCTAAACAAAATTCGCTTATGAAAATCGGGATCAACGGCAATCTTGTTTTGGGCCCATTCACCGAATCTGCGCCTTGCTAGGTGATCTTGTGGCTTCAATTCTTGCACGAGTTGGATTTTGTAAGCACGCAAACCAAGATCTTTCCGCAAAATCTTCCATAAAGTGGATGGACACATATCCAATTCCTGTGCACGATGGCGGATAGACTGTTTCGGGTCTTCCTCTACGTTACGATCTACAGCCTCAATGGCTTCATCTGTACGCACTGTACGACATCTCTGTGGATGCGTATTATCATTTAGAGTAAACGTAGTGCGAAAACGCCCCACGGTTAATCGAATTAATTGCTCTGATGGACGATTATGTTGACCGTAAAATGGACGAAGTAAGCGATACGTCTTTCGGACAGATCCATGATTTTCGAAATAAATTTGAACAATTTGGAAGCGTTGTTCAGGCGTCAGTTTATTCATGTTGAAATGCCAAACCAAACTAAATTTAAATCACTTGACAGTTGACAAAATGGCCGCCAGTTAAAAAAGTGTTGCCAACTTAAAGTTCTATACCTCTAAAAAAAAACACCCTTTATAAGTCACTAGTTGCCTTCTAGTATTTATACATAGCTGCGAGAGTTGAAAGTTGACAGGTTGATGAACAAAATGCATTTTCACAGATCAACACAGCTTTTTGAACCTTTTTCACACACAGTCACTAATAATTTTATTATACTGAACGAGTCATACTATTGAACCAATCCTGAAATCAGAAAAAAAATGTCTATACTATAGAAAATATCCTTATGTAATCAGCAGCAATGACTTAAACAACCTAGTTTTTCATAATTTCAGATTTGATGGTTCCGAAAGTTATTCGTTATGGCCTACTTATGTATTTATTCACCTATGTGTATGATATGTATTTTAATTTGTAATATATTATTTGCAGGAAGTCCTCGTTTGCACAAGACCAAGAGACGCAATCGATTGCGCAGATTCACCAAATTACTACGATTTAAATATGGAAATTGGTAAAGAAACAAATGATACAAAAACTGAAACTAATGACAAAGAAGACACAAATACAGAAAACATGAACACAGAGACTAATAAAAACACAGAAATGGTTAACCAACAAACTACCAAGGAAAGAAATAGAGAAAGAATAAAACAACAAAGAAGAAAACCAGCTAATAAAAGAAAACAAAATTTAATAACACAAAGTCTTTTACAAGAAGTCGTTAAAGAAGTTGAAAAAGAAGATTTAGCAGACAAATCTACCGAGATACCGTATATGAATCCGGAAATAATTGAAATTGAACCTAGAATAGAAGATGTTAATGACGAAGTTCCAGTGGCAATTACTGAAGAGGATTTCGAAAACGCCAGGCTTTTTGCAGAAAGGAGTTTGAAGACGAAAAGCAGAAAGTTAAAAAGAGGTTTATTTAGGTTTAAAGCTGACGTGTAGGTTAAGAACCTTAGAATATTTACAAAAAATGCAATAATAAAGATAAAAGCAGCGTTGATTGCGTTTAAATTACCACTGCAGTTATTCATAGGTCTACCTCTAGGTTGTACTTTTGCATCTGCATTATTGCTTTGTAACTAACAGTGACTTCGAAAAACGGTCCATATGATTGACACTCTTCTGAACCATATCACTGACACTTTTATCCCTTCTCTATAAATATATCCCACCCGCAGCTTTGATTTTCTACCCAATACCAAAGGAACCCAAATACACAATTTTCGGCTATCAATAAAAGTTGTAATTGATCGACAAAAGTTTTAATTGGCGTATATAAAATTATATGTCGAACCTCTTTTTCTCTTTTTTTTGTTTTTCTTTGTGGTGCAATAAAGAATATTTACTTTACTTACTCTTACGCGTCACACAAGGTGCAGTACAGTTGAGTCGCTTGCGACACAAAGTGTACATGTGGGGTCAGTTTTTAGTCAGACTTCTATAGTTATTCTCGTTTGTTAGTAACATATCACTGCACACCTTTAAAACACACCTTTTAAATTAAAAAGGTGTGCTTCGTGCGCTTAAGTGTAGGGGACAAATGGAGCTCCTCAAAAATCCTTGGAACTCGTGTGCTGATTATAAAGTTATAAAACATGACGTTTAATGTGTCTACGCACAAGTACCTACATGAGTATATTTTGTTATTCGTAAGTATAATATGTATGATTTATCAATTTTATAATGCAAGTTTGCAACGAACAACAAACATAACTTTGTCTACACGAAACAAATATAAGAATATAGCAATTATAACTTACAATAAAGTAGGTACAATGTAACAGAGACAGTACAAAACTTTGTATTAAAATTATCTTGTTTTTTAATAATACGATAACTATGTTATAAATAGCTAAAACATTTTTAATTGAAATTGACTTAAGACGTAAATGAGACAATCCGACACACTTATCTTTAACGAGAAAACTCATGAAATAAAAGCGATTTCATAGCCTTATCAACAAATTTTATGCCTCGATCCGCTTCGCGGTTGAACGAATAGCTTCAAACCAGTATTTTCATTCCAACATGAGAATAAAGTAACAAAATGCTAACTTTATTTCTTATAATCATATTGACCAACTTCAAATTAATAAGTGGCCTAGAAATCAATGACACCAAGTTTATTAATTCACTGCCAGAAAAACAGAAGAAAGAGTTTCTTCAAAAAGTAGAGAAAAGAATACAAAATGAAGTCCCAGAAGTCAAGTCTCCAGAACTGAATGACACAAATGTGGACCTTTACGAAAAACGTTTAGAAGACCAGGGAAAATCTATTCAAAACATTCTGAGATCTGAAATAGAAAATCTTAAAAATCATCATCGGCGAAATTTAAATGATACTGAAAGAATTGAAGCATCCCATATTGACTTGACCTTACGATCTAACAACGATATATCAGAGGCAACAAGAAGAAAAGGCGAAGGTAATAAAATAGTAGAAGATATTAAAAATATTCCCGTAATAATACAATACGACAGTAAAGACGTCAACAATCATAAACATAGCCTAATTGACACGTCCATTAAAATACAAAATACAGTGCCACAAGCTGACAAAAACGAATCAAAGGTAGCTGAAATTACGTGGGAAAATATAAATTTAACTACGAAATCTGTAAATGTTAATGACTCCTCTACTGAACACAAAAGAACCGGGAGACGTTCAAATGATTTTGACAGTACGTTTGAAAATGTTGATAACACTACCTTAGAAATAGGAGATAATAGTGCTAATTCTAGTTTGGATTTCATAAATGATACCACTACAGTCAATACGGAATCATATCACGTAGACAGCACCAAAACTACAAATTATGCCTTAGGCGTAAGTTTAAACCAGGATAGTGATATATATAAAACAGAAAGCGTTGCTTTCGATACCTTAAAAATGAACACCGAAAAATCACAGGGAGACCATAAATCCACAAACACTGCTTCACGAGTTGAAAATAACACACTTTTAGAAAAAATCACAGAAATTAGTTCAACGTTAAGTTATTCCAAATCTGATGCAAAAGTTAGTAATTCAACTGCTAAAAGCTTACAAACAAAGTCAGTGGTTGTCGTTGATACTACAGCACAATATAATGAAAGCACACAAACACATTACGAACTTAGTACTACGACACAATATTATTTCGATGAAAAAACATCTAAACCGACTACGATAATAGATAATGGGAATGCAACTATACATGATCTCGATAGCAGTAGTACAGTATCTGATAAACTAACTGCTACAATAAAGGTTGATCCTAGTATTACCGAAACTACAACAATTGATAGTGCTAATGAAACAACAAATAATATACTCAGCATTCAAATAAGCGATGTTAATGCAGACACACGTAAAGATTATCATACTTCTACAACAGGTAATTTTAACTTTAGAAAAAATATATTAACACGGTAGTAGAAATCCGATATTTTAGATGAAGACCTGGTGCCAAATTGCAAAAGCAAACGTAATGTTGACTATACTTAATCATAAAATTGTTACAGAAAGGACCTTAAGATAACACACACATTAATTAATGAAATATAAGTGGCTCTAGAGTATTTATACAATAAATACAAAATAAGCTATAAGAATATAACAATAAAATACTTATCTTAATAAACAGAGCACTCCATGATGATACTCAATATGTTAAATGATATTAAATTAAGGGTCTAATATTTTACTGTTTCAGAGTCGAATAATCTAGAATCCGATTTGCATAGAAAAGAGAACAGTGAAAAACAGACACATTATGTACCGGTATATAATTATGACCCTGAAAATGCCTATTATAACGCAAACAACAAACAATCTAACGGTAATGTTGAAGAAGAGTCGATTATTAAAATTAAAGAAACACGTTCAAAATCCACCAACTTTGATGTTTATACCGATGAAAACAAAAAGAGTTTAAGAGTTAAGGATGTTAAAGAAAGGATGATATCTAATAATAAAATCATACAAACTTCTGATTTGTACGACATAATATTAAGCGATGTATCTGAAGAATCTCCAGAAGACAGCGTTTTTATTGAAAAACCTTTAAAACATACTTTGAAGAAGATACGGACAAAGCTATACAAAAACAAAATAAATGAGAAATCAAAAGACGGTGTCAATAATAATGATATTATCACAATAACAGCGGAAAATAAAGATGAAGTTGATAACAGTAGTAATACAGATAACAATGAAAAAAAAAGTATTGCAGAGCTATTTACAAACTTTGGTGCTCTTTTGCAAAACATGGTTGATAGAGCTAACGATAATGAGACACCATCTTCTGAAGGTAAAAAAGATTCTGATAACAATGGAAATGATTCAGATAAGACAAGTTACAAAGATATTGCTAATTCTTTAGAAAATCACAATAAAGTGCTTAATACTAAAGGTATCCAACAAATAGTAACAGTCATTAAATATATCCAAGATAAACTTGGAGAAAAAAGCAAGAATAAACGTAATAAGAAACAACATCAATCTCGGTTCCATGTTAAAAATAGGGATGAAAAGTATAAACAGAAACAAGAAAGAATATATGCTTCTTTTGTCCAAAATGATATAAATTATCCAAACTTTGAGTCCCAAGATCAAAAGATTGGTAAATCAGCCTCTAAAATAAAAGATGATTACTTAGAGATACATATTAACATTTTGAAAAATTTAATCGATAGAAACGATTTGGGCTTAGAAAAGTATGACTGGTTAGGAACAACTGTTTTTATTCGAGCTGGTTTAGAAAAAATACAAGAAATAACGTGAGTACTTATATTTTAACAGACATTTTCTTTTAACAAAATGTACTTTTTTACGAATATATTGACAGTTAATTTGTTAAAAATTGTCAACATTGTGTAAAATTATATGATTACAGAGAAAAAAGGCTACAAGGTAAAAAACTACATCATTTAGACCAAAAACTTCTAGAATTTGTGATGGAACTTTATAAATCAGCGAAAGAAATAGTCGAATCACAAGCTAATGAGCAGCAATTGTCATTAACGCAAAGAAAAAAAGTCTCTTCAAAAATATCTAAACCCAAAAAGGGGAAGAAACTCAACAGGTTTCACAGAAGGCTGTTGTATAGTGAATCGATTGGTGGTGTGAATAAAGTCAGAACAGTGGCGAGTTCGAAAAGTGATGTTGAGGATTTTAAGGAGTCCTTAGATTGTCTGGAGATGTGCTTAAATGACGTAAGTATTTTTACACAATTCAATCAATCAATCAAATGATTTATTTCAAACAAAAGTCCATAATGTGTCAGTAATATACTAATACTTAAATCTAGGGTTAGTACAAACATACCATTAAAACATTTTTTTTACAAAATGGGGTATGAAGCTGCACCCCGTGCTTCAGCCACGGTGAGTCCCACCGGGCGGCCAACGTGCACAGGATGGTATTCGAGCTGGCGCGCCACCGTCTCAACAGCGAGCTACACCGCTTCCCGATGATCGCGTGGAAGCCATCGATCCGTCCCTCCGCGAACATACCCGAGGCGCTACAGTGTCGCGGCAGCCCGAACACCACCCTCTATGCGTTGTTGTATTGCACCCGCAGAGCGCTGTATGCCCGCCGCGTATAGCTGATCTATAGGCTGCACGTGTAGAAGGACAGCAATTTTTTTTTGTTAAAAACCACCGTAAAAAAAAATTACCAAAGTATTCTGTGCTGTGATTAATGATCAAAAAATAATAGCCTGCATTAAACGCCGAAAAAAAGTCCCAACACAAGAAATAAAATGAGTCTGTACGGGACAGTCCGTGGAATGCTCTATTAGCGTTTGCGTCCTGATTTGATCAGACAATTGAATCATCGTCAATCTGCACACAAGCCTTCTTGGCTTACCTTCTTACTTAATTTGTGTACGAATGTCCCTGTAATATTTATTTATAGTTAAGTACAATACGGACAGTCTACCACAAGGTAGTATCTTCGGCACCAAACTATTGCATGATCTGTTTTGATTTCAGCTGCACACCGCAATAAAACAAATATCATTAATTACCACATACAAGAAGCAGCATTGGTTTAAAAATATAAAGCAACTATATCTACAATCCGCAAATGAAAAAGAATACTTAGAACTTTTCTTACATCTAGTGATGGCACGATTAATGGACCTTATAGACGCGAGAGCCAAAAAGATGAATACAGAAGATGATAACTTTTTGAAGAGAGACAAAGTGGCGGTGGACAGGATAGAAGTGGAGTTTGTACTGGCGATGAAGATCTGTATTAAGATAGCTGAATTGAGGGAATAACATAATGATTTAGCATTTTGTAAAGAAGAAATAAATGAATTTATATTTTGAAAAGTAACCATGTATTATGAAAAGTAGTATATTGAAAGTGAAAAGGTTTTCGATGTTGTCAAAATAAAACGAATGACGTAAATAACACTTGACATCTGTTTTCTTGTAGATTGTTCTTAGTACGGACATAGACATTAATTGTTGATCTATTTAGGAATAAAGCTAATTTGGTTGTCCAATGTAAAGTAAACCCTAAATGGTTGGTCACTTGAAAATTTTTTGTAAACAATGATAGGACTCATAGCATATAAGCAACACAAAGGTTAAATGAGAGTTAAAGTCTGACGCTAGCACTCGACGATTGAAACGCCTCTAACAAAATTATAATGTAACGTGACGTCACATTACATTAGTCTGTCCTAAATGCATGGAAGATCAAGAGAATTGCTATTTTGACCCCGAAATATTGCGTTTATGTATATAGTTATCATACAATTAATTTTTCAATAAAATGCAAGGAATTGAATGGTACCATTTTCTTTTTACTTTTTGAAAGTTAAAACAAAAATCAGACTTTGAGGCCTTGTATTTTTTTATAACCTCAATATGTCTTTTTAATTTCCACTTTTTTATAATAGATGGCTCATTTTCTATCCATTTATCTAAAATTTATTATAATATTCAACCCAATTAAGTCCATGACTGGATCTAAAGCATTAACCATGACACAAATAAAACTCAGAATCATATGTACTTTCGTCTTTAATTTAATATTTAAGAAAAATACAGTTCGCTACAATTAAAACTATTTGCTAAATCACAAACGGTGTGTTTTGGTATTTATAATCTTAGGATTCTAATAAATATTAACAATCATATTTTATACAGCCTCTATAGACGTAAAAAGGTTTTCATGGGCACATTATTGTCTGTGACAATGACATTAAACACTTTGGCCTATGTTTGAAACATACCATACCTACTCCCTTACAAATTCAAAAACAAAACTGCGTCTGGGTCTCAGGAGGTTAAATTCATTAAGAGTACGCAACGCGGTAATCTCATGAACATAGCCCGGTTTTCGGAGGCAAAACGTACCAGTGCTAGTGATTAATTAAATATCGACACAAGTGTTATCGATATCGATAGCAAACAATTTCTGAATTACATATTCACGCCCGAAATCATATCAATACCTATAAAAATATGTTGGTACACCGATCACGCATGGACTTAAATTTACTACATTATTTTTACTTCATAATACAGTAGTATACTCGTACTTTATTTATAAATAAGGGTATATTTATAAGGCAAAACACTATAAATACATCGTTTATTACTTCTATGGTGAATTATGTACATAAACCTTTTTAAATATGTTGGATCTCGGATAAATCCAATATCTAATATCTACAAACCTCACCGATAATTAGGTCATTCTACTCTCATTCCCCTGGAATCTCATTTCCCTGGCTATACTTATTCGCAAATTCCCAGGATATTCAGCTTAGCTGTTTTTGTTGTACTTAGCACAAGTTACAGTCATCAAAAATTAGATGCTAAAAGCGGAATTCCTGATAATTTGTGAATGGCCAGGGGAATGACATTTTTGTAGGATGACCCAAATTATTGCATGGGATTTGCGATACATTGTATCATTCGTCATTTAATAGATCGAATTCATTGCTCCTACTTAACCGGCAATAATCTAAATACGCATGCCATTTATTGCAAAGTCTGTAGAAATCTTGAACGACTGAAAACGACTCTGATTGTACAGATTTGTAAGAATAAGGTTTTCAGGTCTTAAGGTAACATTTGGATGTCAACTGCAGCTGCATTATTGTCACTGTATCTGTCAATTTACTCGATAAAATGAGTGGCGTTCACCTCACGACGATTGAATGTCATAGTTAGGGATTGCAATCCGATCCGGCAGATCTGGTAATCCAGCCGGATCCGGCACTTTTCAGGAGCTACCGGATCCGGTTAAAAATCACCGGAGCCAGTAAAATAAAAAATAAAAAACGCCTGCGCTGTGCGTTTTAGATGAGAGGTATGAAGTTGAACTGAACAAAAAACGAATGATAAAGTTTAAATTTAGCAAGATAAAAAGATATTTATTATGACGATGATTGGGAACTGAAGAGGATTTCTTCTTCTTTCATATTGGTGACACGATATGACGATTACACACAACTATTTTGTTGTGTCATAATGTTGTGAAAGGAGATTAAAACTTAACAAATGGGTAGGATTAAGTCGGCGATACTCCACCGACTAGAGTTGTTAAGCTTAGAATAAATTTAAAAGTGGGATAATTCTACTTTGGGTGAAACTTGTACAGATGATTGGATTGGATTGAACTGATGGTTGCATTGATCCAGAGGATGTGAGTTCAAATCTCACCCAAAGCAGTTCCACTTTTAAATTTATACTATGACGTTCAATCCGTCACTTATAATGAAGGATATTGAAATATATCGTGGCAGCATAAACTCGACCGCAGTAATGTCTCATTAGTAACACACCAGGGGGCCTAGCCAAGATGGCAATCGTTTGCAGAAGACGAAACGAAACGCTAAGATAAACGTGAATAATGTATGGAAATGTTAGCGTTTCGTTTCGTTTTCTCCTCCGAATGCCTCCTTCATGCTCTCTGCAGCGAGCAGCGTCCTTTGAGAGTTTAATTCCGATAATTTTCAAGTGTTTTTGGTTGTGGTCCCTGTCTTATTACGTTTATAAAACGAGAATAAGGGCCTGTTTCACGTCCAAGTAAAGTATTGGATAGCTAATTTACAGATAAATTAACTGCCCGATATAACTTCCTGTAAAACTTTATCTGCCAGCTAAGCTTATTTGAGGATTGCAAAACGCCAACGATGGCTTTATTCATCAAATAAATGGTAAGTAGCTTATTATAAGTCCTGACTTTGTTTGAACATTGTGAAACAGGACTTTAAGTCTTGTTTTGACAAAATTAAGCTTCGGTTTCCAAGTCAGCCTCGATCTCTTCTGGTGTCCGCAGGTCGATGGCGAACCTCTTCTTTAGGCTGGGTGGCCTCTCGTCCAGTTCTGGAAGATCAAATTACTCATCAGTATCATCATCATTAGGTTCAAGCTCTTATGGTCGTAGAGCTTTTCACATGCCAGATTCGATATCGGATGAGGGAGATAACTGCTTATATCGTGTTTTACGAAAACGCATGCCTTGTTTCGTAATGCCATGTTATTAAAAGTTAGATTTGACAAATCTACGCGTCATCGTGGTTTCATTTGACCAATAATAATTTAGTAATTGAATAAATAAAAATGATCAGGCAGTCTGCATTTTACTTCTTTAAGACAGTAACCGACATCCGATATCGGATGGAACAATGTGAAAACGCTCTTAGGCGACGATGTCTTGTTGTTTTGGATGTAGGTGCTGGTAGCGGGTAGCCACAACCACATATAAAACTGGACGCAGTCACGTAAGGGTCAGCCACCCCACACTAGCGTCTTTATAGCATCGGCGTCTAGTCAGCGCTATGGAAAATAGCGTCGCTGCGCAGTTTTTTTATGTACTACGTCGGTGGCAAACAAGCTTACGGCACCCCTGATGGTAAGTAGTCTCCGTAGCCTATAGACAACTGCAACTCCAAAGGAGTTTCATGCGCGTTATACAGGGTAACCTTAGCCATTCGACAAACCCTGAAATCCCACGTAGGGTTACGTCTCAGGAATGCTCTGACGTTAATATTTTTTAATTAGAACAAAAGATAAAAAAAAATCGAACAAAAGTTACTTAGACTGTTAATCTTTGGCAGTGTTTTTGACAATTTGTTCGAAATATTTGATAATGATGACATTTTTCAAAAGTCAGAAGTACGGAAGTCAGAAGCTTATTAGTGTCATAAATAAAAAAGATAATCACAGAGGTCGAAGAAGGTTCCATACTATTCTTTGAGGATATTACCTTAGGAGCTACTAACATATACAGGCTGCTCCAAAGTAAAAAATGGTAATTTGTTAATTTCTTCGAAACCGCTACACCGGTTGTTATGATACTTTGTACAGTTTGTACACTGGTTCTAAATACCCTAATGCATATGTACATTTCGGCTTTGTCCAATGGCTAGGAACACACTGTATAGCGACCCTAACACCCCGCACCCTCGTTCAGCTCTGGCAACCTTACTCACCGACAGGTCAGATACTTCTCCATTTGGGCTCTGCTCTAGATTTGGAATGACATCCGCTATAGTGTCCTACCCCACAAAGCGAGATGACATTCCCAGTGCCCATACCTCTCTTTTGGACGTATTTTAGGACATACCCGGGCAGTAGCGCCAACATTGCGTTGAGCAGCGGCCATAGAGTTTACTAGACGCCGACGCTTGGGCGACGCTAGTGTGGGGCGGCGCTAACACGGTCCGCTGTCCGGTAGAAACAGTGGACGTATACAACCGGCTTTAAGACGAAATCCGACGGTCTCATCGGAAGATCAGCGCTGGGATTAGCCAGCATCATCTGAGATAAGACCATTTCGTGACTGATTTACCTGACTTAAAGTCCTATGTCCCCTAGGTGGGGCAGAGGGCGTCCACGGTTCGCCGCCATTCAGTCTAGGGCTGTGTGCTTCGTCTCGAGTCATGATAGCCCGATTGTCGTCAACTGGGAGGCCACTGAGCGCCGCTAGGATTGTTTGGGACGGCCTGCTCCTCTCTTGCCTTGCTGGGTCCTTAGAGCTTGCCTATTAGGTTTGTGGTCGGGGCCCTTCTAACAGTGTGACTGATCCAAGTCCACTTAATTGCCGCCTGTGATCTGGTGACCTATCGGGGTTTCGCGGCAGGTATCTCTGTTCCTCTGATTTTCATAATTTTCTCTCCTGTGTTTGTGCTTACTATTATTTCCATTCTATTATATTTACCTGGAGTGGTCTGCATTTCCTTCACCCTTCTAGAGTAGTCTTGGAAAGCAGCCGCCAGCGCATACGTCAGTCGCCTCGCCGCGTTTCTGGAAATAAAAGAAATAGATATGTATATCCCTTACTGTACTTACACGTTTTAGAAATAGTAGCGAAACGGTAAAACATGCTTTACAGTCGTAGTGTGGTAAAAAAGCCATTTTTTAATTTTTTGGCGAGGCACCCCAATTTTGTTATAATTACCTATAAATTACGTTGAAAAAATTAAAAAAAAGTCAAAATTAGATGATTTATAAGAATATAAATAAAAATGTTTCATTCTTTTTAACTTATAAACCACATGTTCAGCATATCAGTGTGAAAACAATGACTTATGTATAGTACCTACGTTTCATACAACTTTAAATATTCATCATGGTTGAAGAACCACTATGAAAAACAAAACCTAACCTATGTGTAACAAAATAAGGGGGTGCAATGCCTTTTGACTAGAATTTAATTTTTCCTATACAAACGTGAACCGCCCTAACGATAGGTACGGCTTCCCAACCTAAAAGTTACATTGGATAGCTATTGAGTGCCGTTATAACACAATTGAGTGCTGTGAAGGTTGGAAACCGTCACAGTTTCTTGGTAGATAACTGGCAACGATTATTTGAATTCAGAACCATCGCCAAGGAATAAATATCTACAGGCAATTCACTCCGAAAGAGGCAGTCTTTTTTTTTTTTTTAAACCACGACGGTGGCAAGCAAGCATACGGCCCGCCTGATGGTAAGCAGTCACCGTAGCCTATGGACGCCTGCAACTCCAGAGGTGTTACATGCGCGTTGCCGACCCTTTAAAAATCTGTACACTCCTTTTTTGAAGAACCTCATACTGTAGACCCTCGGGAAAACCTCGGCAGGTAACTCATTCCACAACCGGAGCGTGCGCGGGAGGAAGTTCCTCTTAAACCGCACAGTGCGTGACCATTTAGGTTCTAGGGTGTGAGGATGAACACCCTGCCGACGGCGGGCGGTGCGGTGATAGAAAGTAGCCGTCATCGGGCATCATTTCAAACAATTCTTCAGAGCACAGCCCATTGTACAAGCGGTAGAACACACATAAGGAGGCAAAGTCTCTCCTTAGACTTAAAGGTTCAATACCGCTTGTGAGTTTGGGATCGTCAACGATTCGTACAGCACGTCTTTGAACTGAGTCGAAGGGCCCAAGCTGGCATCCAGGTGCTCCTGCCCAAAGGTGACAGCAATACTCCATATGGGGTCTGACTTGCGATTTATAAAGTAGCAGTCTTTGCCCTGGAGTAAAGTATCGCTTTGCTTTATTGAGCACACCGAGTTTTTTAGATGCCAGCGCAGCCTTCCCTGCCAGATGACTACGGAATTGGACGTCACTGGAGATGTCGACACCGAGGATCCCAATACTCCCTGACATGGTAAGGGCTGTGCCTTGGAACTGTGGGACCACAGTAAATGGGGTTTTCTTAGCGGTAAACGCGCAAACTTGTGTCTTTGTGGGGTTGAACCGGACTAAATTATCCCGACCCCACACCGAAACTCTGGATAGAGTGCTCTCAATATCCGACACAAGTTTTTCACGGCTCTCCAGCACCTCAGAACGAGGGATGTTAGCGCGGCCTGTGTAAAAGGCATCCCCAGTGCTATCGTCCGCATAGCAATGAATATCGCCGATAGACAACATGTCATTGATGTGCAGCAGAAACAGCGTTGGGGATAGCACAGAACCTTGCGGAACGCCAGCGTTAATGTCCATGCTATCAGAGCAGCTTCCGTCTACTACGGCTCGTATGCGTCTGCCGGACAAAAAGCTAGCGATCCACTCGCATAGACCCTCCGGCAGTCCATATGATGGTAACTTCGACAAGAGACCCCGATGCCAGACCCGATCGAACGCCTTCGCTATATCCAGGCTAACTGCCAATGCCTCACCTTGACTCTCAATGGCCGAGGCCCAGCGGTGTGTGAGATACACTAGAAGATCACCAGTCGAGCGACCATGGCGAAATCCATATTGGCGGTCGCTGATCAGATCGTGTTCCTCTAGGTATCTCAGGAGCTTCGCGTTAATTATACGCTCCATGACCTTAGAGAGAAGGGAGGTGATAGCGATAGGCCTGTAATTCGATGGGTCCGATCTATCGCCCTTTTTTGGCACGGGATGCACAAGGGCCGTCTTCCACGAAGATGGAACATGCCGTTTGTTGCTGGAGAGCGTGAAAAGACGCGCTAACACGGGACACAACTCAGGAGCACACCGCTTTAGCACAACTGCAGGTATACCGTCTGGCCCGCTCGACTTATGGACGTTCAGGGATAGCAACTCCCGCCGAATATCCCTCTGCGTGATAGAGATTTCTGGCATAGAGTTGATAGAGTATGCGCACCGCGGGATGGTGGGCGGCACGGCGCTACCGTCGTCGTTCATAGTCGAGTTCGAGGCAAAAAGAGTACCAAGAAGATCGGCTTTCTCTTTTGCACTGTGGGCCAGATCACCATCAGTTTTACGCAGCGGTGGTAAAGACGACTGACAGAAATTCCCCTCGGCAGCTTTGGCAAGAGACCAGAACGCGCGACTCCCAGTAGGGTAGCCCGCTAGTTTCTCACCAATTCTGCCGACGAATTCGTATTTAGCCCTGGCAATGGCTTTTTTACTGGACCTCGAGGCAGCGTTTAGTTTACGTTTCACATCAGAAACGTTCGGATCCTTATTAGCGACGGCCTTGATCCAAGCCCTGTAAGCGGCCTGCCTGCGTACTGAAGCTTCTTTACAGGGCCGATTAAACCAAGGACGCCTCTTTGCTCCCGCAGCTATTACCGAGTTGGGAATGAAACAATCCATTCCCATCAATACTGTCTCAGCGACCTTAGCTGCGCAGGAGTCAGGATCTTCTGATGTGAAACAGAGCTGCTTCCACGGGTACGCTGCGTAGAATTCACGCAGTCCGTCCCAATCTGCTGACTTATACTGCCACACGCGTCGTGAGCTAGTTGGCCGAGGTGGATCGGGCCGCGCGCATGGTACCTGTGTCCGGATGAGGCAGTGATCGGATGAACCGAGGGGCGCGTTCACTGTTACGGAATATCCATCCGGGCGTGTGGTCAGCAGGAGGTCCAGTAGAGAGCTTGTATGGTCCTCGATGTCTGGTATTCTCGTGGGAGAAAGTACCAGTTGTGAGAGACCATAGGCCAGAGTAAATTCGTGAGCAGCCCTTCCTGCATAGTCGGTGGACCGGGAACCAAGCCACTCAATGTGGTGAGCATTAAAATCCCCCAAAATCACCAGCTCTGCGAAAGGGTACTGCTCCAGAAGTCTGTCAGCCGTCGATTGAAGGTGCTCAAAGAGTCGGGTCGTCTCCGTGTTTCCGCTATGAGACCTGTACAGGCACGCATAGACGCGAGTGTGGCCGCTGTAGTCTACACGCACCCACAAAACTGACAGGTCCCTGTCTTCATAGGCATGGAGGCGGCGACAGCAGATATCCTGTCGGGCATACATACATACACCGGCGCGTCTCATAAACTTCTGTTCAAGATTGTAGCCGGGATATAAAAGGTATGAAATGTCTGCTGGACAGGATATCTGCGTCTCCGTTAGAAATAGTATGGTCGGCTGCGCAGATTCAAGATGGTAATGGACTGCGCTCAAATTAGAATGCAGTCCCCTGATATTGCAGAAGTCCACTTGCGTGGAAGAGGATGCCGCCGAAAAACTATTTCTTACTTTTTTAATTGCCATCTATGTATTTCTTGAGTGTACGAAGAGGATTCAGTGTGTTGACGGCTGAAGGGACAAATAAAACAGAACAGATCTGCTAAAGGGCTGAATGGTAGTGCGGTTTACAGGCGCGGCGTACGGAAGGGCCCCCGGTCCCCCCCCGGTGCAGTAGCCGGGTCCACTCCGGTCTCCTTCTCCGGCACGACTACTACAACAGGGATTTTTCGCGAGGTTGGTGGTTCAGCCTCCCAGGGCGGAGATTAAGTGATCCCTGGGTTCGGGAACCCTACTGACCTGCGGGCGGCCAGCGGACAGCCGTTTCACCGGGTCTCCCTGATAGCCGCACCTGCACTCCGCGTCCACACAGACCAGAAACAGTATTAGGAGTTCCGTAGGTCTCCCGTCGTCAACACACCGTATCCTCGTTGAGCTCTGGCAGCCTTACTCACCGGCAGGAACACATCACTATGAGTAGGGTCTAGTGTTATTTGGCTGTGGTTTTCTGTAAGGTGGAGGTGCTCCCCCAGTCGGGCTCTGCTCTGAAATGTAAATGACATCCGCTGACTGTGCCCTACCACACAAAAGGGGATGACATTCACTGTGCCCATACCTCTCTTTTGGACGTAGTTTAAGGACATACCCGGGTCCGAGTCCTTTAATGGTAGTCGATATTTGTGTTATTAGGTTATTACTGATTGACGAAAAAATATATATATTATCAGAAATCTACCTCGAGCATTTACATTCCCCACAGCAGATAGACCGTACCCCTTTACAGTGTCGAGGAGGCTAATTCATTACCTAATACCTTGACCATTCTTTGGGCTTAAAGGGCTAAATCAGTTTAACAAAATAAGTTCGTGTCTGATATTTTTGAGCGCTTCGTTGAGCAAGATGTTATCGAAGGTAGGACACTCGAGGCAAGCACAATAACATATATTTCTCACAAAATTTATCTAATATGTTATCTTCTTGTTGCGAAAATCGAATGCTGAGAGCTAAAAGATATTGAAAAGATAACATTTATTTTCGTGTTTCTAGTACTTTGATAGGCTGCGTGAGAAACGTTTCGAATTGAGTTCCTCATTTGAGGGGCCGCGATAACGATAAGTAAGTAAAGATAAAGATAAAAATAGTATATTATTCAAGTAGGCATATTAAAATGCACTTATAAACGTCAAATAAACCTACACCGGCTCTAACCCTACACCTCTGACCCGAAAAGATTTAAATCCCCCCTAAATCCCAATATGGGACCGGAAAGAAACTCGGCGGGACAAATCTTTTCAAAACATTACATCTTATAACTAACATGCATTAATTAATTTTTTTTTTTTATTAAGTATATAAACCAAAAAACCCGACTGCACACTAAAAACAAGCCCCTCAAGAATATTGTTGTTGATGGAAAGTATCGCAGGCGGGGACCAACAGAGGGTTACTTATAGTCATTTTGGTTGTTGGTCCCCGCCTGCGATACTTACCATAATTAAATAAATGTTTTCGGGCCACCCCTCACTAGCGTCTCTTGAGCGTCGGCGTCTAGTCAGCGGTGTCTGCGCCATGTCGTAAAAATAACGTCGCTGCGTTGAGGCAACGTTGCGTCGAGCAGCAGCCATAGAGTTGGATCAGAGTTGGATAGACGCCGACGCTCGGGAGACGCTAGTGTGGGGTGGCTCTTGGCGTGGTGGCCGAAGTTGTTAACTCCTTGTGCCAAATACACATACCCGAGCAAGCGAAAAATTACAAAATTGAAATAAGAAAAATGAAATCTTTAGCGTTGCGAGGGTTTCAAGTCACGAGGGTTAAACAAGTGTAACACAACGCGAGGAAAATACGAACTGTAATTAACTACAAATAAAATCCAAATGAATGCTATTAAATATTTATCACTTCAATGAGTTAGTTATTTTATGTGAGTGTCAGGATTTAATGAGTGCGCGATTGAGAGAAGTAAAACATAATTTTACCTGGACTCACAGACGAAGGCATGACACTCGAAAGGATTAAGACCCTTCACGTCCGCGTTGTCTTTAACGATGATCATGGAGAATACTCTCGTGTACACCAAGTCCTGGACCCCGTAGGAGATGGACTCGATATTGAAGAAGACAGACATGTGCTCAAAGTCTCGTTTGGGGCCGTGGTGGATGCTCTCCAAGTGGACGCCGTCCACGGAGATCACCAGTTTCACGATGGGGAGGATTTGGCCTGGAAACATTGAGGGTTTTGATTGGTTACTGTTATATCGTGGTTTTCTGAATTTAAAGGTACAGTCAGCAATAAAAATAAATAAGTCGCTGGTGGCCTAGCCGTAAGAGCGTGCGACTTGCAATCCGGAGGTCGTGGGTTCAAACCCCGGCTCGTACTAATGAGGTTTTCGGAATTTATGTACAAAATATCATTTGATATTAACCAATCGCTTTTCGGTGAAGGAAAACATCGTGAGGAAACGGAACTAATCCCAATAAGGCCTAGTTTACCCTCTGGGTTGGAAGGTCAGATGGCAGTCGCTTTCGTAACAACCTACGCCAGTTCTAGGAATTAGTTTCCAAGCCGACCCCAGGCTCCCATGAGCCTTGGCAAAATGCCGGGACAACGAGAGGAAGATTAGTTAGCATCAATAATCCTTCTTCCTCGTGTTGTCCCGGCATTTTGCCATGGCTCATAATAATTCAAGCTCAGTTAGCATCAATAATAATGGATCAGAAGTGTAGATACTTTATTAGTTGTGTAATTCTCTAAGGGCCAGTTGCACCATGCCCATTTGATGTGCTGATCATGGTTAAAAATGGCGCTAGGCTAGCGAATGCTAACTGCATATTTGGGTTGCACCACGCTATGTGTCTGTTAAAAAGTTACGCTGCCCTTAACCGGTGGTAGACCACTGGTTAACAGCAAAATCGTTCGATAAATATGGCGGCGCTTTTTGGATATTGTCCGTATTTCATGAAATTTTGTTTGATTATTCAATAATTTGAGTAATAACTAATGTAAATTGATTAAATAATTTTTGGAACCGTAAAAAAGTTAGTTTTTAAACGTACTTCCAACTGACATTTCGTTTGTGACACTATTTGTGAGTGGACTCGTGCCGTAAATACAACAAGTATTATCTTTTGATATTTATTGAAAAGTGCGTATTTTATAGTTAACATCGAGTGCAGAATAAGTTCAAGTTAAGGAATAGACCAAATTCCTTTTATCACAGGTATAACAAATACGAGCCACAAGATAAAACCCGACGGCATGGAATGAACACTATTTATCGACGTTACAGTGTATAAAAGCAATTTAAAAGGCTCTCTGTTTATTGTAATCAAGATAAAATGGAAATATTGGTGTACTATTAACTATGATACTCAATAACAGTGAGATGTCATCTATATTGGGGCATGATGATCCCAAAGTTAACATCTGAAAAAAACGGAACCCGCAACAGAAGTGAACTTATCTTGAGAACTATGAACGTAAATAAAACAAGATGCGTAATATGAAATCAAGTTTTTAGTGTGAAGACAATGTATTGGGACAATTACAGACTTGTTCGGCAACATAGGTTATAATTATAAGTTAGAAAAATGTGTCATGCAAAAGTGATTATAATATTTCAGTTTATACTTATGTGTTTTATTTGCATTTACAACGTATGTTATTCATAGGCTTATGAAACCATAACAATGCCTTCTGCAAGTAGGTACTCGACTCGGTAAAAACAATTTTATTTTCAAAGCTATACCAATAGGTATCTGAATTAATGAAACAAATTTCAAAACAACTTGTTTCACACCAAGACGTAAAGTCCAATGTATAATTTAACTAATAAATAATTTAATTACAAAAGCAATGTGATTTCAATCATGTGTGCTGCTTCTAAATGAAAGATATCTATAGAAATACAATGGTTGTACAGTCTATTGCAAAATATACCAGATGTGTAAAATCTTAGAATAAAAAGTAACAATTTGATGTTACAATAAAGCTCCAAAAACTTTAATTATTTTCACTGCAGTAAGGTGTCAGTATGTTTTTTTTTTCTTAAATTCATCTAGAAATACAGAATATACATGAGATTGAGTAGGTTGGTAAGTAAGACCTGGATAGGCAAACAATTCCCCTACCTACACCGTACAAGCATGTCTACAAGTAAAATTGTATATGATTTGCCTGCATATTTGACTTAACACATTCACTGCCAGGAACCCACCTGGTGGGCGCTCATGAACTTTGTTCAGATGCCGGACAAGCCGCTGGGCGGGTTGTTTTGTACGCAGTTATAGACCACCGGTTTCTGGGGTAGTGCACCATTTTTTGTCTGGCAGTGAATGTATGTATGTAACCTAGATCATGTAGGTACTGGACATATACAGTTTTATAGTGAAGTGTAAAAATATACCTAAATATACATTTTTAATAGTAGGTACAACTTACTAAAAATGTTCCATAGTTCAATTGCTATTACATATTTTTGAGTAAGACATATGCACCCATATTTTTACAATTGCCTACCTAATGATGAACTTACCTGAAGTCCTTATATATAACATTTGAACCCTAATCTACCTAAATAGCTCTTGAGTTCAGTTCAATCCCATGAAAGGCCCTTTCTGTTACATTTATTTTATCATCCCCATGTCAGAAGCTTTGCAATAGTATGTTTATGTAGATTATTTATTTACACCCCAAGAAAAAAAGAGAATATAATTAGAAAGAAGCAATTAAAATAACCAGTATGAATAAAAATATAAGGGGCTAAGGTTAAGCTAAGATTGAGAAATAAGTCTTGAGATGTTGATCTACTCTCCGCTTAACCTTTTACTTCCATTTGTCAATTTGTTGTCATAAAGGATATCATATTATATTAAACATATATATGAGATAAGTGGTACTTGCTCTGCTATGATGACAGAAATTAAGTTAGAAAATAATTAAATACCATTATTTTTATATGAATTGTTTAGTTGAAATAAGCTCTCCGGATAACCTCTTACCTTCATTAGTCAATCCCCAACCTAAAGTAAGTAGAATATGCTAGTGTGTGATAAATAAAGTTAGATAGGGTAACTTGAAATATATTTAATAATCAACACTGAAAATTAGGTATTTATAATATTTTATTTCTAATTAACAAGTTTCTTCCTATTACTTTGAACCATTAAAATTTGCCATTTATTCCTATTATTCTTGAGTTGATTCTCTTCTCTTGCACATTCCTTTCCTCTTGTATTTCATATCAAATGATTCCAATCAAACCTGAAAAGAAAGTGAATGAAAGACAAATTGCTGTATGAAGGTATGAACTTTGCTTTATAGCCAGTTCGTAGCTAAAAGGTAATGCCTTGTGCTTAGGGCTCTGAAAGTAGTAAGCGATAAGTATTAAACTAATAATATAACTTACCGGGCAATATAGCACCTTGTTTGATTCTGACTTTAGCAGAAAGCACTTGGCCATTGAACAATCGTAGTCAGAAATTTCACTATAAAGTGCCATGAATATACCTTGGACTAATAATTCTGCGGACGGAGTATTGGTAAAACACAACTAGGATTCCATCATCCACCAATTTCCTAGTATTTACGCGTGACGCACAGACATTGACAATTCGCCGTGTGCCTGCTACACTGCCACATCTCAAAAAACCGTTTTTTCGAGAAATCGCGTCTCAAAGTTGTGAGAGTATAGTTCAGGGTATTTAATAAGTTCTTACTCCTTTAGTTTTAGGTCTATGAATTTAAAATTTAGCTTTTTTTACTCGGAATGATATAACCCTCCTTATGACCACGCCACTTTTTAAAAGAAAATGTATATTTGTAAGACACAGGGCCCGAAAGACAGGTATTTAGAGTTGTGGCCGTATTGCGGAAACGTTTTTTAAAGATTTTGGGATGCGGCCAAATTTAAACACAAAATTATTGGATAAAGGTTACCATGCAAATATAAAATATAAATAAAAACACCAAAATAGTTAAAATCCCTTTATTTTATCAACTTCAATATAAATAAAAACACCAAAATAGTTAAAATCCCTTTAATATTTTATCAACTTTGATAGGAACAAGATCACTGTACGCGATAATATGTGTAACTAGCTTATAATCAGCAACATTATACCATGGCATTACCAAATAATATTAATTGTTTACGAGTAAAAGGTTCTTTATAAAATTTGTAAGTTAATAGTAAGTTAATTCTTTCAAGTAGATAACTTCTTATAAGTAATCAGTTCAAGAAATAACGAATATAACAATGTATTTCAACTTAGCACTAATAAAAAAAAAATTTTGTTATAGAAAATATTTTGTTTTCGTTACTTTAGTAGAATCAACGTATGTAATAATAAGTCTTCTTTAAGTAGACTTACAAAATACAAAGGTAGTAAATTGCTGTATATTTTCCTAAGGCCAATACACAATACACATTAATAACACGTACTTAACTACTGGAAGTACTGGACACTAAACTCAATCATAGGTAATCAGTTCAAGAAATAACGAATATAACAATGTATCACAACTTAGCACTAATAAAAAAAGCGTTGTTATACAAAATATTTTTTCTTCGTTACTTTAGTAGAATCAACGTATGTAATAATCAGTCTGTAATAGTTCATCAAGGCATTGTGTATATTGCGAGTGACTTTCGGAAAAATAAAATCGCTTATAGTTGGTGGTGAATCTTGTAGGGCTCGAGCAGCGTCCAATAATAGTCTTCCACGTCCTTTGAACACGTCTTTCATTAGGTCATAATCAAGACCGGAAAAACTTCTGTTTTCTGGTGAATCCTTCGCTTTTGACAAAGGTGTCACACGAGAGAGACTGTCCGAGGTGGCATTACGTGTGTTAGCAGATCTACTCGTAGTCCTCGAAATTTTAGATCTAAAACAAGCAAGCATATAAAACACAGCTATATCTAGTTTCTACCATTCTTCATAAAAGCATTTTAATTGAAATAAATTGAATAGCTAGGTCAGACACCGAAAAAAAACATTAAACACAGTCATTACCACGAAAATGCCTTTACCATTATCAAATAAGTAAATAGTAAATGTAAACATATCAAAGTAACGACTTTCCAAGTGATTTAATTTTTGGCGCCAAAGTCCCCAAAATAAAAGCAGTTATTAATATTTAACAAAATTCCAATATTATGACACCATCCCAAATACAACCATCCCGAACACAGTTAGTAATTTACCTTGCACAATAAAATCCGTTGCATATTATTGACAGTAAAGCGTGCTATTATAGAATTAGACACATAATATTATATACAATAAAATGTTAGTTAAATACATACACACCCTTCGAAAACATGCTCAATGCTTATCTTTCTTCAGACGGGTAAAAATATGAATTAGGCTCACGACCCTCACTGATGAGCCATATTGAACCGCACTTGTAAGAAAACAAAGTTGAGATTTGCTTAATCATTTTGTTGCGTTGTGGTAGTTTCGGTAGCGAGCTGGTAATTTTGTAATAATAAGTGTAATACTTACTGCTTTGACACAACCAATTGCCGTTTCTTTCTTTTATATTTATAGTGATTCATCGTAATTATCACTAAACTAATAATTATTTTCTAGGACGCAACTCAAAAGCTTCATTTATAACGTGTGCTATATAGCCACAACTCAAAAGGGCCGTCAGGTTCACGTGCGAACGCCGCGGGAGCAGGCAAGTGGCTGTATTGCAGGGAATCTTCTGACAATTTATGGTCAAATCCATAAGGCCACTTGTGAGAAAAAGGCTATTAAAGACCTTTTCTGCTATGGCTCTCGAAATAAGGTCGTAAATTGAACAATTTTAAATACGAATCTGCAATAATCCAGAAAATTAAAAATTTTGAATTGTGGCCTTATAGCAGGCACACGGCGAATTATCTCTATGTCCTCATCCAAAGAGCATATAATCACTACGTTTTAAGAGACGGGACTTCCATACTAGCGAGTGGAATCAGTTTGTTTCGCAAATTATTACCAAAATGTACGACAAAGAACTGTCAAGGAACCATAATACCAACATAACCGATTTAAATAATGTAGTACGCTACACGCTTGCGATTATAAAATTTGATAAAATGGGGAGGGTTGAAACATAGGCTCTTGTCTACAAATTTTGTACTCGAAATCAGGTTAGCATCGAGTCCACATTTAAGTTGTATGTATATATAGTGGATAGTTCTTTGAGTGGACTAATATCTGGTCTGGCTTAATGTGGACCCGAATTATTTTAATACAGTTTTTAAGTCGTGTTTTTTTTTTATTAAAAGCTTATTTTTAAAATGATCTACACATACAGGTTTCAATAAATGTTACTTTTCTATGGGAAGACGTATCGTCAGGTCTTCGTTCCAACAAATTTGACCCACTGCCTGCAACTGAAAACATACAGCCTTGGACAAACATGACTTTATCTACAGTTTATATTCCAAGTGTTTGCTAATAAGATGATCAACTGATTATTTAACGCTAATAATATTAGCATATTATGCATCTATAAATCATGTTTTTCGGCATCCAGTTATCAATGCTCTAACTTTTTATGTATTTATATGTCTGTTAATCATAAAAACCGGTCTGGCCTAGTTGGCAGTAACCCTGCCTATGAAGCCGATGGTCCCAGATTCAAATCCTGGAAAGGGCATTTATTTGTGTGATGAGCATGAATATTTGTTCCTAAGACATGGGTGTTTTCGATGTATTTATAACTACTTATTTATTAGGTATATGTAAATATATATATCGTTGACTAGGTACCCACAACACATACCATGCATACTAAGTCAATTTGTGTAATAATGTCCTATAATATTTATTTATTTATCATAAAAACAGAGATTAATTTTTTTTAATTTTAGGTTAATATATTAAATAATGACTAGATATAAAAAAAATGTTAACTAATGACCATTAATACATAAATTATAGATAATTTATGCATTATTAATCTTCGACGAATTAATTATGGTCATATTGCATGCAAGTTCTCAGGAAATTTGAAAATTTCACATATTTATTTTAATTATTTACACTGATATACAAATAAAACTACAGTTATCGATAGTTATAGTACATACCTAGTTCACAACGAAAAAGAATATAAAATATCTTATTTTCGGTGTGCTTATAGCCTGCTGACCCAAAATAAGGTCAAAGGTATCTAAAACAATACTTACCGATCTTCATCCAAGGGAAATTTCGCCATAAAATCCCTTATTTCGTGATTTTCTCGAGTGGCTCGGTTGCTACATGTTTCACACTTAGTAAACCGTTTTCTCGCTGGCATTGTAACAAACTCGCTCTTTACTCTGAATAAGGGTTGACTATTTTCGATTTTTTCATTAAATAATAAAGCAATTACACGAAATACCCGAACAAAACATTAAAGCCTTCATAACAAATAAAACAATTAGGCTGACAGTTGACTTGATGTATACTTGACAGAATAAATAGCACTGACGTTTTCTTTTTCTTCGTTGGCAATGATTTGCGAAACAAACTCCATACAAAACTTTTTTTGTTCCTAGTTGCGTCAGCCTGCTCTCATCCACCAATTTGCCGTCAGTCGGATCGACATGTCATTTGAGTAAATTGGTGGAAGAAAAATATAAACTATGCCGACATGCGTGGTCAAGTGTTGTAAGAATTATACAGATCGGACGAAAAAAAGAGATGGGATAACTTTTCATAGGTAAGTTCATCAATTATCATGTTATCGTACGTAAAATCACGATATTTCAATTTCAATTTCTGCGGAACAGGAGTATGACCAGTATCTTGAATAGGGTAATTTCCCGAAAGTAGGATAATTGATGTCCAAACAGCGCGCCAAGCGGGACGTTTTGGAAACTCAAAATTCCATATAAAATGAGACTTAACGCAAACGCGTACGTCACGTTTCGCTATCGAATAAATTTACAGTAAGTGTAGGAGTTGAAAATAGAGTTCCGGTTACTCTGGTTATAATATTAGGTTAGACTTTTTGTTTGCCGCGATATCTATTGTCGAGTAGCATTACTGAGAGTTCCGCTACTCGATGCTAGATGTCGACTGCGTATATAATAAGCATTTTGGTACCAAAACTGATGTAGGGAGTGAGCACTCTATTACTTCTTATTTCTCTATGCTATGACGGAAGTCTGTAATTCCCGTCATACATTACGATTCTTCGACCAGTCAGTTGTTTCAGATACATCTGTACATATCCCTAGCGCCCCAGCGGTCTCAGAAATTATTGATTTCAAAAAGTTTCTTACCTGGGGGTAAAGCCTTAGCCGCAGCCACCATCAGGTCCACGGGCTTCCTCGTATGTTTGATACCCCACAGCCCTCGTGCATCGCTCTGCCCGAGGTATTTCACCTGGAATATTACAATTTCCAAATTTAGAAAATAGAAACTCGTCAAGGGAGGGTACTTCCCAGATACAAATGTGTTCACTAAAATAATTTACTCCACAAGATGGCCCGAAAAATGTTGACAAATATGTTGAATATTTTTCTTACGCCTACGGGTCTTTTACAAAATATTATTAATACCTAAAAGTACAATTATTGAATTAAAACAAAACGTATTATCTTCAAAATATTATCTTAAAGGGTCTAGCAGGCTAAGCGAACTAGAGGTGCCCCCAATGACGGATTTGGTCATTCTTTCAGGTGGTGTACTGGTAAGTCCTAAGAACACTCTATGCTTAATATCAGTCCTCGATATTCTTTTGTTTTCGAGTTATTCAGGATAATATAAAATAATCAGCGTATCATTGAAAGTGGCATATTTTTTTTACTGTTCAAGTTAGATTAACGAAACAAAATTATATTTGACAATAATAAAATAGGCTACAAAATACACATTTTCAACCCACGTGAACGTCATGTACTTATAATTCATTTCATCAAAAAATATTTTATTTTACTTCAGATTTATTTTTTACTTTTCGCGGAGGTACACCTCCAGAAAAAATATGCATGGATAGCCAATAGTACCCGCTACATACACATATAAAAATATTTGCGTAAATCTTCGTGAGTAATGTCAAAAAAAAATTGAATTTTGTGTTAGACATGACACATGGGTTAAAAATGTGTATTTTGTAGCCTATTTTATTATTGTCAAATATAATTTTGTGTCGTTAATCTAACTTGAACAGTTTACAAAATATGCCACTTTAAATGATACGCTGATTATTTTGCATTATCCTGAATAACTCGAAAACAAAAGAAGATCGAGGACTGATATTAAGCATAGAGTGTTCTTAGGACTTGCCAGTACACCACCTGAAAGACTGACCAAATCCGTCGTTGGGGGCACCTCTAGTTCGCTTAGTCTGCTAGATCCTTTAAGACAAACACAAACTTCTGTCAAAATTATCAACCGCCGCAGTAAATATCTTTGTCAAAGGATATTTCATATATTTATTATAAATAAATAAATGGTAAATATTATAGGACATTATTACACAAATTGACTAAGTCCCACAGTAAGCTCAATAAGGCTTGTGTTGTAGGTACCTAGACAACGATATATATAATATATAATTATAAATACTTAAATACATAGAAAACACCCATGACTCAGAAACAAATATCCGTGTTCATCACACAAATATATGCTCTTACCAGGATTTGAACCCGGGACCATCAGCTTCATAGGCAGGGTCACTACCCACTAGGCCAGACCGGTCGTCGTATTATATTAGTATTAACATAGTTTTTAAGTCTTATCTTGTAATACTATAAAAAATGGGACCACTGTTATCTCTAAATAAAGAATTGAAAATTAAAATCCAATATTTGAGCCACCCAGTATTTTATGGCGTTTACTTTTAGACCACTTACGTAAGTAGGTAGTTGAATGTTCTGTTTTGACGTACTTATTACATTGTAATTGAACAACAACAGCCCTTTTATTCCCAATGAAAGTACCTATTTATCAACCATTAGACCGAAAACGGCACACACTTTCTATTGTCGCCTAACGGTCCATATTGTGTGTAATAAGTATGCAAAGCACGTCGCTGGTTCGAAGTGCACTAGCTGCGTTTTGGTGCAAAAAACTTCGATACATAGAAAACACCGATGACATGATGATGCTGAAATAAATACCTATACTAATCCTGTCAGACAGTAAATCGGTACTACAAGCTCTATGCAGCGAGCCAGCGACAAACTTACCTCAGCACTCATAAACGTGTGAAACGGAAAGTTCATTAAATGCTCTGATGAAAAAAAAATATTCCTGGCTGTTAGACAGCATTGATACCCTTAATTTTTGGATCTCTTTTGAAAAGTTCCTTAACTACCACGGTAATAGGTGCCTTTACCCTAATGATTATTTAACTGACTCATAAGTATTGTTATTCTTTAGATAAATATGTAAATACCTATATATGATGCAAATGTATGTACACCTGAAAAGGTAAAGTCTCAGTGTAACGGAATGTGTAATTGTATATTCGACCTGCAATGTAACCTGATTCTTATATACAATAAATAACTTTGAACTTTGAACCCGGGACCATCAGCTTCATACCCACTAAGCTTTAGCGCAAAAACCGAAATTCGCAAATTGCGGAGATCTTTCTCTTTTACTCTTACTAAGACTTAATTAGAGAGACAGAGAAAAATGCCCGCAATTGACGAACTTCGATTTTCGCGGTTATAGCCCAGACCGGTCCCCGAATAGAAAACAAGGTAATTATGCGAATAAAAATAATTACGCAATATACATTAAAAAAAAAACAAATCGGTTCAGAACTGACGGAGTTCTGAAGTAACAAACATACAAAAAAATACGGTCAAATTGATAACCTCCTTTTTTGAAGTCGGTTAAAAATAATAAATTGCCTTATTTATACTTTATACCATCCGCGGTAATCTGATCAAATATAATATTAAAATGATATTATACTACATACGTATCTATATCGAAATAAACTAAACCGACCTAAACCTTAATATTGTTTTTTATTGCCAGTAAAAGACTGTGATATTATAACAGGCCGGTTTCCCTGTTTTTACGCTCGACACACACATTCACAATTATGACAAGCCGATCAGCCATCAGTTGGACAGTGCAGTGCAAATGTGTCGACAAAATAATTAAAATAGAACTTCTTAATTATGCCGTCTTGCGTAGTAAAGTGCTGCAAAAATGATACCGGCCGAAAGAATAAATCCAACGGAGTAACTTTTCACCTGTAAGTTAATTTTATCACGTTATTATTGTATGAAATCAGTATATCAATGTTGTTTACAAGCTAATAAACGCGATTGCAGTGTGACCAGTAAGTATAGAATAGGGTAATTTCCCGAAGGTAGGGTAAATTAAATATTTCTTTTGAATCATAATGTACATATGAGTTATATATTTCAACATTATCATGTTTTACTTCTTCATTAGGGTAATTGTAATTTCCCTAAAATTAGGAGATTTAAGACGATCCTGTGATTTATCTTTTCGATAATTATTGTTTTTTTTGTTTATCTCAAATAGGTACACTACCGAAGTAAAGTTTTTCTGAAGTATTGTTTTAAAGAGATTGCACACGGCGCATGTAGCTATTTTTATATATTTTGTTACCTGAGAACTCCGTCATTTCTGAACTGTATTGTTTATTTATTTATTTAATGTTTTTTTGTTACTCTTAAGCCTCCTCCAGAATATGCGCGTGAATCGCGGCGCGACTTCGCGGAGCGAACATACCGCGACGTTGACCTAGACTCCACACTCGCACAACTTCACGGCGATTTCGCAGTTTGGTTCGCGACAAGATGGCGCCGAAGCGTCAGGTGATCGGATTTAGTTTGCGGCAAAGCACTGATTCAAACTGGGAACTGTCAAATTGATTTTTGGTTGATCAAGTTCGCACCCAATATAACCAAGTAGCCGCCATAGAAGGTTATAACATTTCAGATTAACCGACTCGTGAGCGAATCGCGGCGCGAAGTCTTGCAGACTTGCAAGTTCGCGCTTCGCATCTCCTTTGACGCGGGCCAAATACCGACAAAAAACGGGGAATAAGGCGCGAAGGCGTGAACAATCTGCGAAATCTATGCGAGGGCCCTCCACACTCACGTTCGCGGCTTCGCGCCTCGATTCGCGCACGAGTGTGGAGGGCCCTTTACTTTGGAGAGTCATCTTTGTCAGAAGAGAAAAAGCCGCGAAATTCATAATGTGTGTGGGAGATTGATCCTTCGCGCCTACATTTTTAAAATTTGCCGCATTTTTCTACTGATAATACTGGCTTGCCAGAGTATATGTATGTGTCCAAATATTTTGATGAAGTGGACCATCATTATCATCATCATCATCATCTTCATACCTTATACGCACATCAGAGGGCCTACCGAGATCAACGAAGTTCGCAAACGGGCATCTTTCTCTGTCAGTCTATTTACGCCTTAATTGGAGTAAAAGAGAAATATCCCCGCAATTTGTGAATTTCGGTTTTCGCGGTAGGCCCTCAGACCTTATTGTTTCATTTTATTTCAAAGTGAAATTTCAGGGTTCATAAAGATGATAAATATTGGACAAATCGTCTTGTCAAAATAATAAGAAAATGCAGATATGACAACGATTGGGTTCCTTCCAAATCAAGTGTGATCTGCAGTGTACATTTTGATGATAATGACTTTTATACAACAAAACATGGACGTCGATACCTTGTCAATAACGCATTGCCAAAAAAGGTATAAAACAATATTATATTTTTATAATTCCGGGTGACCCTAAGGCTGGCTCATTCCTAGGCCAAAGTATAGGCATATCGCCATTCAAGGAGGGAACGTAGCCAGCCTTATGGGCACCCTTCCGCAGGAGACAAACCTGGGGGACTTTTTATAGGAGGGGGTTTTTTAATATTCTTATTTACGTTTCTTATTTTATTACATTTAATTTAGTTAGTTTATATTACTGATTATTAATAGTGCAAGTTAATCATTAATATCAGTAATTCCTGAAAAGTAATTCTATGTTATTTTAAGGCAGGGTTATATTTATTTATCATTCTATCTTTATTTCAGTTTTTGGAGTTATCGAGCCGCCAAGAAGGAACCATAGTTGTAACAAATTGTTTTCAAACGGTTTGTTTTATGTTTTTATTGCATGATTATAGAGCCAGCCCAAGATAAGTTGACAGCGATTTTGATAGCCCACCCTGTGCAAGTGTTAAGTAAAAGTCATAATTTCATAGAAGTTTGACGTTTGAAATGACGCATGCACCGTTTGGGTTGCCAAAATCGCTGCCAACTTATCTTGGTCTGACTATATGTTCGTTATCCAAGATTCTGCTACAATACTATGGAGTGTGGAATTAAGAGGTGTGACATCTCTTATGGTAGAACTGTTGCAAAAGTGTCCAGCTGTTAGCTATAAATAATAGTTCCAAATCTCTCCAGAGTATCGCTAGAGTAGCTAAGAACCTAGGCGCTATTGACGGAGTGAAGTGCGCTGTCTATGATTTGATTTTTTTGTTCAAGTATTCTAGGTATTGTAGCGCCACCTATTTAAGATTTTTTGATGACACTTTTTGGTACATTTACCTTTCGTAGTTAATACGTTGGTGCCCAATAGTAATGAAAGTTAATTATCTGTTTCAGAATATATTAGTATCAACAATAGAACCTGCGGAATTAAATCCTAGTGTCGTGAAATTAGAGCAACTTCACACTTCTGGCCACTATGACACTTCACCCGAATTATTACCTGAAGTAATATTATATTGTATTAATAATGATACTTTAATATATTAAAAGGAGTCGCTCAGGTTTTTTTACGTCGAAAATTGCTAGACATGTTTTGCTCTATAACGAAGCGCTTAAACTGAAGCCAGGCTTTAGCAGGCCGATGCAGACAGGCTGTTGACTGTTGGCTCTGGCTCCTCGTTGTTGAGCGAAATATGTTGATTTTTTCAACGTAAAAAACTTAAGTGGCTCAGAAATCAGAAATCAGAAATTTTATTTGCTTAAAACATGGTCAGTACAAAGGTATTATAACAGAGGTATTAAGTTTCACATGTTTTGTCAGTAAAGACATGCAAATATATAAACTTATTCTAAACTATTATTACCAAACCATAATCAATTTATTAATTAACATAGGTACTTAATAGCTACGGGCAATTTCATTTCTCTTCAAGAATTCGTTAACAGAGTAAAAACATTCCTCTAGCAACCATTGTGAAAGTTTCCTTTTCAGTTCCCCTAAGGACAAGTTTTTGAAACTACTACGAGAGAGTTTTAATATATTGAATATGTTTTCCAATGCTTAAATGTTTCAGTCGTATGACTATTTCTATATTTGTAGCCAAAGCTGGAGCTAGAGAACACATTCATACAGGAAGAACAGACTTCCAACCTGGAATGTACCATAGATTTACAAGGGGTAAGTGTCTCCAAGATTTTGTTTTTAGTTCTAATTCACATTTTGTGACATAAATATATAATTGAATATGTCGCAAGTGGGAACTTGTGAAACGCCGTGAAATTGCAGACAGTATTTAATAAATATCGTTAAAGGCCATGTTGATTGTCCTACTATACTCAGTAAAATTTCCTTCACTATTCCCTCGAGAAGGTTAAAGCACTTTCGTTCCATTAGTATTATTAACCAGGCTTCCACTAAATATAGGAAAAACAGTTTTTTTTGTGCAGGGCAGGCATGAGTTTAAATAAAGCTTTACTCAATTTAGACTGACATATTTAGTGATAGCATTTCAGTAATAAGAAATAAATTAATTGAATTTTATATGGGTGATACTTCTAGCGCAGGTTCGGGCTCGGCTTACTAATACTATGTAGTTACATAGGTACGCAAGTTTCGTAGGTACATTTAGATTTTATTGTATTTTGGATTCTCGTTATGTTTTGTACAGTCAGTGGTGGAAGTGCATGGCTACTTTATGAATGAATTCCATTCCTTATGTGTCCATGCAGTTTTGCAGCTTGCTGTACACATTAACCTTGGCTTGTGTGGGTAACTGAACTGTAATTATATTTGATCTTTGGTATATTTAATTTTTTATAAGTGAGAACCTGTTATTGGCTCTGAATTTCTATTGTATCTTATAGAAATGTTTAATGCTGTTGGTTTTCCATGTATATAATTAAAAATATATATATTCGTAGCCAAAGCTGGAGCCAGAGAGCACATTCATAGAGGAAGAACAAATTTCCATCTCGGAAACTACCATAGGTTTACAAGAGGTAAGTGTCTCCAAGAGTTTTTTTAAATTCTTACACACATTTTGCGACAGGAATATATAATTGAATATGTCAGAGTGTCACCAAAGTTTTTTTTAATTAAAAATGATACGTAACGTTTATATCACCATAATGTTTTATTATTTCATTTGTATGACTTAGTACGTCTATATTTGTAGCCAAAGCTGGAGCCAGAGAGCACATTCATAGAGGAAGAACAAATTTCCATCTCGGAAACTACCATAGGTTTACAAGAGGTAAGTGTCTCCAAGAGATTTTTTAAATTCTAAGACACATTTTGCGAGAGGAATATATAATTGAATATGTCAGAGTGTCACCAAAGTTTTTTTAAATTAAAAATGATACGTAACGTTTATATCACCATAATGTTTTATTATTTCATTTGTATGACTTAGTACGTCTATATTTGTAGCCAAAGCTGGAGCCAGAGAGCACATTCATAGAGGAAGAACAAATTTCCATCTCGGAAACTACCATAGGTTTACAAGAGGTCAGTGTCTCCGAGTTTTTTTTTAATTCTAAGACACATTTTGCGAGAGGAATATAATATAATTGAATATGTCTGAGTGTCACCGATTTTTTTTAAATTAAGTATGATACGTAAGGTTTATATTGCGTTTATACATTTGTATGACTTAGTATTTCTATATTTGTAGCCAAAACTAGAGTCGGACAGCACATTCATAGAGGAAGAACAAACTTCCATCTCGGAAACTACCATAGCTTTACCACAAGTAAGTGTCTAATAATAATCAGGGTGTCTTTTTTACTCTAAGCCATACTTGGCGAGATAAATATATAGGTCACATTGACCAACATTTACTACGTCTAAGTGATAAATAAATGAATTGACTGTTACATACGATATGACACATCAGATATCGATGGAAGAGCCCAATTTTCGAGTATTGGGAGTTTGTCTCAAAGTTGATCAGTATGGCTTCTTTACTTACCTCGCATTTGGCCAAGTGTTGTAAAACCGTATTTACAATAAATCCATGACAAATAATAAAACACTTGTTTTATATATCGCTTTTATATTCCTTACAGAGTTCGTGCATAGCTATGGTACCTGCTACGAACAAACCTTCACCAACACAATCATTTGTACCTTTCAGAAATTTGGCGTTTTTACAACAAGTGGTATGTTCCATAAATATATTTGTGTTCCATAAATACAGGTTATTCGTGTAAAGATACAAGCAAATCTCGTGCTTATGGTAAGCGTCAAATTAGTACCTTTGACTAGACTTCGAAAGATTTTACGAGTGCTGTTAAGTGGTAAGCCAAAATGGTCTTAGGAGACCCTCCCTAACTTTTTATTTGATGAACATTGGTAATCACGTGGAACAAATGTACAGTCGGTGGTCGGTGACAATAACGAAAATTTGGACAAATATTACTTCAATCCAATCGATTCCATTTCTATTCAAGACCAGAAGCTTCTTATAGACCAAGATGAGGTTAGGGCACTAGAAAAGCCACACATGACAAAAAATGCTTTTCATACGGCAGGTGGCAACCAAATCCCACTAATTACTACCTAAAGTTCAGAGCCATACTGAACCGTAGTAGTACGGAAACTAGGTTGATTTTCGTTTAGTTTTTTTTTTTTTTTTTTGTGGTTTTGTTGTCACCTGGCGATACATTAAGGGCCTATTTAACAATGTCTAAGTAAAGTTTTGAAATTAACTGCCAGATTAAACTTCATACATAACCTAGCACTTTATGTACCAGTTTAGCTTATTTGAAAGATTGTGTAACGCCAACGATGACTTTATTCGTCAGATAAGTGGCAAGTAGCTTATTCAGCACTTTACTTGGATATTGTGAAACAGGCCCTAACGTAGCGGCTTACATGTGCGAATAACTCGCGAACGCGAAGCGGCGCGGTTCGGCGGCCCACGGCATTCGCGTTCGCAACGAGATCGCCCACGTGGGAGACTTCCATAGGTATCAAAGGAATTTCAAACGCGCCGCGCCGCGCCGCTTGGCGTTCGCGAGTTATTCGCTTACGTAAGCCGCTGCGTAAATGTACATGGTTAACTCTTTTTTTACGCCATTTAAAAAACCACTCATATTTATTTTATAGTTTTAAATAACGGGGTGTAGTGTAGTTTCCTAGCTGGATAGAAGAAATTGAGTCATATATCTATATTATCTATTACTACTATTATTGATCATATTACTTTCTATATTTTTAGAAGCCTGTTGAAGAAGCGTCAGATATTAATATTGAAAATCCTTTATCTGTTCTATACCCTCCCAAGGAACAATTTATTAAAGAAGCTTTTATCAAGAAAGAAATTACAATTAGAAAACTACGGCAGCAATTAAGGTCTGCCAACCAAAGAATCAAACGACTGCAGTCAAAGAATGAAACTTTAAAAGAATTTATTAGAAGTTTTAAGAAAAATGTATTAAACAGAAAATAAAAAAGTATTAATAAAGAATTTGTCTTTTATTTAACTCTCCAGCAACATGCGCCGTGTGCAATTAAAATTTATTTTGCATTTAGAATGTATAGTTCGGCCAGGGACTACCTCATTTCAAATATAGAGTTAATCATACTGGCATTGTCTAACGCTAGTACTAGCTCCGAAAAGAAAGTGATGGGTATAGTTATTTTTTTGTTCTTATTTACTGACAAATTGCCAGACTATAAGTATGAATTACGGAATAGACTTACTCGTACATCCAAAATTTTCAGACGAGACTGTATATGTATTATATATACAGTCACGTCTGAAAATATCGATACGAAAAATGTGCCAAAAATATGTATACACTACCATAATATATGGGCAATAAAGTCGTGTATACCTATTTTTGGCACTTTTTTTCGTATCGATATTTTCAGACGTGACCGTACATACGTTGCAGTGTAATAAATTGTCATGTGACGCTGCCTCATATTGTCACTGCAAAACAAAAAATATGTTCAGAATCGGGAAGAATGTTTAGTGACATGGTATCACACGGTCGCCTACACGCACACGTTCGAACCGTTCGCCATTAATATGTTACAGGCTTCTGAACTAACCTCGCATATGCTTCGGCCCTACGCGGATCTCAGTCTTCGACCTATGCAATAGCGATGGTCCACACCACGTCACAGAATAAGTAATAGTATACTTGGTCAAGCAAATCTTGTCAGTAGCAAGAGGCGGCAAATTTGAGAAATGGCGGGTTAAAATCGCGCGTCATCTGTGTGTTATCTGTGGAATGTGGATAGTAAAGGACAGCCATCATGGTTGTTTACATTCCGATTCGTTGCTATTTCAAGAGAAATTTCAGCTGTCACCATTAAATACCAATATATTAAATAAGCTTGTGCATGTCAAGGTGCCTACAATATACAATCACGCTCGTTGATCGTATAAATTTGTAAAATTTGAGGTTATGATAATTACATGTTTTGGTTCGATGTAGGTTTGCTGCTTTTCTTAGCGCAATGCCAACGTAATACTGCTTTTTGAGTGTTGCCCTACTTGGCTTTGCTGTACATTGCTACTGACATACTTTGCTTGACAGACTATATTATCAATTTATCATACAGAACGGCCACGCATCGCCCCGCCCCGACTCTAATTACCTCGCCCCTCGACAGTAATCTGGCGGACTTCTGGCGTCCCCATAGGACTTATTACAGCCAGTCCAGACGAAGACAACTTTCGCACAATCTGATTAAATTGCCTCATCAAATCAGGTGGTGTGAACATGGGCGTAGGCAGGTACAGGCAGGGGTGGGGGTGAGCTCAAATTTTACAACTATATTTCGAAATACAACTTTCTATCATTTTTAGACCACACATAGATCGTACACATCTTTTTTGGGCGTCTAACCGTTAGTATGTGCGTTTAGGGGCAGTTTTTTATTTCGTGCGCGCGAATCTCACCATAAATCTAAAATTGGTGATTAAATTGTATACGTGTGCACACTAGATGAGATTGACACCATTTTTTTCCTGATCAAATCGGTCGATTTGATCATCCCATCTGACCTTTACATCCATTCCATCTTGCCGAAGGACACCTTGCGATCGGAAGCGATGACGGGCCCGATGACTCTTGCAAGGATCGTTTTTCGTCCAATATACAACAGTGATAATCCTCCACTGGCTTCGTCAAAAATGTACAAGATAAAATCTGCAGCAAGCTTGTCCAAAAACCTAACGCTACTTACGCCGTCATATTATACCCGAGACGACACGTACCCGGGGCAAAAGTTCCAAAAATACTGCCCGCATTACCGTGCTGTACTGCCAGTGATATTTGCTGGATCAGGTATAAGCCAGAACGGGGACCCCAACCTAGCTCTCTTAACCCCTGCCCCAGATTATTTTTAAAAGCTTTTAGAACACAGAGTTGTTTATTTGCAAATCTTACTAAGTATAAAGATTATTGTAAAAAGGTACTTTTCTTAGACATCTTAAAATAATGCCAACTGTATTATTAAGCTAATGTTATTATAAATCTACGATATCATATGAAAAACCGCACAGATATTTAAACCGAACTATACACCATAAAGCGAAATAATTAGACCACAGCCGCCATATTGTATAGGCCGGATGTGACGTCACAACTGATGCATGGTAGATTAGAACCGTATATCCCAGGAACAAATGGTGAGATTAGTGTTAAATGACCTCGTGTGTAACGGGGTTTGAGGTGACTATAGATGGTAGGATCAACTATACTTGCCGCAAAATTAACTGGCTACTGAGATCATAATGCTATCTCCTTTACCCTTGTTTAGACCAACCAAGAGTGAAAGAGGTGGCATTATGACCTGACTCGCCATTTAGTTTTGCGCCAAGTATAGATATGTTATTCGCGTCTGCCCGTGAGGGACAGAACATAGCAATGCGCCAAATTAAAGACACGTTTTAACATTCCTGACAACATACCAAAAACAACCTACGTAATTTGGTCTGGTTATTTGTTGCCCACCATAAACCATACTAAAATTTACGGGGAATAAAAAAAATGAGACTGTGACAAGGACAAACAATCATAGCGAAGCGCTATCTCTGCTCCCCCTACTAAAAGTTCCATAAGAGCATCTCGTTCGGTCATCTGCCCGCTCTACTATTTCATCTCTATACTTCTTGTACCTCTATGGAGGCAAGGCGTCCATGTGACTTAACGGCCTGTATCGTGAAAACTGCGCAGTGTGAGTGGGAGTGCTCCGAGGAATTCTTCGCTTCTTTCCACCATCGAACAATTGTACGTATCGGGTTGCAAAGGTAAGCTGGGATACAGTATATATTTTTGATATAATCGCAAACTTAAACCAGACGTAGATTCTAGCTATAAAACAATTCTGAACTTTTTTTAAATTTAGTCTTAGGCCGGGGTCGTTTTTACCCGCCGCCCGCGTCCGACAGCGGCCCGCCGCCCGCGGCGTCTGAATGGTATGTTCGGGAATGCTCGGGAGTGGTCGTTTTCGCCCGCCGCGTGGGAGACGCCGATGGTTGACTGGTAGAGAATGCCTTAAGACATTAAGTCCACCATTTGTACTTATTTTTGATTGTGCAATAAATTTTAAATAATAATAATACCCTGGCGTGCCTAAAAAGTGGACTTGCCCCAGCTTTCCCAGCGCGAATACACACAGGTGTGAGCCAATGGGGCAACAGAGCGGAACTCTTTTAATCGGTTACGCGTTTTTGAACTTCGTCATATTATCGTACCTTTTGGCATAAAGGTGACTAGCAAAAGATGACTCATGGTACAGTGGCTATGATAAAACAAGCGGTATAATAAGTATTAATAAAGTGTTAGGTGCTTATTCACTTGTAAGCAAAAAATAACATTGCTTTTATGACGACCAGTCTGGCCTAGTGGGTAGTCACCCTTCCTATGAAGCCGATGGTTCCGGGTTCAAATCCTGATAAGGACATTTAGTTGTGTGATGAACACAGATATTTGTTATTGAGTCATGGGTGTTTTCTATGTATTTAAGTATTTATAAATATTTATATATTATATATATCGTTGTTTAAGTACCCACAACACAAGCCTTCATGAGCTTACTGTGGGACTTAGTCAATTTGTGTAATAATGTCCTATAATATTTATTTATTATTTTATTTTATGTATAAAACTTTTCAAGCCTTAATAATTTAATTCTTATTTTATCCATTTCTCAGAGACACCTACAAACCTGTGAGAAATTGATAAAATGTAAATTAAATACAAAAAAAAAGAAAAGTGTACAAAAGGCAAAGTGATATACGTACAAGATGTTGACTACGAAATAACCCGCGTTTTGGTAAGAAAACTGATGTATGGAGTTAGCACTCTTTCCTTATACATATATTATAATCTCTATGGTACCATTTAATTTAAAGCTAACTTATCAAACGTTATCACAAAATAGAATTTTTTTTTAGCTCTAATTAAACTGTTGAAAAAAACAACTTTACATAGGTACCCGATACTTTACTTATTGTGTATAAGCGGCAGAATATCAACAATACCTAATAGATTGTTAACCAAGGGATGAAATGATGTTTTTAACCCGAGTTAAACACTACTTTTCATTTCGAATACGAGGAAAGTAACAGTTATTTGTGTTACGGGGGCAATTGCGGGACATTGGCGTGTGTCAGTGACGTATCTATCTATACAGAGTGAATTTAAAAAATTACCTGGAATGATATCGGCAGATCCTCCACGACAACAGGTCCCTCATTTTCCGCCATTTTGTTTCAGTTTTTCTTGTAGCTCACGGTAAGTCTATCCGAAAATCCATTATTTAATATGTACCTGGAAACAATAAAAACAGAGTTGATATATACATTTTGTAAAGCATTTTAAATCTACCGTTTAAGGTATCATAATCCCACATAGTCTTTACATTTACACATAGGTACTTGTAAAGTTTTAGGAGAGATTATAGGTATCTTATAAAAATATTAGGTACCTACAGTATTATGTGCCAAACATGACCAGTTGGGCTAAGATAGTCAGGGAAAATCGAAGTTCATAAATTGCGGGCATTTCTCTCTCTCACTATAATTACGTCTTAATAAGAGTAAAGGAGAAAGATTCCCGCAATTTGCGAATTTCGGTTTTCGCGGTAGGCCCCCTGCTCTTTATCATTTGTCATCGTGCCTGTCACGTTCTAACGTTTTAGGTTTCCCTCGAAAAACGGTTATTTTTAAACCGGTTTTTATAAGAACAGTTCTTGTCAAACCCGGATTAGAGCAATAAAAACCGGTTTCTTCCTATGTCGGTATTATATCTATGTTTACGGGGCACAGGCCGCCCGGCCGTTTCGTCGCTCATCGAATAAACCGGTTTTGTTTAGATTACAATAAAGTTCTTAAAATGTTCGCGTTCTTATAAAACTTTGGATGAAAACCGAAATAAACCGGTATATTATAAACCAGTTCCGAGTCTTGATCTACGATTCGTTAAAAAATACTTCGAAACGTGTCTGGCAACATCAGTCACACCCAATAAACTTAAGTAACAGCGTGTTTTGCAAATGTAAGTTGCAAAAGTCAGTAAAACCACTAGACTGTATCCATAAGGGTCTCGCCGCAAAGGGCAACTTTACCGGCCCCGTGGGAACAAATAACAGGTTTTATGACCTGGATGTAGAATATACAAGACACCTGGTATCTATGATAATAGAATGTTTTTATTCCAACCAAAGTGTATCGTAACCGTCTGGTTGACGTAACTGGTGACCGAAGAGCTGGTGGCTTCCTCGCACAACGTATCAGTATTGCGATACAAATGCCGCCAGCATCCTTGGTATAATACCTCAAGGGCCTTTTTTTTTATACCACGACGGTGGCAAACAAGCATACGGCCCGCCTGATGGTAAGCAGTCACCGCAGCCTATGGACGCCTGCAACTCCAGAGGTATTACATGCGCGTTGCCGACCCTTTAAAAATCTGTAAACTCCTTTTTTGAAGAACCCCATACTGTAGACCCTCGGCCTATTTTATAGTATTTTATGCATCAGTTGTATAAGAAGGGTCAAAAAAGGCGAGTGGCGTGAGTTACAATGTGAGCCGGAGCCGAAGGCGTAGGCGAACATTGTAAAGGAATACGCCACGAGAATTTTTTGACCTACTTATACAACGTTGCATACAATATTTTTCCTACGAGTCAACAAAAATAAATCTTAATTTAGGTAAACAAATTACAGCAAAAGTATATAGCCAAGACGCGCGAGCATACCTTGTTACGCGCCCGGCCCGCCCCCGGCCGCGGCCGGCCGGTCGGCGACACCTCCTCGTAACTCATGAGGCCCTGGTACTTGCTACTTGCTAAATTAATTTTTTGGACAGTTTTTTCTCAATTTTGGCCACCGTAGCCTACGGAGACTAACAAGCAACGCTAAGCGGTCTTCGTAGTCTATGGGTGTTGCTATATTACGGGTGTCACATGCGTGTTTCTGACTTATGACGTAATTATTTTTACTATGCAACCAAATGAATATTTTGTAAGTTGGCATCAATGCACTTAGTTTAAAACTGTATTCGTTTTGGTTTTGTTAGGTTGGTAGCCATTAATCGCAGTAACATTATAGCTTATAAAAGCACAAGAGCTTTTATGAGGAATAGACAATATAGACTTTTCTTGAAATCTTTTATGTATGTTCTTATATTCGTGTTAATGAATGCATAAATGACAGATAACAGTAGAGGAGTAGGAAAAATATAGAATAATCGTCTGTATATATCCATTATGTCATTGGAAATAAAATGTTATTATCATCGACAAAAAAAAAACAAAGTGGCAGATCTGAATGTAGGTAACTGTGATAATTTACCATAATCTTATCAAATTAGAGTCCATTTTCGGAATTCCCCGACAATCCTTGCCTCATGTAAAACAGCTAATGGGTATGGTATAAAGCGAAATAAATATAAAACGTGTTCAGAAGGGCTAATATGGTCGGTTCTTTATCATTTGTCGCCATGCCTGTCACGTTCTAACAAGTATGTAAGGGCGAAAGTGACGGGCATAGTGACAAGTGATTAAAATGGAACCATGCTGCCACCGCAGGTTCTAAATTTCATTAAAATGTAGCTTAAAGTTTTCGAGTAAAAGGGGTCACAGACAGCCATTACGTATAGACAGACGGACACGACAAAGCTATAAGGGTTCCGTTTTTGCCATTTTGGTTACGGAATCCTAAAAACCGGCCAAGTGTGTGTCGGGTCACGTATAATGGAAGACCGCACCTTCATCACCTTCATACGACATGAAAAAGCGATAGGTACATACAAATGGGCGTACCTTATGTACGTTTTTCTTTTGTGAATGTACAGTCATTACAGTGACATGTATCCACCACCAAACAGAATTGGAAATAGAGGATTGTCAAAGAAAACTTTGTAGCCATAGTAAATTTACTACCATCTACCGACACGTTAAAACTTTTAGAATGTCATTTGACTTTGATCTTGAGATGGGACAGTGCATTAATTATACACTGGGCCTCCCAACATCTTTGTTTAGGTACTAACATAGTAATTTAAGTATATTTGTAACTAACGAAATATGGATTGTGTGGTCCGAAATATATATATTTTTTAATACTTTCACGGATGTGTTAAATTTGTTAAATATCAAAAAGTGGCCCCAATAAATAGATAGAAGGCCAAAGGTATGGCGACATCGTTTCGAGCGATAAGATTATGACGCCACTTTTTGAAATTTATCACATATCAGTGAAAGAATAAGGGGTATCCTGCTTTTTCGCCGAAAATTGTAATGCCGAATTTCACTTGCCAACCAAATTTTTCGCAGACGTTTTAGTTGGCATAATAACTTTTACCAAATAATTATTTCGCAAACATTTCATTTCCCAACCCCATAGTTGGGAAATGAAAATTGCGTACTAGGTTGGGTTAGGTTAGGTTGGATTATGTAAAGTTGGGAAATGAAATTCGCCCAAATGAAATTTCTGCGAAAAGTTGGTTGGCGGCAAAAATTTCACATTCGGCAATATAATTTTCGACGAAAAGGCAGAGAACCAGAATAAGGATCAAAGTCAAATGGAATTCTAAAAGTTGTAATCATGTAGCAAAAGATGGCAGTAAATTTACGTGGCTACAAAGTTTTCTTTGACAATACACCTCTATTTTTTTTAACGACCGGTCTGGCCGAGTGGGTAGTGACCCTGCCTACGAAGCTGATGGTCCCGGGTTTAAATCCTGGTAAGGGCATGTATTCATGTGATGAGCATGGATATTTGTTCCTGAGTCATGGGTGTTTTCTATGTATTTAAGTATTTATATATGTATTATATATATCGTTGTCTAAGTACCCTCAACACAAGCCTTATTGAGCTTACTGTGGGACTTAGTCAATTTGTGTAGGTAATAATGTCCTATAATATTTATTTATTTATTTAAAATTGTCTTTGCCACCACTTAAAAATCTTTACTTGATTTTTAATTGAACTTCAAATAATATCTGATCAATATCGAATCATGTTTATACTCGTAATTTCACAATTCGAACTCGTCTCTACGCATTACGCATCTGGCACCTGTCCAACGGTCCCACAACTGTTCCAACCCCAAACCTAGCAGGTGGGGTGTTACCGAAAATACTGTGATCATTCTTTATTACAAATAATGTTACGTAAAGTTAATGTATTTGTGTGATAAGCACTTTATTACAAATTATTTTACGTAAAATATTTGTTCCTGAGTCATGGATATTTTTATGTATTTGAGTATTTGTGTATTATACATATCGTTATCTGAGTACTCACAAGACAAGCTTTCTTGAGCTTACCATAGGACTTAGTCAATTTGTGTAAGAATGTCCCAAATTTAAGTCCAATAGCAATGGTAAATCATGTAAACAACTATTAAGGCATTTATTAGCATCTGCCAAACCTAAAAGTTTTACGATGGTTGTTTTTATTTTATTATATTAAAAATTTACATGTATTTTAACCAATACTTGATATAAATAAAAGGTTTGTACACTGTTCATTAATATATAGCTTAAAAACACTAACATAATCTTGACACTAAGAATAATGACCTAAAGTCTCAATTAATACCAGTTGGTGGTAGACTATAAAAGTTGTATTTTCCCACGGGGACGGCAAAGTTGACTTTTGAGGCGAGATCTTATGGAATTACAGTCGCCATCAGATATATCGGAGCGGCCAGGGTGCTCACATATATCTGAACACGCGCTCTAACGCCTTGGCAATAGAGGCGTGTTCAGATATTAGTGAGCACCTTGGCCGCTCTGATATATCTGATGGCGATTGTACACTGTTAATAAACTGGAGTACGCGATTAAGAAGAAATGAAGGTAAATTCGTTTGTTTAGGTACGTTACTTGCAACTTCTATTCTAGACTTCACATTATACAAGGTGCCCGTGTGATTGCGAGAGATTTTAACGGTGCATTCCTGCATTCCAACAGAAGCAAAAAAAATTATATGACTTTTAGTGAAATTCGACAAAAAAAAATTGTGTTTTTTCTCCTTTTTTTGAACACTCCTGTACATAAAACGTAATTTTTATTGATAAACACAACCTAAAATTAACTAAAAAGTTTTTATTTATTTGGGGACGGCCTCTCGAATACATTTTTTTAATTTTTCGATGTCAATCAATAGGTATGTCCAGACTAGACCTCAAAGTGGCAATACCGCAGTCAAAATGTGTTTTGTACCGACTTATGGCGAAAGGATGATTTCGAAAAACATTTAATTATCTCTGAAACTAGGCCTAATCCAGAAAATTTTATATGACATTTTAGTTTCTAAATATTACCAGGAATGCACCGTTAAAATCTCTTGCAATGCTCACGGGCACCTTGTAGAGTTAGACCAAGATAATTTCATAATTTCATAGAACTTCGATTAAAATAACACTTGCACAGTCTGTGCTATCAAAATCGCTACAGACTTAGGTATCTTGGTCTAAATCTACTCTAGTATAATGTAATTTTGTCTTGTAGTCGAAATAGAATCGAACCAAACTAACTTTGCATCGGCTTTTGCAATGACAATGTGTGAAACTTTTTTCTCCTATTAAGATCATAAGAGCTCGTGATTCTAAATACGGGTACGGTACGGGGGATCCGGGTCCTATTGGATCCGGGTCCTATTGGATCCGGGTCCTATTGGATCCGGGTCCTATTGGATCCGGGTCCTATTGGACACGGGTCGTATTGGGTACGGTCTTGGTAGCTCAGATGACAGAGCACTGTAATACTGATCTAGTAGTCGTGGGTTCAGGTCGCATCCAAGACAATTTATTTCTAAGCTTAATAGCATCATTCACAGATGTATCTGCTTGTTAAAAAATATTTAAGAAATAATATTTAAAAATACGAACAAAAAAAAATTGTGTACAATTTTCAAAATTCAAAAATTTATTCTGCAGGTAGGCCTCAAAGGGCTCTTTAAAAGTTGTATTACTGATTTATAGTAACATCATAAAGTGACATGAAACATACATTAGTACAGTCAGCGTCAAATACTTTGTAGCCACCAAAGTAGCCAAATAGTTCGGTACACCATATAGTTAGTATGGTGTACCGAACTATTTGGCCACTTTGACTGCTACAAAGTATTCGACGCTGACTGTACATTACGATACAAGTGCGAAAAATAGGAAATTCAAAACGAGTGGCGATTAATTAAAACACTACCGAAGGAGGGAGGGGATTAACACTTTGTTATTGCGTGACACTACACACTTTGTTATTGCAAAGTCTAAGGAGTTAGCTTGGTTCGAATCTATATACCAGGCGGGCCGTATGCTTGTTTGCCAACGTCGTAGTATAAAAAATACCTATTGTGTGTGTTTTTATACCACATAATAAACTCAGTAAACCATAATAATATGTTCTTGGATTCTTATCTTTTGCCTACTATAATAAATGTATGCATTTCGCAAAAGTGACACACTTCTCTACTATGTAGTAAAACACTTGAGCAAATACTTAACAATTTCAAAATGGACAACACATTGTTGTGTATTCGCTAGTTAATAACTTTTCCTACTCCTCTACTGTTATCTGTCATTTATGCATTCATTAACACGAATATAAGAACATACATAAAAGATTTCAAGAAAGTCTGTATTGTCTATTCCTCATAAAAGCTCTTGTGCTTTTATAAGCTATAACGTTACTGCGATTAATGGCTACCAACCTAACAAAACCAAAACGAATACAGTTTTAAACTAAGTGCATTGCTGCCAACTTACAAAATATTCATTTGGTTGCATAGTAAAAATAATTACTTCATAAGTCAGAAATACGCATGTGACACCCGTAATATAGCAACACCCATAGACTACGAAGACCGCTTAGCGTTGCTTGTTAGTCTCCGGCCAAAATTGAGAAAAACTGTCCAAAATATTAATTTAGCAAGTAGCAAGTACCAGGGCCTCATGAGTTACGAGGTGTCGCTGACCGGCCGGCCGCGGCCCGGGGCGGGCCGGGCGCGTAACAAGGTATGCTCGCGCGTCTGGGCTATATACTTTTGCTGTAATTTGTTTACCTAAATTAAGATTTATTTTTGTTGACTCGTAGGAAAAATATTGTATGCAACGTTGTATAAGTAGGTCAAAAAATTCTCGTGGCGTATTCCTTTACAATGTTCGCCTACGCCTTCGGCTCCGGCTCACATTGTAACTCACGCCACTCGCCTTTTTTGACCCTTCTTATACAACTGTTGCATAAAATACTATTACAATCGTTGTCTAGCAAAAAATCCTAGTTAGGCAAAGTATCGTATTTGGGTAATTTCGTATGTCGGATAATTCTGAAAATCTGATGAAATTTCATAAAAGGGACTCTCCCTTTTCGGTATTATCCGACGGTTCATAATAACCCGAATACACCTTAAGGGGCTGTCACCCAATGTCCTTGAAATTGATGTTACTTAAACAGTTTTTTAAGGAAGACTATTTGTTTTAGTCAAGTAAGAAAAATATATGTTCATATTAATTATATTTCAAAGACCGTGGTTGTACTCGATACATGATTGAACGAAATCGGCTCGATAGAAAATAATTGCAAAGATTGGTCTTAAAATCACAATTAAACGGTTCTATGTCTTTATTGTTTTGACTTATGGGTCTGCAATTAAAATCACAATTTCGAAACATTTATATCTAAACCGCTAACGAGTAAAATATTACACTAATAATGCACTTTTTTTTATTTAAATATTTTTCTTATTATTCCCTTGCCCAGGCCCAGTAACATGCGACAGTGCTATCTCATTTACTCCGATACAAATAGACAGTGTGCGCGCTTTAGGTATTGACAGCCTCTTAAGAGGAAATACCAGCTGAACCTCTTCTCAGATATAAGAATTTATTTCCGTGGCGCTTCTTGCTTAAAATTCTCAGAAATCTAGGTTTCGTTCGTTCTCGATAGTTTCCTCCTCGAAAACTCAACCAATTGTAATAACATTTTGGGAACGGAATAAGAAATAAATTATCTGTGTCTGACCGTATACCTAGATTTTTGTGTTTATTGTTGCCGATTTGTACGCTAGGCGTCTGTTTACGGCGCATTTATTTAGCCATTTTTAGCGCTTTTTAAAGTAACCTAGTTCTTTTAAAAATAAGAATATCAAAAAAGCGGCCAAGTGCGAGTCGGACTCGCGCATGAAGGGTTCCGTACCATTTATGACGCATTAAAAAAAATCTACTTACTAGATCTTGTTCAACATTTTACCACTTTGGACACACATTTTTACCACTTTGGAAGTGTCTCTCGCGCAAACTATTCAGTTTAGAAAAAAATTATATTAGAAACCTCAATATCATTTTTGAAGACCTATCCATAGATACCCCACACACGGGTTTGATGAAAAAAGATTTTTTGAGTTTCAGTTCTAAGTATGGAGAACCCCCAAAATTTATTGTTTTTTTTATTTCTATTTTTGTGTGAACATCTTAATGCGGTTCATAGAATACATCCACTTACTAAGTTTGAACAGTATAGCTCTTATAGTTTCGGAAAAAAGTGGCTGTGACATAATCGGACAGACAGACGGACATGACGAATCTATAAGGGTTCCGTTTCTTGCCATTTGGCTACGGAACCCTAAAAAGGCAAAACGTACAGACACAGATACTGGTTATATAGATCTAATATTAAAAAAATATTCATCGGGAGCCAAAATCCAGACAGGAAAATGTCGAGAACGTTACAGTCTTGCCTACGGGTACATGTTTTTTAGGGTTCCGTACCCAAAGGGTAAAACGGGACCCTATTACTAAGACTCCGCTGTCCTTCCGTCCGTCCGTCCGTCTGTCACCAGGCTGTATCTCATGAACCGTGATAGCTAGACAGTTGAAATTTTCACAGATGTATTTCTGTTGCAGCTATAACAACAAATACTAAAAAGTACGGAACCCTCGGTGGGAGAGTCCGACTCGCACTTGTCCGGTTTTTTTTAGACGAATACGTTAGAGCCAAATATACCTATGCGTTATTAGAGCTCAACGAGGGCAACGTGCATGTAACACCTCTGGAGTTGCAGGCGTCCATAGGCTACGGAGACTGGTTACCATCAGTCGGGCCGTATGCTTGTTTGCCACCGACGTTGCATTATGGTTTTTACAGTTTACATATACAGACACGATGCAATCGATGATTTGATTTTTGTACCTACTCATTCGTAACCCCGTCTTCGATGTTGCAAATCATTAAAAATAAGTGTACTGTGTAAGTGTGTGTATCTGCCCTAGGGAACCCTAATTTCGCCATTGGTGCCCAACTTCATCTGAAGAATATTAAAAAAAAATAATTTTACCAAAAAATAAATGTTCATTGAAGAAAAGAGCTGCGTGAAAATAAAGTAAAAACTACATACCTATTTTAAAATACCATAACTTCGCCACCGGTCCCTAACTTCGCTAAATATTTTTAGGTAGGTCTAAAATAATTCGGATTTCATTACGTTTATGATATTGAATGTCATATATATTTCGCAAATTTTGTAATTAGTTAAGATAAGGATAATATCCATTACACGACGAAAAATTTAGCTATATATACTTCATAGGTATATGCAACTATATCTTTATCAAAAGCGTCCCAGCAAATATGTATTTTATTAAGCTGTATATAAGAGCTATTTAGAGTTGACGTAGATTTGTTATCATAGTGATAGCAGGTGATAAGACAGATAAGTCTATCTTTGTTGGTTTAGTCAATGATTTTATGTGATAAAATATAGATAATATCATTAAATGTCCTTTAGTCTACCTTTGTGACCTGGGCAATAATAAGTACGTACTTGTAGGTACATGTACACCGTGGGGCAATTAAACCCGACAGATTTTAGCCACGCATTCCTGAGGTCATAAGGAGCAAAAAATGTTATATGAGTTTTGGCCATATTCGCTAAAAAACGTATTTTTTTCTTTTATAAGATCGCATTTCAGGAAACTTTGTATGACATTTATTTATTATTTATGTATTCATTTACTATTTACACAGCATTACAGTCTTACACTGTTAAACGACACAATTGAATACTACGAAGTATCACTAAGACATAACATAACACATAATAATAACCCCCCTCACAACACCCCCCCACCCTCACCGATCCTTTTTTATCGAAGATGTTTTTTTTAGTGTTATAAAAATTAAGGTATCTTTAGGTAGAAAATGCGATAAAAATCAATGATTTTGAAATCCATTAATAAAAAAAAAGCAATACCAAATCGTGATTGATACTCGTATCTTTATGCAATACTGAATTTTAAATACATAATACCTACCATATAACCTACGAAAGCAATAATCGTTAAGTTGACGTAATTTACGAGTGTTAACTGGAAAACACCAATAAAATACTTACATTAAAAAAACAATCCAACACTAAGACTTCTTAAAAGTATAAAAACACTGGCCACCAAAAATACAACACATAAAAGTAAAAATTAAAAACAAAACTTTACGCGGGAAACGTCCACTTCGCTACGCGGTACAAAAGTGAATACGAAATTGAATTTTCAAAATCGGAACAAAGAGTAACCGTTGTTAATTGGTCTGTGAAATTGTATAAAAATCGCCTTTTTCTCTCTATATTTGTACGAAGAGAGAGCGGGAAGGAAGACCAAGTTATAATAGCCAGTACTTTACGTGCTACATGTAGAATGCTGTGGTGTCGTATGAAATTGGGTCGTAATGCATTGAGTTAAGATTGGATTTTTAAAATATGGGTGCATAGATTAGTATGCCGATTACGTATATGTTTTAGTCCAGTAGTGATAAGATATACAGCATGATGTAAATTTTGATAGGATTATGGTACGTGCAAGTATTTTTGTTTAAAACAAAGTGTAAATAAAATTTTGTTTTAGGTACAAGACTATTTATAGTGTAACCAATTCTCAATTAACTAATAGTTTATTAAATAAAATAAATAAAACATAATGTACCTGTCTGTGGATGTTTGCATAAATGTATAATTACGAAACGTGTTTTGAAATCATGAAATTACTGAATTTTTATCACCTAATCGACCACTCCGATATTTTCGTGTTTGGGCTATATTATATGATGTTTCATTTTAAAATCTCTGGAATTTAAAGGGTTCCATACGTTTTTTCGCTATTTTTATAAATGTTTAGTATGTATTATTCATGACATTGTACTGACTTACGTAAGAGCCGTTTGAGATCTACTCTACTTTGAGAATTCATTTTTGAATTTTGAATTTTAGGCATATTTTTTCTTTGCTACCAATGTGGAAAAATAACAACAAACCTACACAAATATAATAACCTATGCTATTTATGTATGTGCATTCGAATCATTATTTCTGAACATCTATCACTCACTGCATCACCCCCTCACACTTGCTTTTTAGGGTTCCGTACCCAAAGGGTAAAACGGGACCCTATTACTAAGACTCCGCTGTCCGTCCGTCTTACTGTCTGTCCGTCTGTCACCAGGCTATATCTCATGGACCGTGATAGCTACACAATTGAAATTTTCACAGATGATGTATTTCTGTTGCCGCTATAACAACAAATACTAAAAAACAGAATAAAATAAATATTTAGGGGGCCTCCCAATACAACAAACGCCATTTTTGCCGTTTTTATAGATAATGGTACGGAACCCTTAGTGCGCGACTCCGACTCGCACTTGGTCGTTTTTTTTTTGCCTTTTCTCCCTTAAAGACGACGTGCGAATCGTATGCATGCGCCTATACTGTATCATTTAAAAAAATCTTACCGGGACCGGGATTCGAACCCGTAAACCTCCTTCTTAGTAGGCAACTAGGTTAGCAAATCGTTAAATTTATCCTCTTTTGTCCCCTTTTCCAAACCCCCTGTACCAACGTTACACCTGTGTGAGTGCCCACCTGTTACACCCGTGCATGTGTGCGCGCGTATGGATATTGTGTGTCGTAGGTGATGCGTGAAGGAGGGAAGGTTGCTCCACTTTATAATGCTATACATATTAGGGGCCGTTTCCATATTGCTTTTTGCTCATCATAGTGACATTTATTTTATTTTATTGGTATTCAGGATAACAACAGCCGTAAATATAACTAAACAATTATAAATGCTTACATAAAAGAAGACCAATGACAGTCATCCATTAAATTGCAATACGTAACAAAGTAAAAAAACAAAACAAAAAAAAAAAAACGACGAATATGTACAATATACTCACAAATGCTCGAAACCTTAAAAAAACATACCGGTCGTAAAATATGTACATGTCAAGTATGACATAGCTGGCATCGCTCCGAGGAATAATTAGTAAGTAAGTAAATAAGTAAATATTCTTTATCAACACATAACAACAGGCGGTCTCATCGCTAAGAAGCGATCTCTTCCAGACAACCTTTGGCTATAATTAGATAAGATACATGAATTTTGATAACCCTAAATAGCCGAAAGGGATAGTTCCATACATTAGAAAGGGACAACATGATTCGGCCCTGAATTGCTGTCAAACTTCGGCTTTGTACGTTTTCTTTCTGTACGGGCTCACACCTCGTACACAAATGTGTCAGATACGCAGTGTTGGCAGGCGTATGATAATTATCGTACACATACGATAATTTGGGCTCCGGTACGTTGTACGTTCCAAAGAGCATTGTCGTACGCAAATGTACGATAATTTCAGCCCTTAGACGATGGCACCAAAAATTGAAGCAAATTATGACACTTTCCTTGAGATATAGGCTACAATTAGCACCTTTTAGGTGTTTGGCTCCTTGATTTACGTCAAAAATGTCGAAATTTCCTGTTAATCGTTTGGATCTATCACAAAAATACTCAAATATAAAACAGATTTTTGCGCAATTTAGACTTAAATTGCATTTTTGTTTCATTGTACATTGGAAATGTAAGCTTATCTTGCAAGAAATTTTGGGAGTAGTGCCTTTTTGACAGGCGTACGATAATTTTTTCATCGGTACGTTAATTTTGACAATCAAATACGATAATTCTCTTCCGCTTACCTGACAACACTGCAGATACGTATCTTAATAATAATTAGCCTCTTGACTCAGTTTTACTTTTTGGACACGGGAAAATGATAAGAATCGTACAAGCTTACAACTAAGCTATGGGAACGGTAAACATGTAGGTATTTTATTGTTATGAAAAATAATAGTCTCTAATTAAAAGCGTATAACAATGCGATATACACCGTGTTTTTTTTTATTTGCGTTAATTTCAAGGGTGCATTGCTGAGCTTAAATTAAGTAACTTTCTCAAAGACACCGGTATTCTAATTAACTCCATTTCGGAGATAATCAATATTTTATTTTTATCTTATAAAGCCCTTACGAGTGTGTACACTTACCTTAGGGCCCGTTCACATATTGATTAGTGTTTAGTACGGGTTAATACATTTGTTACTAAACGTAAGTACTATCTCGGACGATCGATGTTCGAAATGACATTGACATGTCACAGTTTTCAATTGTTTGATTGAGATAAATGTAATGCCAGTGCAACAACAACGCCATATGTAACATTTAATTACTTTTTATGACAAAAAATGTTAAAAAAAAATATGAAAAAAAATTTTTTTTTTGGAATATTATCTATGTCATGTAGTTTCCTTAAACGGACTTAACAATACCCCGAAGTTAACGCAATTCAATAAAAACACGGTGTATATGCGATCTCTAGCACCAAATGTATCAAAGTATCCTGCCTCTGCCTAGCCAGCGAGCGGCACTCAACCTTTTTTTGAAGGCCACAAAGACGGGCGTGTCTTGTCTTGTAGCTGTTGTAGCCTCGGGTTGCAAGATTTTGACGTTTTTGACGATTTTGAAGAATTTGACGTTTGGACCTGGCGGGCTACCAAAAAAAACCCCGTCGGGCCGCAGGTTGAGTAGGTACCTATTATTCAACATATGTCAAGTATTTGCGGTAGAAACCCTACGTTGGCTTGGGGTCAGCCCTCGTACGTTTTCGCCACAAAAATCTATTTTGTGTTGTCACTGCATCTACATTATTCACTTTAAGGTCTTTTTAGATGGTGCTTTTCCAGGTGGCGGCCATTTGCATTACTGTAGGGCTAATATGGTCGGGTCGGCTCTTTATCATTTGTCACCATGCCTGTCACATTCTAAGTCCTTGTTGCTGTCATTAGACTATGTACAAACTGAAAGCATCTTACCCTGATTTACTCACACACACACACACACACACACACACACACACACACACATCTACACAAAAAAAATATATATGTAAAATAAATTGCGTTGTATTCTTATTAGAATGGCATTTGTTTTATAATATTAAAACAAGCCTTAATTATCTACTTTAAAGTCTAAAATGAAAATGGTTAATGTCTTAATAGTTACTATTATGTTTGGGAGAGGACACTGACTTCTGTAACACAGGTTTTTACCTAGCTCAGAAGTCAGGGACTTCAACACTAAAATGTACTTACCTTAATGCCAATAAAAATTTATTTTATTTTTATTTTATTTATTTATTCTATCAAGTATATAAGTGCGAAAGTGACGCATGACATGACATGTGATAAAAATGCGACCATGATAACGCTGCTGCTCTCGTCATATGGCCCTCGTCTAGCCTCATGACGTGCCCATACCACCGCAAGCGATTTTCTCGCAGTTTGTCCTCAATTTTTGTGACCTTGAATGTTCCTCTAACATATTCGTTTCTTATCCTGTCCAATCTCGTAGCTCCTCCGGCCCAACGTAACATTTTCATTTCGGTAACGTGCATCCTTTGCTCTTCTTCCTTTCTCATTGGCCAGCATTCCGATCCGTACATTGTCCGTGGAGTAGAGATGCTCATACCCTGTCCCAAAGTTTAAAAAAAGATTACATGAGACTTCGAGTGGTCCTAGGGCTGCCTCGTTCCTAGGCCAAAGAATAGGCATTGCCATCTAGCGAGGGAATGTAGCTAGCCTTATGGACACCCTTCCGCAGGTGACGGACCTGGGGGACTTTTCTTTAATTTGTTACTCCGTAACTTTTATTTTCACTTTAATTTGTTAGATTTAGATTTAATGTATTTAGTTTATATACGTTTTATAACTGTTTATTATTTTTCTGTTATAAACTCATGAAATAAAAGTAAAAATATTTTTTTTATAGATAAGAAATTTGTTGTAACAAACATTTTGTGTATGCTGATGGTAATTTTCGGTTTTCGACCGCATCACAGGGGGTTAATGATATAATAAATAATAATAATAAAATAGCTTTTTTTTCACATTACATAAAACAGATACATTACATTTTTTTTTATACTACGTCGGTGGCAAACAAGCATACGGCCCGCCTGATCGTAAGCAGTCTCCGTAGCCTATATACGCCTGCAACTCCAGAGTAATAGTAATTATATACTATTGTGTACATTACACAATAGTATATAATTATATTAATCTAACGTGGATCCCCTGTGGGCCTTCTCACACTTTCTCCATTTGTGTCTACTTTGGGCTGACCTTAGCCAGTCTAAGATGCCTGCTACTGAGATGATGTCTTCTGTCCATCTCTTTTTAGGGTTCCGTACCCAAATGGTCAAACGGGACCCTATTACTGAGACTTCGCTGTCTGTCTGCCCGTCTGTCACCAGGCTGTATCTCATGAACCGTGATAGTTAGCCAGTTGAAATTTCTACAGATTATGTGTTTCTGTTGCCGCTATAACAACAAATACTATAAACAGAATAAAATTAATATTTAAGGGGGGCTCCCATACAACAAACATATTTTTTTTGCCGTTTTTATAAATAATAGTACGGAACCCTTAGTGCTCGAGTCCGACTCGCACTTGGCTGGTTTTTTTATTTATGATATGTCTGTAGATAATTATGTAGATTAAACAACTGATAATGTAAATGATGCAATGCAAGGGAGATAAATCCTCGACCTCGATATTCTAAGTCTTTAAGTAGCAGTGGCGGCGCGTCACAAATATTTGTACCTATTTGTATTTGGAAAAATATTATATTTGAATTTTTGAACCCGGACATATTTTGCTTTCCTTTTCTCCATGAACCGATCCTGAAAGTACTCACCGGGCTGAAATTAGACAAGCCGGTGGGAATCGAGTTCTTTGAGCGATCCGCCACTGTTAAGTAGGTACTTTTTTACAGTTCATGACAGAATCGATTATCGTGATATTGTTGTGGTATCACGAAATGGGCCATCTATTTTTACGAGGACACAAAAGATCTATGGTCACGATCATAAAATATTGTACCTATAGTGCACCTCACTACACTTTTGATGATCAGCTAGGAAATTACTCATAATATGAGTAATACGACATTCAATAAGTTTTTGGCTAAAATTTAATTTTTGGTACAAGCTTTTATTATGACTGTACTTTTTTTCCACAGGCAACTAATACTCATTAAAACCATTCTAAAAACCTCAAACACAATTAGGTTGCGTTGTTTTATCACAGAGTTCCTATGGCTACCTCCTGTCTCCATCATCAGATCAGCTTGATAGTACCATAATATTGCATTGTCACCCGACTTACATATGTATGCAAATTTTCAGCTTCATCGGAAATCGGGAAGTGGGTCAAATTTAACTTGCAAGATTTGTCCCATACATACTAAGAGGGGAAGTGTAATATAAAAGCTAGTAATAGTTATTTACAGTACATATGGTGCTAATTTACAGCACTAGTGCGAAAATTGGCATATTACGTTACTGTGTCGGACATTTAAAGGGCCATATGTACTGTAAAACATTGTACGATACATGTGCGAATAGGTAATTCGCAACTCGTGTCGATTTAAAACACTCCCTTCGGTCGTGTTTTAATTTATCGCCACTCGTTTCGAATTTCCTATTTTTCGCACTTGCGATACAAGTTCGAAAAATAGGAAATACATAACGAGTGGCGATAAATTAAAACACGAACGAAGGGAGTGTTTTAAATCGACACGAGTTGCGAATTACCTATTCGCACATGTATCGTACAAAGTTTTACAGTACATATGGCTATGGCTCTTTAAAGTTTCGACATAGTTACATAATGTGCTAATTTATGCACTAGTGCGGAATAGTAGCACCATATGTACTGTAAAAGTTATACAGTTCGCGTCATCCACGATGACGCGCAGATTTGTCAAATCTAACCTTTAATAACATGACATTACGAGTGAAGGTACGCGTTTTCGTGAATGACATGATCTATACCTACTATATCTACAGAGTGCACCATGTGAAACAAACAAAAAACCGGACATGTGCGAGTCTGACTCGCCCACCGAGGGTTCTATACTTTTTAATTAGTATTTATTCTTATAGCGGCAACAGAAATACATCATCTGTGAAAATTTCAGCTGTCTAGCTATCACGGTTCGTGAGATACAGCCTGGTGACAGACGGACAGACCCTTACCCTTTGGGTCCGAAACCCTAAAATGGATAGAGAAACAAATTGAATGTTTTTTAGGGTTCTGTAGTAAACTAGGAACCCTTATAGTTTCGCCATGTCCGTCTGTCTGTCTGTCTGTCTGTCCGAGGCTTTGCTCCGTGGTCGTTAGTGCTAGAAAGCTGAAATTTGGCATGGATATATAAATCAATAAAGCCGACAAAGTCGTACAATAAAATCTAAAAATTTATATTTTATTTAGGGTACCTCCCCTACACGTAAAGTTAATTTTAATATAATAAATAAATATCGCTTATGGACAATGAGCTTCTATCGTCTACCGTGAAGATAACAGACAGACAGACGGACAGAGTAACTTTATTTCGCTTTTATTTCAAGTAGGGACATTCAATAAAATCATAAAATGACAACATGTCTTTACTTCATCGTAAAACATGTCAAAAGCCGAGAACGATCCATTGTGTGAACATTATTTAACATTTGACCCCCTGTCCATTGAGAGAGCGAATTAACATTAATTAACATGAATGTGCAACGCGTTGTGTCATTTCAACTGTGTGCAGAGTATTTATAAGGTTATACGTACTTATATGGTTACTTACCGTTTACTAATTATCTTGTATAGTTCAGAGACGTATACTTATACGGGGGGGAGGGATCAGGGGGATTTTGCCGCCGCCCGAAAAATCTTGATTGCAACGAGTACCGAGTTTTTCTGCGTAATTTGTATGAGTGTAAACAAGGGTACATAAACATATATGTTAGGTCATAGGTACCGAGCAATATTTACCATGGGACCCCCAACATAGCGAGCAAAAAGCTGTTTACTAAGTATTACATTTTATCTAATCAGATTTTGAAGATTCTATCGGAGACTCTAAAACTTATTCGCGATTTTAAGGTTGGTCTCGTAGTAAAAGTTGCTCAGTATCATCTATAATATTTACTTCACACATAAAGTTAAAAAAAAAACCCGCAGTTTAATTATTTACCCCGAACTGAAGAAGAGTAACTTCTTGCGCAACCGGTACGGTTCGCGCATGGTCCAGTAACCCCCGCGCGGTTCAGTGGGTACACCGCTTACACCTAATCCTCCCCGGGGGTTCAACGCTCTTCCAAACCTGATTATTTGATATTTGCATGAGAGCACACAATAGTCTACAGTGATTTCTTTGTCTAATTTAAAATTATGGTGATTAGAATCTAATTTGTTTAATCTAAAAATCTAAATAGGACATTTTTACCCTGCCAGATAACATACTCTAAAGCAGGGGTCACCAATTAGTTTTTTCGGGGTCCGGTTTTTAAAAATAAAGTTACCATCGCGGTCCGTTTCTACTTGAGCTCATTATTTAAATAAGTAAAAACATAATATAGGTCGGCGGTCCGGTTCCCGGACCGCGGTCTGCCATTTGGGTCCCCTGTTATAAACACTAAAGCGCCAATTACATCCACACTTGCCGATTTCGGGCCCGAAATCATTCCCGATTTCGGACCTGATAATCGACAATTTCAAATATTGTAAACGATGTGCTGGTATTTGGTGAAACGGAAAAATATTATTTCTCGGGCCCAAAATCGGGTCTGATATTAGGCCTGATAAAGTGTGGGTGTAATTGGCACTTAAAGCAAACAGGGCGGCTACCGGGAAAATCGAAATTCGGCAATTGCGGGCATTTTTCTCTGTCACTCTAATGGCGTCTTACTAAGAGTAAAAGAGAAAGATCCCCGCAATTTGCGAATTTCGGTTTTCGCGGTAGGCCCCCAGTATAGACTAAACTAAAGCCTTCGAGCAACATCGGCTTCCGACAGTAAGGGAGGAGCCTAAGCGATATCTTACCATACAAATCTTTCTGCCATTTTTGCGGGGGGAAACGGCGCAGACAGTCGCACTTCTCACTCACTACATACAAAATCCAATCTGTAATGACGACACACGTCAAAGACAAATCTTGCACACCTCGATCTCTTTTTGTGTATGGACGAGTCACAATCACAACATGCACCGACATAGTTGTGCCAATGCTTTGGCAGAGGGGAAATAGTATGAATGCCGTCTCCCTTCCCTGTGTTGCTCGAAGACTAAAGCCATTAAAATATCATTAAAGGTAGAATTAGACCACGACAGGGTGGAATACCATCCTAAGGACCACCGCTAGAAAACTTGCTTTTAAATATATAATAATTTTTAAGAAAAAAAAAGACTTCATTGAGGGCGACCGGTGAAAGAAGGATTATTGTTGATTTTGGATTTCATACAATCAAATTAAAAAGACAGCGTCCTACGCCTAATTATGTAAAAGGTTAGTCACTGCACCCACCTTGACACATTTCAGATTTGCTGGTTGACAGCCGCCGCAGCCGAAAGGGGGAAGCGGCCTCTCATACCCCCTAACGGGAGGTATCGAACGACATCCAGTCATCATCATCATCATTTATTGAATGCCAACCATGGTATTACAAGGTGTTCACATATAAAAAAAAATGTGTTTGATACTTTTCTATATGCATGACATTTACCTATTATTATTATTATTCTTTTTTATAATTATTATTGACTTTTTTTATATAGGTAATACTTTTTTTTTATTCTGACATTGTTATACTTTTATTCTTAATTGGTTTTAATGACATGCATACTGAGAGTCCAAGTATTGTACGCCAAATTCTGGCTGATTGTGATGTAACAAAATACTAACCCTACCACCATTTATAACCACTCACATTCAAACAATAAATAATTTGTATTTGTATATAATAATAACAATTATGAAGTACAGCATGGACCCTGATAGGGCGAGACAAATCTTAAAAATATAACTTAACCTAGACAAACAATAATACAATTTTCGATAGGTATTCAAATATATCATAAAAATAGTTCAGTCTAATATCGTATTTTATCTATATTTAATTTATATCGTGAAAAATTTTTTTTGGACGCAATAAATGTGTAATTTACACTTAAAACTAATACATATTTTCCGATCCGTCGTTCATATATTCTTCGAGAGTGTAAAAAGCTATAGATATTAAATATTGTTTTAGTTTTGTAACAAAAGTCGTGTACTTCTCTGCAGCTACTATATAACTAGGTAACTTGTTGTAGACTTTCATCGACATGGAATGCGGTCCGTTCGAGATCATTCTGACCCCGACCCTGAGTCCCGACTCCAACACCTCTGATGGCCTACCGCGAACACCTAAGTTTGCATTCGGCCATCTTTCTCTTTTACTCTAATTTGACAGAGTTAGGTGCTCAAAGTTTACGAACTTTGATTTTCACGTTTTTTTTTTATTTGGGAAAGGACTAGAGTTCATGGTCTAAGATATATAAAAAAAAATGATGTGACATTTGAAATTTTTGACATTGACATTTGAAACTAAATACGAGTCAATAACATGCCAAATGGATCCTGGTTTTTACTTTACAAGTTATTTGTTTAAACATAATAGTGTTAAATAGTACATTACGATACAAGTGCGAAAAATAGGAAATTCGAAACGAGTGGCGATAAATTAAAACACGACCGAAGGGAGTGTTTTAAATCGACACGAGTTGCGAATTACCTATTCGCACATGTATCGTACAACGTTTTACAGTACATATGGCCCTTTAAATGTTCGACACAGTAACATAATATGCTACTTCTCGCACTAGTGCTATAAAGTAGCCCCATATGTACTGTAAAATATTATACCGCATACACCACCTGGCCAATGGAATACGATTTTCCTAAGGAAGGAGCTTGGTAAGCTTTCCTTAAGTCTGCCTTTTAACTGAAACACAATTATTACTATTTATAACCCTAAGTTTATAGCCCTAAGACATAAAATCTTGTCAAGGAAGAGTTCTGTTCCTCTCTTCTTGCTCAATCAAATAATGGGAATTGGGTCTAATTTAACTTGCAAGATTTGACCCGAACAAACATATTTTAAACATTGCAAGTTAGCAAAAAAAAGATACATAACATATACTATAACATACAATTGCCTATATTTATAGGCATTGGCACCAGAGTTGAGTTGCCCATACGACCATAAGACAATATTGTGCTTTAATTCGTTTAATTTCATTCTCCGGCATTAGATCCACCACTATTTTTGGGTGGATCACATTTTATCGTGTTGTTTTTTTTTCTGTTGTCTGAGGCATATATTTGACCCATGTTTGTTCATTTGTATTTTTTTTAATGTAGTGAACCCATCAAAATGAAGGACTGCTGGGTGCGGCTTGAACGTTTACAGAGTACCGAGGACCAAAGCCTAAGACAAGTTGATGATGATGATGATGCAGGTGAGTAATGTAAAGTAAGGCCAACAAAATGATCTAAAACTAAACAATCTTACTGTTAAGGTGGAGTAGGCACAGCCAGCAGAGGTTCTGAAAAATCGCATTCCTCTTTTAGATCATAATACGGTTGGAAAAAATATGAATAACAATCTTGAGGCCATCCTCTAGTAACGATTTGAAACCTGATTAAACAACTTTCGCTCGATGGAAAAATAATCATGAACACATTGTGTTGTATTGTAGTAGGGGCGATTTTCCGCAACTCGACGACTGGCGCCTATTTTGCGTGACAAGGGTTGGCTACTCTTGCCAGCCCAACTCCTCGAGGAATCCAATCAAACCTTTGATGTTGAGTAGGACCTCAGGGAGATCTCTCGGGGATCCGAGATGCCCTGTATGGGGCCACTCCGCTGCATTCCAGCACCACTGTTTCTTCTGTCTCCATGCATCCTCGGCATAGGGGACTGTCTGTGACACCTGTTATGAAAAGATGTTTGTTAAATAGTCCATGACCTGTTATGACACTGGTTACCATACTCAGTCGGACCTTCCCTAGTTGAAGGAATGCCCTTGTGAGCTTTCCGTTGATGCCAGGTATGGCTTCTTTTGCCTGTCTGCATCCAGTCTGGTTGAGCCAGTGTTCTGTGTGTAGTTTCCCTGTACGTGCCAGCACCATTGAGCGTACCTTGCTAAACGGTATCGGAAGAATCGGTTCCGGACCAATCGCCCCCACACCTGATCCTTGCCTGGCAAGCTCGTCCGCAGCATCGTTACCCCGGGATCCACTGTCCCTTGATCCATACACCAGCCACACACACACCGTCCCCCAAATAACGGCCACTAGACCACCCCACCGGTCGGTGGGGAAGCGACCCGCGACAGCCGCCGCAGCCGAAAGGCGGTAGCGGCCCCTCATACCCCCCTGACGGGGGGTATCGACAGATTTCCAGTCCAGTCCCTTGATCCATTGTAAAGTGATCCTATTATTATTATGACATACCTCCATTAGTCATTCGTGGCATTTGTGTATAAGTTTGGATGTAACTATATGGCTATTTAGAGCAATTAAGACTGCTCTACTGTCGGAGAGTATGCGGATGGAGGATCCTACTACTTTCCTTGCAATGATGGCAGCCGCCGCAAAAAAATATAGGTGTATTTTCTGCCGAAAATATGCCAACCCATTTGAGACAGCTAAATGGTTGTGGTACCGACATTTTTGTTCTATCGGACGAAAGTCAAGAAATCAGGTTTCGAATCGATGAACGAATTGGTAGAGAAAGGCTGCAAGATTTCTATTAATATTTTTTGGCAACCGTATGATATGTATGATCTAAAAAACCGGTCAAGTGCGAGTAATAAGTGCTACGATATTTTGAACACTTTTCTGAGTGAATGATTAAACCCAATACAAGTTTTTGCAAAATGGAATAAAAAAGTTAAGCAAAATCAAAAAAATATCAACAACGGCCAGTTTGTTTCTGTGTCTTTAATTTTGTCAAAGTGTCAGTACCTAAAAAAAATGCTTTTTTACCTAATATTTTTTTTATCTTAGATAATAGTTTGAAACATAATAATTTCGCCATATTATTTCCATCTTGGGAGTTAATACTTAATAAATCCCTGACTCCGGATTGCCAATGTACATATATGTCATTTTGGATCATGTCACATAATATACTATTCTTTCAGGATCACTGACTGACTTCACGCTGTCCGTCGAAAATACCGCGAGAAAACGTCGAAAGCAGAAGGAATACTCGTGCTTAATATGCAAAAGAGTGTTTCTTACAAAATATAATTTAAAACATCATGAATACGTTCACACCGGGGAAAAACCTTACTCGTGCATTATTTGTAAGAAAACATTTTCGTTTTTAGGTAATTTAAAGGTACATGAATACACCCATACTGGTGAGAAACGCTACTCCTGCGAAATATGTAAGAAGAAGTTTGTACACGCAAGCTCCTTGAATGCACATAGTAAAATTCATACAAATGTGAGGGCTTATAATTGTGAATTATGTCAGAAAAAGTTTAAAACCTTAGGCGCTTTGAAGAGACATAAACGTATACACTTGGGATTAAACCTGATTCGTGCACGTTGTGTAAAAGAATTATACTAATTTAAGTAATTTTAAAGTACATAAACGTACACATCAGGTTAAAAAAGCTTACACGAGTCTCATAAGTAAAGAAGAGTTTACCCTTTTAGTCAATTTGAAAAATCATGAACTAATACACACGGGAGAAAAGCCCCACGCTCGCGAATGATGTTAGAAAAGTTTCTCAAGCCTACGATATTAAAAAGACATAATGTTGTACATATAGGCAATAAAACTAAACCTTTCTCGTGAGTTATATGTCAGAAGAAGTTAACACAATCAAGATATTTAAAGCCACACGAGCGTGTTCATACTGGGGAAAACCCGTATTCCTGTAAAACGTAAAAAGGAATTCAAAATATCAAGCATTTAAAGACTACATAAACGGACACACTGGAGTGAAATTATATTCTTGCGAAGTATGACGGAAGGAGTTTACATGGTATAGTAGTTTTAAGAGACATGTAAAAATGTATGGGCATTTTCAGGAAAATGTATAGTTTAATAAAAGTACATTTATTCGACAAACATTTTGTTCTTACTCAGACTCACGAGGACTAATGTAATAAAAGAGAAATCGACCAAGAGCGGGCCATGCTCAGTGTAGGGTTCCGTAGTAGGGCTATTAGTAAGTATCATGTACATTACAAGCATAAGGGAGTACCTTAGCAGCGCTTTGTACGTCTTTATACTAAGAAGAGAAGGCTTTTTGCAATAACTCAAAAACGAACCGATAATGTTCGTTATAGTTTTCATTGAAATTATTGACTAAGCTTTTGTTTTACGATTTTTGACATTTTTTTGGGCCCATGGTGCATATTTTTATAGGGGACACATATTGTTTTCCTTCAGAGCGAATATTCACTTAGTCAACTAATGGTTGTTGAAGACGCTTATTCGTTTTGAAAGACCTATCCAACGATACCCCACACCATTGGGTTAAAGTAAAAAAAATATAGTAACATTTTGTATGGGAAGTATTGTAAAAAAAATTTTTTTGGTCTTTTATTTTAACGTTCTGGGGCCATGAGTGATTAATGTATCGAATCCAAATTGTAGCTTTCTAGCACTAACGATCACTGAGCAAAGCCGCGGACGGACAGACAGACGGACATGGCTAAACTATAAGGGTTTCTAGTTGACTACCGTCCGGAACCCTAAAAAAGTGTATGAAATATCGAGTATGGACCGTCATAATACGGGCTCTTTAATTTTTGTATCAAAAATGGTATTGGAAAACGCTTTCTTCTTTTAAATCAATAGTCATTGTAATTCTATGTAGAAATAACCGAATAATTTAAACTTTATCGAAAAAAGTATATGTTATACTTACGGCGTGCTTACGGCTAACGTTAAACCACACTACATTCAATAGTTATATTTGTTTTAACACATTCACTGCCAGACAAAAAACGGCGCACTACCCCAGAAACCGGTGGTCTATAGCTGCGTACAAAATGTGTGTGAATGTGTTAAAAGACATAATGACAGTATACGCTAAGATCTTATTTGTACATAGTATTTTTCACCTGGGCATTGGTTTTATAGAAAAATATAATTATAAGGATTAAGTACTCTGTATCTACAGGTATTTAAATAAAAGTAAACAAAATGTACCCTTAAATAGCTCCTCGAGCCAGTTGAGGGTTGTGAAGGGAAATAAACATGGAAGCATTCTGTCCGCTCAATTATAGCCCAACGTATACTACCCTAAGGTGGGCGGGGCTTACAAACTACTCGATTGGCAACTTCAGTTCGACCGAGATGACAATCGGTGACGGATGGCTAAATCGGTTGATAAGAACATTTTTTTAACAGTTTACGACTTTGTCCCGGTTGCAATGGAAACTGGTGTTCTGAGGCGAAAACTTTAATTAAAAATCTGGGGCAGCGGTTAAGAGAGCGAGGTTGGGGTCCCCGTTCTGGCTCATACCTGGTCCAGCAAATATCACTGGCAGTACAGCGCGGTAATGCGGCCAGTATTTTTGGAACTACTGCGCCGGGTACGTGTCGTCTCGGGGATTAACGGGGAGGCGTAGGTAATGTTAGGTTTTTGAACGAAGCTTGTTGCGGATTTTATCTTGATTTTTGACGAAGCCGGTGGCGGATTATTTATGTAGATTGGACGATGTTTGTTTACCTACGCTTTTGACGAATGCTGTGCTGTGGATTGGGATAATGGTTGTGTTTTAGTACTTATGTACTTTGTCTTCTTCTTCCTCGCGTTGTCCCGACATTTTGCCACGGCTCATGGGAGCCTGGGGTCCGCTTGACAACTAATCCCAGATTTGGCGTAGGCACTAGATTTTTTAGGAAAAGTACTTATGTAATTTGTAATTGATAAAATTGCCTTTTCGTTATTTTAATTTGCACAAAATTATCAACAACTTTGGCCTCTTGTAAAACAAACTGTTGCTCTTGGAACTGAATAATATACTTAAACAAACAGTAAATCGTATTTTAACATTTATTTCAGAACATTATTATGTTATCAATACAATAAATTGCGTCATATTTGACATAATTTGATCTTTTCAGGCTTAAATTAATACTATACATACACAAGGGACACAGTATTGTAAACTAACGTGTCCATTAAAATATAACACAATGCTTTTACTAGAATCTTAGATTTTTGAAGTGTTAGGTTAGAGCACAGCTAATATCTCCAAAGGTTATAAGGTTAAGTTTAATCTATATTTCAATAATAGTTATATTAGGCGGCGGTGTTTAAATATTGACTTTCTCTATTTGTGTTAAAGTAGAAAATCAATTGTTAAACATATATCTAATTTAACATTTTTAAATATTACGGAAAAAAGTGCTTTTAGTTACTTCATACGCCATTACAATCGATGTTTTGAGAACCCTTTGAAACCTAAAATAAACCTATAAAAAAACTAACTCTTTAAAAAATGATTTTCTATTTCTATGAAAGGCGATTTTCATAGAAATAGAAGTCCTCGAAATGCACGAAGTTTGAGTCTGTGCGGAAAGAGAAGGCGTATGTATTGGTTCCCATATGTGGCTTTCCATCAGATAAAGAGTTCTTAAGCATATGGCACATAAGGACGCTTTAGGCATGTGTAAGTATCCACCGTGCAGTAGGGCTAAGATGGTCGGCTCTTTATCATTTATCACCATGCCTGTCACGTTCTAACAAGTAAGTGCGAAAGTGACGGGCATAGTGACAAGTGATAAAAATGGAACCATGCTTCCACCGCTGGTCAGGTCAGGATCACGACGACTCGAATAAAAAGATTCGATTTGTAATGAAGTGTTAGGTATAATCTTCCAAAAGACACTGGTTGATAAGGGTTCTTGTCAAAACGGTTAAATGTAGATGTGGTTAGAGTATGGAGGATGATGAAAAAGTGATTTGAAATATTTGATCAGTACAAAAGGTGGTTTAAATTCAGGTGCTTCTAATAGGGTTGTTTCCATCTACAAATTGCGTAACTTACATTTCTATGTAATAGTTTTCTCAGTAATGTAGGAAACTTTAGGCCTATTTTTAGTTCATTTACTTTAGATATATTTGTAAAAGGCTGTTTGTTTTTCTAAATAAATAAATAAATAAAAAAATCTTAGAGCAGAATTGTATCCCAATAAATTCTTTTGGATTATAAGAACATGTTAAACTACTTTTAGGGGACCTGTAATGACCATATTTTTGTAAATATTGAATTTAAAATATCTTTTGGCACACGTCACGTGACCAAACTCGAAACGTCTTTGAAGATTCTGATGACGTCACAACTCTCGGATTGACACTGTTGACAGTTAGGTGATAAACAACAAATGACAAATGTCAGTTGACAGTTCGTATCTTCTACGTGTGTATGTAGTTATGTGTCAAAAATAAACTAACTGTGACGTCACATAATTTTCAAAGAGCGTTTTGGGCGCGAAATCATATGTCAAAATATATTTTGTTAATTTAACATATTTAAAGCCGTTTTTAGTATAAAAGTTGAATTTTAGGGCAACTTTTAGTTAATATAGAACGTAATACAAGCGTTTCAAAAAATTGAAAACAACGCTATTGGCAGCGATACAGAATATGTGGAGCGCTCCTATTGGTGCTTTGGAAAAGCCTCCGAATACTAGCCGAGCCCGACGGCTGCGTTCAGTTACTGCATTGGGAATATTTTTATATAATAATAAGTTGCATTCGCAACAGCATGGAATGCCACATAGTCCACGATTCTTCTTTTTCCGCACAGACTATTGGGCTGTAACCGCGCGTGTCAGTTGGCGTCTTTCGCGGCCAAAGGGTTAACGAATGTAATGTACAAATTTGCGTTCCTTCATTCTACCGGATATCCAACATTCAAAGCGTCATTTACTCATATTGCATATTGAAAGAATACTCCTTGGTAAGAACCAATCATAGCCGATACAGCGTGCCTGCACTTAATTTTTTTTTAAGTTAATATATCAATCCCTTACGACTTCAGGCCTTCATTTTATTTTGTTGTGAGTGGACACTGACTGACATTTATTAGTGAGATAGAAGACCAGAGAAGATATAGCGGGCCCACTCAATGAGGAAAACTCGAGTAATTTTATCTCACTGACAGGTACTGTTAAACCCCTTTTTATTTCCGTTCTTTCTTCACTATGTTCCTAACATAAAATTTGCATACAAACACACATATTTCTCGTTTAGACGAACTTTTGGCGACGAGGTGCATCTTGGTACTATTGTAAATAAATAATAAATAAATATTATAGGACATTATTACACAAATTGACCAAGTCCCACAGTAAGCTCAATAAGGCTTGTGTTGAGGGTACTTAGACAACGATATATAATATGTAGATATTTATAAATACTTAAATACATAGAAAACACCCATGACTCAGGAACAAATATCCATGCTCACCACACGAATAAATGCCCTTACCAGGATTTGAACCCGGGACCATCAGCTTCGTAGGCAGGGTCACTACCCACTAGGCTAAACCGGTCGGCCGGTCGTATTGTAGATCACCATGCAACCTTGCACGGGCCTTGCTCGTAGATTCAGTTCAATATTAGTACTCAAAATCGAGATCCACCCAAGGGCATTTTGACTGAAAAGAAAATAAAAGTAAATTAAGAAGTTATCTATCTATTGGACATGGATGACAAAGAATCGTTAGGGTAATTTTTTATTTATTTATTATTTTCAGATTTTTCCCTGTAAGTATTTGTAGTGTTAGACGATATTACTTGTCAAATTTCAGTTTTAGGTCAACGGGAAGTACCGTATAAGTTTTGATTGCTTTGAGTGACGAAATATACGTCTTTTACGGCATAAACGGCCGTATAGGTAAAAAACTTAAGTAAGTCACCTGTTGTATGTAGTTGTGACGTGTTCGAATAGACATTTGTTTTGTTTGTGTGTGTCTTTTAAACATGTATTGTCTATTCGAACACGCCACAACCACATACAACAGGTGACTTACTTAAGTTTTTTACCTATATCATCTTTTACGTTAAGTTAGAAGTTTATTTTTTCAAGGGACTGAATATATTAATTTCAACTCGATATCTCCACGAGTTCCAGAGATAAAGGGTCTTGACAGGCAGACGGACGGAACAACTTTGTCTCCAAGAGATAGGGTTCAATTTAGTATATTTTCTGATATCATTTTACCTTAATTAAGCCTTTATAAGACAGAGGGAATATATTTCCCACGTGATTTTGAACTCTGTTTCCAAGAGATAGGGTTCAATTTTGTATAATTTCTGTTAAATTGATATTATACATATTTTTACAATATTAATCGTTCCTTACAAATACTTATTAATAGTAGAATACTCGTATTCTTATGACGTTATTCATAAACGCGTTACTGGCCTGAATTGGCTATGAATCGTTTGTCTTTATCTGTCATTTGGACTTATGTATTTGTTAGAAAGGGATAAACTAAATCAGGCCCGTAAAGTTCTACGAATAAGGGGGTTCTTGATCCTCTCAGGGTTCAGTTTTTCCTTTTGAGCAGGGCCGTATTTAGGGGAGGGCAACCGGGGCTACTGCCCCGGGCCTCCACAAAAGAGGGGCCCCCATAATAGAGAATACGGAAAATTTACCATTTTATTTGGAAAAAATTTGGGGCCAGGGGGCCTCCACTCCTTTATTGCCCGAGGCCTTCAGACCTCTAAATCCGGCATTGCTTTTGAGGTACGGAACCCTACAAGTAGGCATGTAAAAAATAAATAAATATTATAGGACATTATTACACAAATTGACTAAGTCCCACAGTAAGCTCAATAAGGCTTGTGTTGAGGGTACTTAGAAAACGATATATATAATATATAAATATTTATAAATACTTAAATACATAGAAAACACCCATGACTCAGGAACAAATATCCATGCTCATCACACAAAAAAATGCCCTTACCAGGATTTGAACCCGGGACCATCAGCTTCGTAGGCAACGTCACTACCCACTAGGCCAAACCGGTCGTCAAAAAAAATGAAACAATGTGTACCCTCATATCGTAGGGCACTTTGGTCCTCCGGAGCCGCAGGCGCAGCGGGCGCGCGCGCGGCGCCGCGCTGCCCACCAGCGCCGCGGACACCTGCACGCAGCCCTGCACATCTAGGACCTGTTAACAAGAAATAATTATGCTCTTATTCATCAAACTGTGTTAAATTTAGTCCCTTTCCACCCGAAAGTAAAATTCGTGCGCGCGCGTTGTGTGTGCGCGTTTGTGAGTATGAATTTTTTGAAATGATTTTACGCCTAAGCAAAGCTCGGAGCCGGTTTTTTCTTCATACAAAAATATCGGTATTATTACGATATTTTTCGTTCTTTGGTTTATTATTTAATTTCTAATGGGACACTAACAATACGAAGTTGTTACCTAAATACACGATTCAGTCCTACGTTAAGAGTATACACTACAATACAAATATTCTTTATTGTTCACCAATAAGAAAAGACAATAATGACATACAAATTAAACACACAACTTAGACTATGGTAGACAATGGGCGGTCTTATCGCTAAAGAGCGATCTCTTCCAGACAACCTTAGGGTAGTGGAGGCAAGGTAAAAAAACAAGTAATGTGAGTAGGTGATGCAGCGAGTGATAGAAGTTGAGAAATAATAATACCAAATTATACACATATTGCTATTTATGAGCAAATAGTATAAAAGAAAACATAATAGAATTGGCTACTTGACAGTTTTTTGTAAATAATGTCTAACGATCTTGATGTTCCTGAGGATCAAATGTCTCTATGGGACTCATGGCATTTAAGCAACACAAAGATCAGAAAAAGTCTGACGCTCGCACTCGACGATTCAAATGCCTCTAACAAAATGATAACATGATGTGACGTCACATTATATATAAGTCTGTCCTAAATGTATGGAAGATCAAGGAAATTGCCATTTTGACCCTGAAATATTGCGTTTATGTGTATAGTTGTCATACAATTTATTTTTCATAATGATTGGAATCGGATGGTACCATTTTTTTTTTCTATTTTTGAAGGACAAAAAAAAGTTTTTTTTTGAGACTTTGGAGCCTTGTATTTTTTTATAATGGATGGCTCATTTTCTATCCATTTAGCTAAATTTTGTTATAATATTCAACATGTGTCAAGTATCCAATTAAAAATATTTTAATATAAAGAGCATAAAATAATTATAAACGTAAAAAATAGGTTGCGAGTTTAGCCCAACAGGCTCTTGAGCGCGGTCGCAGGGGCCCATGACAGCCCGATATTTGGCCACTGGGCGAAATCTCACGCGCAACATGCCAACTACGACAAGTAATTAGTTTAATATAATGTAATTAATAATTTTAATTTAATTTATTCGATAATTTTAATGTAATTTAATTGATAATTTTGATTTAATGTAATGAATAATGTTAATTTAATTTATCCGTATTTTTAATTTAATTTAATTCATATTTTAATTTTATTTTTTGTAATTTATATGGAAATATATTGATTGTTTGTTGTTTTGTGTTTTTGTATTATGGATCTTGTCTGAAATAAATGCTTTTTATTTTATTTTATTTATTTTTTATTTTACTTAGGCTTTAATAGTTACCTCTAGATTGGGGCAGTATTTTAAACAGGCTGCAAGGTCGCTGTCTGTAAGCTCAGTGTTCCAAGCCACCCCAAGTTCCGTTAGATTTGGCCCCGCTGAACGACACAGTGTTATAACACTGCTCGCTGTGACACCTGTCAAAAATATAATAGAAAACTGATGTGTATACTGTATAGTCTAAGAATACGAATATCTATCCTATAATTTTAATAACTATTCGTAAGTAAGGATGCATTAATATTGTAAAAAAGCCGCAGAATATTAATTTAACATGATATTAACCCCTTATAAGGCAAAATTATATCAGAAATTATACAAATTGAACCCTATCTCTTAGAAACCATGTTCAAAATCATGTGGGAATTATATTCCCTCTGTTTTATAAAGGGTTAATTTTTGAGGCAAAATGATATTAGAATTAATACAAAATTGAACCCTATCTCGTGGATACAAATTTCAAAATCATGTGGGAAATATATTCCCTCTGGCTTAAACTTACCCGCACAATTCCCAACATCCAAAGTCTTCAACTCCTTACACCCAACAGCGACGTCTTCCAGCCAACCTTCGTGCGAATTATTAATATATCTCCCATAGAAATGCTTTAGCTTACTCAAGTTACTGAGAGCGTCAGAGAATTCACTTCCTACGTTGATTTTTTTGTCGAAAGATACTAATTTTAAGTATTCTAAGTTTGGTGTGTTGCGTAGAAGAAAATGGACATTTCTGTATACCTGAAAGATGAATATTTAAGTTGTATTCAAAATATCCGTCGAAAGGTGGCGCTGTAAATTAAAAAAAAAAATGCTCCGATGTGGAAGCTGGCGTGAGTATTGAAAAGTTGTTTGCAAGTATTTGTTTCTAGGAAATTGCCTAGGAAGGTGAGGTGTAGGGTTAGAGCCGGCATAGCTTTATTTGACGTTCAGAAGCGCATTGTATTGTTGAATGATAGCGGATAGGGTCGACTGTCCCTACTTGTCGCACTGTGAGGGATTGCATTCCCCCATCAGTGTTGTTTTATTTTAAATTAGTGTTTGTTGTACCTACTAACCCCTTAGTTTGTAAGTTCTACTAATGAAAATATGTGTCCATGTGTTACATGTAATAAAAATATTCATTCATTCATTCATTCATTCAATACGCCTACTTGAAAAATATCTTTATCGCTCGGCCGAATATTCGGTTAGGTAAGATCTAAACCGAACATTCGGCAATTTTCAAATTCCGCGTATCTCTTGTAAAAACCCTTCCAAAGTTCCTTTTTCCCACAAAACAATACAGTCGCCATCAGATATATCGGAGCAGCCAAGGTGCCACCAAATATCTGAACACGTCTCTGTTGTCAAGGTTTAGTTATTTTTGAGCACCTCGGCCGCTCCGATATATCTGATGGCGACTGTACAATACACACCTCAACGCTATTAAGAGTCAACTCCAGCTTAGTCAATTCCTCCAAATCCACCGCCGTTCTGAAGAAATCCGTCATCAACAAATAGCAAGCGGATATCGTCAGGGTCTTCAGTTTGGTGTTCTTCGGCTCAGATAGGAACATGCCAGATACGTAGCTTGCGTTGTTTATCACTAGCTCCTCGATGGGGACAACGCATAGGAGCTGGCATATGTATTCGTCTGGTATCTGTAAAAGTATTACGATCAATTTAATTTTTGATATAAGATTTTATTGGGGGTCATCCATTAATTTCATCACACGTATCATATACCCGGGTGGGAGGGGGTCAAGAATATGTGACAAGTTGTGACAAGGGGGAGGGGGAGTCACAAACTTAGTGACGTCACTTTAATTTCATCAGCCACCGAAATTTTATTATATATTTTTAATTCACTGTACAGTTATAGTCTGTATCTTTAGGTATTTGAAAAAAGGTAAACAAACAATTTGTACATTTTCGGGTAGTTTTAATATTTATTGGTTAACCAACCAAATACAAAACCGCCTGGATCTGTCACTGAACGACCTGACTTTAAACCTACATTATTTGATCATGTAATGTTTTCATCTACCCGCAGCTGCCTTAAGGAGCCATTTGAGGGTAGATTTTGTTTACCTTTTTTTAAATACCTAAAGATACAGACCAAATTTTTGGAACGATAATAATTTTTATGCTTTTAATTTTCTTTCCTAATCAGTTTTGGGTTATAAAATTACCAATATTTCTTTTATTAAAAATATTTTGATAATATTAATAATACCTAATTCGATATGCCGATTTCGTTGAAAACAGAATTGCCAATAATGTGACGTCACACTAGGGGGAGGGGTTTTCCAAATGTGACCAAGTATGACAAGGAGGGGAAGGGTTAAAGAAACCTAGAAATTCGTGTGACGTAATTAATGGATGACCCCTTGAGACTGGTTTATTTCAAAAGTCAAACAATTTACCTACTCTTAATACTCACGTTTAAACTCACGTGTTTTTGTCACTCGCGCGACATGATTGGGAGAGCCTTTTCTCAAGCTCTAACAGTGCCTGCCCGAACCGGTTCTCTAGCGCCCGCGCAGCGTGCGACGCGGTGCCCAGCAGTACGCGAAGCACGGCCGTCGTAAACGCTGCTCGCACTGTTAGTGCTTGAGAAAGGAGACCTAGGCTCTCCGAAACATGTCGCGCGAGTGACAAAAAATACGTGAGTTTAAGTAAACCGTAAAATTAGTTTAATGTTAGTATGTCTCACGACAGTTTACAGTCAAAAAGTTAATCTTATCGTAATATTTATATTAAATATGATGTTTTCTGCAGTATTGCAGCGCGATATCCGAACGGTACATTTACATGCAAGAGCTTAGTTATAGATCTATAGGTAAAAACTAAATACATATCGGGTCTGAAGATGGGTTGTAGTTATAAACGCGCAACAAACCTCAATCAATTAATTTTTCGTGTTATGGCTCCATCAAGGTGTTGATGATTCTGCCAATGTCGAGGTTGGATAAGACACGGCTAGTATATGAATCTTATCATATTACGATCATAGACAGTGTTCGGTGGAACGCAACTAGATTAGCTAATAATCGTTTTAATCTATCAAAAATAAAACATGAATGAACTAATTGAGGTTTGTTTGGTTTATGAAGGGGGTAAGAAACGAGTTATGGTTTGTATAATTATTAATTACCGTGCATGTATGCAAAGATATACGTTTCAGGCGTTTGCAGCATTTGAGCTGGTCCAAGGGAAGGTAATATTCTATGCTGCAGAGCTGCAAAAACACTTCTATTGTAATTACAACTTAAAATGGAGTATAGTAGACGTATACCGCAAATCTCGTCGTTTTTAAACACTGGCAACATTTTACCATAAACAAGAATCATAGAGCTGCTTAAGTTTGACGTTTCATTAATTTATGTTTGTTTTAAAATAAATTGCGCCACGCACCACACTGCCGTGACTGAAGATAAAGTACATATTTTTAATTCGTTAATTATGTCGGTAATTTTCATTTTAAAATTTCCTCTTAAATGTCTCATGATTGGTGCCTTTTGGTGCACTATACCTAAGTATTTATATATTTGTAAGTAGACACCTTAGTAATCGGCATTGTAAATTAAATTGCATGTAAGTGCTTGCTATACTCTGTATCTTTTTGGTATTTAAATAAAAGTAAACAAAACCTACCCTCAAATGGCTCCTTAATCCAGTTGAGGGTAGATGAAAACATTACATGATCAAATAATGTAGTTTAAAGTCAGGTCATTCAGTGACAGATCCAGGCGGTTTTGTATTTGGTTGGTTAACCAAGAAATGTTATAACTATCCGAAAATTAAAAATTATTTGTTTACTTTTTTTAAATATAAGTATATAAATAATATTCATTTTAAGAACTTACCAAAAGAATCTCAAGGTTAGGACAATGCCATGTTATAATAGCAATATCAAAGTCAACAATCCTGTCTGTGCCAATAAAAACTATGTTCCCCCCAAGCTTGGTCAGCATGGCTTCGAACCAGCTCTTGCCTGGCTGGTCTTCGCGGTCCAGGGTCAAGTGCCTGCTGTTTGGGTGCCGGTCCCAGCTTAATATGTTGATGATGCAGGGTCTTAGATATTCTACGGAGAGATTTACACCTGGAATCCAAATTCGAAGATTAACTCTTGCATTTCATTATTTATTTAACCTTTATTGCACCTTACAGTACAAAAGGCGCACGGTCTAACGGTCATCCTTAAGGCTAAGCAGAGAGATTGTGGGGTGTGGAGAGTAATTATTCATAAAACTCTTTCTAATAAACCAAACACAAATATCGAAATGACAGATTTTAATACGCCATCTAGTGACAAAATCTTAAGACTACAATTACCTTCGTATATTCTATCATACGGTCCCTCCAACTCCGACTGACGCGCTCAGATCTGATCATTTCTTCTACTGGTACATAACAACATTATGTACTCAAAAACTACATATACTTACATTTGTTAACATGGAAACTAAGAGCCGGACAACAAATCCAGCCTTATTAATCTTTACCCAAAACACGACAAATCTAAAACCCTGTCCAATAGGTATATCACAGAAAAACTACGATAGCGCAATGCAGTGAACGTTAAAGCGCCACCTAGTGGGTAATTTTATAAATTGTCAAGCACCTTGCATATATTCTATCATGCGGTCCCGCCATCTCCGACTGACGCGCTCGGATCTGATTATTTCTTCAACCGGCACATAGCCAAGGATTTCGCGCCAGCAATCGGCGTTGAGCATGTCTAGGATTGTGTATTGGTAGTCTGAAACCTGAAAAAATAGATTGTGGGCATCCACTCGCTAGCGTGGGTGCACAGAGCGGGCGCACGCACGAAGTTGCCATGTAATGTAATATTAATAGCAGAACCGCTAAATAATAATTGTTTATTGCTGAAGAGAATTCTATTAATTTACTTACATCATGATTTGCTGCCATTTTCTTCTGCTTTTTTTCACTTTATTGTTATCTGTATGTAAGTGTTCTTCAGTTTTTACTAACTTCTCTATGTGACCATGCTTTCTGTTTATTGGTTTCTTGGGAAAACTGTAATGTATTAAAAGTTAGGTCTATAGAAAAATTAGAAGAAAAAAAAGTTTAAAATAACACCGCTCATTATTATAGCCATATCTTCTACCTAGCATTTTGGCTAGTGGTAATTATTTATTTTAAGATTATTATAATGTAATTTTTACTTAGGTATAGTTCATGTGTCATTCACGATGACGCGCCGATTTGTCAAATCTAACCTGTAATAACATGACATTGCGAGTCAAGGCACATGTCTTCGTAAATGACACAATCTATATTGGCTGTTGCTTTTATAAATGTTGCAGTGTATTTTTCATGTAACTATATGATGTCATTGTAAATGTTGTAAATACTTGTTAAAGAGCCCTTTAGGCCTACTTGCAGATTTTTTTTTGACTTTCGGTATCCGTGGTACTTCATTAAAAATGTTCCAAGATTACCTATCTAACCGCACCCAATCCGTTAAGCTTAATAATTTCATAAGTGCCGAAGAAACTATAGACTACGGAGTGCCTCAAGGCAGCATTTTGGGGCCCACGCTGTTCCAGATTTATGTAAATCAACTGTGTCAACTGTCCCTGGAAAACTGTAGAATCATTGCCTATGCCGATGATACGGCCTTACTATTCCATGGCTCCGATTGGGCTGAGGCGAAAATGCATGCAGAAAATGGCCTAAAAATTGTAATGCAATGGCTAAAGGCTAATCTGCTGACTCTTAACTTAGACAAAACAAAATTCATTCCATTCGCAATTACTAGTCCGTCACTGCCCGTACCATCGTTTACCATAAAATGTCACATTTGTCAGTCACCCTCTCCTAACTGTCTTTGCTCTTCCCTTACCCAAGTTCCAACCATAAAATACCTTGGTGTCACTCTTGACCAAAAATTAGATTGGCATACCCACATAGACTCCCTGATTTCCCGTGTCAGGAAACTGATGTACGTTTTTAAAAAACTTCGCTGCTCGGCTAGTCATAGTATTATAATGATGGCGTATAAGTCCCTCTGTCAGTCTCTTATCACCTACTGTATCCCATTATGGGGAGCCGCCGGTAAAACAGCAATGCTCAAGCTGGAGCGCGCTCAAAGAGCAGTGCTAAAGGTCGCAACATCAAAACCTTATAGATACCCAACAGCCAAACTATATGCCGAATGTAATGTTCTGTCTGTTAGACAATTGTACATTCTCCGTGCCATCCTACGCAGACATCGATGTCTTCCTCTATCTACGACAGGTCTTAAAAAACGTCTTAAACAAACTGTCTGTCCAGTAGAACTCCAGCGAACAGTCTTTGCAAGTCGCCAATTTCTAGCAATGAGTGCAAGAATTTACAATAAAATTAACAAACGGCTAGATATCTATAAATTAAACCGCTACGACTGCAAATCTAAGTTACTAACCTGGCTCCAAACACAAACTTACCAGGAAACTGAAAGCCTTTTATGCTGCCAAAAATAAATCTACCCTGACAAACCCTTTACACATAATATATAAATAACTTCTCAATATAAATTGTATTAAAGTAAACCAAAGTAGATATAAATTTTGTCACATTATATTAAAACTGAAATATTGTTTTTTTTTTTTCTTCATACTTATTGTAGGTATACTGTACTGTACACTTTTTTCTCTGTTATAATAGATTTTATTTCTGCTGCCACTACTGTGTAACCTTTAGCGGAGGAATCGCTGACTCCCGAGTCACAGGCTCAGTTCAGGCTCAGGCAGGCTAGTTCGGGAGACAAAAGCTGGACCCTGGTGAAACCATTACAAACCTAATTATAAGTTTCTCTGTATCTAGTATAATATCGACACTCTATACTGTGTTAGGTTTTTAAGTGAATAAAGATTTATTATTATTATTATTAGCCACCACACACTAAAATATCATGTGTCTCCCTGTGCAAACTAATACCAATAATGAATCAGGCACCAATTACAAAACAAGTGACTATCATCTGTCCGTGTAGCCAACGTTACAATCGTTAACACTCCATAGCACGGTCATCTCTCTCTTCCATGTTAGTGCGACTGTGACAGTTGCATTTCATTCGCCACAGAGCGTTGGCTACGCGGGCTGGCCTTCCATCGCAACCCAAAGAGAAAGTAGGCACCAACCCTTTTTGGCATTAAGTACCATAAATGATTTATAAAATAAATAAATGCTGCGGAGTCTTAATACACATAGTTGTACTACTGGGCTGTAGTGTGTGGTTTTACAGTATAGTAGCCCGAATATCTCATGTTGTATTTCCTTCATTGGCAAATAAAAAATGATATATCTTACAAAAGTGTTCAAAAAGTCTTGGCGTGTTAATTTTAAAATGTATGTCACGAAGATGATTAGAAATTAACAAAAAAGTACATAAACTGGTACTTACTTGACTCTTAACTTGTATATATTGCCCTTTACATTGTATGACCTTAATAGTGCTTTTAACTTGGTATCATGATGACATAAACTGATGTTCTCTAAAAAAGAGAAGTAGAATATAAGTAGTTATTATAATCCTACATCTCGTAAAGAGTGGCTTGGTTCTCACTCAAGAAACACTGTACACGATTAGTACGACTAATTAAAACAATTGAGTTATGATTATGTAGACGGCGAAAACATCACAACACAACAAACAACGGATTACGAAAGCAAAGATGTTCGATTTGGGTCCGTTCTGAAACTATGTATCTCAGCAACGATCAGATATTTCGCTGAGAGCGCTCTGAATAAACACATGGTTTTGCGAAGAAGAAAAAGAAACAATCTTAACCCCAATATTAGATCATTTTAGTTTCACTAAATTTAATAATTGTTGGTATACATTTTATTTACAATACTTCAAAATCATTAAAGAAATGTTAGTGGACTGAACTACATACAAGTTTCGAACGTACTCTATTAACGTCAAAAATGTCACTGTCAAGATGGTCAGTCACCTTGCCTCCTTGCCCGGCGTTATTCATATTTCTTTGCAGATCGGATACTCCACCGAACACTGTCTATGACCGTAATAAGATTCAAATATTAGCCGTGTCTTATCCAACCTCGTCATTGGCAGAATCATCAACACCTTGATGGAGCCATAACACGAAAAATTTATTGATTGGCGTTATTCATTTATTACTACTATTGTATTTTATTAGTGCCTCAAATAATTTAGAAATTAAATAAATTGGAAGTAAAGACGAAAAATAAGAGCGAGAGAGATGAGATTTTTATAAATATGATATAAGTAGTAGGTATTTTAAAATATAGGTATACATGTGTTAAAAACTATATATATAGAACCAAGTGCGTGGTAAAGGAACTAAATTTTTTCATATTTTTTGACTTAAATTCTGTCAACCGGCGAAAACTTGTGAAAAATGTGATCATTTCCGACATAGTACAACACCTCAATCATGCACATAGCCAATAAACATTAAATATAACATACTTGTCGTCAATCAGGTATTTCAATGCTTCATTAGATGAATAATTAGCTACAGTATTTCCATTCGTGTGTAATAAACACGTAATAGCATCTAAAAAACCAAAAAATCGTACTAACGTTATTTCTTTTCCTGTAAAATGAACCTTATTATTAATTACTATAGAGCTGAGATTTTGTGGTGAAACATGAAATTAGCCGTCCACACTGATTTCCCCCAATAGACTCCCCATTATCAAGTATAGGGGCTGTATTTCAAAGTTTAATACTTATCAATGTGTAGAATTATAAATATATACTTAGTGATGGGGTCATGTTCACCCGAGGCGGCGGGCGACGGCGGCCTCATACAACTCTCTTGTTCCCGACAGTAGCAAGGGTTTGTTAGTGTGGTAGTTAGCTCAGAGGAGCTCAAGCTTAATAAAAATCAGCGGGTTTTTATGCCGGTTTATTGAGAACTAGATTACTTAAGTCTAGGCGTCCTAGGTTATACGCGCGGCGCGGGGGTGAATAGGTATCGGGACGGGGCGGCGTGGACTGTATCCGCGAGAAGGGATCGGTATCCCCTAAGAGTGAAGGGGTTGCCGGACGGGAACGATACGGGAATTGCGGTCAGTGCCCGGGCCCTTACGCGTCTCAAACACGCCGGCACAAATAAGACAGGGGATCAGGAGTCAGCGAGTAATGATTATGGGTCGCAGCATGAATGAGAACCAAATCCCGTTATGAATGTTGTAATTCATTGAAAATCAGGGCTGGTTAAATTGTCTACCGTAGGAAACCATAACTTCACCGTTGGTGCCCAAATACGATCGAGTAAAATATTAAAATAATAATTTTAAACAACCCCGGCTATGGACTGACCTGCCGAAGTTTTCTCTAGGGACAACAGTATGAAGTTCTTTTTTTTTTTTTTAGTTTATTTCACAAATCACAATATACAATGTACCTATAATTAAAGTTTCGCCAAACTGTAAAACAGTTTGTTGGCGTCTTAAAATGAGGATTTTACAGATTCTTAAACGGTACGGTATTCTACCTAACATCCCTGGAGTTGCAGGCGTCGACGTGTCGCGTGATCGCTTATTCTGACGGGCCGTATGCTTGCTCGCCATCTACGTAGTTAGTATAAAATAACTTTACAAATAAAGAAAAATCGACTTCAAAAATATAAAATAAAATAACTCACCCTGCCCCGTTCCATCCACTTTTTAGATGCGCCAGCAACTGATATACTTGAATTGAAGTCGGTGCCCTAAATTCATCATGGATTCCATATTCAGAATAGATTTGTGAAAAATGCGACCTAAAAAAGTTCGATCTGATAACTTTTCCATTTTTTACAAGCTTTTATTTAACTTTTAAATAACAAAATTTCCAGTCAATGTTACGCATTATCTATATTATCAGAAACGTGTTCTGAAGATGTTGTTATTAGTGCGTACTACGCCAACATATATTCTCTATTGACTTATGGTGTCATATACTGGGGCAATTCCGTAGACGTGCAGTCCACATTCATTTTGCAAAAGAGGTGCTTAAGAATTATCTATCGTATTAACCACGGACAATCACTAAGAAATGTTTTCAAGAACAAAGGTTTTCTAACTTTAACTGGCATATATATATACGAACTCTGTAAATTTCTTAAGAGTAACAAGAATTACTTTACAACATTAGCTTCCCTCCGCGATAACCTTCGCTCTCAATATAAGTACAATTTAAAACTGCCTCTAGTCAGAAATAAAACTTACGATAAAAGCACATATATTACTGCGATTCGAGTCTTTAATCAGCTTCCAGATGAATTAAAAATGTTAGATGACATGGAATTTATACGTAGTTTAAAAAAATGGCTTATTAAGAATGAATTCTACTCTCTAAAGGATTTCTTTGAATTATATTCGTCATGATACCGTATAAGTACTCTGTATAGATTGATATGATGTTTTTAACGGAAATGTGTTTCTTACTTTTAAGTTAGTTTTAAGTGTATATTGTATACCCGAATTGGGTTACCGTTGAAACTTACACATGTACCTAATTAAATAACACCTCTGTAACACGGTTGTACAATAAAGAATTATCTTATCTTATCTTATCTTATCTTGCTCTGTTAGTATGTATGTACTTTTGTGTGGGTCAAATCATGGAAGCTAAATTTGACCCACTTCCCAATTTCCGATTGAGCTGAAATTTTGCATACATATGTAGGTCGGATGACAATGCAATATTATGGTACCATCGAGCTGATCTGATGATGGATACAGGAGGTGGCCATATGAACTCTGTGATAAAATAACGCAACCTAATTGTTTGAGGTTTTCAGAATTGTCTCGATGATTAGTAGTTGCCCGTGGTAAGAAAAGTACAGTCAGCGATAAAAGCTTGTACAGCCAAAAATAAATATTTTGCCAAAAATTTATTTGAAGTCGATTAAAAATGCTACATCTAGTAAGCGATCTATGGCCACTTGGCCAGGCATAATGCCAATCACGGACAAACGTGACATTTTTTCTTGGTATAGTGTGGTATAGTAACGTTCGCGTGTACAGAAACAATAGTGAATAGTACAAATTAATTAGTTCAGTGGCTGTAGTGGCGATTCCTTGGATTGGTTTCCTGTCAATTCGCGTTTTATAAAACACTAGCTTTGTGCCCGCAACTTCGTCTGCGTGAGACGATGATGAGGGTTGATCAAAACTATCCTAATCCTTCGTGCTGCAGACCTTACCTTAAATAGGTGGCGCTACAATACCTAGAATATTAAAAAAAAAAACAAATCATAGACAGCGCACTTCACTTTGTCAATAACGCCTAGGTTCTTAGCTACTCTAGCGCTACTCTGGATAGTTTTGGAACTATTATTTATAGCTGACAGCTGGACACTATAACAACAGTTCTGCCTATGGAGATTTCATTTCCTTACCTCTACCTTCCATAGGTTGTCAGATTATCATTAGTCATAATTCTGAAACCGTTAACTTTTCAGGATTGTCGTAAGGTTATCTTATAGATAGGTTAGGTTAGATTAGGTTAGGTTTGTTTCATGCCAATCCTGAAAAGTTACGCCGTTCTGAGAAAAAACAAATAATGACTAACTAAAATGCGGACAAACAATACATTATGACGTAAAACATTATGAGAAACAATAGAGATCCGTTTCACGGACAATGTTTAAGTAATATGTTTTGACGGAAGTTTGAGGGCCTAAAATTGGTTCTGCACTGCTCTAACATATAACAATGCGAGATCACTCGATAAAGACAGGCTATAGTTGGTCAGTTTCGTCAACAAACTTTTAGGTGTATAGAAACGTCATATTAAATTCATAATTCCTTGTTTAAACGGCGTGTTGCGCCGCCTAACCCATGCTGTTGCAAAATGTGCATAAAGGAAGCCGCCAGACGTAGTGACTTTTCCTGCTGCGGGAATTCGCCACGTTAAGGGCTAATATCTTTCTTTGGTCTTCTAACTATATCTATACCAAATATCATCATGGCGTCGCTGCGCAGTTGCGCCAACGCTGCGTCGAGCAGCAGCCATAGAGTTGACTAGACGCTGACGCTCGGGAGACGCTAGTGTGGGATGGCTCAGGGTGCTTAGCCTACCTGCCAATCGTTAATGCTCCGTAGCGTATATTATTAGTCTCTCTATCACTCTTCTAATTACTGCGACAGCGACAGTTGCGTTTCGTTCGCTACGGAGCATTGGCAAGTTGGTTGCACACCCTGGTTATTTTTAAATGAAGCATACGAGCAGACGTATTGCTTGGTGGTAAGCTATTGCCATCGCCCATGGACATCCGCAGCACCAGAGGGGTAAGTGCTTAAATATGGGAGTACGCGCTTTTCTTGAAGGTTTTTTTTTACATTTCAAGGAAGCATTAAAATACTCTACTATACTTACCGGCAATCGTTGTTTGTTGATTTATTATGCATTTACATATGAATTCAATTATATAGCTGTAGTGGCTTGTCCAATTTATAATATATATTCACACTACCAACGCTAATAGTTTCCGTCTATTTATATATATCTAAAGACGAGCCTTACGGGCAATAAGAATGGGGCCAGTACAGCGGTGTCACGCACACGAATTTGAGCCAATCGTGCTGTCTAACTCCACAACGCGATTGGTTGATGAGTTCGCATTACGCGCGCGTTTGGTCGCAACTATGCAGTTGCGTTAGACTGTACGATTGGCTCGAATTCGTGAGTGACACCACTGAACTAGCATCATTCTTAGTGCCCATAGGGCCCATACTTAGATATATATCAATGGCGGCCCGTCGATCACGTGCTGCGTTCATTCAGCCCAATTCCCTGAAGTTGGAGCTGCAGGTTACTGTCTCGGCGGCATTCCCATACTCTTCTCCTCAAATCTTCTAGTTTTCCCGCAGAACTACCTTCTGTCTCACATCTTTAAGTTCAAAGTCGCAATTCTCCACCAATTCTAATGACATTTTGTGAGCCGACTCAGTATTAAACAGAATTTCCCAGTCGTTTCGTTTTTGAAAAATGTTCAAAAAGGTATTGGCATAAAGGACTTAAGTACTTAAGACCATTGTGTTTACGCTGTCATAATGACTCAACGAAGTTAGTATTTTTTACATGTTTTTTAAGCTTATCAATCGTATCGTGAGGTCTAACAGCTCACAGAGCTACTAGTTTGACTACAAGGAGTCAATTTCTATTCTACCTAGTATATCCTTGGAAGATAAGTCAAATCCGTTCTAACTAGAGCAAAAAGTGATTAATCAATAATAACGATAATTACTGATACATCTAGAATTACAGCGTGGGAAAATTAGATTTAATCAATGGATCATTACAATGAATCAATGATAAGTTATATCTTTATATGGACTGATCATTACACTATAAGTCTACCACTTAATGGAGGAGGTAAGTTAGAAGTTATTATTAATAACAATAATTCTTTTATTTTATTTTATAGGACACTATATTACACAAATTGACTAAGTCCCACAGTAAGCTCAATAAGGCTTGTGTTGTAGGTACCTAGACAACGATATATATAATATATTATAATTATAAATACTTATATACATAGAAACACCCATGACTCAGAAACAAATATCCGTGTTCATCACACAAATATATGCTCTTACCAGGATTTGAACCCGGGACCATCAGCTTCATAGGCAGGGTCACTACCCACTAGGCCAAACCGGTCGTCGAAACAATATACATAATGGATATATACAGGTGATTACTATAACTAGCTTATATCTAAAATAGGCCGTTGAGGCATTGTACGAATGATGTTGGCGGAATTTCCTCGTTGTATCGCAATACTGATACGTTGTGCGAGGAAGCCGCCAGCTCTTCGGTCACCAATTACTTACGTCAACCAGACGTTTCGTGATTTTTCCAAAAAACTTGTGCGCGCCATATTGTCCCACTGCTGAGTTCTGTCGCCATGCATGATTTTTGTATCCATTGTATCCATGCCAAATAACAGCTTTTTAGCACTATCACGCAGCAAAGTCGCGGGCGGACTGACAGACGGATATGGCGAAACTATAAGGGTTCCTAGTCGACTACGGAACCCTAAAAATGATGAAAGACCACCCATCCGTTGTACACTTTTCCACAAATTAAGAAAAATAGTCCAACTCAGCTCGTGACTTACAATAAAAACAATTACCAGAACTACACAGAAAAACTCAAGCAATTATACGCTTTACGTTACCACTATAAGGTCTATAATCGTATAAAACAGTTTATATGCCAATTCAAGTTTTAGTTTTTCGATCTGTTTCCGATGTGATCAGTGTCAAAAGCGACGCTTTTGGTTGAAGAAATGTCAGTTTTGACACTGACAGATCAGTATCATATCGGAAATAGATCGAACAACTGAAATTCGAATTGGGCTGTTAGATCTATTTCTAAACCTCAAGCCGTCGCCTCAACTGCGATTAAAATATTTAAAAGAGATGAGCCAAAATAGCCCTTATGTCCTTGCAGTAAGAGCTGTGGTAATTTGGAATGCGTCAAGGTTACTGGTGCGCAAGCGCAAGTTGTGAGGTTCCCACAAGATGCGAAAGGTGGGGTAGCGCGATGAGATAGTCTTGATCGTTGGTCCCACGTTTTTGGTATTGGTATATATATAATATAAACGTTTTTTTGATATACTACGACGGTGGCAAACAAGCATATGGCCCGCCTGATGGGAAGCAGTCTCCGCAGCCTATGTACGCCTGCAACTCCAGAGGAGTCACATGCGCGTTGCCGACCCTAACCCCCCGCACACTCGCTGAGCTCTGGCAACGTTACTCACCGGCAGGAACACATAACTATGAGTATAGGGTATAAACGTTTCCTGACATTTGGGAAAGATCTCGGAAAATTCTGGAAAATACCACTGGAAACAAAGGAAACTTTAATTAAGGAAATGGAGCATTTAGATTCGTATACAAAAATATGAGAGGTTTACGAAATTTTACAATTGAAGATTTCGTCATTTTGGTAATTTTCCGACAGCACTTATGTTATTTACTTAAATGGTTCTAAGATCCTATATGTATAGGCAAATGAAATAAATAAAAATATGTATTACAGTTTGTTATTCATTTCTTGTACGTTGGTATTTTGTTAATTCATTGTAGGTCTTAGTTGTACATAACACTGTACAAATTGTAAAATGAAATAAAATTAAAACAGGAAATAAAATATTAGGTACTTATTTAATCACTAGTACAGATACAAAAATCACTGGGCAATAGAAGTATCGTTTTAGTAACGCTATCATACGAGTATTAAGTAAGTTCGCTCGAAAATAAGTTAAAGTCACATTGTTTAGAGCCTTTTGTACATCTTTATACTCATATGGAGGTATAATATGCAGAGAGCCTATGGAGCCGGGTCCAATACAATAACGCAGTTAGGGTATTGGTGGGGCAGCCCCGCTTCTGTAGGGCATCTGGGATGTTTGCGGGGCGCGTATGGATTGTTTTTTTGCCAGCATACGCAAGCGATTCTCATCCCTGGTGCATTAGGAGTTTTCTACAAGTAAAAGCATTATTACCTACACGTTTATCCCTCAGAGTATGGTCACTATGGTCACACGTAACAAAATCACACTATATTTATAACACAAACCTCCAAAAAATAACAAAGTATCAAGTAGTCTCACACGTCTTTCTCTATTTGTTACAATTACAATTATGACGTCACAAGTCGATTGCGTGCGATCACCGCCGAGGATGCGATCTTCCCCGAATGTTGCGACAGAATGACCCCTGGCAGATGGACATTGGTGTACCTATTCATGTTCAACATGGAAAAGTGCGTATTTACGATCTTTTATTGAAGGTTTTTCAAAGAAAACTCAAAAATGGCCCAACCGATCATGTTCAAAAGTATTTTTTAATACTTTATCCTACGGCTAATCTCCGGATATTTTTTCATAATTTATTTGAACTTTGCTGCGAAAGTTATAGAGGGCTAAACATTATTTCGGCATTTAGAAACATTTTTTTCCAAAAGTATTCAATTTATCCAAAAAAGTCTACACGATGGCCCGGCGTAAGCCAGTCTAAGGGACGCAGCTATGCGGTGGAATGAGATAGCAATATCACTTAACGCATAAATGCCTCTCTTGGACTGGCCTGCGCTGGGCCATCGTGTAGAGGAGCCATTAGAAACATTCAAGTTATTGTTAAAGACCCATTTGATGAAGTGCAATACGTTCGTGGTTTCAGATTTTTTTGGGACATATAGATAGATATATGGCGTGCTCCCCTTAAAACAAGGTCTCCCTTTCAGATAGGGCAAAAATTCTTTCAGATGTCCTCGTCTACAGGTCGCATTTTTCAAAATGGCGGAGTCTTGGGGGTTTGCGAGGTCTACAGCTCGCAGTGCCACTAGTAGGAGATTGTTAACCAAGCGATGAAAGCCACCCATTTCAGTTGAGTTAGTCGGACGTTTGAACGAAGTAAGAGCGAAAATAGTCATAGATTGGTGGTGCCTTTCACCTAACTCAAACACTCTAGGTACTTTTAATTTCGTATACGAGGATACCAAAGAAATGTAAAGCTTTAGGGTTTAAACCCCTTTTTAGGGTTCCGTAGTCAAAATGGCAAAAACGGAACTCTTATAAGTTTCGTCATGACCCGTACGTCTGTCCGTATGTCCCAGCCTGTGGTCACAGCCATTTTTAAAGTTATCTTATAAACTTTATCAATTGACCTTAATATTATCATAACATTTCGGAGATCTGAACTTAGTGTACACATGCGTGCAATATAATAATCAACGAAACGTAACAAGGTTGTTTAATATAGCGAAAATTGTTCACACTACGTTACGAAATGACAATTGTTGGTTTGTTAAATTGGTCGGTTTAAACCCGTCAACATTCTATAACCGTATCTAAATATGATGTTAGGATACTATTAAAGTGTTAACGCAGTCATACAATAGGGATTATAAATACAGGACTTCTAAACGATGACTCACGCTAGACCGGCCCGTGCCCGGGCCGTGGCGTCAGACACGTCATTTTCTATGATGGCTGATCGGTGATCACGTGGTGCTTTCTTTCTTGACTGTAAATAAAATATCTTGACTGTATCACAAAGGACAAAAAAATCGTATGTTGTAAAAAATTCATCTTAAAACTTAAAACTACAATAGTACATTACGATACAAGTGCAAAAAATAGGAAATTCGCAACGAGTGGGGATAAATTAAAACACGACCGAAGGGAGTGTTTTAAATCGACACGAGTTGCGAATTACCTATTCGCAGTACATATGGCCCTTTAAATGTTCGACACAGTAACGTAATATGCTAATTTTCGCACTAGTGCGGTAAAGTTGCACCATATGTACTGTAAAACACGTTATGTCTGTGATCCGCAGTATTATGGCTCCTCTACACGATGGCCCAGCGTAGGCCAGTCCAAGGGACGCATTTGTGCGTTAGAGGGAGCAAGTGATATTGCTATCTCATTTCACCGCATAGCTGCGTCCCTTAGACTGGCCTACGCTGGGCCATCGTGCAGAGGAGCCCTTAGGGAGCCGGCCGCGGGACCGCCGGAACTTGACACCCTTCGGCCAAAACTTCCTCGGCGAAGGTAGCTGGACGTTCCGACTGTAAGGTACCTAAACACAGAGATTTTGCCAATTTTCTTCATAATCTCGTGTTCACATTGCCGAATTACATATAGGTACTGTTACACATGCTGATTACTAGCACGAAAGCACTATTGAGCAATTGCTACTTAGTAGCATGTGTGTCTAAACATTGCTAATAATGAGCATGCTCAGTTTGAATTTGCTCAAAAATCAACGGTCGTGCGATTTTTGGTCATGCTACCTGCAGCGCGGGTGGAGGGGGGCGTGCTTTTAGGGCGTGTGAACAGGTTTGCTTATTGAGCATGCTAGTATCGTAGTATATATATATATAGTATATATGTATAGTATTTTCTTATATAAGTATAGTAGTAAAATATTAAAACTAGCATGCTCATGGCTAGCAAATGTAAACTGCCCATAAGCATGCTCGTATTGAGTATACCCAGTAGCACGCTTTTTAGCATGCTATTTTAGAGCATGTGTAACAGTACCTTATTTCTGTAACTCCACAATAAATTGGGAAATAGTCTCCATCTGATTACATTGTAATTTGTAATTTCGCGGAGACGGCGCTGGCAACTGGGTCAAAGTTTATTTAGGTGGTTGAGTATTTTGTAATTATTAAATTTTTATCATGTGATATTTGCTTGCAACTAGATTACGTTCTTTTTTAATACCACGACGATGGCAATCAAAAATACGACCCGTCTGATGGTAAGCGGTCACCGTAGCCTATGGAGGCCTGCAACTCCAGGGATACTACATGCGCGCTGCCGCCTTCCACCTTCCAACCATCATCTTCCTCGCGTTGTCCCGGCACGGCCCATGGGAGCCTGGGGTCCGCTTGGCAACTAATCCCAAGAATTGGCGTAGGCACTAGTATTTACGAAAGCGACTGCCATTTGACCTTCCAACCCAGAGGGTAAACTAGGTCTTATTGGGATTAGTCCGGTTTCCTCACGATGTTTTCCTTTACCGAAAAGCGACTGGTAAATATCAAGTGATATTTCGTACATACGTTCCGAAAAACTCATTGGTACGAGCCGGGATTTGAACCCGCGAGCTCTGGATTCACTTCAAACTTTTCCTCTATGGGTTGGAAGTTAGAAGTGAACTTATTTTTATAAGCCGATTTCCAAGCGATGTTTTTCTTCTAAGAGTTAATTGTAATAATTTAGGTGCAAGATATGCATTGGTATAAATAAAATAAAAATAATTTAATTCAGACTTCAAAAATCCATGTCTTGTTAGAATTACTTACCTAAACTAGGGAACCTATAGGCTAAGTGTTAGTCTAATTGCAACATTCCTACCTATTTATTATAAAATTTAAGGTGCGACCAGACCGCAGCTTAAAAAACGGTCACGATACGGAATCGCAGTGACGCGTCGTATGCGTACCGTTTTTGACGCATGCTCAGTGACGTGCTTCACTTCACGCGAATCTTTTTTGTTCGCAAAACAGTTGCGTCTTTTACGTCACCGGTGTGGTGTCTGCCATAAGATCTCAGTGTAATATTTTTTGCGATTTTTACGCAGATCAATTTACGGTGCGTCAGCGTATTTTAAGCAGCGGTGTGGGGAGCATGCGTCAAAAACGGTACGCATACGACGCGTCACTGCGATTCCGTATCGTGACCGTTTTTTAAGCTGCGGTCTGGTCGCACCTTAAAAGTAACATCAGTATGATCTTAGGTTTGAACCTAAAACTCAAAACTGTTTCGACGACCGGTTTGGCCTAGTGGGTAGTGACCCTGCCTACGAAGCTGATGGTCCCGGGTTCAAATCCTGGTAAGGGCATTTATTCGTGTGATGAGCATGGATATTTGTTCCTGAGTCATGGGTGTTTTCTACGTATTTAAGTATTTATAAATATTTATTTATTATATATATCGTTGTCTAAGTACCCTCAACACAAACCTTATTGAGCTTACTGTGGGACTTAGTCAATTTGTGTAATAAAGTCCTATAATATTTATTTATTTAAGCTTGCGAGGCCGCTCGCCATACAGGCCACTTTTTTTCATGTGATAGCAAACGAGCAGACTAGCCGCCTGATGGGAAGCGGTAACCGTCGCCCATGGGCATAAGCAACATCGGGGGAGTCACTTATGCGTTGCCGACTCTTGAGAACCCTGAATACATGGGATTGCAAATCGGTTATAACCGTAACCGAAATAATCGGTTTATTTTGACAAAATTTTATAACCGATTATTGGAAACTCGAATAACCAGTTACGGTTTCGGTTATTTATTTAAATACTATGAAATCCCGCCTTTTTGCCTGTGACGCCTGTGATTATAATTTTTGTCATTCGTGTACTTTATTAACGAAATTATACGAAATTTACTTCCCTTATTTATGAAATATTTTGATTGAATATCATATTACGTTCAAGGTCATATTCTAACTTTTACTGTATTTTGTGTGTTTTATTAAAAAACCAAAACTTATACTCACATTCCCTAATACTGTAAGAGATCCCTCTTAGGGATAAGTTTGCCTTTGTACTACAACGGCAATGTCGTGTATACATATTTTTGGCACTTTTTACATATCGATATTTTCAGACGAGATCATACAATAAAGTGTTTACTTACTTACTGTACCTTTATTTTCGTAATTTTTTAATTACTTGATTGTTTGTTATTATAAATTTATCATTTTTTTTTCGAAAATAACTTTAACCGATTATAACCGATTACCGGTAATCAAAACCGGTTATGAGGTTTGGCCAGTTATTGCATTCCCTACTGAATACCAGTTCTTCTAGAACCCCATAACGTAGCGCAAAGGAAATACCTAAGTACCTACTCCACTACTAGTCAAAGTTCCCAAGCAAATGCAAATTTTCTCACACTTTTTTCTCCGAAAATTGATCCGTAACTACAAATTGCTCAATATTAACCAACAAGTAATAACAAAGTGTATGTCTGTCTGTATCGCGGATCGGTTTTACTAATAAGCGGGTAAAAAGTGGCAATTCCATAGTCTGGGTGACCGCTTGCGTGGGAAGAGCGCTAGCGTATCGTGGATATTCTACTATTATTACCTAGTACCGCGAATAATAATACGTTATTTGTGTAATAAAGAATTAATTAATGTGTATAATAATTACGTTTGTAGCGTAGTAATTATGTTTAACTTTTAGTGTATTTAAAAAAAAAAATGTGATGCCAAATCTCCCATAAGCCGTGGCGAAATGCCGGGACAACGCGAGGAAGAAAAAGAAAAAGATTTTGTAATGTAATGTATATAGGTTTTAACCTGATTTTTTTTCATACATTATTTCTACTTTTCTATAGCCTGAACAAGATAATTCTGCATGGCATTTACAATGACAAAGTGTGGCCATGTCATAATTAATGTCAAATATCTTTGCCACTTATAATTACACTTTCTTACTTTGTTTTATTCAAATGGGTGCAAAGTTAGTATGTACGCATTTTATTTAAACCTTTTTTCATTTAGAACATAAATACAGAATGCTTTTTCACAGTTAAGGCATACTCTGCAAATGTAGATAATACTAAACAGCTTTTGGTATGGGAATGGGACCAAACAGAAAATCGCAAAAAATGAGCTATCTCATACTCGTAAAAATCATGCAAATCTCTTATCATCACATATTTTAACTTAACGAAGAGTAATCACTCTTTTTAATAATACGTTTATGCAAAATATTTTCTTGTAAGTAAAACAATTATTTTTAATAAAATTATTAAATTCATCAATGAACTATTCTAGGGATCTTTCAATAAACCAGTGAATTTACATCTAATACAATGATACGGAAAACAAATGTATCTTTTTTTTTATGGAGGATAGGCAGGCGTTTGACCACGATCAAACCTGATGGTAAGTGATGATGCGGTCTACGGTGGAGCACGCTTACCTATGAGATACCTATTTACTCTATTATAAGGCATTAAGTCCGCCATTTGTACAAATTTATATCGTGCAATAAAGTTTAAATAAATAAATAAATAATAAATCATTGTATGTACGTACGTAAGCAATTACTACAGTACAATAATTACGAGTGGAATACTGAACTATTATTTAATTATTAAAATCTTTCGGTGTTGGTTCTATAAAAGTTGTAGGAACGTTGCTACATTTATGACCCACTAATTCCTCTCTCAGAAAATCTAGCTACACTTTGAAAAATCATGTTGTATTATTTAAATTAATAACGTCTGTTAGCATTACCTTCCACAATAAGAAAACAAAGGCAATGTATGAAACAAATGCATTTATTTCAAACATTGTCTTAAATTCAATGTTGATATTATTTATAAAGTTGTATCCACATTATTCTCCCTTAACTATAAAAGCTGTATGTACGCGCGCGTCGGGCTCAGTTCAAATCGGTCCGTTCACAGTGCATCGCACTCGTCACGCATTTAGGTATGTACTCAAATAGGGCCACTTTATTTTTGATAATTAATTAATGTGATAATTCTAGTTTTTAAGTTATAATTACGCGTAGTTTAGCAAAAAGGGTCCATTCTTAGAAAGCCTACGGTGGCCAAGGCCGGCATCGAACTTGCGTGTTTTTTGACATTTATTTCAGTTTATAATTTATATACACCGTGTTTTTTTAATTCCGTTTACTTCGGTGTAAGGGTAAGTACGTTTAAAAAAACTAAATGACATAGTTAAAAAAAAATGTTTTTTTTTTTTGTTAAAAGTGTTTTAATGTTGTTATAACACGGGCATTACATTTAACTCAACCAAACAATTGAAAACTGTGACATATCAATGTCATTTTGAACACCTAATCGTCCGAGATAGTACTTACGTTTAGTAGCAAATGTTGATATAAACTCGTACTAAATACTAATCAATATGTAAACAGGCCCTAAGGCAAGTGCACACGTTCGTAAGGGGATTATCAGATAACAATAAATAATTTCTTATCTCCGAAATTAAGTTAATTAGAATACCAGTGTCTTAGAGAAAGTTACTTAATTTAAGCTTAGGAATGTACCCTATGTAATGAATATGTGACTATTCTACTTAAAAGCTCTTATCATTTTTTTTTTTCCCTAGTGTCCGCCCCTAGCCGCCTAGTGCTTGTGCCTGTGCCCAGCAGTGGGACGTATATAGGCTGTTTTTTTTTCCTCTCTCAAAATGAAAGACAAGAACAAATGACTATCGACGGCTTGTGAGATAAATGTTATATGAGTTTCAGTAAATTTCGCCAAAAAAAAAATTTTTTTTTTTGATTTATTTTTATCAAATTTTGAACGTATTTATTTAACGTACATAAAAAGTTAATAATATTATGGTAAAACTGGCACTGAAAATATTTTTTTACGTTTTTTTTGGAAAAACTAGTTCTTGCAAACGTTACTTGTCACTTTTTGACATCTATCAATAAGGATATTTAGAATACGCCCCATAATGGCATCATCGCGATCAAAAAGGCGTTTTGCACGAAGTTACGATAAGATGTATTTTTTTACATTGGTATTAACTCTGAAACTAGGCGAAATCTAGAAAAGTTTATATGACATTTTAGTCTCTAAATGTAATTAGTAATACACTGTAAAAATCTTTCAGTTTCCTCATGTAGCACCGTGTATAAATAGATGTTAAGATTTATTACTCCAAAAATTCAACATAAATAGAAAAAGATAACCAATATTAAGTATGTGGTAAATCTACTATTAGCTACGTCTGTTATCTTATTTTTACGAGCATTTTTAGTATTAGGTGTTATAGTAAACACCTCTATAATGTAACAGGCACCAGTAATGGAATGGTATAGACAAATCCTGAAAAACAAGTATTTAAATACCATCAGTTTTTAATCGCTGGCAACATTTCACCATAAACAAGAACCAAATAGCTGCTTAAGTTTAATTTTTCATTTATATTTGTTAGTTTGAAAATGTATGGCTCCATACATCCCGTGACTGGAGCAAAAAAACATAGTTTTAATTGGTTAATAATATTGAAACCAATTGCAGTAGCTTCCATTAAATACATAGAAAACATAGAGGACAAATTGGACATTCAACTTTTAAAGCGTAAAGCGGTATGCATTTTACAGGTGTCGGTGATATATCAAAAATACACCACATTTTCTCTTAAATGTCCCATGATTGGTGCCGTGAACATACCATACAGACATAGTAAGTAAGTAATTTTAAATGCTCACTTCATACATTAGTTACCTTAAAAATTAAATTAAATTAAATTAAAAAAAATTAAATATATTTATTTGCATTAAGTTTATAGTTAGTTTTATTACTTAATAAACAATAAGTTGAGATGTATGGTAAAAATAATATAAATAAATATTGAACATTCTTACAGAAATTGGCTGAACCCTACAGTAAGCTCAAGAAGGCTTGTGTTGTGGATACTCAGACAACGATAAATATAATATATAAATATTTAAATACATAGAAAACACGCATGACTCAGGAACAAATATCTGTGCTCATCACACAAATAAATGCCCTTACCGGGATTCGAACCCAGGACTATCGGTCGTCGGCCCTCTACATACAATTTAAAACTCCATATTTTATAACCAATATCAGATTTTCAAACACCGTTAATATTGCATTAACTGAAAATTATATTTATCTATCGTAATAAATTTACAAGTATCTCAAATTGAATTCTTCCATACGGCCCGATTCGAAGGATGATTAAGACACGTTTAAGATCTTGGAAAGATCTTTAAAAGATCGACAACTAAACGACATGTCAAAATTGATGTTAATTTCGATTCCGCTGTGATCCTAATAAGATCTATCTACGATATTTCTCACGTCAAAGTAACATTGGTTGCCCGAATTCAGCTTCTTCTGTCAATTAAACGACATACAAACGATATCTAAATGATAACTTATCTAAACCAGAACTTATCGTTATCGTATTTCATTGTTCGAATCGGGCCGATTGTCACGCGACATAGATAAAATAATTATCATTTTCCAAGATGGCAAGAAGACATACTTACTTAATCTTTCTAGTTTAACCAATTGGTTGACTGGTAGAGAATGCCTTAAGGCATTAAGTCCGCCATTTGTACCTTCATGTATTGTGCAATAAAAATTAAATAAATAAATAATAAATAAGAGAAGACACGATAAAACAGTCAACTATGCTAACCAGAATATTTTAAATACATTCTTTCTTTCCGTGTCGCATAGAACTTTTAGTAACAGTTATTTCACATCAACGAATATCATATTGCATAGTATTACATATTCTTGCGAAAATTAGACAATCCGGGAAATACAGTTTTTCGTCTATTGACCGTTAAAACGGCAAACAAAGCATTAAGTCTCTAGTTAGCACGCCAAATAAAGATTATCATTAAGCTATTCGTTTTTCAAACATTACATAATTGATAATCACTATTTTTCACCCAATTTTTTGTTAATAATTACAATCAATTCAGTAAATCATTCCACACGTTCGTAAAAAGTATGTTTGGACTTGTAAAAACGTTGGCAGATTTCACGCAAGAATTACTTCTAGTTTTCTTTGTATTAAGCCACAAAGTTCTTACGTGACTTATGAAGTCGGTCTGTGTTTTTGTGTGTCTGTCTGTCAAAATGTCGAGAAAGTAAGAGATTTTAATGAACAGCTTTGTTTTGTCGCGTTCCTGTTGATCTTTTTTATAGGCAATGTGTGCAAGTGATATTTTAGTGCAATTAATAATTACGTTTTGCATTAATTATATGTTTCTGCGTATAAATCAAGTAGGTAAATATGTCAATTTTGACTTAACAACGCAACTTTTCAAACTTTTTTTAAAATGGGAGCCCTTAATGACAATATACTCAGACCAAGATAAATTGGCAGCGATTTTGGCAGCCCAGACAGTGCAAATGTTATTTTAAAAGTAGTACAGTCCGATTCGAAGAATGAGATACGATAACGATAAGTTCTGGTTTAGATAAGTTCTCATTTAGATATCGTTTGTATGTCGTATAACTGACAGAAGCAGCTCGATTTGGGCAACCAATGTCACTTTGACGTTAGAAATATCGTAGATAGATCTTATTGGGATCTTCTTCTTCTTTTAAAATATGGCTTCCATCAAATCTATGATGATTTTGCCAATGTCAAGTTACGTTGTAAGTTTTAAGTGTGCTCGTAGAGCATGACGTTGTTCGGTAGTTGCTTTTAGTAAAGAGATAGCTGGACTTTACTAAAAGCCACGATGGATTGCCGGGTGTTGATTAAAACATGGTTAAACGTTCAAGATTAGTTTTTCATTAGCTGCACACTTCTACGATAGTTCACTGCATAATAAGCTATTAATATTACACTTTAAACTACATGAATGAGCAAAACACAAAAAAATATTCTCGAGACGTCTTCGCCATCTTGAATCTCAACGACAACCCCTTATTGGGATCTCAGCGGAATCGAAATAAACGTCAATTATGACATGTCGTTTATCTTTCTTCTTGATCTTTTAAAGATCTTTCCAAGATCTTAAATGGGTCTTAATCATCGGGCCATAAAGAAGAAGTGACCAAGTCCACCGGTGGCCGAGGCGGTAATCAAACCCGCGTGTTTATCTAACGTGGCTAACGTCCTGACCTCCAGACCGCCCGCTCATGGCGGTACCCGTCCCAAATTCTCTGGTATATGCTATCTTTGAAAGGCTAGGCGCCTCAACCACCAACTCTAATGGCTCCTCTACACGATGAACCATCATAGTGGACCACTAAGCTGGGCCAGCGTCTAGAGAGAGTAGTGGTGTCGGATGGCTTATGGCGCGGCGGGATGGGGTGTCAATTTTTGGGCTCCTATACACGATAGCCCAGCGTAGGCCAGTCTAAGGGACGCAGCTATGCGGTGGAATGAGATAGCAATATCACTTGCTCCCTTTAACGCATAAATACGTCCGTTGGACTGGTCTACGCTGGGCCATCGTATAGAGGAGCCAAGGGCAAGCAATCTGTGCTTGCACAGCCTATACGAATTCTATACTGGAATTACAGTATAGCGAGAGAGATGGACTTTTGCTGTTTGACTCAAATATCAATTAACATTTCGTACATACAATGAAAGAAAGCATGATCATCATCAATTACACAAACTTCCCAGCTCCATACTTGTAGTTTACGTATATTCATAATGGAGCTGTATTTGCGTTTCCAACAGGAAGCCACGGTAGAAATGAGGAAGGCACAGACACGCGAACATGTTACTCGGCTATTTTGTCAGCTATGTTATTACTATTCTAGTTATCTTCAAAATTAATCAGTCTAATCAACTGTTAAAGATATTTGGTGCAAATAATTGGCAAGTTACGCCAATCTTCGGTTACAAGATTTTCTGCGTGTATTTTGAATGGTTTAGGCCATAAATAAACTTTTGTAGGTTTTACAAATAATGTATAGCCTGTCCGATTCCTAAGATCAAATTTTGATCTTAGAATAACGGACAGACTATAGGGACCGTGCGCGTTGGAGGGTCTGCCATCTTTTGGCCTGAATCGGAACAATAAACATGTAAAGTTACATGTCACGTGTTTTGTTGTGCATGGTAGGTTCTGCCATCTCGTGGGATACATTGGAACAATAAACATCAAATTTACGCCTCGCGCCAAAAATCTGACGGCTCCTGTGCTGCCTCCTACAGTTCATGCACGCTCCCTATACGCCTTTTATTTTGCCTCATAAAATGTTTGTTTATAATTCAAAACGTCGCATTTAATGACGCGACGTTATAACCGTCAAAAGTGAACACGATGGACGTAATACATTGCCGCTCTAAAAAAAAACAACGGGTTGCACTCCGGGAGTGCCGACAGAAGTGAAAACTTGAATATTAACGTTGTGCATCTTGCCAATGTCAAGTTACGTTGTAAGTTTTAAGTGTGCTCGTAGAGCATGACGTTGTTCGGTAGTTGCTTTTAGTAAAGAGATAGCTGGACTTTACTAAAAGCCACGATGGATTGCCGGGTGTTGATTAAAACATGGTTAAACGTTCAAGATTAGTTTTTCATTAGCTGCACACTTCTACGATAGTTCACTGCATAATAAGCTATTAATATTACACTTTAAACTACATGAATGAGCAAAACACAAAAAAATATTCTCGAGACGTCTTCGCCATCTTGAATCTCAACGACAACCCCTTATTGGGATCTCAGCGGAATCGAAATAAACGTCAATTATGACATGTCGTTTATCTTTCTTCTTGATCTTTTAAAGATCTTTCCAAGATCTTAAATGGGTCTTAATCATCGGGCCATAAAGAAGAAGTGACCAAGTCCACCGGTGGCCGAGGCGGTAATCAAACCCGCGTGTTTATCTAACGTGGCTAACGTCCTGACCTCCAGACCGCCCGCTCATGGCGGTACCCGTCCCAAATTCTCTGGTATATGCTATCTTTGAAAGGCTAGGCGCCTCAACCACCAACTCTAATGGCTCCTCTACACGATGAACCATCATAGTGGACCACTAAGCTGGGCCAGCGTCTAGAGAGAGTAGTGGTGTCGGATGGCTTATGGCGCGGCGGGATGGGGTGTCAATTTTTGGGCTCCTATACACGATAGCCCAGCGTAGGCCAGTCTAAGGGACGCAGCTATGCGGTGGAATGAGATAGCAATATCACTTGCTCCCTTTAACGCATAAATACGTCCGTTGGACTGGTCTACGCTGGGCCATCGTATAGAGGAGCCAAGGGCAAGCAATCTGTGCTTGCACAGCCTATACGAATTCTATACTGGAATTACAGTATAGCGAGAGAGATGGACTTTTGCTGTTTGACTCAAATATCAATTAACATTTCGTACATACAATGAAAGAAAGCATGATCATCATCAATTACACAAACTTCCCAGCTCCATACTTGTAGTTTACGTATATTCATAATGGAGCTGTATTTGCGTTTCCAACAGGAAGCCACGGTAGAAATGAGGAAGGCACAGACACGCGAACATGTTACTCGGCTATTTTGTCAGCTATGTTATTACTATTCTAGTTATCTTCAAAATTAATCAGTCTAATCAACTGTTAAAGATATTTGGTGCAAATAATTGGCAAGTTACGCCAATCTTCGGTTACAAGATTTTCTGCGTGTATTTTGAATGGTTTAGGCCATAAATAAACTTTTGTAGGTTTTACAAATAATGTATAGCCTGTCCGATTCCTAAGATCAAATTTTGATCTTAGAATAACGGACAGACTATAGGGACCGTGCGCGTTGGAGGGTCTGCCATCTTTTGGCCTGAATCGGAACAATAAACATGTAAAGTTACATGTCACGTGTTTTGTTGTGCATGGTAGGTTCTGCCATCTCGTGGGATACATTGGAACAATAAACATCAAATTTACGCCTCGCGCCAAAAATCTGACGGCTCCTGTGCTGCCTCCTACAGTTCATGCACGCTCCCTATACGCCTTTTATTTTGCCTCATAAAATGTTTGTTTATAATTCAAAACGTCGCATTTAATGACGCGACGTTATAACCGTCAAAAGTGAACACGATGGACGTAATACATTGCCGCTCTAAAAACAAACAACGGGTTGCACTCCGGGAGTGCCGACAGAAGTGAAAACTTGAATATTAACGTTGTGCATCTCTGATATTTTGGAATGGTCAGGGAATAATTTTGCACGAATTGCTTTAATTATCAGTATAAAAGTATTATTTACTTATGTGATAAAATACAATATTCATTTATTGCGCTATCGTACACAAACATGACAATTTATATTACATTAAAAATTTTGCACTTCAGAACTATTACAATTATTTAACATTAAAAAGTTTATCTCTCCGAAAAATCAACTTCCATCCATAATTTCAACGACTACGTCACGTGTCATATGAATTTTCAATCTGTCGAATCTGTCGGTCACGTGTCCTGTCGCGAGTTTAACATTTTTTCCCCATCACAAAAAGTGCACAGCGCCACTAAAGAAGTTTTCACTTCAAAAAATCTGAAATGAAGTATGCTCTGGTGGTTAAAACTGTGTGGAGCAAAATGAGCGAAAAAGGCAGATACCGTTTAGTCGCTAGTGTTCAAAAGTACAAAAAATTAATAATTAACCATAGTAACTTGCCAAGAAAACTTCATTTATTATTACAAATAGATTCGGAAAGTGTAAGATAAATTTGTGCCTAGAATTTGGTTCTATACAGCTCGGTACAAAGGTCGATCATCTACCTACTAAATATCAAAACTAACTCAAAACAAAAATGGACACGTAATTTGCTCCGATACTATTGACACTGACTATGTTAACGGCATCAATTATGGGACATTTAAGAGAAAATTTCGAGTAGGTTAGGTATCTTTGATATTTCACCGATAACTGTAAAATTTCTACCGCTTTACGCTTTAAAAGTTGAATGTCCAATTCGTCCTTTATGTTTTCTATGTATTTAACGAAAGCAACTGCAATTCGTTTCAATATTATTAACAATTTAAAACTGTGGTTTTTTGCTCCAGTCATGGGATGTATGGCGCCATTAATTTTCAAACTAACAAATATCAATGAAAAATTAAACTTAAGCAGCTCTTTGGCTCTTGTTTATGGTAAAATGTTGCCAGCGATTAAAAACTGATGGTAAATACTTGTTTTACGGGATTTGTCTACACTATCCCATTACTGGTACCTGTTGCATTATAGGGGTGTTTACTATACAATGTAAATATTTGTGCCAATGTAATTGCAAGAAAGGAGAAATTAATACTTCAAACGAAATATTAATCTTCATCTATATGTCAACTTTACGCCCATAATATTAGCAAATATATATTAACGATAATAACATAATACACTAACACATCCGTTGAAAAGGTCAGCTTTTAAATACGCGGTCAAACGCATTACTGCTCTTTTGTGCGTTGGGTAACGCGGCCTTAATGATAATAATGATGGCAGAAATGTTAATCGTATTGTACTTAATATTGACCGGGATATGGACCGTGATTACCTTTTGTTTTTGAGCTCCCGATATTTCGACGCACTTACATGCATCTTGTTCACGGGTAGCTGAAGATAGCGGATGGGGGATAAAAGTCTAGTGAAACTAACCGTGAATCATTCAAAACTGTTAATCGTACCTACTGTATTTTGTGTAATAATATGAGGAAGGGAGCTGACATATACAGAGGATTAGTATAACTAGCTTAAATCTAAAATAGGCCCTTGAGGCGTTGTACCAAGGATGCTGGCTTTCCTCGTTATATCGCAATGCTGATACGTTGTGCGAGGAAGCTGCCAGCTCTTCGGTCACCAGTTACGTCAACCAGACGCTTCGCGGTTTCTTAAAAAAACTTGTGCGCGCTTGGACCCCATGGACCTAGAATGGTACAAAATGGTATTCTCTGCCGAGGCTCTTATATTTATTATGATTCAAAATTTCGGCGCTTTCCGCCGTTGCGCCCGCTTTTACATTAGTCCATTGGAGGTGGGATGGTGCCAGTGTGTCTACGTAGGTAGCATCCCACACTAACATCCGTCCCAAGCTCCAAGGAACTAAGGACACCCCATCAGGCCTCTTGCCATTCACTTAAGTAAAATGTGACATGTTATTTTTGTTATAATGTGTAAATAATTTTTCACGTCAGCAGGTGGAACAAGGGTAATTTGCTGCTTAAAAACAGTAAGCAAAATCTCATTTTGCTCACTGAGTGAGACAAAATAACATTCAAGTGACCTTTATATTCGAATGCCATTTCAACGTGCCGGGCCTAATTCAAGTTAGATATATTTGGATTCTATTGTCTTTGTCCCTTTCACGTCATTAGCAAAAAGAAAGAGTAAAAAAGTGCATACGTAATTCAACGGTATATTGACGGTTTATAATAGACCCCCGAAATAAGTCAGACCGCATCGTTCCAAAACACTCTTCAAGACTTATTCGTAATAATTAATTAATGAAATAAACGTGTAAAATGTAATAAAAACACCATATTTTACATATTTTATTATACAATCAAAACAATAAACTTAAAAAAATTACGCAATTGTTAGGTGCGCAAAGTAAATAATTCTACTTTTAACGATCTCTACTATAGTTGACAAATAGGTTATATCCGCGATTCGGACCGTCTTTTAAAATTTTTTTTTTATCAAAAAAAGTTGTCGATTGAACTGTCAATTGATGTTCGTTATTTCATTATTTCCGTATTATTTTATTGAAATTTCTTTCGTTTTGTTTTATTGCGGTAATTAAACTTAATTGTTACAATACCTTAAAAACATGAGTGAAATAGTGATGAAGACGGACTACATTTTTTTCAGGTTGTATTTTTACCTTTCAAATATGTACTCACTGCTGCCGTGAATTTTTTTGTGTACTACAAGAGATCAAAGTTATTTACATCTCGTGCGCTTTTGAGTCGGTTACTACCTACGCTCAATATTCTAAATTAGATTATAGAATCTTTCGCTTGCACGGCACTCAAAATAAGCACTCGAAGAAATATGAAGCTTTGTTCTCTTGTTGTACAAATAACTATTAAATTTTTCAAACACTTAAACAAATATAAAACAGATTACACTAACCAAGAAAATTAAATTACAAGATATATAGTAAAACAAATAAGATTTTTTTCATAAAACGTACAAAGTAATCTTAAAAAGCTCTTAAAAATACTTCACAAATAAATGATACGAGTATATCCAAAATACTGCCTACTATCTATACGATTGTTAACCATAGGTTTTTCACAACGAAGATTCTCATCTAAATTTCAAATCGTTTCACAAGTCTCCCACAGAGTTGCGTTTGCGCATAATGACGCCAAATTGTAGTCGAGATTAAACTCGGGCGTTTTGTTTCAAAACTAGCTCTTATTGTATTGATAAACAGTTCTCTCAGGGATGATGACATATGGTTAATTTTATAATAGGTACCTATAACAAAAAAAAAAAACGTTTATTTAGAGTACAAAACTAAGAATCTATAAAACCGTCATTCGGCCTATTCTCATGTACGGCTGTGAGGCCTGGACACTAACTCAAAAAGAGGAAAGTCAGCTCCTGATAGCGGAAAGAAAAGTGCTCAGGAAGATCTTGGGACCTGTCCGAAGTGACGACGGCTCCTGGAGGATCCGGAAAAATGCCGAGATCGAAGAGTTGGTGGCTGAGCCCAATATCATAGGCGTAACTAAATCCCACAGACTTCGCTGGCTCGGTCACCTACTCAGAATGGGGAAGGATCGCGTAGTCAAGGAAGCGTACTTGGGGCGACCAACCGGCCGTCGTCCGAGCGGGCGCCCCAGGTACCGCTGGTGTGATATCGTGGAGGCGGACCTGCGTCGGCTGAATGCCAATTCATGGCAGGAAACCGCGCTGGATCGGGACAGGTGGCGTTCTCTCGTTACGGAGGCCAAGATTCTTTTTGGATCGCTGAGCCAAAGCAGTTAGTTAGTTATTCACGTTTCATGCCTTATAAATATTTACAATATACTTGCCAAACCACAGAGTGGTTTGTTGGCAGACGAAGCTCCTATAATATGCAAGCTAGGTAGACTATATGTTACTTATATTTTTATCTATTTAACCTCTTACCGCATGCGCAGCCCTATATAGCAGTTATAATATTCAATTCTATTGATAGCTAATAAAGTTTATTTTTTAACAGATATAATACTTTTGTTTACGACATGAAGTAAGGGGTTAACGCTACAATCTGATCATACAGTATAAAAACCGAACTGCCAAGGAGTGGAATGCCCTGCCCGAGTCTGTGTTTCCGCATGAGTACAATCTGGATCTCTTCAAGGCAAGAGTAAATAGGTATCTTGTAGGTAAGCATGCTCCACCGTAGACCGCATCATCACTTACCATCAGGTGATATCGAGGAACGCCTGCCAATCCTCCGTAAAAAAAGATATTAAAGAAGTAATAAGCTATTAACTATCACAGCTAAAAATAGTACATTACGATACAAGTGCGAAAAATAGGAAATTCGAAACGAGTGGTGATAAATTAAAACACGACCGAAGGGAGTGTTTTAAATCGACACGAGTTGCGAATTACCTATTCGCACATGTATCGTACAACGTTTTACAGTACATATGGCCCTTTAAATGTTCGACATAGTGACGTAATGTGCTAATTTTCGCACTAGTGCGGTAAAGTAGCACCATATGTACTGTAAAACATATTTCTTATAGTCTGTGGTACGCCAATATGCTGGGAAAAATTAGTAAAAAAAAAATCTTTTTTTCGTATAATTTTTATTACGTACTGGTAACAAAATAGTGTATAGAAATCTACTAGTATTTACTTTAACATATCCTGAAACATTTATTCATATAAAATTAACTAGCCTCAAACTTCGCGTAGAAGTCGTTAAATACGTTTTCATCACACTTGCTCGAAAAATATCTTATTTCGTGTATGTTTATGAAGGACAAAGGCCTATATTGTTCCCGGGGGAGTTATAGATTATGAAGGGAGTTCTAGTTTTTCTTTTATTTATGTTACTAATTCATACAAACTAAGTAGTGTAATAGTACATTACAAGTGCGAAAAATACAAATAATTCGCAACGAGTGGAGATAAATTAAAACAGCCAAAGGGAGTGTTCGAAATCGACAAGAGTTGCGAATTACCTATTCGCACATGTATCGTATAACGTTTTACAATACATATGGCCCTTTAATTTTTTAGAGAGTTGCGTAATGTCCTAATTATCGCACCAGTGCGGTAAAGTAGCACCATATGTACTGTGAACTCTTTAAAAAGATAAGTTCAAGTTCTATTTCGTCTATATTTCTTATTCTTGAAGAGCCCTAATTTCTAGGTATTGTCTGAGCACTTGTCGTAAGTCTAGATCTGCATATCATCTTACCAATACCAAACACCAGCACAATTTCATAAACAAGGAAGTTAATATGTGACCACAATCACAGCAAAGTGTCGACACATATATATTGTGGTTTCAAAAAATAATTGTTACTCGTACTTTGTCTCGGTTTGGATTACATTACGTTTTGACACCGGTCTGGCCTAGTGGGTAGTGACCCTGCATATGAAGCCGATGGTCCTGGGTTCGAATTGTGTGATGAGCACAGGTATTTGTTCCTGAGTCATGGATATTTTCTATGTATTTAAGTATTTGTATATTATATATATCGTTGTCCTGAGTACCCACAACATAAGCCTTCTTGAGCTTACTGTTTGACTTAGTCAATTTGTGTGATCATGTCTGATATAATTTGTTTTATTCATATCAGCAGGCGTATGATGATTGGGGTTTTTGACTTGATTGGATACGCTAGTTTTTAACACAGCGTGAATGTATACACGTGTATTTTTTTTATACTACGAAGGTGGCAAACAAGCATACGGCTCGCCTGATGGTAAGCAATCTCCGTAGCCTATGTACGCCTGCAATTCCAGGGGAGTTACATGCGCGTTGCCGACCCTGAACCCCTCCCCCACCCCTCGTTGAGCTCTGGCAACCTTACTCACCGGCAGGAACACAACACTATGAGTAGGGTCTAGTGTTATTTGGCTAAGGTTTTCTGTAAGGTGGAGGTACTTCCCCAGTTGGGCTCTGCTCTAGATCTGGAATGACACCCGCTGTGCTGTGTGTTTATAGATTTTCCTTTTTTTCCAAATTAGCAATACAGCCCTGCCACACAAAGCGACATGACATTCACAATGCCCATACCTCTCTTCATAAATAGTTGTAGAGTGTAGAGAGGGTAGAGTGTATATGTTTCTATAAATATGTGTAATACACATATTTGTAGTCGGTAACCGCGACCATCATCACCTGGGTGTTTAGCCAACGTGGCAATCGTTAACGCACCGTAGCGCAGCCATCTCTCTCTCTATTACTCTTCCATATTCGTGCGAAAGTGACAGTTCCGTTTCGTTGGCTACGGAGCGTTAATGATTGGCATGTTGGCTACGCGGGCCTACACTCGTAAGATATATAGATGTATAGATATTGGCTATGTGCGAAATTGGTGATAGCGTAAATAGAAGCGACGACAACGGACGTCGTGGTGAAAATATGAACTTCCAGGGGACGATATTTTCATACTTTTTGGCAAATGTCAACTGTCAAATAAGACTGCCCTGAGCCGGTAGGAAGAATTGTTAGATTCCCTGATGACGACCGGTCTGGCCTAGTGGGTAGTGACCCGGCCTATGAAGCCGATGGTCTCAGGTTCAAATCTTGTTAAGGGCATTTATTCGTGTGATGAGCACAGGTATTTGTTCCTGAGTCATGGATATTTTCTATGTATTTAAGTATTTATAAATATTAATATATTATACATATCGTTGTCTAAGTACCCTCAACACAAGCCTTATTGAGCTTACTCTGGGACTTAATCAACTTGAGTAATAATGTACTATAATATTTATTTATTTATACAACAACACCGTTTACGAGCAAGTGTGATGAAAGCATAAGTACTTATTATTGCGTTTCATACTTATTCTTCTAGGTCCTCGCCCGATTCCGTTACGCGGGGTCGGCTTTCTTGATTTTGAGGCGCCATCTATTCCGCTGTTTTGCATCGTCGACAGACAGGCCACATTCCTTCATGTCCTTCTGGACGTTAGTCATCCACGTGGTCTGTGGCCTGCCCTTCCCTCTCTTTTGTGTAGTCATGGAAAGGCACTTTTTAAGGTCATCGTGTCTACGCTGCACATGCCCAAACCATCTCAGTCTAGTCTCAGTTATTTTATTTTATTTTATTTATTAGGAGAACAAACAGAGTAAAATGTACATAAGGTTCTATTAAAACTAACTTACACGTACCTATGCATTTTCCTCCACGACAGTCCTCACCGAGATACACAGTCCAGTTCAGTTTACTTATTCTAATTATGATATGAACATCTATTTTCAATTGGCACAAACTATTGCATGTTAGTAAACAAAAACAAACAAATTATAGCATCTTATGTGTAAAGGCTATATTTACAAATAATAATTATTGGATTTCTATTTTTGCAAGGAAAAGAAAAGGTAATCTAATTAACATATGATGTGACTTATTAACTATCAGTCTTCTGGGATTATTCCAAGGATTTGCTTTTTAAATTGAATTTTGGTAGTGTTAAAGATGTCGACTGAGACGAGGCTTTTATTGTATGTGTCGCAAATGCGACGCAGTGGCGCTCGCATCCCAGCGGTGGTGGCGCACGTGGGCACGGCGAACAGGGCCATAGAGCGCGCCCCGCTCCGCGGCACCCGGAACCGCATGAGTTAAAGCAGCTCGCTGCTGTTGTACTCGCAGTTACCGACTTTCATACTTATTATTGCTTTTAATTTTATTTTACTAAACTAAGGAATCTAAATCTACACTTCCCATCAAAGGCCCGTGGGAAGTAGCGATAGCAACGCAAGCGCAATGCCATAATATTATCGTCTCATTATATTTCATATTATGATTTAGAGATAGCGTTCTCACAATTTGGCAATGTGTTAATTTTGTGTCAATGTCATTATATTTAGAGGCCCTATTTTTATGTGCCTGATCGCTATGTGCACGACTGTCACGCAACCTAGCGTCCGCAAGTCAAGGGGAAAACGTCAATTCACTACATCTTATAAAATTACTCCAAAACTAAAGACTTCTAAACGGATTTTCAAACGACTTTCATCTATCAATAGAGTGATTCATGAGGAAGGCTTAGGTATATAATTTGTTAAGGTTTTGTGTAAATGGGTTGAAATATAACGATGTTGTCGGAAAAAATCACGCTGGCTAGGAGCTTTAAACGTAAACGCCGCCTTATCCGTTTGAGCTATAACAACACAATGTATGGTGGGGTTGTCTCTCTTTCATGGATCTACAAAAAAGTCCGCGATGTTGCATGTCTATCTTTTAAGGATAACTTACTACACCCATTCTTAACTTCTAGAAAAGGATTACATAATATGTGGCATTTGCAAAGTTATTTACTTGCGTTAGTTACTTTACGTTAGTTATATTAAGCATTTCATACAGATTACGATGGTCCCTTACACCATACAATTTAAATGAATATTTCAGGAGTAATCGTAAACTAAAGTTTCATTTCGAGCCATATAACTTGTACGAACTCTGAAGACGCTATCCGCAGTTAGTTCAAATTTTTACCACCTTATGCGCTGGCATCGCTTTACTTGCCCCCACCATGCACTTCGCACGGTCCCATTGCAAGTGTCGCAGTCCAATTTTAATGGCTCCTCTACACGATGGGCCATCATACTGTCCCACTGAGATGGGCCATCGTGTAGAGAAGGTAGTATGTATGTAAACCCATTTATTGCACATAAACAGGTTAACATAAAACAGACAAAATAAAACAAAAAAAAAATGTTATGTACACAGGCGAAATTATCCGTAAAAGGGATCTGTTCCAGCTAACCTTTGCGATAATGCAAAAGGATCAAACACTAACAGGTGAAATACTAATCAATATGAACAATAGCAATATGAGAATTTTGGATACACATAAAAGTAGGACGAGAGCAATAAATAATAATACCAGGTAGTGGTGTTAGATTGCTTAAGATGGCCACGGTGTCGATTTTTCGTCCGCACATCGAAGGTAGTGGGCCAGCGATGGTGCATATGCATCTACACGTCTCTTATCCATCGCATGGCCATTTCGCTGGTCCATCGTGTGAAGGAGCTATAAGATGGACTTTTTACAATATCTTATGTATGTGACAGTTCAGTTTAGTAGGTATGAAAAATTTAGTTCCAATAAAATTCCGCAATATGGCGCGTGATTATATATTACTGGTCAGGCTTTACCTACTGAAATCGGTTCATCCATTTGGGATCTGCGATACAACAGACAGATACTCATATATACATCTTAAATAATATATATGTGTTCAAGTAAATAAATACCCATCTATTTAATGCTATAAAAATGAAGGACACAATTATTACGCCATTAACTTGCTCTTCTTGAAAATAATGCAGGTTAATATGCTTTCGATTCACGTAAATGCAATACGTACATTTATTATGCTGTTATTATAAGGCCAGTATATTGGATTGTAATTTTATCTGTATTTTGTAATAACATAAGTAGATACACTCATTTTTATTAGTAATTCCGATTTATGACATATGGTGATTGTAATAAGGTAGATTTTGGATCTTGCAGTTTTTGGAATAATAGAAATGAGTGTTGCTCGTTCTACGATTTATTGAAGACTGCAAGATCCATAATCAACCTTATTACAATCACCATATGGTCCAAACGGAACCGGATAGCAGCAAATATAATATTTTTACATCTTGGTGAAAAAATCTTTACAACGAATTAGTAAAGTTTTTTTTTATTTACATATACTTACTTTAAAACTTTAATGTCTTCAAATCTGAAATTTTGCGGTTTCGGTCTGTCAGTAGGTATATCTAAATCAAGTCACATAGAGGCAACGTCACACCTAAAAAGCCGTTTTTCACTAAGTTATAATAGAAAAAAAATCACAAAAATTTACATTTTCTCTAAAAAACAAGTTTGATTTCAGGAAACTTTGTGGGACATTTTAGTCTCTAAATGCGGTCAAGAATACACCATTAAAATCTGTCGGGTTTGATTGGCCCACGGTGAATAATTAGTTATTGTTTTAAAATAATTTATATATTTTCTGCTGTCTGTACGTTTCCCACAAAGGAAACAAACGCCATTGCGCCGCATGGCTAGTTTTTGCTGATGCATTTATTGGTTTCTTGCCCGTCTGTGTCACAGTTTGATTCAATGGCAATATATTATAGGCATCTATAAGACAAATCAGATGAAATATGATGGTAATGGGGTGGTTTAAGGTCTATTAGGATCAAAAACGTTGGGGAAAACGGGCGTGGTTACGGTGAGCATTATGAAAGTCAACTATTTGGGAACTTTTTAAGGCGTTCATCGTATAGCTTTCAAGGGTCCCCAGTTAGCTCGGTTTTCCATACAAACATAGTAACGGCTAGCTAGATTGCTCTGAAACTTTGTACTTACAATAAGATAAGGTATATCTCGTCCTGTAATTACTTTATGTACATAGCTTAAGATATCATACCTATAGTTTAAAAAAAACGAATTTAAAATTTCATAAAAAACTTGTTTTTGCTCTATCTCATTTTTTTTATAAACAGGAGCTATAAACTAATTAAAGGACTAGATCCTCATGTCATAATGTGTATGAGCAAAGTTTCATTACATCCGACACGTAGTTTTAAGGGCTCCTCTACACGATGGCCCAGCGTAGGCCAGTCTAAGGGACACAGCTATGCGGTGGAATGAGATAGCAACATCACTTGCTCCCTCTTACGCATAAATGCGTCCCTTAGACTGGCCGTCGCTGGGCCATCGTGTAGAGGAGCCATAAAATTAGAACGAAACTCCCTTTGTATGGGAAGGTGAAGTTGGCCGAGCTTGCCGGGGACTTAAGAAATAAAACTGTATAATCAAAGTTTTGACCCATTGTTATTTTATTATATTCGGAAATTATTAATTTAAATACAAATTGTACTTCCTTAAAAACCTGGGTACTTTTTCTAGAGCCTAAAATATTGTCACTAAAAAAAGTAACACGAGTAACAATTTTATTGACATTGTAAAATATTTAAAGTAATTATAATTACTTTCAGTTATTAATACTGTACCCCCAGTGTACATTTATTCGATGGCGAGACGTGACGTACGCGTTTGCGTTAAGTCTCATTTTGTATGGAATTTTGAGTTTCCAAAACGTCCTGCTTGGCGCGCTGTTTCTAAATCCCATACAAAATGAGACTTAACGCAAACGCGTAGGCTATCGAATAAATTTACACTACCTCTGATCATAGGTTCATTGTTTAATTGAATAAGAACAATATTAAATGATATATTCAAAAAATATATAGGAATGAAAATAAAGTTATTTACGATGTAAGTGCAGAAAATAGGAAATTATCTATTCGCACGTGTATCGTAGAACTTTTTACAGTACATATGGCTCTTTAAAGTTTCGACATATGCACGGAAAGTGCTCATTCCCGCACCCGTGCAGGAATGTAGCACCATATGCACTGTAAAACATTTTGTCCATATAGAATGGATAAAATGACACATTAAGCATGAATATAAAGTCATGCTAAAATTCTGGTAACAATAGGCGGTCTTATCTCATACCTAAGTGTTTTTGTAAGAACAGTTAAAGATTGCGAATTACTCATAACATGCGAAGATCATTAAATCAAATATTGATACGAGAAAGCCACAAAATTCGTCGTCAATACAGGAAGAAAAATAGTAATTGCAATTGACGATCCGTAATTGCCATTAGTATTTAGTATTTCATTTAATGCAATGTATCGGTTACATTCTTACATTAATATTCTCAATTGTATCGAAACACGCATCTACAGTAATAATTGACAGGAGTTTATTCCTACTTAAATTCCAGAGGAGAAAAGAAGTTATTACATTGAAAAAAATATAAGCCGAGCTCAATGAGTAATTCAAAAGTTAACTTCAGTAATAAAATAATACCTACATTCACTGAAAAATTAACTGTCGACCACACATTCAAGTAGAAGTAAAATACAACATGTTAACTGTCTGAACATGTCTAAGTATTGAAACTATAAGGGTTCCGTTTTTTGCCATTTGGCTACGGAACCCTAAAAACGATAAAAAATAAACGAACAGTCACTACCTAAATGTTTGCTACTCAAAACAGTAAAATTTACTGCCTTTCCGGAACAGTAAAATTTACTGTTTTGTTCGATAGGTTGATATGGGACTGTTTAAAGCATTACACGTTAATGCAATTTAAAAAAAAAAATCTGTGTTAAAAGTCGGCTCTCCATTTATCCTCTTAAGGCCCAGCCATAGAAATGAAAAATCCAAAATTTGCCACTGGAATTTGAACCTATAGTGCACGGACTACATTAGATTTTATTTTGTTTTAAAATTGCACGAAACAAAACAAATGCAACTCTGCCCTAATTGAATATGATTTAAATTTCATCGAACTGAATAAGTCCTATAGGTAGGACCTTGGGCCTTACGAGGTTAAAACTACTCCATTTTATGTTATTTGGCCCATCGCTAAGCAAAACTTTAACCGGGAGCTGATCCTTTAAACATTGTTTTATTAGGCTAATTTAGTTTCCGCTGTTGATGCTGGACAAAGGCCAAGGGCCTCAACTCGTTTCCTTCATTCGATTATGTTGTATTTTCCCACCAATTCGTGTAGAATGCATCCAAGTCATCCCGCCATCTCCTTCTGTCTGCCTGAACCCGGACCGCACTTTCTGTGGTGATCCGTGGGTCTACCTTAGTTCCGTGGGTCATTGTTTTATTTAAATTTAATCTAAACTTCCTTCCTTTAACAATTCAACAACTAATCAGGTCAAATCACACAGCAATTCCTTCAATCAATCCTTACGTTCAATATGTTCATACAATTACCAACATCATTTTACCACAAACAATATCCTTAACCCACACTAATAAGAACTGTTTCGGCTTGTAATTTGATTTCCAAAGCGCAATATCAATGCAGTAAATACAAACTTTATATTGCGGTTGTTCAATTTGATAATAATTTTTAATACAATAAGATAAAGCCGGAATTGGCTTGAGTTTTAACTTCTGAATGGAATAGCCATAATTAGTGTAATTTGTATTGTGAAGTTTTTGATCGAATGTATCTTTGTATTCGATATAATTATCGTGCAACGTTATGTGACCACGTTTTTGTCGATTATCGATTGGTCGGACTTCGATTTAAGTACCTTGTGTTTCCTACTATGTATAATTCCAATTATGCAATACTTACATAGCAATATAACCTAACCATAATAACTATTTATTACACACCTTAATAAAAGAAAAGGTACAAATCACAATCGTAGAGGTAATACAATCAGGCGATTTCTTCTAGAAAACTTTTGGGTATTGGGGAAATTAAATGCAACAAAACATTAATAATAAATACGCTACTATTTTTAATCTGGTGATCGTGTGTTCAAATCCAGGCTTGTAGTACTAATGAGCGAATTCGCGATTACCGATAACATTTGATATATACCACTAGATGTTCGGTGCAGGAAATGATTGTAAGGAAACTTGCATACATCCGCGAAGAAATTAAAAGGTGTAAGTATGTGAAGTGCGTGGGGATTATAGCCTGTCGTGCATGAGATAAGGCCTGAAATACCTCGAAAAATCATGATTATAATATAATCATTCACAACTTGTGCATTTAGGAAGTCGAAAATTCAAAAATTTATATAAAAATAGTGGTTTCACCTACAGTCATTATTCTTTTTTGTATTGATAGCAAATTTAATCTACTTTTTGGAACTATGCATAACTCAATACCTGCAACAAGGTACTTTTCCATGTGCACTGACACATATACAGTATTCTTATAAACTTAATGTAAGATGGAATAATTAATGTTAAATTTTGTTTGTTTTCAGATATTCTAAGTTCGTCACAAGATGTCCCCTCTCAGATTATGCGGAGTTCGGCTCCACTCCGTTGGAGTGTTGGCTGTGTTAATGTACCTTCTAGACACATCTTTGGCTGTAAGTATGGTACCTGATGCTTATGAAGTAATGATTATTTATTTATTTTATTTATTTAGGTACCTAACCCACCATGGGTGTAGGCAGGTAGGAGCAGGGGGGGCATAGTAATCTCGACTTGTGTCAATTATCATATCCACTTTCTACAATCCTACATACACAAAACAGTAAAACTGTTTTGTTGTTTTAATACTACGTCGGTGGCAAACAAGCATACGGCCCGCCTGATGGTAATCAGTCTCCGTAGCGTATGTACCCTACGCCTGCAACTCCAGAGAAATTACATGCACCCTCGTTAAGCTCTGGCAACCGTACTCACCGGCAGGAACACAACACTATGAGTAGGGTCTAGAGTTATTTGGCCGCGGTTTTCTGTAAGTTGGAGTTACTTCCCCAGTTGGGCTCTGCTCTAGATCTGGAATGACATCCGCTGTGCTGTGTGTTTGTAGATTTTCCTTTTTTTTCCAAATTAGCAATACAGTAAATAAAAATTAAAGCGAACCTATCCTAGAATATATTATGCTGAAGCGATCGACATCAAAATCAAAGTGATTTGTTAAGATTTAGTTAGTGGGAACCGTTTTCTCCCAAAATGCAAATTTCATAGAAAAAGTACAATTATTTCATTAGGATCGCATTGCTATTCTTTCCTCTTAAGGCGACAAGTCCATTTGTACTCCTTTGTAACTTGTGCAATAAGTTTAAATAGATATAAATGTACATAAAAAAATTGCCAAAATGCCTGTTAAAATACTATGACAAAATGACATTTCGTGTAATGTGTCGTTTCCAAGCAAAAATTCCCACTTTGTTGCTTGCCATAAGGACGTTTTGACAGTTTCTTCGTATAAACATAAAAGCAAATCTCGTCCTTATGGTAAATTGGTAATCGAAAAGTGGTACCTTTTTTATATATACAATCTTACACAGAATATATCGACCTAGCCCCAAACAAATCAAAGTTTAAGCTATGGGTACAAGGCTACGATATACAACACAACACTTAAATAGATAAATAAATACTGCAATAAATAACGGGGTGAATATATAGGTCATACTGAACAACTTTTATTAAGGAACCAATCCCGAAATCGCAAAAAAGTTGTCTGTTCATACATTTTTGACGACCGGTTTGGCCTAGTGGGTAGTGACCCTGCCTACGAAGCTGATGGTCCCGGGTTCAAATCTTGGTAAGGGCATGTATTTGTGTGATGAGCATGGATATTTGTTCCTGAGTCATGGGTGTTTTCTATGTATTTAAGTATTTATAAATATTTATATATTATATATATCGTTGTCTAAGTACCCTCAACACAAGCCTTATTGAGCTTACTGTGGGACTTAGTCAATTTGTGTAATAATGTCCTATAATATTTTTTTATTTATTATTTATTTTGGCTGTCTGAAGTTGATATTTTCTATGGAAGAATAAAAAAAAAAACGTAATTCCGGGATTGGTCTTATAGTAAAAGTTGCTCAATATGAACATAGAAAACACTCATGACTCAGGAACAAATATCCATACTCATCACACAATGCCCTTACCGGGATTCGAACCACGGACCATCGGCTTCATAGATAGGGGACTAGACTTCGACACAAATAATGTAAATTTCTGCAACAAAACGTAAATTACGATCGCAATTACTTATCCTAGATTGTAATCATAACACTAGGATAACAAGTCATCTAATAACTGTTTAATTACCTATTTGAATAATCCGATTTTCTCATTATCTGATAATTATCTAGTTATGATTATAAGTAAATTGCTGATGGATGTGGGAAACCATTGTTTGCGGTAATTTTTAGTTTTTTTGAGTAGGTTTATAATTCATGTCATGGGCATTGTGATAATTAATTTTACTCTTCGTTTTAATTGTTGTTTATATGATAGTAATGCGATGAAATGGTAGAAATTAGAATGACTATGATTTTTGTTACATTAAAATTCATGATACACCGCTGTTACATGCTGTATATGTTTCCTTAATAATATCTCAGATAAAAACGGTATGACCTGTTTTTCTGAATATAAATCTGCCTTCTGCAAGAATCATTGGCTTTGTGGAAATAGGCGTAACGTACATACATACAAATCGAAAAAAATTGCATACGAAAACATGAGGTTCCAGAAAAAACAATTTGGTACTTTATGGTGTTCCATTTCTCAAAAGCAAAAACGGAGACGAATGATCACGTTATTTTTTTTTTATCTTTTTTTGGTTTTCTGTTGTTGTCTTTTGGTAATTATGAATTTCGAAAAGTTACAGAAAATTTTCTATAGAGTAGAATGTCACATAATTTAATAAATTTATGGAGTGTGGAATTAAAAGGAGTGAAATCTCTTATGGTAGAACTGTTGCAAAAGTGTCCAGCTGTCAGCTATAAATAATAGTTCCAAATCTCTCCAGAGTAGCGCTAGAGTAGCAAAGAACCTAGGCGTTATTGACGGAGTGAAGTGCGCTGTCTATGATTTGATTTTCTTTTCACGTATTCTAGGTATTGTAGCGCCACCTATTTAAGGTTTTTTGATGACACTTTTTGGTACATAGAGATTTCATTCCTTACCTCCACCTTACATAATTAAACCATTATTGTATTTCAACAGCAAGACGAGCAAGGCTTCGTCCAAAACGAAGACTATCCGTCCGGTGTGTACAATGAAGTCCCCAAAAACTTGCTCTTTACTTGCGACGACAAGCTGCCCGGGTACTATGCGGATCCGCAGACTAATTGTCAGGTAACTGGTGAAAATTAACGCCTGATTCGTTTATCATGGCAAAATCTTCAAACTGTCGAATTTAAACTATCGTGGAGTAGAGTAGAGGGCGTTTATTTGTGGCATAATAAAAAAGGAAAACAACAAGTAACAAAACATAACATATAAGCCACGAAATGGTCCTGACTCAGCAACAGCATGTCGTGAATCATACTAACACGGGGCATGTATATATTTGCAAGCACTAACAATGCATGCGCACTACAATCTGTCGGTGTCATGAATAATAGCATAGAAGAATAACATAGCGCCTGAAAATTTCTTAATAGCAATGATTCTGATGTTTTGATTTAGTTTTGCTATTTAGTTTGAAGAGGCGTCATTGTGATCGTGAACACTTGTTTTTGTTTGCATATTTACTGCTATTGGCAATGTACAAAGTGCATGGTAGAGAATATCTTTCAAACAAATTTTAACGCGTTTAATCGTTTGTGTCAGAAAAATAGATCACTGAGGAATGAAAACTAAATAAAATCGACAAAAAAGGTTTTTTTTTTTTAATATAAAAAACATCTCCAGAAATGCCATCGTTAATCCATATTTATGCCATTTTCAGGTATGGCACTGGTGTGTGCCAAGCATCGGTGGCAATCTCCAGTACTCCTTCGTGTGTGCGCCTGGCACCGTGTTCAACCAGCGGCTAAGGGTGTGCGACTGGGATTATAAGGTACATTATTTGACAAAACGTCAGTGACAAAATAAGAAAACTATGGAGTGTGGAATTAAGAGGAGTGACATCTATTATGGTAGAACTGTTGAAAAAGTGTCCAGCTGTCAGCTATAAATAATAGTTCCAAATCTCTCCAGAGTAGCGCTATAGTAGCTAAGAACCTAGGCGCTATTGACGGAGTGAAGTGCGCTGTCTATGATTTGATTTTTTTGTTCAAGTATTCTAGGTATTGTAGCGCCACCTATTTAAGGTTTTTTGATGACACTTTTTGGTACCTGGAAACTTATTTCCTTACTTCCACCTTCCGTAAAGAAAACGGTCCGCCTTAGAGCGTTTTCACAGAGTCCGGTCCGATATCGGATGTCGGACATGATTGCAAAGAATCAAAACTTAAAAAGTGCCTTTTATGTATTATCTAATTATTGTTTGCTATTTAAAATGCAATAAAAGAACTTGATGGCATAGGGCATTTTATGGCAGCTGTCTTTCTCCAAAGGTTTTCTTTCCGACGTCTGAAGACACTCTGAAGGTATATTTTCGTATTGTATACTTTCAACTCTACAAGTGTCCTTATAAAACTTTTTTAAATCGAGAATCAAATGGATATACAATATAAGTATACGTTTGGAGGAAGATTCAAGTACTTAATTATTACTTTTGTCACTATCAAGATAAACTTTCATTAAATTACTCTTCTGAATAAAACTATAGAAACAGATTAAATTTATTCGATAGCGTCACGTGACGTACGCGTTTGCGTTAAGTCTCATTTTGTATTGGATTTAGAACGTGCCAAGCGGGACGTTTTGGAAACTCAAAATCCCATGCAAAAAAAGTCTTAACGCAAACGCGTACGTCACCTCACGCTATCGAATAAAATTTGCACTAGGGGTACAGATATTTACAAATTTAAGGGGTTCGGAACGTCGGGATGTGTTTTAAGTTCATTATAGTCTGTTATTTTATTCCGTAGACTAAAATGTCAAACCCAGAAATAATGTGACCAGCTTAAAACAAATAGTGCTGATCTATGATTTCGATTTGCGAATAACCGATAAATATTAATATAATTTTAGATCCAAAATAAACAAATCTACTCACTACATGATAGGAAGTAAACAATAAATAAAATCTACTCACTACTAAACCTCTCAAACATTTAAAAATTGCATTATGAGCTTCGAGGTGACTGTTAATCTTACAATAAAATCGCTTTTAAATATTAGAAATATTGTGTTTATTAGACCCGGACACAAACTTTCTAAATGCCTCAAAATGGTGTTACATGCCTATATAAGTAACTCCCAATAGTTTATTTTCGGTTAGTACCGGTTGTAGCACATCACTATTTATAAGACGTAAAAAACCAGCAACACATGAAATGTCATTTTAGTCTACGGGATAAAAAAAATAGACTATAATATGCCTTTAATCCGTTTTCATAGTTTTATTTCATGAATAATGGCGGTAACCAAAGACAATATTATTATTTACCTTTATCTTATTCAATTATTATTTTTCAGACGGATTGCCCGAACTCGCAGAGCTATTACGGCATCAACGAGGATCTGTACAAGGACGAAACTGGGAACTTCATCAACGGGAAAAAGTAGATCAATATTATCTTAACTAATCTCTTCATTTGGGCTATTTAGAATTTTCCTGTTTAAACCATTTTTTCTCGAAATTCTTTTGACATTAAAAATAGTCTGGATTTTTATTGTATTAAAAATTAACTTCCGGTACGTCACACATGTAAAAGGTGATCTGGAAAAAAATAGAGTCAGACCAAGCTAAGTTGGCAGCGATTATGATAGCCCAGCCTGTGCAAGTGTTAAGTAAACCGCATAATTGCATAGATGTTTGACGTTTAAAATAACACTTGCGCTGTGTGGGCTATCAAAATCGCCAACTTATCTTGGTTTGACTCTATTTGGAATTGTTTTTGCGCAAATCCAACGCCCTACGTTCTTCTCCATCTATGATCTGTTAAAATATCGCAAACCGATTTGAATCTTTCACTACTTTATACACATTTTAAGCTTTTTTTCTTTGTAACAATTAATATTTAATTGGGCATTATAAAAATAAACTAACTTATCTATTAAATAAAACTAAATTAAAACTAAAAACTAATACTAAATAAAATTAAAATATGTCTAAAAAATTTGGCCCCTTTGGCATGGTGCCGAGGATGCTGGCAGCATTTCCCCGCTGTATAGCTCATTTTTATGCCATTTGGGGTCGAGACGCTTGGCCCGTGGGGTCCTAATGCTCTACAACTTTTTAAAGAACTATCTAAACGGCTGGTCGACTTCACAGGTGACCGAAGAGCTGGCAGCTTTCTCGCACAATTAATTATTATGACAACAATTCTGATAATCAAAATATGTGATCTCACATGATCCTTCATTTGTAATAGTTTTACCAGTACCCCTAGTGTAAATTTAGTCGATAGCGAAACGTGACGTACGCGTTTGCATTAAGTCTCATTTTGTATGGGTTTTTGAACAGCGCGCCAAGCGGGACGTTTTGGAAAGTCAAAAATCTCATACAAAATGACACTTAATGCAAACGCGTACCTACGTCACGTTTCGCTGTCGAAAATATTTACACTAGGGGTACTGTACCCCTAGTGTAAATAAATTCGATTTCGAAACGTGACGTACGCGTTTGAGTTTAGTCTCATTTTGTATTGGATTTAGAAAGAGCGCGCCAAGCGGGACGTTTTGGAAAGTCAAAATCCTATACAAAATGAGACTTAACGCAAACGCGTTCGTCACGTTATGATGTCGATCAAAGTTACACTAGGGGTACTGCCATTAACTTTATATGTCAGTGTCATAAAAATCACAATTTGAAAGTAAGTATTTCAATTTGCAAGTTAGTAGCTATTTTTTCTAAGCCATTATATTTCGTGGATATTACAAAATATATGTCATTGTACAAAAAATATATCATGGTACAAAATCGTATAAAGTTACCTACTTTAAGTGTTATTTTTTTTACAAACTAGTTTGTTTTGCCAGAAAGTTACCATAAATGTATCGAATTTATAGAAATATAATAACAATTTATTTTGACCTTTTAAAAGCAAATTAATAATTGTAGATAACTATGTATAAATATTTAGTGAATTATAATCTAAAGAACTATTTTATACGGATCATTTTAAAATACATAATTTCCAGAATAGGTGATCGGTCTGTAAAAATAAAAATATTTAGTCTGTCAAACAACTTTGTCAGTAGAAAAAGGCGCGAAATTCAAATTTTCTATACGACGATAACCCATCGCGCCATTTTTCAAAAATTTGCCGTTTTTTTCTACTGACGGAATTGGCTTGACAGACTACAGTAAACATGCGACAATACATGAAATAAAAAAATATTTTTGCAAGTTTAGGTAAGGAAAAATAAAACAGAAGAATTTATATCATATAAAATACATATTAATTACTAGTACTAATAAAAAGTATCTGATTTGACTGATCAATCCAATCTCCAATCAAGGAATATTGATCTGTTCCTTCCCTTCGACGCATGGTCTTCGATTTAGTCATTAAATATGTTTTACAATTATTTTAGGTTTATATCAAGTTACCAATAACTATTTAGTTTCAGATTAATGAACATACAATATTATCTGCTTATATTACTGCATACTTTCACTACTTTCAAACACTATCTTATCTAACATCCTTTAATTAAATTTACTATCTAATTTATCTTACAATACTTCGATCTAATCTTACATTCGTACATGCTAGTGTCTATTTTAATAAAATCTAACAACTAACTAATTTTTTATCAAGGAGATATGAGCGATACTACAAATGTTTATATTTACGGAAAAATTAAAAAAAAATCACTGCTTCGGTCAAGACCCGAAATTGTGACTTTTCGAAACACCGGCCCTGACCTACCGAAGCATACCAACGCCATTTTTTTTAAAATTTTTCCTTTGATATAAGAAATCTAACAACAAAGTCTTGATCTAGTCTGCCAAGCTTATTTTGTACAAAAAATCAAACCAATTCGAAAATGCAGGTACGATTTGTCGACCCATACAAATTATTAATTGGGTCGATATTATTTTCGCTGTCTTGTTTTTTGTCCCCAAAAATGTGACGGAGTGGAGCTTTTTGTATGAGATGAGATTTAGTTTTTACAAGCTTTTATTTAACTTGCCCTGTTAGTATGTATGGGACAAATCTTAAAAGTTAAATTTGACCCACTTCCCGGTTTCTGATACAGCTGAAAATTTGCATACATATGTAAGTCGGGTGTAAATGCAATATTATGGTACCATCGAGCTGATCTGATGATAGAGACAGGAGGTAGCCACGGGAACTCTGTGATAAAACAACGCAACCTAATTGTGTTTGGGGTTTTTAGAATTGTCTCGATGACTATTTTCCATGGAAAAAAGTACAGTCAGCGATAAAAGCTTGTACAAAAATGAAATTTTTGCCAAAAACGTATTAATTTTTGTCATGTAAAATATAATTTACAGCTATAAATACATGCAAAAGTACTCGACTTTTTTTTATTTACTTAATAAAAGACAAAAATACACGCGTGACAGAGTGGTCACAAATAAGACAGCGAAAATATTTGTGGCCCAATTTCGTGCCTTTTCCTATTGGCAAAATTGGTTTGCTAGACTATTTATTATATTTATATCGCTTTTATATATATTTACTAACATATTAACCGATTTCAGGGGCAATTCTTACAATAACAACTATGACAGACGGAGATTCGCAGCACGACGAAAACGACATGACTACATGCTGCAAAATTTGATGAGAAAGAGGCATTAATTATTAAATAATATTAAATACAGAAAGACTACAAACAATTTACAGACATGATACAAGTTTTTGTTGGTTTTGACATATGTCCAAAATTTACTTGTCAATCCATTCAATGCCACTTGTTTATCTACGAAATGGATGAAATTGTAAAAAATTGACAAGTTATGAGTACAAAGACTTTCGTTATGCATTATAGAGTCGGTCACTAATACTTTATGGTACAGTCGCCATCAGATATATCGGAGCGGCCAAGGTACTCACAAATATCTGAACATGCCTCTATTGTCAAGGCGCTAGTGTGCGTATTCAGATATTGTGAACACTTCAGCCGCTCCGATATATCTGATGGTGACTGTATCCGAGGGCTTAGTCAAGGTGACAATCGTTGAAAGAAAAGTCCATTCGAAACTAAAATAAAAATGTTTGGAATTTGGAATAATAATGTTTTATCTTTTGGCTCACTGTTTTTCTGTAGCTTACTCTTTTTTGAGTTTCTGTACTCAGAATGTCCTAATATTTAATACAGATAATATATTTTTTAATTATCCTATTTGGAACATTACCTATTACAGCATTTTTTATGTCCACGAGCATTCCAATTTTAATGTTTCTATAATAAATATAATTTAAGAAAAAGTTTTGAGTCTAATAGTGTTTCGAATCATAAAATTTCGACATTACGTTACAACGAATTTTGACATATGACAAAACCATCAAATATACGCTAAGTTATTAGCCAAAAACTCAAAAGACATGACATGAAGCCGAGAACTTCGGCTGATTTTTTTGCCCTTAAAATTATATGTGCAAAATACCATCATAAAGTGTAAATTATAGTAGTAACTGTACATAAAAGAACTACCGTAAGAAGATATCACTTTTTCATATACAGTCTACGTCAAATATAAGAGCTTGAACTGAACTATAATGATATCAAATAAACCGGCGAAACCTGTCCCCAAACTAATTTTTATAAATAAACATACCTAGTTGATATTATTATTTTAAACTAAATGAACTGATGAAAGAAATGTCGTATTTTTTCTTGTTAACTAGACATGTGTCGTTCACGAGTGATTTAAATTAATTATTTTTGATTCAAACACTCACTCTGAAGATTTAACTCACTCAATAACTCATCTATCTCAGTTTTAGTTGTTAGCTTTTTCCCACTCATGATTCGAATGAGCCGGCCGAGCCAAACGAGTGTGACGATGCAAATATGCGAGACTACAGTTTCAGAGCGGTTCAGAAGAATTCGGAGGGTGTCGGAATAACATGGCGGAATCGTATCGCGTGATTCGCCATCTTGTTCGCACTTATGGCTGTGTGTATCTGATTGATTGACATCTCGCTCACAATTCTTTTCGTTGTCTTATTTTAGACCACTCTGTCACGCTTGTATATTTGTATTTTATTATATAAATTAAAAAAGACGAGTGCCATTGCATGTCTTTTTAGCTGTAACATTTAACATGAGAAAAATTAAAAACTAAATTTCATCTCATACTAAAAGCTCCACTCCGTCACATTTATTGGGAACGAAAAATAAAACAACGAAAAAATTTTTTACCCATCTCTCTCTACTCACTCGTGAACAATATAGTCTACAGATCCATTGAGCGAAATGAGTGATATAAACCTCCGCAAGCGAAAGATATGAATCTATTTTTTCAACTCAGTGAAACGATTTTACTTAAACCTTAACAAATACGTATTTTTGACCACTACAGTTTTTATATCGTATATTGTTACCACAACCGCAAATAAAAAAAAATAGTTTTTAGTGCTATGAGACGATTTTAAAAGTTATTATTAATTTGGACGTAAAAAGTTAACAGGGTGCAATTTTTTTTTGCGGAAATGTATTGATTATATTGTCATTACTTTTGACATTTGTGATGTCATGTCAGTAAATGCGACGTTTTGCGTGCTGAAATGAACTATAACAAGTGAGTAAGTGTACGACCTGAGTGGACGCTCGAGTTTGGCGTGCAGCGGGACGGCGTGCGGCTTGCATTTTAAACAAATGCAAACGTATAGGAGCGGCCTTAGTGCACGCTGCTCACATCACTTGTGAGCCCGACGCCACGCTGCACGCCCCGCCGAACGCTACGCTTCGAGCGTCCACTCAGGCCTTACACTTAGTCCTCCTCTGCGCATATGCATATTGTTATAATATGTATGATAAATAAAATACGTATTTTATTTGTAAAACATGAAAGTTAATTTGTTTGGGTCTAAACTAACTTCCCTTAGAATACGCGGTTATATCAAATATAGACACTGCATAAAAGTCCTGTAAAGTAGTTCGTGACAGCTCTTTTATATTTGAGACTGTATAATTGAGAAAATGACAGATGACAGACGCATTACGTTGACACCTAGTCTTTTATAGATTATAAATGAATGGGTTGTTAAATAATGGAAATAGACAAGGATTGAAAGACAGACAAAATATAATTTTAGTTGTAATTAATAAATTTAGGGTAAAATTTAGTTTTCAGTAAAATTTTACCCGACGGACAATTTCTGTACAGAAATACAGTTTTAAGATTTCTTTTTAATATATTACTAACATTCTTTCTAAAGAAAAATAAAATATAAAGACAGTCAACCTCAATAAAAAGTTGCGGTCTAAAAACGCAACATATATAATGTGCATTTGGGTAACTACAACAGCAAGTTTATTATGAAAATAGCTAATACATTTACATTATATCTAAGGACGGGGCTTACGGGCACTAAGCATGGTACTAGGTAGGTCCACTTACGAATTCGAGCCAATGGTGCAGTCTAACGCAACTAGTTGCTACCAATTGCGCGCGTGATACGAACTCATCAACCAATCGCGTTGTGACGATAGACTGCACGATTGCCTCTAATTCGGGTGCATGACACCGCTATACTGGTTCCATTCTTATTGCCCGTAAGGCCCGTCCTTAGATATATGTATGCCATAAGCATTTTGAACTTTAGCAACACTCACGCTACTGCAACGCATTTGGCCTATACTCGAGTAGATGGCGACACCGTTTGATCTGTAACACATATCAGTGAAAGAACATGGGTCCAATAGCCATATGCCTAAGAGTTTTCGTCCTGTGTCGAAAGATGGCAGTAAATTTAGTTGACAATAAAATTTACTTTAACAATACGCTTCTATACTCTTGGGTATTAGATATTAGCAATTTTTATAATTACCTCGCATTCGAAGTTATCCCAATGCACCTAACAATATTAGTTGAGCTATCGCTTAGTGGCGAATTATGCGGCTATGTATTACAACGCGACTTTCTATGGGGGCTGGTAGTCTTTTTTATTTTCTGGTCTTTGGTATACTAAGAATTAAAAAAAATTGTCAACTGCATAAAACTAACAAGTTCTATCGAAAACTTCAAAATTTACTCTGTATCTTTAGGTATTTAAAAAAAGTAAACAATATCTACCCTCCAATAGCTCCTTAAGCCAGTTGAGGGTAGATGAAACATTATATGATCAAATAATGTAGGTTAAAGTCAGGTCGTTCAGTGACAGATCCAGGCGGTTTTGTATTTGGTTGGTTAACCAATAAATATTATAACTACCCGAAAATGTAGAAATTGTTTGTTTACTTTTATTTCAATACCTAAAGATACAGAGTATAGCCTACTCTATTTAAACAAAAATATATTTTTGATTATTTTGGTCAGTGTATAAGTAAAATTGTAAAAAATAAAGTTAATTGTTTATGAATTTAATGTATAAGCCATTATTCTAAGCCATACCTTGCCTTTTCTACCTGTATTTTTAATATTTTTAATGTAAATAATTCATTTGTACTTAGAAAATAAATGGTAATTAAATATATTCTGTATTATTTCATTCCTTCAAGAAAAAACGTACCTGCTCCTATCTTAAATGGCGGCAACGCACTTGCAACCCCTCGGGTGTTGCAGGTGTCCATGGGCGACGGTGATTGCTTACAATCAGGTGATTTGTCTACTCGTTTGCCTCCTAAATCATAAAAATGATAAAAAAGACTCCTACAAACAATAGGGTTGTTTCCATCTACAGATCTCAGGGCAGAATTGTATCCCAATAAATTCTTTTGGATTATAAGAACATGTTAAACTACTTTTAGGGGACCTGTAATGACCATATTTTTGTAAATATTTAATTTAAAATATCTTTTGGCACACGTCACGAGACCAAACTCGAAACGTCATTGAAGATTCTGATGACGTCACAACTCTCGGATTGACACTGTTGACAGTTAGGCGATAAACAACAAATGACAAATGTCAGTTGACAGTTCGTATCTTCTACGTGTGTATGTAGTTATGTGTCAAACCGTAAACTGTGACGTCACACAATTTTCAATGAGCGTTTTGGGCGCGAAAGCATCTGTCAAAATATATTTTGTTAATATAACATATTTAAAGCCGTATTTAGTATAAAAGTTGAATTTTAGGGTAACTTTTAGGGTTTTAGGGGTTTTAGGGTAACGTAATACAAGCGTTTCGAAAAATTGGAAACAACCCTATTAAAATAAAATAATCATAAGGCTGCGTTCAGCGCGTTCCTACCAGAGGTGCGAGAATTCGTAGCGAGGAATGTGTTTTTTAACCTTTTGAACGCCAAGAACACCTAAAGGCGTGGTTACTAGTCGTGCCCGCAGCGCCAAGGCCAAGGTCAAGTACCTCCACCTTACAGAAAACCGCAGCCAAATAACACTAGACCCTACTCATAGTGTTATTCCTGCCGGTGAGTAAGGTTGCCAGAGCTCAACGAGGGTGGGAGGGGGTTAGGGTCGGCAACGTGCATGTAACTCCTCTGGAGTTGCAGGCGTACATAGGATACTGCTTACCATCAGGCGGGCCGTATGCTTGTTTGCCACCGACGTATATAAAAAAAACCGGCCAAGAGCATGTCGGGCCATGCTCAGAGTAGGGTTCCGTAGTTACTCTTCCGTCACAATAAGCTAAACTGGAGCTTAAAGTATGGTAGATTGTTAACCAAGGGATGAACTGTGGGTGTACGTCTTATTACTATGGAGGAGAAACTTTTTGCGATAACTCAAAAACAGCTAAACTGATCATATCCGCTATAGTTTTCATTTAATGTCTTTCTTAAGCTCTACTACCAAGATTTTTTTCATATTTTTTGGACCTATGGTTCAAAAGTTAGAGGGGGGGGACACATTTTTTTTTTCTTTCGGAGCAATTATCTCCGAATATATTCACTTTATCAAGAAATGTTTGTTGAAGACCCCTATTAGTTTTGAAAGACCTTTCCAACGATATCCCACACTGTAGGACTGAAGCAAAAAAAAATTTTCACCCCCACTTCACATGTAGGGGAGGTACCCTAAAAAAAAAAAGATTTTTAGATTTTATTGTACGACTTTGTCGGCTTTATTGATTTATATATCCATGCCAAATTTTAGCTTTCTAGCACTAACGACCACGGAGCAAAGCCTCGGACAGACAGACAGACAGACAGACAGACAAACGGACATGGCGAAACTATAAGGGTTCCTAGTTGACTACGAAACCCTAAGTTTAGTCTTTTCTATGGGAGCGCGGCGGCATGTGTGGGTAATTTTTTTACAGCCTACAGCGTATCGAAATAAATTTTATTGTTAAGTTTGGAGCCCATACATTAAAATTTGGTATACGAAACCTTAATTCAACCACTACAGTCGACGAGTAGAAAAAGTATATTTTTTCAAATATATCCTTTCTAAGTAATCATTTACATATCTATGTACAGCGAAAGTAAACAATGTATTCACAACAAATAGCCATCGATCCGCGACGGAGAAAATATTCATGATCTTACATTGACTGTAAATTGAGCAATATCGCGGGCGAAACCGCGGGCAATATGCTAGCTTAAGTACGGTTGTGTGCGTGGTTGATAAAGATGCGTTTAGATTGGTGTTGGCCAAACGATTAAATGTTATCGGCGACCAGTTTGGCCTAGTGGGTAGTGACCCTGCCTACGAAGCCGATGGTCCCGGGTTCAAATCCTGGTAAGGGCATTTATTCGTGTGATGAGCATAGATATTTGTTCCTGAGTCATGGGTGTTTTCCATGTATTTAAGTATTTTATAAATATGTATATATTATATATATATATCGTTGTCTAAGTACCCTCAACACAAGCCTCATTGAGCTTACTGTGGGACTTAGTCAATTTGTGTAATAATGTCCTATAATATTTATTTCATAGTCATCAAAATATTCCATTTATTGTTTTATATATTAGTCCATTAATTTGTGTATGAAAGTAGCATAATTAAGGGAATAATGTGTGTGTTATGTACTTGTTTTGTGCAATAAAGTATTTACTACAACATTTAAGAAAAAAAACGGTAATAACATGTTTCTTATTTTTTTTTAAATCAAGTCCAAACAAAGGAGTCTCGAAGGAATTGTCGAAAGAGTCATCATTCACGCAAGAGGTATAAATAAATAAATAAATATTATGGAGACACCCTTACACAAATTGACTAAGTCCCTAAGTAACCTCAAGAAGGCTTGTGTTGTGGGTACTCGGACAACGATATATATAATATACAGATACATAGAAAACACCCAAGACTCAGGAACAAATATCTGTGCTCATCACACAAGTAATGCCCTTTTCGTAATTCCAATCTGAGGGCCTACCGCGAACCACGTTCGTCGTGTTGCCTCTCTCTCGCACTTGTAAATTCGTACGTAAGTGTGACAGGGAGGCAACACGTTGAACACGCGTGGTTCGCGGTAGGCCTGACCATCGGCTTCACTACTGGCGGAGGAGCTGTCGAGTAAAATATTTGGAGGTTTATTAGTCCATTTTATTTATATTTTGTAATTTTAATTGTATTCTAATGTGTAGTTTAGTTTTGAATTTGTTAAATAATATATGTATTATTTGTAATTTTGTATTTACCGTGTAAGCGCTTCGGTTATTATTTACTGTAAGCTTATATGTGAAACAAAACGAAATTGAAATATCGAAGCGGCCAAGGAGCGGCAAATACCTGAACACGCCTCTATTGTCAACGCGCTAGAGTGAGTGGTCAGATATTTTTGAGTACCTCCGCCGCTTCGATATATCTGATGGCGACTGTACAAAACTATCTAGAAAATTACGATATCATAAGATTCACAAGCAAACCTCCATTGTGAACGCGCCCCACCAACTGTCCCCACATTCACGCCAGTTGCCCCAAACCACCGCCGCGCGCGCACGCCGCCGCGCACCATACATTCATACATTCCTACATACATACAAAAATAGTGCCGTGAAGTGAACTTTAAAAAAACAATAACACTTGTAAGTTTAGTTTTAAAATATTTTTCCCCGGCGCTGTTCAATATTACGTAAGTGTTTCGTAACTTTTTAAATCGGTAACAGGTTTCGTATTACGGTCAGTTGGTGTTGAGCTGATTTCGATTTTAATGAGAGGTAACAAGGTCGGTTTTTGAATGGTTTGGAGAATGTTTGTAAAATGACAGCATTTGTGTTAACAAGCTCAGGTTTATGACAGAAGTTTTTGCTTTTTATATTAGTTATCAATATTATGAAACGTATTATATTAACTACTAAATCACAAAGTCATTTTTCCAGTTTTGAATTTGAAATTCTCCATTACAGTTTAAAAAATTATTTTATTTTGTCCTTTTAAAGGGACATCGGGACTTAAAAGGTTATAATTAATTTTATGTAATAGACATAAATAACATAGTAAGTTTAATCCGATCGAGAAAGTGAGAAACTATGCGTTATAGCTAGATTTTTTAGGAGTTGCGATTTTAATTAATTATGTAGGTAAAATATGTTGTATTTTTTTTAATGCACATTGTTTCATATTAAAAATTTTATTTGCCACTATAAGGCAACCGATTTGCTTGTATTTGTTTGTATTTATTGGTATTTGTTTGTATTTTTAACCTACTTTGCACCGACTCGAGTATTACAAAGTGAGGAACTGACATTATACTTAGTCTTAGTGACGAAATTACCACACATTGTCATTGCAAATGTCATCAAGCGTAAGCTTGGCCCTTATTAAATCTCATTCTAATATCTTATACCTTTAAACGAGCAATTCTTGTATATATATTTCTGTGATCTCGGAAACGACTCTAACGATTTCGCTGAAATTTGGTATATGGGGGTTTTTGGGAGTATACAATCGATCTAGATTAGTCTTATGTTTGGGAAAACGCGTGTTTTCGAGTTTTCATGCGTTTTTCTTTCGACGCAGAATATGGTCGCTAATTTCGTGTCGCCAGCCACTGTCCGTCTGGTCCAGTGGGTTAAGACGCGGACGGCTAGAAACGAGTGTAACGGGTTCGAATCTCGCCCTGTGATTAACTTTTGTTATTTTTTTATATATTCAAGTTTATATATTTTTTTTTAATTTTTATTGTTTTAGACAAGTTTAATTTAGTAAAAAAAATTAGTTAAGATTATCACCTATACACCACCGTATTACAATAAATAGTTATAACCGAGCAAAGCTCGGTCGCCCAGGTACTGATACTGATTTGATACTGATCTCTGTCAGATCAGTGTCAAAGGTGACGTTTTTGAATTTGAAACAATGTATTTTGACACCCCTATACTGTGTTAATGCAAATAAATTATTCCTGATTTCTGATTTCAATAGTTTGCCGTACTTTCCTGTAAGTTGTTTCCTGTAACAAGAGCAAATAATTAAAACATATATTGTACTCTTCAAACAAAAACACTTATGTTCATGTTCAATAACTTTTAAAAATTATGATGACGATGATGCAATACATTGCGTCGTAGAATAAACTTTAAAGTGTTTTTTTATACCACGACGCCTATGGACGCCTGAAACTCCAGAGGTGCTACATGCGCGTTGCCGACCCTTTAAAAATCTGTACACTCCTTTTTTGAAGAACCTCATACTGTAGACCCTCGGGAAAACCTCGGCAGGTAGCTCATTCCACAACCGGAACGTGCGCGGGAGGAAGTTCCTCTTAAACCGCACAGTGCGTGACCATTTAGGTTCTAGGGTGTGAGGATGAACACCCTGCCGACGGCGGGCGGTGCGGTGATAGAAAGTGGCCGTTGGCATCATGTCAAACAATTCTTCAGAGCACAGTCCATTGTACAAGCGGTAGAAAACACATAAGGAGGCAAAGTCCTTCCTTAGACTTAAAGGTTCAATACCGCTTGTGAGTTTGGGATCGTCGACGATTCGTACAGCACGTCTTTGGACTGAGTCGAAGGGCCCAAGCTGGACTGCCAAGAGATTGTAAGTTCTCGGCCTCAGGAGAGTTTTAGGCACAAATGGGATGGCGATCTGAACAATTCGTGCAACTAGATTTGGACAGTCAGCGTCACCACGTAAGACGCTGCACGTTATACGGAGGAGGCTAGAATTGAGCCTTACCTCAAGGGAATTCAACCCACGCGTAATACGAAATACTGATTATCAAATGTCACTTACGGTTATTATGTGTATAACAGTATCAATGACGAACAAAGTGAAACATTTTAAAAAGAAACCTTTTGGTCGCGAATGGAATTTTAATGCTGTTACTTAATGATTTAGCGTAATATTTTAATCGGTACCGAGCTTGTCATTATCAACCTTATTTCGTATACATTAGGGCTGTTATTGCATTGATAACTAATTATATAATTAAGTTAGCATTGTAAGCGAATCATTAGATTTTATTTGAAATGGTAATTTTAATGGAATTCTTATGAGAGATGCTTTGATAGTGTTTTTAGTAGCTTGAAGTTCGTCGTTAACAAACTTACTGTATCTTATACCTTTAAACGAGCAATTCTTGTATATATATATATATATATATATATATATATATATATATATATATATATATATATAACGATTTCGCTGTATAGATGAATTACCCATTTTTTTTCCCCAATCGTTTTATTCCTATTCGCCTTTTTCCCCATATTGTTTAATTTCCAGACGTCATTATCACCAGCATATAATTTCTCACACTTTTTTTATTTCCTGTCATATTTTTCGCTGTAAGCAATGTTTTACCAATCCGTATCATTCACATACATTCAAATTACCTGTACAATATATTCCCCATATTCTTTTTTCGCCACGGGTTTCAATTTCTGCACATTATTTTCCCTAGACGCAACATGATCCTGACGATCCCCCTGGGATTCCTTCGCTTGGTTCCGTCATAATCATTAATTTTCACTTTATTTAATACAAATATTAATTTTAACATGCAACGTTTCAATGACATTGACGTTCTCCGTATAAAAGTCGTGTTTTGAAGAACTCGTTACCTGTACCCCTAGTGTAAATTCAGTCGATAGCGAAACGTGACGTACGCGTTTGCGTTAAGTCTCATTTTGTATGGGTTTTTGAACAGCGCGCCAAGCGGGACGTTTTGGAAAGTCAAAAATCTCATACAAAATGACACTTAACGCAAACGCGTACGTCACGTTTCGCTGTCACACTAGGGGTACTGTTTATCTAAAGAGGTTTAAATCCAGTAGGTACTTTAATGCTGTTAGATATTATCGCCTATCTGTTTATAGGTACTTAGCCAGTTAGTTTCTTCTGGTGACTCCACCCTCTTAGATTCCATCCTAAATCTCGGTAAAGTTGCGTCTAGGGAAACTAATATGCAGAAACCCGTGGCGAAAAAAGAATATGGGGAATATATTGTGCAGGTAATTTGAATGTATGTGAACGATAAGGATTGGTAAAACATTGCTTACAGCGAAAAATATGACAGGAAATAAAAAAAGTGTGAGAAATTATATGCTGGTGATAATGACGTCTGGAAATTAAACAATATGGGAAAAAGGCGAATAGGAATATAACGATTGGGGAAAAAAATATTGGGTAATTCATCTATACAGTCTGTTGAGATATGTAAGACATGTTACAAAGAAAGAGTCATACACGTATATTTGTTACTGACACGATACTTACATACATAAGACATCAACGCGTTCATGTTCAAGTTGATAAGGATGTTTTCAGAAAATAGTGTGCGATTAGCGTGAGTTGTTAAGAAAATTTAATCAACAGGGCCCGTACATTTCATGCCGTTGACGCAAAAATGACGTATTTTAACTTACATGGAGTTTACAACACTACAAATTTAGTTATCTTAATTGACGCGTAGAGAAATAAATACTTTTTACGCCAATATACTGTTGGAAATAAAAAATACGTATTATTTAAAAAAACTAATAATCTATTATTTAATTGAGTGACCATACGATGAAAGTCAGTTAGACGTATCTGTACGGATTGTCAAGTATATGTATCAGTTAACTATGGAGGTTGACAAATGATTAATTATTACGAAAATACTAATTGGAATAATACTCTATGTAGCGTGTGCACTATAGCATTTAATTTCATTTTTTGCTTGTATATATTGGATATACGCAGAACTAGATGTAGAAATTTTTCACTATAAAAAAAAATTACAAAAAAAAATTAAGAAATAATACTACATCAAGCCCTAGACAGAAAAATAATCATATTTACCAAAAAATAATAACTGTAGCAAAAACATAAACGAAGAAAAACGCGCACAAAGTTTGTATGGAAAGAGCTTGCCCTACCGTTCGCCTTAATATAGACAATTAATTAAGCATAAAATTTTTAAGGGAATCAACATTTTGTCTTTTTTACATTGGAATGGAATATAGCTTATAGTCAATGAATTGTACACCAAAACCAATTTTTTATTGAAACCTAATGCTTAATTATCATCACAAAACTAACAGTGATTAACTTTTCTTAACAACTCACGCTAATTGGCTACATTATTCTCTGAAAACTCCCATAAACATGTTTAGAACCCAACGTTCCAAATATATATTCATAAATATATTTGTGAACTCGACTATAAACAGTGGGTAAATCGAATACGGGCGATTAATTCAACAACATGAGCTTTTTCTTAAAAAAATTGAATACCTAATACTCACAGATACTGGTGTCTTTGGGTTCTTTCAACTTAAAATCACTATCATGTTCAATCCTGACGCAAAAATGTCCCAAAAATTTGTATACAAATTGAACGAATATTTAAAGTTTAAACCACCGTTACACACTGACAGTGTGACACTGTATAAGTAGTTCTATAAATATGCATAATAAAATTATTTTTTGTTGTTATGCGCGTTCACAGACAATATAAGCTATAATAATTAATAAATAAAAAAATATTATAGGACATAAGTATACAAGGACATTAGTCCTACAGTAAGCTAAACAAGGCTTGTGTTAATCAACAAATATATTATATGAATACATAGAAAACACCCATGACTCAGGAACAAATATCGATGTTCATCACACAAATAATTACTGGGATTTGAACCTAGGACCATCGGCTTCATAGGCAGGGTCACTATCCACAAGGCCAGATCGGTCGTCAGCTATAAGGTAATTGCCGCCTTTTGCTACTGACAAGATTTGCTTGACCAAGTATAATTTGAAACGAAAACGTAAACCAAGTTGAAAACAAACCTGCGCTTGGCAGCCGCTTGAAGCGTAACCTAATTTGATACGGCCGACCTCAGTTCCCTATTGCGCAAGCCTATAGCTATACTAGCTACTTCATTAAAAATAAAATATAGTTGCTCCACCAGCTGTTCTGAGTTCTAAGTAGTGATAAGTTAGTACATTTTCTGAAACTTGCAATGAAATTTTGACATGACTTGCTTCAAATTAGGTCCGGAAATACTACGTATCTGGTGCGATGAGTGAAGATGATATGTAAAGGAATTTCATACAGCCTTACACACCTAGGTCTGTAAAGCAACCTTCTTATGTTTTTAAACGACAATTTGTGACACAACATCTTGGCATTCAACCATCAAATAGTAGTAGATTCGTTGTTTTTAGCTGTGTAAACGAATAAAGCGATTTGTTTTATTAGTATAAAAAAACTTTTTTTTTGTTTAATTTCGTTGAAAGTTTAAGAAAAGCACTATACAAATCTCGGCGAGAAACGGGGTTGCCGGCCGCGTACCCCTATCGGGCCTCGGCCTCCCTAAAAAATTGGCGAAAAATTCTCAGAAATCTAGATTTTGTGCTCGATATTTTTCTCCTTAAAAACTTAATAATCGTAACGAAATTTTGCGAAAGGGATGAAAAAAAAATCTGCGTGTAACCGTTTCAGGTTTTGTGTTAATTGTTATCGATTTGTATGGTAGACGTCTGTTTACGGTGCATTTATTTGGCCGTTTTTTGCGCTTTTTAAAGTAACCTAGTTCTTACTACTACTGGCCATAGCGTCTATTTCAGACGATCTATAGTGCAATGTCCGCAAAACATCTTTTTTGGTGACTGAAAAGACCGATGCGAGAGCGGCATACTCTGCCACAGAGCTGGCAAGGGAAATTCGCGACGGACTGTGACGTTTCGTTACGGTGCCTTTTTCCCCTTTTGTCTGCTAGTGCCGCAAACCAGGCCTCGTCGCAGATCTTGCGACCATCTCCAACGCACTTGCGCAACTCCGTTCGCTTCTCCGCAAGCTTCTCCCAGTTTCGGTGGTCGATCTTAAAATCTGCCATATCCGTCTTGGCGCAGTCTTTAAAGCGAAGCAATGGCCTCCCAACATCTCTTTTTGCATTCGCTACCGCACCTAGAAGAACACGGCGTGGCAGTCGAAAAGGTTCCATCCTGTACACATGCCCCAGTTCTTATAAAACAAATAATAATAATTCAGCCTATATACGTCCCACTGCCTCGCACTGGAGGCCTCTTTTTATAAACCAAAAATATGAAAAAATGTAAACGCACAGACAGCTACAGGTAATATTGAACTCATAAAAAAACAGAAGGCAGAGAGGAAAACGTCGAAAACATTTGTATGGAAAAATTACTACTAATGTTTCCTCTTAATTGGTCTCCAACTCATAGTTATTTTCTCTAAAACTTCACGAATCAATCAGTTTAGGATATTTAGCTTATTCGTTGTCTATTAATCGACAAGTCGTTAATACGTCATTATACTTCGATTATTATCGATTTCCTGTACATGTAACAATGAGAAATGAACGCTGTTGTTTTAATAGGAAACTTTAGTATTATAACTTGTGGAGTTATAAATAATAGTTTTTGATCTTACATAATGATAAGGAGCATTAATATAATGGGCCGTTTTTTATTTTGATGCCGATTTGTTTCGTTGGATTTGGATAAAATTTGGGTGGTTAATATAATCAGGCGTTACTTTGCGGAAATCCATATTAATTAAAACAAAAAATATTACTTTGCTTATCCGCAAAAATATAACGTGCTAGTCAATTAGTGCCAACCCGTTATACTTGCGTATTTTTACATGCAATTAATGTTATCCATATATATAAATAATAATAATTTTCGGTCGTGGGTTGTTATATTTATTTGCGTATTTATTTTTGCGGTGGGAGGGTGGGAACATTAATTGCATGTAAAAATACGCAAGTAAGTATAACGGGTTAGCACTGATTGACTAGCACGTTATCTTTTTGCGGATAAGCAAAGTAATATTTTTAGTTTTAATTAAAATTTGGGTCGTTTGAATAGGGAGCATAAACTGTAGGGGACAACACAGGAATGTCAAGTTTATGCTTCCAATGTAGCCCACAAGATGGCAGAACCTACTGGTACAACACAGATATATGTTCGTGATTCATGGCTGTTTTCTATATATATAAGTATGTATATCTATATATATATATCGTCATCATATGAATATCGTCGCCTAGTACCCATAATAAGTAATCTGTGTAAGATTGCCCCCAAATATTTATTGATTAATTTTAAAATAGAAATATATTCTAATTTTGATTATAGGACATAAATTCCATTTGGACAATATCCTAAAATTAAAATGATAATACGCCTGTTAGTTCGTTAACCACGCGCGTTGATGTCTTTTATAAGGCTTGACTGATGTAGTTAAATAATACAATTGTTCGTAACCAACGGCCCGAAGAATGATTAAGACACGTTTAAGATCTTGGAAAGATCTTTAAAAGATCGATAACTAAACAACATGTCAAAATTGACGTTTATTTCGATTCTGCTGTGATCCCACATGACATTGCCCGAATCGAGCTGCTTCTACGACATACACAACATATCTAAATGAGAACTTATCTAAACCAGAGCGTATCGTTATCGTAATTCATTCTTCGAATAGGGCCGCAAGTAAATAACTGTTATTTATTCTAATACAGTTTACAACACAGAAAATGAAAATACAGTTAAAAACTAGGTAAAAAATTTTTTTCTAGATGACCTATGGGTATTATTTAATAATATTTCATATAATATTATTTCGATATAATTTACTAACCGTGATGGATGGCGCAAGAGTGTTGTGGAGGGGAGAAAGCTATGCGACCAAGCCTGGTTTACTACGTTAGATAGCAGAAGGTGTCGCAGAAAGCAAATCGGGACTGGAACCTCAGGTGGCATGAGCTTTTTCTGCCAAAAATGTGGGAGGTCGTGCCGCTCACGCATCGGCCTCCACAGTCACCAAACCCGCTGTCTAAACAGCAATGCTTAAATCGTCTGCAATAGACGCAAAGGCCTGTGATGATGATGATAATTTACTAACGTACTAAATTTGTTTGAAAGTAAATTTTTATCACTCCAATGCGTAATTAAATACCATTTTTTTTTTTTTTGTAGTGTGCAATAAAGCATTTTATTATTATTATTATTATTATTATTATTATTAAATAAAGTAAAAATGTGACGTTCTCTAGCAAAAGGTACCATATTGTCGCATGCCATAAGGACGCTCTAACAGGTTATTTGTATGAAGATACAAGATACAATTTCGTCCTTATGGTAAGCGACAAACTGGTACCTTTTGCTTGAGAACGGCACATTTAGCTGTAATTTTTTTTAATATTTTTTATAACATGTGATATGTGTATTATATTTAGAAAAATAACTCTGGAGTATCTATATAGTAGAACAAATTATGTATTACCCTCAGAAAACTATCTCATAACGATAATATTATATAATATTAAAGTATTAAATCATATAATATAACAGTGCCGTGTCATTATACTGCAATTTCAATGCAAATATCATGCAAATTTGCCACCGGCTCACTCAATATAGAGTAGGATGACCAGATGTCTCGTATTTTACGGATTGTCTCGTATTTTAGGCACGAATTTTTCATACAATTACGGGACGATGTAAGAAAAAAAATACAAACGAGAATGTAGAAAGTCATACAATAGCACTCGTTTTTTTATTTGTTTGTCAGAAAACACAAATACACACGTAACAGAGTGGTCAGAAATAAGACAACGAAAAGAATTTTGACCCAAATATTGCCAGGGGCAATAGTTTGCCTACATACCTATTAATGGACCGAATTTTACTTGACGAGTTTTTTTCGTCAGATTCTTATAAAATTTGGTACATTTGAAGATCTTATCATTCCGACCAGAATAAACACGTAATCCCAACTTTGGACAAATAATATTTGGCAGCCGTATTATAATAAAATTAATTAGCTTTATTTCAGTACATTAAATTCCATAGTAAATGAGATACAGTTCGTTATTGCAACATATTAGTATATTCAAATATTTTCAAAACATAATTATAAATTAAAACAAAAATATTACTTTGCTTATCCACGAAAAGATAACGTGCTAGTCAATCAGTGCTAACCCGTTATACTTACTTGCGTATTTTTACATGCAATTAATGTTCCCACCCTCCCACCGCAAAAATAAATACGCAAATAAATATAACAATCCACCACCGAAAGTACAATAATAATAAATAAATATATATATATATATATATATGAACCTACTGCATCTTAAAAGCAATCGCGTTTTAATTAAAATACAATATAAGTAATTATAATCTTATAAATAACACATCAACTTACACCTTTCGCCACAAGGACCTATTACATAAGTCTGCATGCATGTCTGTCCGACCTTGGGTCCCAAACTATGTCAACTTCAGCTACAGACTGTTGCAAGCTTTCTTGCGTAAGCTGTTGCGATACCCGTTCACCGATACCGTGTAATACAAATATGTATGTATATAAGTCTTTATACTTACTAAATTTATTTTATTTTATATAATAGAATACAATATTTTTTATTCGTAAACACAAACAAAAAACACATTACATTACATGATATAACAAAAACAAAGAAAGTATAAAGTGCCACGAAATGGCCTCATCTCAGCATGTCGCTGGTGGCTTCCAGCGCTGATCTTTCGATGAGACCATCAAGTGAGAAAAATCACGAAAGGTAACAAATGGTTGTTCAATTCATAATCAAATACAACAATCAAAACTGTTCCACCGTGATACAGTTATATAACTAGTACGGGGAACAGAAGACGCTTACCTACTCCTATGTTTAAACAAATTAAATGATGTGTACCTTTAGCCTTTAGTGCATATATAATATATGTATACCTAAATTAGCGTTGTCCAAATGTAAGCAGTTGTTACTTTTATGGTACTAAATAAAGATTATATGGGGGTCCAGGCAGGAGGAGTCAAGTGTAAACAGCGGTATAGTCAGTTAAATAATGAACATTTATTGAAATGTATCGTCGTCTTATATACTATTCCTAAACCTACGAAAAAATAAAAAGATAGGTATCTTAGAACTACAGAATCTAATCTAGCCTTTGACGTAAATCGCACCTCTCTAGAGTGCGATGGCATATCTTCTATCCCGCTCACAATCGCCGGTTGCATGAAGTGGGTAGTAGAAAATACAGCAATTCAGGACTACCGCAGAGAATGTCGCTTGCGAGAGTAGCACGCCCTGTCTTCCATCTCGCTCCAACCGCTGCATAAATACGTGCGCGCCGCCTGCGCGCGCCTCAGTTGCGTCCGGCCGTCGATGCGAGCGCATGTCCCATAATTATTATTTTTTTATTTTTTTTATTTACAAATGTAATACACATCATCGCATCGTTACAAACTTATCTAAAACAAACCATAATTTTTGCAACAAGCTTCGTCAAGATATCTAGGACTTTTTTGTGTAGAATTTAATAACGTTCAATGTTGTCTTACTCCATATTTCCCTCGTAGTTTTCTCCAGGATGGTACACATTTTCCAAGATAGCTGCGATTCCTCGACGTCCCCAAATGTCAAATGGTGTGGACATGAAAAAGGGGCCTTTAATTTACATAATAATAATTGCATAAGACGCGAGTTGGCACAGTGGCTGCTCGCAGCCACTGGGTAGAAAAAGGCGTACACCTCTCGACACCCCTGAGCGGCTCACACCGGTGTTGCCCTTGAGCCATCCTAGATGTCGCTTTTTGTGGGGGCCCATCTTGTGGGGGCGAGTCACCGTCTGCCGGAAATAAAATTGAACACCGTTTTTTTAGGCAGGCGTCCGGTTTTTTATCCCATAGCCCAGTATTTAGTCCATCACTTTCACCCAATAACCCAGTTCATTTTAGATTCCATCAACTCTCAAATAGTCCTTACACCCTGGCGGGTGCTGCCTCTGCGTGCGTCCCATGACGCGGGCAAGGGCATCATCCGCTAGGTGTACCCCTTACATTTCATTAAAGTGTCAAAAGGGACTCTACGTGTTGGCTTCGGCTCCGCGCACGCCTCCCAAAGGTCCGGAACACCATTGTTCCGTGATGGGAAAGACATACAAATAACAATTGAACCTATATACGTTCCACTGCTGGGCACAGGCCCAGGAGAGGGCTCGGGCTATAGTCCCCACGCTAGCCCAATGCAGATTGGGGACTTCACATACAGTTTTGAATTTCTTCGCAGATGTAAGCAGGTTTCCTCACGATGTTTTCCTTCACCGAAAAGCTAGTAGGTAAATATCGAACATAACAAATTTCCATAATCATTGCATTGCAGTGCATTTTCATAATTAGAACTGTTCCAAAAATTTCGAGGTTTGTTCTATTCCGATTGTGCTAATAGTTATTATCAATCAAAAGTCGTACATCACAAGTATTACAAATAACTACAAAAAGCAAGTATATTTTAATCAATATCAGTAAAAACTTTTTTACAAATGGCACCGCCTTTTTCACAACTTTTTTCCTAATAGAACAGCTTCAAGTTTTTCAACACCGTTCAAAATCACATTTTCACAAGCGCTCGCTCGCGTTTCATCCGCACTTTTCGTAACTACCTATTACAGTAATTTGCTGTAATTTCTTGATTAACTGTGGTTTTGAAAGATAATCGTTGGAGCAGAGAAACTGTTCAGAAACGCTTTAAAATAGGTATTAAATTAATAGATAAAACTTGGGCAATCATCATAGACATATAATATCCGAGACGAGATTGCGCATCGTAGGTAATTTATTTATCGAGTTTTTTTTATGACAAGTGACTGATGGTAATCAATTACCGTTGCCTATGGACACCTGCAACTCCCTTGGAGGATATAACAACTGGAGACGCCTTTAAGAGCTTATCCCTCTGTCGAAAACCTCGGCCAATGGTCATATGTATTGTATGGACTGACGTTTATCTGACATGGCTATTTGTACGTTACGTACTCATACATTTCCCCCGCAGAAAAATAACAGACTGTTTTGTACAGAAACTTACAGACAAGGCGTCTCCAGTTCCTCAGGGGTAACAAGTGCGTTGCTTGTTTTTAGGATAGGATTATCCCTTTTCTTGAAGGTTTGAAGGTCGGATCGGTCCCAAATTACCTTGAGCGACAGTTAATTCCGCATTTGAGCTGTGCGAGAGAGAAAATTTCTGGAGAACTGCACAGTTTTCGACTGCAATCAAAGTGGTGAAGTTGGGAATGTTGTCCCATAAAGCGATGGCAAAAAGAAGCGGCAGGGATTAGTCCGAACAATTTCTCGGAGCACTCCCCGTTAAACATGCGATAGAAAATTCAGAGCGTGTGTCGCGAACGTATTGCGAACCAGCTAATATTTGTCAACGTCATGGAGTAGATGGCGTTAGTAGTCACGTTTAAGTAACCGCTTCTAGGTTATTGGGATTTTTTGAGGGAAGTTGAGAGGGTAGATGAGAACGACAGTAGGAAAAAGGAGGTTGTGTGCGAACAAATCGACGCGGCAGTGATATTTGCTTTTAGATCAAGTCAAGAACGTTCTTATGGTGTTATTAGAATAATGATGTGTCTCTGGTATATTGTGACCAACGTTATCAGTACTCAGAGTGAACAGTAATCCAGTGAGGCTAATATGAACTTAAGGTAAACTTTGTGTGAGGAATGGGGTCGCTATAAGGGGAGGTTTGGAGGCGACTATTAAGCTCATGAAACCAGGTGGATAATCATGTGATACTCATGTTATATGTAGGTAATAAAGTCGGACACCAGCACAACTCATATCGTCATCTCACTAACATCCAGGCCTCATAGGTATGTAGTACATTTACATATCGCTTTCCAGTATCCGTAAAAGCATTAGCTCATTCGATAGGTTAATAAGTATGGTGAGCTTGACGACATGGTGGAGCATGCTGGGAATTTTTATTCACATGCACTGTTATCATCATCAAAAGTAACATATGTTTATCTCTAACTACAACTAACGAGCTACAATATTTGGTTTATTTAATTCAATTTAATGTTTTATTTCAACCATGAAGCCCATATTTATATTATTTCTACCAAAAAGGTATTCAGCAGGCGAATGTTAGTGGTTCACCTGAGCACATAGGCAATTGAGTGAGTACCTACATACATTTTAACTGAACATTCTTGCTCTTTGATATACAAGAGATTGCAAGTGTCAGTAGGTATCATAATATAATTTATAAAAAACAGATATATAAATACATACTTTCACGATTATTAATTTTTTGCGACAAAGGGTAGTCTGAATTAAAAAGCTCTCTTTAATCTTTGAAAACAGTGTGTTTATTAGCCCTATAGCAGCTATAAGCAGTGGAATGGAATTTCAAGTTATGGTTTTGAATGATATAAATATTTAAATTTTTATGTTTTAGAACCAGTATTTGTCACTAATTGATGTGATAAAGATGTTTGTGTTTTACCAGAGCAGCAAAGTTAGTTTTCAACTCACGTGCCTTGAAACACTCGCAACGCTCAAGATTTTACTTTTACGCTCATGATTATATGTGACGTTACTTAACAGATTCAACATTTCTATGTTAAAAGAATGAGAGAGTGGCAAAGATTGTCACATCAGAAAATATAGTTATCTCTACTGAATAATAAAAGGTAATCAGTAATCATTTATGAATCAGGTAGGTCTCAGTAAACATTCGTAATTCGTGTTTAGGTACTATAAATCCTATAAAACAAGTATTTATCATTAGTTCTTAAACACTGATTTAGTGACATTTTACCTTCAACAAGAGCCTTAGAACTCTTAAGTCTCACATTTCATTATATTGAAACCAAGTACCTAACTACATATTTCATTAAACATGTCGAAAATAATAAAAGGTGAAAGGACATTCAACTCAAATTTTAACGCCCAAAGCGGTAGAAATTTTTTCAATTATCAGTGAAGTGTCAGCAATTAATCCAATTGTTCTCTTAAATGTCCTATGAATGGTGCCATTACCATACCTGCTCATACCTAACAGGTCAAACTGCTCAAACCTAAGTTTAAGTTGAACAAGAGGTTTAACTATAATATATATTTAGGTACCTATACGTTATGTTAATTTTGATATTTATATTTGATTATGTAGGGGACAAGGCACTTTACCTACGTGTTTAGATTTAGTTGCCTGACCAATCTTTGATATAAATTAAATAAAATCATGCACTAATAAACATTTACGACATTTTGAATTAAAATTTGCTGGTCAATTTGTGTTGTGACCCAGGATGCATCCTTTCAAACAGCGACTTTATCACAGATTCAAATCATGCTGTTGATCAACAATTCATTAACAAAATAATTAACATTTTAATATTAAAATAATAAGAATCAAAATATCACATTCATTGTTCTGTTTGGCGGAATAGTTGTTATAGTTAATAGTATCAAATTTGAAGTTTATTTATCATGCGGATAGTTGATATAATGCCTTGCCGACTGTTGTTGCTTACAAACCAGTTTAGGTCTGACCTCCGATTTGGTATATTTTCTGTAACTTCGGGATCTAGTTATATTGGTGTTTATAATATTTTGTGAAAAGGACCATAATCTCTTATGAATCATGATGCTTTGTATAACACGCATTGCTTGCAGAATATCCGCTTTATCACAAATTATCAGCTCAGCCCTGATTTGACTCGTCGTGCGCGCAAGTGTGCGTGGTGTATGGAAACAATTTATACTGTGTGTCTTTTTAGAAAACGAATGTATCATGTTTAACGTATTAGGTAGGAACCAGATTTAACATTCGTTCGTTATACTTATATGATCCATAAATATTCTCTTAGAATGAAACAAAATTTATTTTATCAAGATTAATAAAATAATACAGTACAAATATTCTTTGTTGCTCACCAACATAAAAACGAAAATAACATACAGATTAAGCACATAACTCAAACTATGGCGCACAACAAGCGGTCTTATCGCTGAAGAGCAATATCTTCTAAACAACCAAACTAGGCTATTATAATCGTATGTTTTGCGCATCCATATCTTCACTAAGCTAAAATCAGAAGCATTCGCATTGCGTGTAATTCAAAATTCGAAATTAACCCTTTCACTTCGTTTGAAGGACTAGAACCACTCATAACATAAGAGATGTTAAGGAATGTCTTGCCTCATTGTTGTTTGTTGTTACAGTTGTAAGGTATTGGTACGGGTTGGTTTCTTAGAAGTTATAGGTATCATTTAGATGTAGTAACCTGTAACGTGCCTTAGTGAAAATGCAGGAGGCACTTGAAATCAGATTACAATTTGATGTCATAATATGTACACGGCTACCCAAACTCAAAGGACCAGGACCATCATTGAGACCCAATCAGAATCGCGCAGCCACTCCAATGGCACCAGCAAACTGCCAATAATGGGGCTCTCGCTAGATTTAACAGTTGGCATGCATGATATTGCTGTCCTGAAAAATAAACGGCTAAAAGGATTGTAAACGAATAAAGAACTGCCGAATATATTATGTTTAAATAATATTCACTTACTTTTTCTGTTCATGTAACTCAGCACAGTATCTTGATTCAACCCCAATTAACATTCCAATCTAGAGATTGTCATCAGAGAATCAGTAAATATCAACTTGTATAACAGTAAATTGCAAAGACAAAACTGTTTAGTATAAGCCACCAGGCTATTATAATATGTTTGCACCTAAGCCATACCCTATAGGTATAAGGACTTCCTATTATTATTCAACCATTGATTCATAGTGTGGACAGACACAGATTAGCGATTTGATATAAACTAATTAGATAAATATTAACTTAACTTCAGAATTATGTATGTATCTATGTCATGTGCATGCGATGACCCAAACCTAGGGTTAAAAATATTAAAATATATTATTATTGAGAAGACTTCAAATGAAAGGCATACTAATTGAATGGGCTAGTGGTTTCTTTATTATCTATTTTATTCGAACAAAAACAGGTAAGGGAGTGGTAGATAATTTAAAGAATAGTCACTAGCCATGCATAACTATTTTAATTTTGTTAAATGAAAGTGGAATCGAGCAGTAGATGTCAACTCAATCGAGTCTACTCGTCGTAGATGTACATATTAAGTACCTTCAACCTTCATACTCATAGTAATAATTACAAAGGCGGTAGAAGACCATGGTGGGTACATTTCTGAATAAGATCAGAATTTCTCAAGTATTGTAATGACAGAAGGAATTCAGATATAATATCATCTATGTTGTATAATATCATCTTTAGAAACAATAAAAAGGACTTTATTATTAATTATTTTAGTATGCAAAAGCTCAGACCATTAAACCTTTAAAAAGAAGAGATTAATCATAAGCCAAATAATTATTGATAATTATTGATCGGGACACCTCAGCTTGTTAGCTTGTTTATCAGATTTAATCGGATTGAAATGCAGACTGGAGCTACACTATGATCCCAAGAATCATAATCACAATTAGAATCAGATGTCATTTTAATATTGCCGTGAAATATCGTAGTGTTAAGGCTGCACTCGACGCCAATGACCTCGCGCGTGTGGGCGGAGCTTTATACCCCTCACCGCACCACCCGCTGCAAAAGATCGAGCGCGCAGAGCTATGCGTTCGAAATAGATTATCGCTTGCTCGCGCGTGCAATGCAGCACAGGTCCGTCTAGCAATACGACTTGCCTCGCACTGCCTCCGCAGAGGGGGGTAATGGTAGGAATCTAGGCGGAATTTAGGCTTATTGTTTTTAGGAATTGAGGCATAGTTTATGAAATTGCAAAAAGCAAGAAAACCAAATCATTTTATAGTGTCTTGTGAGAATGATTGTAAAGTTCCATATTTTTGCAGAAGTAATATCGATCTAACTGAAAGAAATATAGTTGTGTAAATTAAAATAGATTTCCAGAAAAATATATCGTCGGTCATATCTTGTAGATTGTTATATATTTTTTGCTGCTCAGAAAGTATCAATCTTTAATATAAAATATGGTTCTGAATAACTTAGTTTTACGGTATTTTGCGGGAAGAGGAGCCGTAATTGGTTTATGTAAGACTCCTATAGTAGCAATAGTCACAAGACAGATTTATCAAAGTCTTATTCGTTGCCGTATCGTCATAAGTCACTGTGGACACCTGTCCTGTGTGGTTCTTCACCAGTGCACTCGAAGCCGCTCTTTCTTGGGCGGTGTATGCTAGCCTGTAATGTGGATTTATCTTTAATGTTATTCTGTTCGCCCAACGCCGTGTGACCATACGTCCATCCCTACGCTTCCTTGGCTCTTCCTTTCTTGGTTCGGCCTCGATAGCCGAAGAAACTAAGAACGCTATGGGTACAAACAGTGGATAACCTCGGTGATGTCGAGTTTGTCAAAAGTTGAAGCAGTTGTACCGTACTAACGTTCAAGCATTCTTCGCCAGCACCATATCTCAAATGCATCTGTCCTATGATGGGTTTCAGTTTCAATGGTCTAGGTTTCGGACATGTAAAGAATATGATCGAGAAACCAAGGCGCCCGCATTAGTCTGATCCTTGTTTTATGTTATTCCATATGCATATCCTGGCGAGTCGTTTCACCGCAGCTTTGGCCATATGAGCTCTTCTGATCACCTTTTAGTCGCAGATACCATCGTCACTTATTTAAGATACCAAGTAAACCAACAACTTGCCTCAAGATCGTGCAATTCATTGATTCTCTTAATTTTACCAGGAAGATCGACATGCATCATCTTCGTCTCATTTCTATTGATCATAAGGTATGGATCTGGATCCTGAAAATGGACTCATTACTGGCATACTCAATCTTTTGTAGCAGAACCGAAATTCATTTTCCACAGACACTTAACCTAATATAGCCATGTCATCTGCAAAACCGAGTTTATTGATTAGTTGGCCACCAACTTGGACATCACCCTCACAACCTTCCAATACTCATTGTCTATTCACAGATCTCAGTGAACAGTTGCACTCCTCGTTCAACTATAAAAGGATTACGTGTTGCGGTATCCCCATTTCTCATAACTCTGAACATTTTACTCCAGTTGAAGAAATCAAAAGCCTTTGCGAATGCGAAGTCAATAAAGCGCAAAGCCTTAAAGAGTATACAGACGCCGCACCCACTGTATTCTTTATTAATTGGCACACGTTGAGAATTTGCTACTGAGTACCCATCTATATGTCTCGCATGGTTGTTAAAGTTGTGAAGTGATTATTCATGAATAAAAGAAACAGAGTGGGTCAATTTGATGGACACAGCAGTTAAAACACTGTGGTGCGGAAGACTGGCGATATTCTGCTTAATTTAAGATCTGATCGGAATGAGGAAGATGGATCGGTACCTCGGATGTACAGTATATGTATTGCTGTTTCTACCATCCTTAGCAGGACTGATGCATGTGCACGGGGATGTAATCAAAGAGTAAACATATCGAAAGCTGCCACGAAAAGCGGACTTACTGTGTTGCGTGCCGTTAAGCCTGAGGACACCACGTATATGACCCTTCGAAATCTTAAGTTTTTCAAATAGATAAGACGGCTGTTAATCGCGAATGACTCCAAAAAGCAATGATGCAAAGTGCAAGGTAGGTCTGGCAGACATATTTAATAGGTTATAACGGTTTAAAAATGGTGTGATGTGAGAACGGCAAGAAACAGAAAAGAAAAGCATTTTGAATGCGTTGAATTAATACCGAGGTACTCGCCAGCATCCACCCCCCAAAGGCGGTATCAGTGTAGCTCAATTTAGACAGAATAAAGTGTGGCAAAAATGTTTATGCGTAAATCGACGTGAATAAAATCACGGACGTACTTTAAGCCTATAAAACAGTTTAAAACAGTTGCTGACAACTTGACTGTCCGAACATATTTAAACTAGAATATTTCACACCAGGCGCGATATAAACGCACCAGAGAATGATAAGAAGAATAAAAACCACTTTGCAAACATACAAACAAAGTTCATTTTGACTCAATATCTGCTTCATAAATCGAAATGAACGATAAGAAAAGGTGCCTTGAATATCACATCACTTGTTTTGGATTTGACGGTTCGAAGTGGGAGCCTGATTTGATACATCTATTAAATGTCCAATTAGCATAAAAAAAGGAGTGTGGTCGAGTTGTAGATGGATTCTATTTTACATTCTGATTTGTGATTATACATATAAAAATAGCGTGATTCTCCCTTGGCTGGGGAGGGCTGCCGGACATGAAGTGGGTCCACCCAGAGATGGACATGTCAACAGTGGCCTTAATGGATAAGCGAATAGATTTAAAGCGAATACTTAACATAGTAGATTACTGCGAGTAATATACAGTAAAGAGAAGTAGTGGGAATTTAGGTTACATACACCCGTTCGGATAAGACGGCCGCATTTGTCTGTGTGGTAACTATCATTGCATACAAAAACGTATGTTCTTTTCGATCACGCGGTCGTCGCAGTGTTCAAAATAGTTACAGTTGTTTACGTCTGCTGTAGTAATAGTTGTGACACTTGAAGTGGTGAAATAGGTTATTATGTTAATAACGATGTCAAAAGAGCAAAGTGACAAAGTGACAGAGCGAATCACAGATGGTAGTTATAGATGGGATAGACCTATCGCGAACGGAGTTCCCACTGTTTAATAATACCGATATTTGATATCAGATCGCATTGCCACTCTCTGACACATGGGCCGCATGACGCGGTCTCTTCTCGTGACCTAAATTGCAACTAGGGACTGCTCGGAACAATCTAGAACCGTACGCGCGGGAGTGTAGGAAATAACATTGGTCATGGGTTGACGGAGAGACCAGTAATGGACCAAATATGACAGGTCGCAGCCGTGATCCCACTCAGCTCAGCTCAGACATCGATGGACGCTCACACCAGTTTCAGGATCCTGCTTTCAATCAGTTTAGCACGGAAATTGATCAGTATTCAGATCAGTCTTAGGATCCTGTTATTAGTTGGCTCAGCACAAACATTGATGAATGCTCAGACCAGACTCAGAATCCTGTTCTTTATCAGCTCAAGACAGATCACTCACAACTCAACTCAGACCAGATGCACGATTGGATCGATCTCAGAAACGCAGTGTCTCAGCACATTTCTGTAACGTCATCAGAAATTGTACAAAGTCTCAGGCCGTGCCGATTCACGACGCAAAGGGTGAACCATGCGGTTCGAGAATGGACGGCTCTTATTATCTGATTGTTGATTTATTTATATGTTTGCCTATAGACATCTAATTTCAATTAAGAGTAGCATTTCCTTTCTGGGCGGGAGTGTCGCGAACGTATTGCGAACCAGCTAATATTTGTCAACGTCATGGAGTAGATGGCGTTAGTAGTCACGTTTAAGTAACCGCTTCTAGGTTATTGGGATTTTTTGAGGGAAGTTGAGAGGGTAGATGAGAACGACAGTAGGAAAAAGGAGGTTGTGTGCGAACAAATCGACGCGGCAGTGATATTTGCTTTTAGATCAAGTCAAGAACGTTCTTATGGTGTTATTAGAATAATGATGTGTCTCTGGTATATTGTGACCAACGTTATCAGTACTCAGAGTGAACAGTAATCCAGTGAGGCTAATATGAACTTAAGGTAAACTTTGTGTGAGGAATGGGGTCGCTATAAGGGGAGGTTTGGAGGCGACTATTAAGCTCATGAAACCAGGTGGATAATCATGTGATACTCATGTTATATGTAGGTAATAAAGTCGGACACCAGCACAACTCATATCGTCATCTCACTAACATCCAGGCCTCATAGGTATGTAGTACATTTACATATCGCTTTCCAGTATCCGTAAAAGCATTAGCTCATTCGATAGGTTAATAAGTATGGTGAGCTTGACGACAGCGTGGCGACATTTCTACGCAGTCTCGGCACAGCAGATGTTAAGGTGGTGTAGGTTCAGAGAGGAGTTTCTGAAAAATCAAATCATCAAGTCATCTCGCTTTGTGTAGTAGGGTACAGCGCAGCGGATGTCATTCCAGATTTAGAGCGGAGCCCAACTGGGGAAGTACCTCCACCTTACAGAAAACCGCAGCCAAATAACACTAGACCCTACTCATAGTGTTGTATTCCTGCCGGTGAGTAAGGTTGCCAGAGCTCAACGAGGGGGGGGGGGGGATGCTGGGGTCGGCAACGCGCATGTAACTCCTCTGGAGTTGCAGGCGTCCATAGGATACGGAGAATGCTTACCATCAGGCGGGCCGTATGCTTGTTTGCCGTAGTATTAAAAAAAATCGTACTGCTTTTTCAGATAACAATACCGTTGTCATTGTCAAACATTTTGTTCGCACCTGGCTGTTATAAATCCGCACTTAAACAACTGCACTTTAAGGTTCACTTTACTGTTACTAAGCACTGTATCACTGTCACTTCACTTTCGGTTACTGACTTGACCATGGAAACTGTTTGACTCCATTGTTTTAGGAAAAAAACATCGTTATCTAGTTTGAATTTTAAAAAGCGACATCTAGCGATCAATTCAGTAACTAATTTGCAGTATGTACACGTATGCGGCAATTTTAAATCTCAACACATTTTAGTTGCAATCTTGACGATTATTTCTAGGGACTTTAGTGATTCGAATTTCGAATCCAGATGTTTGACTTTCGCTCAATAGATAAAAATTACGAACATAGGTCTAAAACGCACTTTACGAATTGTAATGTGTTGTAAGAAATTATGCACAAAAGCAAATATGAAAATTGCTTTTTAAAAATACCCAATTTTTTTTACAACAAATTAAAGTTCAAAAGCACGATGTTCGCGGTCCCGAGCACGCACATCCAACTCACTTACACCTACGCTCTTAGAGAGTGAGAGAAGAAAACAAATCTACGGAGCCAGAACAATGTGTAAGCAAATAGTTTGTCCATAGCGTCGTCCTTGTCTTTTGTTAGTGAAGCAGACGCAAACGCATGTACAAATAATACATTAAGATGCGTGTTGACATGCGATCGCGTGCATTCTGAACATGTATTTTGTAGGCTCTTGGCAACGGGAGTCTTTCATTTAGTAGCAAAAATAATTATTTCCACGTAAGTGATCGGACGACCGGTCTGGCCTAGTGGGTAGTGACCCTGCCTATGAAGCCGATGGTCCCGGGTTCAAATCCTGGTAAGGGCATTTATTCGTGTGATGAGTATGGATATTTGTTCCTGAGTCATGGGTGTTTTCTATGTATTTAAGTATTTATAAATATTTATATATTACGAGTATATAAATCGTTGTCTAAGTACCCTCAACACAAACCTTATTGAGCTTACTGTGGGACTTAGTCAATTTGTGTAATAATGTCCTATAATAGTTATTATTATTTATTATTTACCTGTGACAGCGACAGGAAACGCCATCGTTGATAGATCGTGTCATTCACGAATACGCGTGCCTTGAATGTCACGCTTAGATTTCCAATATACAATCAAAGAAAATACAATTTTTGTCTAATTTACGCAAAAACTGTTGTGGGTACTCAGACAACGATATATATAATATACAAATACTTAAATACATAGAAAACAGGAAGAAATATTGTGCTCATCACACAATACATGCCCTTACCGGGTGTCGAACCCAGGATTATTAGCTTCATAGGCAGGGGCACTACCCACTAGGCGTTGTCCACTCCTATACTATGTCTTTGAGACGATCTATAACGTAAGTACCTATTCAAAGTTGGATCATTGGCAATAGATTCACGGAGGCGAATGGAACGAATGATGAATGAATGAAATTAAAACGAGAGCGTGACTTCGATTATATGGCGGCGGCATTTATTCGTGACTCTTAAGAGGAAAAGGGACGGCCTCTTCTTCATACAAACGTAGTCCAAATTTGTCGATTTTTTGATTATTTTTAGAGCAAAGAGCGAAAAATGAATGCAGTACAAATGTTTTGCATTTGTTTTTAACTGTAACTGAAACTAGTTGTCGGGCGTCAGAACGTCAACATCTTTAGCATCTCCTGAGGATGCCTCGTAGAGAGGCAAAAACACGTCGAGTTTTGTACTTTTGGTGGTGGGTTATATTTATTTGCGTATGTATTAATAAAATACGCAAGTAAGTATAACGGGTTAGCACGTGACGCACGCACAAAATTTATTGTTTTAATTAGTATGGATTTCCGCAAAGTAACGCCTGATTCTATTCATTAATAAGAAAAAAAACAAATGAAGGGGCATGACTATGGTTGATATATGTCAAATTGTGTCAAAATATTTTCAAACATGTTAATATCCAGAGAGTAAAATGGGCACTACGTTTATATGAAAAGGGGGTTTCGAGGCGGTTGTCTACTTTCGTCTTACGGCCCGATTCGAAGAATGATTAAGACACGTTTAAGATCTTGGAAAGATCGATAACTAAACGACATGTCAAAATTGACGTTTATTTCTATTCCGCTGTGATCCCAATAAGATCTATCTACGATATTTCTAATGTCAAAGTGATATTGGTTGCCCGAATTGAGCTGCTTCTGTCAATTATACGACATACAAACGATATCTAAATGAGAACTTATCTAAACCATATCTTATCGTTATCGTATCTCATTCTTCAAATCGGGCCGTTAAGTGCGTTAAACTTACAACAACGTACTTTACCCTTACCACGAGTTAGACACTGAGATATATAGCAAATACGCTCAAACATAGTGCATCGCTTGCACCAATGTCAGTCCGAGGGAGATGCAATGTGAGTTAGTTCACGCATTCGCTAGATAATATGTCAGTGTAAAACTCATGGTAACGTACAGTCGCTATCGCTATCAGATATGTCGGGGCGGCCGAGTTGCCCAAAAATATCTGAACACGCCTCTATTCTCAAGGCGCTAGAGTGCGTGTTCAGCTATTTTTGAGTACCCCGGCCGCTCCAATGGCGAATGTACTTAGGTACATTATGCAATAAATCGGTCCTTAAGGGCCTCAAAATCACAACTACTTTATATGTACAGATGGCGCTGATCATCGATCATTTACATTGAAATATCCTGATCTATATAGCACGTTAGTTACGTCGGTTTTAGCATGCGCACTGCTATAGTTTTGCGTAACGGTGAAAGTGCGTCGAATAGCGACGAATCTGACGGCAAACTCCATGAGTACAAGGAATTAGCAATGTTTTAAATATACTATTTAGGCATGTGTAGCTGTGAAACAGTAGTTTTATAATAGAAATATTTATTCGTAAACACACAGAAAATCAAGTAACATAAAAAAAAACATAGAATAAAGTGCCTCATTTTAGAATGTTGCTGGCGACTTCCAGTGCTGATCTTCCGATGAGACTATTTACAAATAAACAAAATAAATCTGTGGTCCTAGTGAAAAAGGGTACAAGTCTCTGGCAGTTTAGGTGTATAAGGGCATAAGTGTTACGTGGAACTTACACCCCTTTACACCTGCGCTGCCGGAGACTTAATGTACCCTTTTTCACTAGGGCCACAGAAATATTTGGGGACAATCTTGGGGTCAACTTAGCCCCAAACGAAGCAAAGCTTCTAGGCGACAATATACATACGTATATAGATAAATATACACAGAAAACACCTTTGAATCAGGAACAAATCTGTGTTTATCACACAAATAAATGCCCTTGCCTGGATTTGAACCCGGGACCATCGGATGCATACTAGGCCAGACCGGTCGTCTTTAAGAATTGTATTTGAATATTTAAGTTTTAGAATTTGGCTCGTTTGCGTTCGTGCAGTTTATTTTACTAATGTCCAATAGAATTTGTGAGCAATCTTGCGTCGAGTAGAAAATAACAGTTTTATTAAACCATAGAGAAAAAAGTAAGCATAGAGTGCTCACTTTATACATCAGTTTTGTTACCAAAACGCTTATTATTGTCATAGTCGACATCTAGCATCGAGTAGCGGAATTACCAGTACTACTACTACTAGATGTCGCGACAAACAAAAAGTCTAATGCTCAACAAGTTTCCGCTAATATTAGGTATAACCGGATTAACTGGAACTCGATTTTTAACTTCTTCTGCTTGTAATATTAGTGGTAAATTGTTAAACAATACAATTTTTGGTCAGTCGCGACACTCGAGACATCTAGTGTCAAGTAGCGGTACTGATAATTCCGCTACTCGATGCTAGATGTCGACTACGAAAGTAATAAGCGTTTTGGTAACAAAACTGATGTATGGAGTGAGCAAGTATGTAAAATACCTTTGTTATGTCACAGAATTTGTGTATACAACGCAAGCTAATCTTTTTTTATTATTATTTGCCCTATACTATACGTACTTAACACCTTCGATACCGGGCCCCGATTTCGTTTAAATATACGTTACTCGTATATTTTGACATTTTCAAGGGAATCAAAATTTATAGGGTACTTCCCATTTACTTAGAACTATGAAATATTGGAAGTAATACCGTTCTTACATTACAAGTACAGGGAAAAGTCTGAAAACAATAAATATGAAAAAAACCGGCCGAGTGCGAGTCGGACTCGCACAGGAAGGGTTCAGTACCATTATCTATAAAAACGGTCACCCATCCAAGTACTGACCCCGCCCGACGTTGCTTAACTTCGGTGATGGGATAAGAACCTCGGGATTAGAAAGAAATATTTATTTTATTCTGTTTTTAGTATTGTTGTTATAGTGGCAACAGAAATACATAATCTGTAGAAATTTCAACTGGCGAACTATCACGGTTCATGAGATACAGCCTGGTGACAGACGGACACACGGACGGACGGACGGACGGACAGCGGAGTCTCAGCAATAGGGTCCCGTTTGACCCTTTGGGTACGGAACCATAAAACGAATGGACGGAACCCTCGATGCGCGAGTCCGACTCACACTTATGCGGTTTTTTATTTATTTGGGAAAACATTGGTAATTTAATTATTTTATAGCAAGAAATAAATAACTAGCTATTAAATTAAGATAATTATCTGTTTCTGCGAAAAGTATTAGAATGTCAATGTTGGCACGACTCATTAATAATTTTCAAGGTTAATGGCTACATAGCTGTATACCAGGTACTCCTTCAATATTATCAAGTATGTTATGTTACGGAGAACATTTCTTAATAAGTTGCAGTTTTTTGTAGAAGACTTTTCAGTTTTTCAAAACGTCAAACGTGTCTGGTGTTGCGGGTGTCAATGGGCAGCGGTAATCGCATACCATCAGGTGATCCGTCAGCTCGTTTGCCTCCTTTATCATTGAAATAACTGACAAAAAACCAAGGAGGTTAATACATATACAGTATGCAAATTCAATAGGGACCGTGCGCGTTGGAGGGTCTGCCATCTTGTGGCCTGAATCGGAACCATAAACATGCACATTTACACGTCACGTGTTTTCTTGTGCATAGTAGGTTCTGCCATCTTGTGGGCTACATCGGAACAAAAAACATTACATTTACGCCTCGCGCCAAAAATCTGACGGCTCCTGTGCTGCCTCCTACAGTTCATGCACGCTCCCTATACGGTATGGCCGTATGCTAGTTACCATAGTACTCAAGAAGTACCTGTATTGAGTTTTTTTTCTTTTTTAGTTTGTTCAGAAACCAAACAGTCATATTAAACACATTAAATATGCAATACAAAAGATGTACTGCAACAAAAGAACAAGGCAACAAAAAGACCTAGAGGTTCATAGTTATAAATAATATAACTGAAATAAGTACTTATAGGTTGCTTAGAAATGCAATAGAAATATTAACCATACAAAATAATTTGGCCCGCAATGTTAAGCAACACACAAGTTACGAGATACGAGCTTTCTGAAGTAGGCATCTGTGTACGCTTCTTGGCAGTTACTATAAAAAGCTCGTATCTCGTAATGCCATGTCATATTGTCACGTTTCACGTAATGTTTTCAGTACATTGCCGCTCGGTAAATTTTCAAAAATTAATTACGGGGTCATAATTAAGAGTAGCTTAAAAAATTCTTAATTCATGATTACACGCGTAAATTTTATGTCTGGTTTGATTTATTGCCCGTATTGGTTTTACACCCTGTACACATTAGAGAGCTCCATGCCCGTTTAGATATAATAAAATAAGACAAAGATAAAGATATTTTATTATTCAAGTAGGCATATTACAATGCGCTTATAAACGTCAAATAAAGCTACACCGGCTCTAACCCTACATCTCTGACCCGAGAAGATTTAAATCCCCCCTCAATTGGAGGAGGGTATCCCAATATGGACCGGCAAGAAACTCGGCGGGACAGATATTTTCAAATCTTATAAAAATACAATTTAGATTACTATAGAAATCATGCAATTACATACAGTAGCTACTTTTCTTTAAAGAAATTTGATTAAAAAATATATATGTCATATCAAATCATACATATACGTAGCTCTTCCAGAAAACATATCGAATTCTTACAAAAGTAAAATAAAATAAAATAATTATACTTATTTCGGCTTTCAAGTCTTTCAACAACGACATAAGACACACACACACACACATACACACACACACAAACACACATGTATACAGACTTATATACATATTTTTGAAGTTGACATATACCGGAAAAAGCCTTTGTGTCAAGTTGTCAACGTATTGATTTATGACAAAGAATACATTAATTTTCTATTCATTGTGAATGGGTCTGTTTCGGACGAGATGAGGTTATTATGGATGCGTATAAACAAATTTTTATTTTTATTTTTTTATTTCTTTTTTTATTGATATTTAGGACAACAACAGCCGTAAATAAAACTTTTACATAGGAGTGATTACATAACAGATGGCCAATGACAGTTATCCACTAATTACATTTTACTTAGAATAACGTAAGTCGTATCTAGGTATTATCATAATAAACAGTTTTAATAAGACAGTGTGCTCATCACAACATGCTCATCAATGCAAGAATTAATTTATAAATATATTTTTAAATAGACAATGCTAAATCTGTACACATAAATAATTATTAAAATTATTACTAGTATTAATATTATCTCTGGTTATACCTTTCACGTTGAACTTACAACACAGCTCTCATATATTTCGATTTACGAGTATAACTAGGAAACTAGTCTATATATAACTAGTCACTACTACTTAAAAAATAATTAAATTAAAATATTTAAAATTTTTGTTCCTTGGTTGGATATAGTAAACACTCCTATAATGGAACAGGCACCAGTAATGGGATGGTAAAGACAAATCGTGTAAAACAAGTATTTACCATCAGTTTTTAATCGCTGGCAACATTTTACCGTAAACAAGAGCCAAAGAGCTGCTTAAGTTAAATTTTTCATTGTTATTTGTTAGTTTGTAAATTAATGGAACCATACATTCCATGACTGGAGCAAAAAACCACAGTTTTAATTGGTTAATAATATTGAAACCAATTGCAGTAGCTTTTAAAACACAAAGGACGAATTGGACATCAACTTTTAAAGCGTAAAGCGAATTTACAGGTGTCGGTAAAATGTCAAAAATACTCCAAATTTTCTCTTAAATGTCCCATAATTGATGCCGTTAACATAACTACAATACCAATAATTAAGAACTCTTCACCTAAACCCAGCTCGCGCTTGACTCCCATCTTGACAGCTGTCATTGCGCAATGACAGTTGACAGTTTGAACACAGCGCTCGCGCAATAGGTCGCGTTATGTCATCGGCAGGAAGAGGCACAGTGACCTTGGGTCACTTGGTATTGAGTTTTAGAGGTCAAAATGAAACATGGGGTACTTGAACTCTTGAGACCCAACCAACGAGGTCTTAAATAGAGTTCGAGGAAAGCGGTGCCTTTTGAGAACCATCAAAAGGGAACATGTTGGGTTACCCTACGACACGACGATTTTTTAGGGTTCCGTACCTTGAAAGGAAAAAACGGAACCCTTATAGGATCACTTTGTTGTCCGTCCGTCCGTCTGTCTGTCTGTCAAGACCCTTTTTCTCAGGAACGCGTGGAGTTATCAAACTGGAATTTATATCAAATACTCAGGTCCAATGACCCTTGGAGCTGTGAAAAAATCAAACTTCTAAGCCAACGCAATCAAAAGATACAGCCGTTTATTCCGCAAATTTTCGACACTCGCAAGGGAATCAAACCCTACAGTACCCCTAGTGTAAATATTTTCGACAGCGAAACGTTACGTACGCGTTTGCGTTAAGTGTCATTTTGTATGAGATTTTTGACTTTCCAAAACGTCCCGCTTGGCGCGCTGTTCAAAAACCCATACAAAATGAGACTTAACGCAAACGCGTACGTCACGTTTCGCTATCGACTAAATTTACACTAGGGGTACTGAAAACATTACGTGAACTCAGAATCTTGAAATTTGGTACGAAGCAACGTCTTATACATTATTACACAAATTGAGTAAGTCCCACATCTATTGACATTTAAAAAGGTAAGGTTAACTGGAAGAGATCCCATACAGGAATAAGTTCGTCTTTGTTGTATTTAATTTACTTTGTGTTTTTTGTTTTTTTATATCTATTTACAATAAAGTATATACATAAGATTACATACATAAAATCAGCCTTATTTTTATGATTCACTTGCCATTGTAGTGACTCGTATAATGTACGTTTCGTGTGCGTTAGAAAGTCGTTCCATTTGATGCGCAGGCGACTCTCAGCCTAATTAAACGCATTACAAACGATTATATCATAATGCCATTATTACAACTTATAGTATTATTATCCGATATGGAAAGAGCGGGGATATAACTCATCACAATATATCTATGAAGTTATTATGTACACTAGAAAAAACTACGAACACCTACCGAAAAATAGTGACAATAATACATTTAATACAAAAAACAAAGATAAAACTTGCTAAAGCTCGAATAGTACATAACGATACAAGTGCGAAAAGTAGGAAATTCGAAACGAGTGGCGATAAATTAAATCGACACGAGTTGGGAATTGCCTATTCGCACATGTATCGTACAACGTTTTACGGTACATATGGCCCTTTAAATGTTCAACACAGTAACGTAATATGCTAATTTTCGCACTAGTGCTATTAAGTAGCACGTGGTAGCACTATATGTACTGTAAAACCATTTATTGTACAAGCAGTACATTTTTACAACAAAATTTCTAATTATATAATTAATTTGCCAGATAATAAATTTAAGAAAATTGTCAAACATAAGTTAATTGAAAAATCTTACAATAAAGTATATATGTGACATTATCTATGAAAAGGGACCTTATTGTCGGTGGCGCTTAAGCCATTATCAACGATGCTCCCATATTATTAAACAACGCCGCGCTACGCAGTGCGGCGTAAGCGCCATCGACAATAAGGTCCCTTTTCATAGATAATATCACAATTAATGATAAAACCGCTTATTGTATCAATATTTGTACCTAACATAATCGATCTTACATTTAAAGCAAGCAACTAAGACATTAAAACATGAAATTTGTTCTGTACTCAACAGCATTCTTTGCGAATTTGGCTGGGGGTCCTGGCTGTGAGTGGGAGGGCTCCTCTCTTGGGCCTCCCGAAACACTGGCGCGGGCGCTGCGAGGCAGTGTAGGGTGATTCGTGTATTACCTATTTGTATTTAACTAGTGTAGAGTGTAGTGTGATGTCAGTAACTAGTGTAGAGTGTAGTAGCTGTATTGCGCCGTGGGTTATCCCATGTGTATTTGTTAATTGTATTAGTCAAGTAGGTAATTAAAAATGTAATAGTTTAAAGGGAAAAATGTGCAATAACTGACGGACATAAGTGTACCATTGTATACCTACCTACATGGAAAATAAAATTGAAATTGAAATAATTGAGAACCAATATGCTTATTAGGATAATATTAGTTTATTATTCAAGTAGGCATATTACAAGGCGCTTATGAACGTCAAATAAAGCTACGCCGGCTCTAACCCTACACCTCTGACCCGAGAGTGACCTGATGAGAGTGATATTTATCTCTATAGATCTTACCATATTGGAGTAATAAGTTTTTTGCCTAAATTTTTATTGCCATAGAAAAACATCGACATCTGATCAGCCATCATCAAAATGTTTTTTTTTTTTTTTTTTTTTTGCGATTTCAGCGTTGCTCATAATAAAAGTAGCTCAGTGTAGCGAGAAGAATCGAGCCCTGCATTTAAAGCCCCATGGTGGGAGACACTCTGTACATATTGAATACAATACAATACAAATCCTCTTTATTGCACAACCTCAAAATAAATAAACATGGAAACACATTAATACATGAAGATAGAGGTACACAACAGGTGGCCTTATCGCTACAGAGCGATCTCTTCCAGACAACCTTTAGGTAGTGGAGAAATGAAACTCATAATTTAACTAATTAGGAGGTGCAAAAAACTAAATAAAACGAAACATATGCAGTTACATAACTTGACCTTCAACATACGAATTCACGCTTGACCATTTTTTAACCGAATGCAATTAAATTCGTTTCCGTCCATTCTTCATTGTTAAACACATAACTATTCGCCGTTCGGTCGGTTAACACCCGATATCATCTTACGAATACAAAAGAAAGGAAAAGCGATGGACAATTATGTCCACAATTGATTTAATAGTCGACATTATATATTAAAGAATACAATAATTATTTAGAAAGGGTATCGCACTTTTCAAAAACAGTATACACACTTAATGGATATATACAGAGGATTACTATAACTAGCTTAATTCTAAAATAGGCAAGTGTATTGTACCAAAGGATGCTGGCGCCATTTTCTCGTTGTATCGCAATGCTGATACGTTGTGCGTGGAAGCCGCCAGCTTTTCGGTCACCAGTTACGTTAACCAGACGATTCACGATTTCTGCAAAAAACTTGTGCGCGCTGGGACCCCATGGACCTGGAGTTTCGACGCTTTTCAAATAAAACTTGATTTGATTTTAACCGGCTTACGAAGCAGTAAGGGTCCTAGTAAGAGCTTAAAATTTTAGTACTAAATGTAACCGCTTGAGGCACTGTACACTTTCTACATACATCTTCCGTGACGTTCGCTATCGAGTAACGTTTTCTGAACTCATGGTAGCCACACTGGGTGTGTAGACAACGTGCCAATCGTGTACGCTCTGTAGCGAACAAAATGCAACTGTCACTGTCGCACTAATATGGAAGAGTGATAGAGAGAGATGACTACGCTACGGAGCGTTAGCGATAGGCACGTTGGATAAGCACCCTGGGTTCGAATCCCCGTAAGGGCATTTATTTGTGTCCGGATGTTTTTAGGTATTTCAAGATCTTTAGCATCGTCGTCAAATACTATAGCACTAACGTTATTGAGCTTACTGTGGGAATAGTCGATTTGTTTAATATTTTCCCATAATAATTAATTTGCAATACATTTCTCGTAAACACTAGTAGTTCACCACAAACGGAGACATCGCTACAGATACCGTCAATATTAAAATAATAATATTTCAGGCTATATACGTTCCACTGCTGGCTACGGGCCTCCTCTCATGCGAGAGATTTTTGTTTAATTGCCTCAAGTTTCCCACTGAAACTCTTACTAACCTAACCAAACCTACACCAATCAAATTATATATGAATCAAACGGCCAGTTTGCGTTCAAGCATTCGATTTTCGAACGTTTCTCCGGTAACGGTCGCGCTCCGATTGGCTAGGGAAACGCACCGCCATTTTCCTATTTTCAAAACGTGTTTCTAAAAAAAATGACTAATTTTGCCATATAAATCTAAATAAAGTATAAAAATAACATAGAAACCGTAGTTTCCATTCGTTTGATGGAATGTAATTTGTTCAATAGGATCGCGAGTTGTCTCAGTCCATCTAATAGAGAAAAATATATAGAAATCTGTAAACATCCCCTACAGAATGGACTTGCTGAGTTGATATGCCACAACATTGGAATCAAATCCATTCCTTTTTCGAACAGGCAAAACGATTAGAATTAATATGCTTAATTTTTATGAAAAACGAAACGAGTGAGTCAGGGTCAAATAACCTACTCTTTATAGTTTTATCTCATTTATTAAATATAAATTGTGGCATTAATGTTAATGATGTGAAATAATCTGTCCAATTCATGCAAAAAGAAGTAATACATACTTAATTATATTATAGGGAGCGTGCATGAACTGTAGGAGGCAGCACAGAAGCCGTCAGATTTTTGGCGCGAGGCGTAAATGTGATGTTTATTGTTCCGATGTAGCCCACAAGATGGCAGAACCTACTATGCACAAGAAAACACGTGACGTGTGAATGTACATGTTTATTGTTCCGATTCAGGCCACAACATTACAGATCCTCCAACGCGCACGGTCCCTATACACTATATTTAACACGTTTTAATGTATCAAAAAAAAAAAAAGAGCATTCGAATCTCGTTTAAAATAGAAGTGTCGGTTAACGTAACATGTCCGACATAGTACATGTCAATTTACGAAACACTGGTGTTCGTATCGTATCCGATGCTTGCTTTTGACGTATGTAGGGTGTAAATAAACATATTAAGTCACCTACAATCATTTACGGGGTGAATATATAGGTCATATTGAGCAACTTTTATTATAGGACCAAACCCGATATCGCGAAAAAAAATTTGCTGTTTCATACATTTTGGCTGTCTGACCTTACATTTTCTATGGGAGAGGATAATTTTATTTTCGTGATTTAGGGGTTGGTCCCAGTAAAAGTTGATCAGTATGACCTATATATTTAGCCCGTAAATTAGCAGGTGACTAAATAAACATTCTTTATATTTACGTAAATATCCTCCTAAATAAATACATTCAAAACGCCGGAACCAAACAGTCGCATGCTATCGAAATCAGTTCCTCCGTAATTAAAGCGTTCGTATGTACGTCTGTGTCACGCTAACCTACTAAAACTACGAAAAAACTGTAATGCGTTTCCTTATAAATGTATAATTTTGTCGCTTCCGCCATTTTGAAATCATTTCCTTTTAATCGCTTCATTTGTTTGGTGCCGGTCGGGAATGTGTTGGTTTTGGCGAAAATTTAACGAAAAATAAAAATTATTATATACATGTTATTAAAACAAAATATTGGATACTATACTGATATTATACCATTTATGGGTACCTCTCGCGACGAATGATGGTCCCAGAAAATTAATTTTTATATGAAATTCACGTTCACGTAAAATGTTTGTAGATTTCTTTTAAGTTTAGCACATAAATTTATAAATGTAGTTAAGAGGAAAAAAACAGCTTTGCGAGCCTAATGAAATAACGGTACTTTTTCTATGTAATTCCATTTCGAGAGAAAACGATTTCCTCAAAGTAAATCTTAACAAATCACTTTGATTTTGATGTCGATCGCTTCAGCATAATATACATATTCTAGGTTTTGCTCTAAAAAAAATACTTGCTTTCTTGGTGCAAAATTTTTAAGAAAAGGAATATCTGGCAACCTAGTTTTGCTTTGTGTAAATAACATACTAAAAAATCATGGAGAATGGAAAATATAGAAGTAGAAAAACGTTTTCACTTTTTGTACGGAAGATCATGTTTCCTTCCCTCTTAAGCTTGGCAGCAGACAGATCTGGCAGACACTTTTGAACATACATCTCTACATGTAGGTATCCATTACTCAATCATCTTAATAATCTTTGTCATAATAATAATTTGCCGTCAATAACTTTTGACATAGTAATAATGATAGCGAATCGACGCCGCCTGCAACAACGCAGCTAGTTTCACGCGTTGCGCGATGCATGCAATATGATAGAGTGACCATGATAAAGGGCGTCACACTCGGCGAAGATACTACAGCATGTATTTTTGATAATTTTATGAATAAATGAATATGAAATATGAAATAATAATTCGCCGACAATAACTTTTGACATAGTCATAATGATAGTGAATCGACGCCGCCTGCACCAACGCAGCTAGTTTCACGCGTTGCGCGATGCATGCAATATGATAGAGTGACCATAATAAAGGGCGTGACACTCGACGAAGATACTACAGCGTGTATTTTTGATAATTTTATGAATAAATGAATATAAAATAACAATTCGCTGACAATAACTTTTGACATAGTCATAATGATAGCGAATCGACGCCGCCTGCACCAACGCAGCTAGTTTCACGCGTTGCGCGATGCATGCAATATGATAGAGTGACCATGAATAAAGGGCGTCACTCTCGGAAAAGATACTACAGCGTGTATTTTTGATAATTTTATGAATAAATGAATATAAAATAACAATTCGCTGACAATAACTTTTGACATAGTCATAATGATAGAGAATCGACGCCGCCTGCACCAACGCAGCTAGATTCACGCGTTGCGCGATGCATGCAATATGATAGAGTGACCATGAATAAAGGGCGTCACTCTCGGAAAAGATACTACAGCGTGTATTTTTGATAATTTTATGAATAAATGAATATAAAATAACAATTCGCTGACAATAACTTTTGACATAGTCATAATGATAGCGAATCGACGCCGCCTGCACCAACGCAGCTAGTTTCACGCGTTGCGCGATGCATGCAATATGATAGAGTGATAATGATAAAGGGCGTCACTCTCGGCTAAGATACTGCAGCGTGTATTTTTGATAATTTTATGAATAAATGAATATGAAATATGAAATAATAATTCGCCGACAATAACTTTTGACATAGTTATAACGATAGTGAATCGACGCCGCCTGCACCAACGCAGCTAGTTTCATGCGTTGTGCGATGCATGCAATATGATAGAGTGACTATGAATAAAGGGCGTCACACTCGGCGAAGATACTACAGCGTGTATTTTTGATATGACCATATAATGTTTGTTTAGGCTTTACTAGGTTTTATAAAAAATGATGACATTCCATATAAAATAATTCAGGTAGCAATGTATCACTACTTTGTATCACCTCAAAACGTCGCATTAGTGACGTGACGTCACAACTGTCACAAGTGATCACGATGTACGATATACACAAAAAATAATTATGTTCTGTTTGTTGAGACTAAATTTTAAAAAGTGTTTCAGAATCGTTTTATAGCACTTAAATCTACGCCCACTTTACGTTTTATCAAACATATACACTGTATAATTTATCTTAACATAAAATATCGCTCAGTATACATTTTGTATGGACTATTACAGACGGCTAAGATACTATATATTCTCACATTACAGTATCTTAAGCGATGCGAAGATGTAATCTTAAAATGCGAGATATATCTCAACATGCTGTCTTAAGATACAAAATCTATCGCAAGGCCCTTATACGAACATGAAAAAAACGACAAGGATACTATAATTTTTTATATTCAGGCATCTTAAGATAAAATTTTATAGTATATTCACCGTATGTGACGCCTTTAAGCCATTATAACATTAACCCCCTTATTCATAAAACTCGACAAATCTTAGTTAAAGTTTATTCCTTTCTAATTAACACAAATCTCAATATGACAGATAGGGATAAATGATTATCAATGGCTTGTTAAGTTTGACCTTTATAACGAACGATCATGGAGCAAAGCCGCGGTCGGGCAAATATAGACGGACATGGTGAAACTATGAGGGTTCCTAGCTGACTACCAAACCCTAAAAGGACTCACACAAGAAAAACTTTCAATAAATAACAAAATAATAAAGGAAGGTTCGCCCTATATGCTAACACAAACCTCCTTATTGTATTTTTTATAACAGACAAATGGCATTATTTTTCCTCACCTACAGTAAATCTGTTCCTAATTACGCCAAGGCCAAGATACTAAAATATGTCGTTATATGCTTCCTGCTTTATGTATATAAAATTCAAAGTTAACTATCATTAAGAAACTTGAATTACAAATTCAATTAATTTAACACCTTTATATGCAACTATGCTCCCGACTGGCTATATTTTAATGTTTCAGAAATTGTTATTATATTGTTCTTTCGTTATCAAAATAATAGTGGGAGATTATCAAATAATAAAAAGTTTCAACCAAAACGTGTGCCTAGTTTGAAAATATCTTTATACACAGTGGACAGAAATAACCTGAAAAACTTTGTTAACACTGATTCCTTATGTTATCTACATAAATCTTCATAAATGTTACATATATGTACACATACATAGATCATATTTAAGACAATTAAACGATTAAGAAGGACATTAATTATGAGTTTACCAAAAGATCAGAAAAAAAAAAACAAAAACAAAAATAAATAAGTTGTTTTGTTTTACCATATATTTTATGCTATTCGTGCACTATGTAAATAATGTATATTATGATTATTTGTATTTCTCTAAGTGAATTGTAATATTCTTTTGGAGAAATAAATTCTTAAACCATAAAGATTTTACGATTATACTAGCTATTCTAATTGGGTACCTACTGAAATCTATGGTTAAGTTTCGATTTTTCGAGCTTACCGCCTCCTTCCTCCAAAATCATATCTTTAAATTATATTTACAGTAAATATAAAACGTTGTGGCATAAGTATATTATTTACAAATCAAATGCCTCGTTCACCTTCTAACACGCCACTGTTTCAATATTGTCCTTTCGTTTCCCACCTCGTGGTCACCATGGTCCCCCACTCGCGGCCGCTCGATCAGTTGCGCGCGCGTCGGACAGAAAGCGGCCGCGTTGGACAAAACTAGTGCTTAGTGCGTGCGTTATTCTTAAATTCTATTCAAGTTTGAAAAGGTGTTTATACGTATCTTATACAGTTGAAACGTGGGTTTGATTAGAATCGTTAGTTGATATGTTTATTTGATTTGTAGTTAGGTGTAATCGGTGGCAATAATGCATTTTCACGAGAAAATTCTGTGTGTATTCTTAAACTTTAAAGGTCTTAGTTACTGTCTATTTTACTTTGTTCTGAAGAAATCTATTCTGGAATAATCTTTGGGAATGTATCTACCCTTATATGAAAATCAAAATAGGATGGTGTGAACCGCTAGTAAATAGTAAACAGTAAATTAATAATAATATAAGTACTAAACTAAGTAGAACTGTTTTTTTCATGCCTTTTTATGGTACATATTTATACAGGGTGTATATTTAGTCACCTGCAATGATTTAAGATGTGTATATACAGGTCATACTGATATATATTATAAACAACGCCGCGCTACGCAGTGCGGCGTAAGCGCCATCGACAATAAGGTCCCTTTTTCATAGATAATGTCATATATAAGTACTTAACTAAGTAGAACTGTTTTTTTCATGCCTTTTTATGGTACATATTTATACAGGGTGTATATTTAGTCACCTGCAATGATTTACGATGTGAATATACAGGTCATACTGAGCAACCTTTACTATGGGATCAATGCTGAAATCATGAAAAAAAATATGGCTGTTTCATACATTTTAGCTGGTCTGACGTTGACATTTTCTATGGAAGACTCAAGTTTTTTTTCGCCCCATATTAAAAATTGCTCAGTATGACCTTATATTCACATCTTAAAAAATTTCAAGTGATTAAATTTATAACCTGTATATTAATTGTGAAATGATATATGAAAAGGGACCTTATTGTCGGTGGCGATTACGCCATTATCAACAATGCTCCCATATTATAAACAACGCCGCGCTACGCAGTGCGCCGTAAGCGCCATAGACAATAAGGTCCCTTTTCATAGATAATGTCACAATTACTTTTGAAAAAATTATACGTTTGTACGAAATTCTACATAGCTTATAACGTTTAGATAAAATTAGGTATTCAGAACTATTCATTTTAATCAAGTATTGTAAGATTATAATTGACAGTATTTATTGAAGTTTAGCCAAATTCCGAACGTATTTTTAAGAGGAAAAAATAGCTTTTTGAATCTAACGAAATAACGGGAATTCTATGAAATTCCATTTCGGGAGAAAACGTTTTCCACTAACTTTATCTTAACAAATCACTTTGATTTTGATGTCGATCGCTTCAGCAGTATAATTATATTCTAGGTTTTGAATTTTTTTTTGTTTTGCAAATTTTGAAAAAAAAAAAGGAAAACCTATAAACCTAGTTTTTCATTGTGTCAATAACATACTAAAAAATCTTGGAGAATGGAAGATATTTAGAAGTGGAAAAACGTTTTCGCTTTTCCCTGTTAAATGAATCGGTGTATGTTTACTTATAGTTATTAATCCATTTTATTTATATTGTAAAAAATATCTCAGTGTTTGACTTCGCCTTTTGGTTAATATTGGTATACCTTAAGTACCTGCAGTAACATGAAATTAATAAAATAAGTAACAGAGATTAACTATGTCGAGTTCATAAATATGTACACATTTCTTCACCTTAATCTATCGCAATAAGGTGAGAAAATGTATACATATTTATGAACTCGACTGTAACATGTCGTAAATACTCATTTATTAACTCAACTATTTTACTATGCCTACGTAATATACGTTATTACAAGGTAATAATTATTAGAGTGCATGAGAAGGAAAGTTTACTAACTTAGTTACAGACTGGACAAAAAAATTTAAAATTAAAAATGGAAAAGTTCTGTGTCAGACGAGACTCGAACTTGTGAATCTGGATCACTAGCCCAACTGAGCTACTGAGACTTCACTCGATGACAGCGAATATTTCCACCATAAGCGGCCGGCCGTTCTTGAAGAAATTTTAACATTATTTTGAATGCAGTTTTGTTTCTTTTCATAAATAAACGGATGTTTCCTTTAAGTCAAATGAGCTACCTACCTTAAGGTTTTTTTTTGCACACTGTATACCTATCGTCATACCCGCAAAGCCTTCTTGAGCTTACCTACTCTGAGTCGGTATATGTAAAATTAGGAGCCAATATTGGTTTGGTACTACTAATCAGTTTCATTCTATGGGACAAAATGTCGACAATTTTTTTGTTGAATTGAAATTAAATTGTAAATTTCATGTTTTAATGTCTTAGTTGCTTGCTTTAAATGGAAGATTGATTATGTTAGGAACAAATATTGATCCAATAAGCGGTTTTATCATTAATTGTGATATTATCTATGAAAAGGGACCTTATTGTCGATGGCGCTTACGCCGCACTGCGTAGCGCAGCGTTGTTTATAATATGGGAGCATCGATCGTTGATAATGGCGTAAGCGCTACCGACAATAACGGCCCGATTCGAAGAATGATAAAGACACGTTTAAGATCTTGGAAAGATCTTTAAAAGATCGATAGCTAAACGACATGTTAAAATTGACGTTTATTTCGATTCCGCTGTGATCCCAATCTACGATATTTTTATCGTCAAAGTGAAATTGGTTGCCCGAATTAAGCTGCTTCTGTCAATTATACGACATAGAAACGGTATCTAAATGAGAACTTATCTAAACCAGAACTTATCGTTATCGTATTTCATTCTTCGAATCGGGCCGTAAGGTCCCTTTTCATAGATAATGTCACAATTTCATGTTTTAATGCCTTAGTAGGATTGATTTTATTAGGTAGAAATATTGATCCAATAAGCGGTTTTATCATTAATTAATATCTACTGGACAAGCTTTAGACACTGTTGAGGTGGCGAAAAACTAGTTAATAGAGTAGGTACCTAACGTCGTTTATGCAATCAGCGTATCAAAAAGATATCGAAATTAAATTCGATTCGCGCGCTCTATTACACAGACAGGCCAATTCGAACGTACGCTGTCATCAGAATGATATATGAGTCATGTTATTTAGTTATTTTTCACTCGTATGTTTGTTTACCTAGTGCCAAACTGCCAACCTAGGGCAGTAAACTGGGAACTGTCTCAGATCAATTGTAATTGACGGCCGAGGCGAAGCTGAGGTCTTCACATGTGGTCGGAGGCTTTCTTATTTACTTACCGAAGTGGGTATACTATTTTTCTGTTTAACGGAGCCTTTGACAAACAGTCTCGCCAAGTGGGTAGCGACCCTGCCTACGAAGCCGATGGTTCCGGGTTAAAATCCTGGTAAGGGAATTTATTTGTGTGTTGAGCACGAGTTCCTGGGTCATGGGTGTTATCTATGTATTAAGTATTTATAAATATTTATATAAATCGTTTTCCTAAGTACCCACAACACAAGCCTTATTGAGCTTACTGTGGGACCTTATCAATTTGTGTGATAATGTCCTATAATATTTTATTTATTTTTTTAGAAACATGATTTGTATAAAACAAAGCAAAAAAGTAAAATGTAATAGATAGTTGCAACGATTCTGTAGTAACATTGTGTTAAATTTTTCGCGCCTCAATGTGCAATTTTGTCGTAACTGCTCTAAAGCCGTGTTTACACTTACAAAAAATAATTCTGTCGTTTCAGCTTGAGCTCAACGGTAATAATTAATTGCAACTATATATTCTCTGATTTTTTTTCAATTTTTATTAGATACCGTGTCAATTAATTATTGTTTTATTTAGTAGCTTAAGGGGCCCACTGATTACCAGTTCGCCGGACGATATCGGCCTGTCAGTTATTCGCGATAGTCAACTTTTACGAATAACTGACAGGCCGATATCGCCCGGCGAACTGGTAATCAGTGGGCCCCTTTAGCTTTTGCGAACTACTGACAGACCGATATCGTCCGGCGAACTGGTAATCAGTGGGCCTTGAGTTGTTACCTATTAAAAGCTGACCAATAGTAAAAAAAACTTATCTGCAACTTTGTGGTATTATACCTATAAAATTGGTACCTGGCTCTCAAAGTAGATTTCTCTGCGTCTCCCTGCTGGGTTATGTCAAAACTTAAAAAATATATTGACAATAACTACGCTTTTATTACACATTTTTCACACCCGATTTCAAATTAATCTAATAGGCAAATTTGAACGTATAGTGATACCAAAATGACATCAGATCAGAATGACATCTAATGGAAGTGATTCTGTTATCGTGCATTTCGTACTTGTCCGTACATGTATTGGCGTGAGAGACGCACGATAACTAAATAACATTATTCAAATATTCTGACGTATGCGTTCGAATCGGCCTGCAGGTTTCGAATGGAATTTTTTCGTCAAATTAAACGACCGATGATCAAATTAATTCTACAGTAATAGTTAACTACTTTAATAGTTAACTGTTTTAATAGTTAACTGTTTTAAAGTGACGTCATGACTCCGTGGCCTTGCTTCGTGGCTATTTTCAATTTCACGCTAAATGAAATTACGAAGTGTTACATATGCACCTGTACAAAGTAATTTAATAACATAGTCGCGTGAAGGCACTTTATTGTGATATTATAGGTTCACTATCATAAAATTCTTCCTGTTTTTAAAGCTTTTTGTTCTTTATATCCTGCTAACCTAAGGTTGTCTGGAAGAGTTCGCTTACAGAAATAAAACCCTGTAGTTAACTTTATTAATATTTTTTTCTTTTGTTTTGCTATAAAATACCTATACAGGTTATTCATTTAGTCACTGCAATATATAGGTCATACTGAGCAACTTTTACTGTTTCGTACATTTTGGCTGTCTGACCTTGACATTTTCTATGGGAAAGTACATTTTTTTCTTGATTTCGGGGTTGGCTCTATATATTCCGCCCGTAAATTGTTGCAGGTGACTAAATAAACATCCTGTATTTACTTATACTTACAAAATTTTGGTATAAAACCAATTTACATTTACTGCACCTGATAGTTAAGGGTTCAAAATTACTTACTTAAGGCGGTAATAGTCTCTCTAATTCTAAATTTTTATTAAAACCTGCGATTTTCTACTACGTCAACAATCACTTTAAATACAGACTTTCAACATTTATTTCAATGAAATCTAAGGAATGACCCATAACTTGTTCTTCTACTATGAATATTTATATATTTATTCACTTTAATATTTATATTACAACAGTCAGTTACATAATTTGAACAGTCAATTTCTTTTATCTCAATGACTTATGACAATAATGTATTCCTAATGTTGACGACCGGTCTGGAGTAGTGGATAGTGAGCCTGCCTGTGAAGCCGATGGTCCTGGGTTCTAATCCCGGTAAAGGCATTTATTTGTGTGATGATCACATATATTTGCCCCTGAGTCTTTTGTATGTATTTAAAATAAAATAAAAATCATTTCTTTCAGACCCTGGTCCATACAGTATTAGATTAAATATAGTCTAAAAATATATATTATATTATTATTGAAATAAATTTAACTAAAATATTTTGGGGTTTAAACCGGAGCCAGGCACATACACCAGTAATAACTACATACACGCATTTGACTCATTTAAGTGTTTATATATGATAGAAGTATATCGTTGTCTGAGTACCCACAATACCCACAACTCTTGTCTTCTTGAGCTTATTTCCAATATTTATTTATTTAATATTCTTCATATTCTTATGCACAATTACTTTAATCTTTCGAACAGTCACCTTAATAATTGAAACAGTCACTTTAATAATTTGAACAGTCACTAAACTGCACTTTCTGTCCTTGTTCGCAGGTTGATTGGCAAAGTAATATTTAAATGCAAGAGAGCGCGCCACGGGAAAAGGGTGTAACCCAAAAAGTCTGGGAATTCCTCACAGACTTTTTCTACATTTATATAAAATTCGCGTTATACGCTGTAGCTATTTATATCCTGTTTTACTACTATGATTACTATTTCGGATGATTTCTAGTGAGCAAAGGATGTGAAGTGCTAGTGCTAGTGAAGTGACAAACGGAACTTTGACTTTTTCACGTTGGAGAGGCCTATTGGTAAGTAATTTTTTTTTCATAATCATGAAACGTCCAATAAAAAAACGAAAAGTCAATTTTAAAGTTTTGAAAAATACTCAAAGTATAATTTGTTTGTATAATACAATATGGCACCACTAAGGATGACTCACGCTAGAACGGCCCGGGCCAGGGACGAGGCTTCCAATACTTCTTTTTCTATAACATGTGATCGGTGATCACGTGACGCTTTCTATAGAAAACTGAACTGTTGGTATTATTTTTTACTTTAAAATACGTAAATCATGTAGCGTAGGAAAGGGCATCCAGTTATTTTATTACTTAGTTTATTATTATTATACCCATATTGTCCCACTGCTGGGTAAAGGCCTCCCTCTTATTCTTCCACGTGTCCCTATCCTCGGAAGTCTCCCACCAGTCTCTGTCAAAGGCGTCAAGTTCTTCCCGCCATCTCCGACGAGGTCTACCGTGACGCCTTACAACCTGTGGGACCCAACAGGTGGCTGATGACTTAGTATTATAAAATAATAAGATACCAAAGCATATTTAAGGCCATTAAGTCACTTGAAGATGGATAACAAAGTAGTTTAGTTAAAAAAAGAGAAAAGTAAAAATGGACCAAATTTAGACTAATCAGTCGGCCTAGCCAAGGTGACAATCGCTATCGCTTCGACAACGAAACGCTTTCTGTCTCTATCACTCTTCCATATTAGTGCGACAGTGACAATTGCCTTTCGTTCGCTATGGAGCGTAAGCGATTGGTATTTTGGCTTGGTGGCGAGGGGCATAGCCAAAATTACACTATCGTAAGTACATCAACAAATGCTCAACGAACAGAATATACGTATGTATCGTATCGGTATGAAAATTGCTACGAAAAGCCACGTGACTATTTATATATGCATTATTTAAATGTTGACTGGCGTTTTCTATCAACGTTTGTCATAGTAGATAAGCCCCCAGGGAAGTAGAAATCATAAGTAAATTAAGTTTTTGAATCATAAATTTTCTTTAATGTCGAAACCTCACATGTCAAAAACCACGATACTAATAAAAACAGAGCCAAAACTAAATTACAAACACAATAACCAGATAAAGGAACGAATATCAAAAAACAAGTAATATTATGGTGATTACTGTATGGAGGGTAGAGATAAGGAGAACAATCTCTTATGGGAGAACTCTTGCTAAAACGTCCAACTGGTAGCTGGAAATAATAGTTCGAAATCTGTCCGGTGGCGCTAGGGTAGCACCAGGACATAACATGAACTTAGACGTTATTGGCAGAGTGAAGTGCGCTGTCAGTGATTTGATGCTATTTATCAAAAAAAAAAAAAAAAAAATTCGCGATGTATTGTGTTTGACGACCGGTTTGGCCTAGTGGGTAGTGACCCTGCCTACGAAGCTGATGGTCCCGGGTTCAAATCCTGGTAAGGGCATTTGTTCGTGTGATGAGCATGGATATTTGTTCCTGAGTCATGGGTGTTTTCTATGTATTTAAGTATTTATACATATTTATGTATTATATATATCGTTATCTAAGTACCCTCAACACAAGCCTTATTGAGCTTACTGTGGGACTTAGTCAATTTGTGTAATAATATCCTATAAATATTTATTTATTTATTTATTTTATTTATTTATTGTGGCGCCACCTATTTAAGGTTTTTTGATGGACAATTTCATACACATAGATTGTCCTCCTTACCTCTACCCTCCATAGATTACCGATTATTTTTTTTAATAACCAAATAGAGCCAAAGCTTTGACAGTATTTCGTCTACTAGTGTAATAGTAATGCGATTGGAAAGCTATCGATTACGTTTGTATCGATAGCGAATCGAGAATCGAGTCGAGGTCGTGTTACGTCACACACTTTTACCGCGTGCAACCTATTTTGTGCGTTATCGATAAAAACGCGGGCACGTTTTTAGAGTTCTGTACCATTCGTGTATGAGAATTAGAGGGTCAAACACTAAAATTATTAGCAAGATTCCGGAAATCGTCAACTAGTCTAGAAAATGTATCATTAAATCTTAATTTGTTATATTGCTAAACAAAAACCGGTATTATCGATTAAACATCCTCAATTGTATTAATTGTCTACACTATTAAATTAAATGTCAATTAATGAATTTGAAATTAAATTGTGGTAATAAATCGTGAAATGAAAACGGGTTTTATCATTATGGAAGTGTCATAACTGATGTCATTAAGACAAGACTAATAATAACTTAATGTTTTTGATATTGCATAATATGAAGATCAAATGTATTATACTTAAACTGCGGGAGTGTTTGTGACAGTAACGAAACGGCCAAGCCGTACTGTTTGACCAAGCTGTTGGCTTTATAGAGTTAGACCTGATAAAGTTTGGACTTACAAAGTAAAAGTCTTTGTACCTAGTACCTACTAGGGCATCTTATAACTTTTCAGTGTAAAAGCTCGATGCGCTTGGTAGTCTTGGAAACACTTTACATGAAATGTTTTTGGTGGGATTATATTGTATATTACTGTAAATGGATTCTTTTTTTCTTTACCAAAAAAGGTAAGCATTTGACCACAATCTCACCTATAATTCTTCTTTCTCCGTGCCTTTGCTCATTGCATTTGGGTTCGGCCCTCCGAATGTTTTTCCGCTATTCGGCTCTGTCACCCGGGTGAACTTTTCATGTATATTTTGAGGTTTTTTTGGCTATAATTTTTTACAGCTTGCTGCCGCCTGATGCTAAAGACGTAAATAGTACCAATCTGTTGGTACCTATGTACAATCAAAAGATTTAATTTGTGACCCATTTCGTACCTTGTCACAGTGACAAACAACATGAAAGTCGCTAGAGACCTCTTATCTACTATTGTCACTGTAAAATAACTTTCCAAATCCCTTAAAATATGACTGAGTTCTAAGGCAACGTACATAAAAAAAACCATACAACCTAATTGAGAAACTCCTCTTTTTGGAATTTTGAAGTCGGTTAAAAAGGATCGTTCGCGATATAACAAGTTAAATGTATTATATATATATATATATATATATATATATATATAATAAGTTAAATGTAATATGATCCTAAGTTGGTCGAAACGAATGAATTTATTATTATTATTGAATTTATTATAACTTTCCTCTGGCTGAGAATATCTAATTATTGCTGACTATACAATAAATCTTTTTATAGCGTTATTTTCCATTCATAATGCAATATTATTTATGTACTTAGTAATCGTATCATATAAATGTTTCGGATTGTAAAATCTAGTTAAGCTAGTTTATGCAATTGTAACACAAAAATTAGTTCGTGCAATATTATCATTAACTTGTTAGTAAGCACGTAAATTACGCTTATCATTACGTGCGTGTAAAAAATAGGGACTATAATCAAAGTCCCATTAGAGAATACGTCTAAAACAAAGGTTATTCGAAAAATACACTTTCGACGTGAATATGGGTAACTAGAAAATTATGGGTAATGCCGACAAAAATGCACGAAAAGTATTTCACTCGATATGTCTTTAAGGAACTAAATTTTTTAGGGAAAACAAAAAAAAAATCTGCGGAAGTGACTTAGAAACTGTATCTCTTTCTTTAGAAAAGTCAACAATGAATGCAGGGGCCCACTGATTACCAGTTCGCCGGACGATATAAGCCAGCCAGCAGTTATTCGCGATTGTCAGCTTCTGCGAATAACTGACAGGCCGATATCGTCCGGCGAATACTTAGATATACTTTAAAAAGTATGATTATAAGTAGTTACATCATACTTATTAAAGTACAGTGGCTGGTTAGCCAATAATTGAATTTAATATATAAGGTATCATGCAGTTATTTTCACACGATTGTCCAAAAATGGAGTGTATTGTTATTACCTAGGTACAACAACCTTTTCCTTAGGTACTTAACTCTCATAAAGACTACATAGTTATAAATAACCTATATAAATAGTTACAAAAAAGTTTAGATTCAAGTAACTCCAACTCACAAAATGAAAACCTTGACGAGGTCAAAAATCGTTATGTTCAAGGAAAAATTGCCCAATTGAAGTTATTCGTGGCCGTCGTTCATTGACTGTGGAGTCCCGTTATGTGACGAAATTTATCCTTGTTTATACCAAGAGATACACAAACACAACTTTGATTTTCCTTAAAGCCTATAAGGGCTCCTCAATATGATGGCCCAGCGTAGGTCAGTCTAAGGGACGCAGCTATGAGGTGGAATGAGATAGCAATATCACTTACTCCCTCTAACGCATAAATGCGTCTCTTGGTTTGGTCTGCGCTGGGCCATTGTGTAGAGGAGCCTTAAGCATAAACTGATTATATCAGTCAGCACCATACTTGCACTTGTCCAGTGACCAAAATGATCAAATATGGCAAATATGTATATGCAACATTCCAAAATTCCAAAAACTTTTCCGTAAGTAGGCCTCAAGGGTTCTTTCACAAGTCAATACAACATTTTGCGGGACCTTGGGCTGTGGAGGCCAAGGAATTTGTGAGGGATTTGGGTCGGCGGTTGAGGGAGAGGAGGTGCGAGTGCGACCCTCGGTCCGAATCGTACTTGGTCCAACAGATCTCGTTGTATTCCATTTGCCATTCAGCGCGGTAATTCTGCTAGTGTTGGGAATATTTGAGCCAGGTTCGATTAATGACGGTTGTTTTATTTAACTACTTAAATGTATTTATTATTTATAAGAGATAAGTACCGAGATGCTTCAGGATCAGCATATTTGCCGTGGATTTTGTTGTTTCTTTACATAACTCTAAACCAGTCTTGTGAAATGCCACCAAAAGGTCAGTTGTCCGGTGATGGTTTAAATAACGCAGGATAATGTCTACATGTTGAAATGGCGAATAAAAATCTGCAGATGTCCATGAGTATTACTAAAATGAGCATTCGGGGACAGTATCACGTGAATTTTGTTGTTTTAAATTGTCAAAGTTCCAAATTAAATGTGCTACTTTTTTTATACTACGTCGGTGGCGAACAACAAGCATACGGCCCGCCTGATGGCAAGCAGTATTCGTAGCCTATGTTATATACGCGTTGCCAATCCTAACACTCCGCACCCTCGTTGAGCTCTCGCAACCTTACTCACCGGCAGGAACACAACACTATGAGTAGGGTCTAGTGTTATTTGGCTGCGGTTTTCTGTAAGGTGGAGGTACTTCCCCAGTTGGGCTCTGCTCTAGATCTGGAATGACATATGAATGACTTCTACTTAGCATAAACCTTTATTTACGTATGCCACTCACCCAAAGAATGGATTCTAGTCTTATCTAGAAGATACTTGTCATTTTTCATATACCGTCGAAACTTTCTGACTCGCACAGCTAAACTGTGGATTGAACTGACGTCCGTAGCATTTCCAGACCAATATGAACTTCAAAGCTTCAAGAAAAGAGCGTACTCCCATCCTAAAAGATGAATACACACACCCGTCTGGTGTTGTAAGTGTCCAGGGGCGACTAAGAAAACTCCTAAAAAACCCCGTCAAGTTAATGGAATCACAACGCGCACTGAAACTGGCCATAAATTTAAGAATAGGGCCAGGATGGTTTAAAAAATGGTTAACCAAAACGGCCTGTCTGTCGTGTATTAATCACTAATTAATGCTTTGACTACCTCATGAAATCCATAAGCCAAAATAACTAACAGGGAACTTTTATATAACAACAATTAGACATTCGTACGTGTACGTGCAACGTTTTACAGCCATGGCTCTTTAAAGTTTCGACATGTGCACTGAAAGTGCTCAATCCCACACACGTGAGGAAAGTAGCACCATATGTACTCTAAAAGGTATTTTCTACTTACTAAATATGGAATTCCGCAAACGCTTAAACTGAACCATTTAAAACCAGGTTGTGTAAGAATACTAATATTAAATCAATACCTAAAGCCCACAATCTATTTTGTCACCTGTCGGCCTTCGTTTGTAACCTTGTTCAACCGGACAGACTTGTTTCCTTAAATATGTACACAATTTTGCACCTTATTCAGTTGAGATACGGTGAAATATGTATAGATATTTATGGAGTGAAATATGGATAGATATTTATGGAGTCGATTGAGCACTGTGTTGCGCATAAATATGTAAGCGATTTTGCACCTTACTCAGTTGATATAAGGAGACATGTGTTTATATTTTATGTACTGGATTGTAACAGCCATGGAATTCCGAGATTTTCCACAAGTTGTTGATAATAAATGAAAGGTCATTATTGCATTGGATCAAAGATGGTAAAATGAACAGGGTGCTTAGCCAACGTACCAATCTTTAACGCTCCGTAGCGTAGCGTAGTCCTCTCTCTCTCTCTATCACTCTTCCATATGAGTGCGACAGTGATAGTGGCGTTTCATTCGCTTGTGCAATATTTTTACTGTAGATTTTTTTTTTGCACACTACAATTACCTTTTCATTTCTCTTGCTCTGAAAGTGGGTCGTTGTTATTCTAAAAAGTGTGCAGAAAATGATACGTTTCTGTTCTAGAGCAGTGCACTTTCTATGTACTATTTTCTTTTTTTACGATAAGCAATTACAATTTTGGTACAATTTCCATTCTAATAATTAAATTTCCATTCCAACCTCCTTCTTCCTCGCGTTGTCCCGGCATTTTGCCACGGCTCATGGGAGCCTGGGGTCCGCTTGACAACTAATCCCAAGATTTGGTGTAGGCACTAATTTTTACGAAAGCGACTGCCATCTGCCCTTCCAACCCAGAGGGTAAACTAGGCCTTGTTGGGATTAGTCCGGTTTCCTCACGATGTTTTCCTTCACCGAAAAGCGGCTGGTAAATATCAAATGATATTTCGTACATAAGTTCCGAAAAACTCATTGGTACGAGCCGGGGTTTGAACCCGCGACCTCCGGATTGCAAGTCGCACGCTCTTACCGCTAGGCCACCAGCGCTTTTAAATTAAATTTCCATTCCATAAATAACGATATTGTTACCTAAATTGTTAATTGAAAGTACCCTCAATAAATACTACTGAAGTTTATATTTAGCCGTGTTTTTAGGGTTCCGTAGCCAAATGGCAAAAAACGGAACCCCTATGGATTCGTCATGTCTGTCTGTCTGTTCGTCCGTATGTGACAGCCACTTTTTTCCGAAACTGTAAGAACTATACTGTTGAAACTCGGTAAGTAGATGTATTCTGTGAACCGCATTAAGATTTTCACTCAATAATAGAAAAAAAAAACAATAAATTTTGGGGGTTCCCCATACTTAGAACTGAAACTCTTTTTTTCGTCAAACCCATACGTGTGGGGTATCTATGGATAGGTCTTTAAAAATGATATTGAGGTTTCTAACTTTTTTTTTTCTAAACTGAATACTTTGCGCGAGAGACATTTCCAAAGTAAAGTAAAATTTGTCCCCTCCTCCCCCCCTGTAACTTCTAAAATAAGGGAATCATAAAACTAAAAAAAATATATGATGTACATTACCTTGCAAACTTCCACCGAAAATTGGTTTGAACACTCGACGAGATTTAGTAAGTAGTTTTTTTTAATACGTCATAAATGGTACAGAACCCTTCATGGGCGAGTCCGATTCTCACTTGGCCGCTTTTGTTTAATGCGTATTCGAAATGAAAAGTAGAGTGTTTAACTCGGGTGAAAGATACCAATTGTATTTGACTTCAATTTTATTTTATTTCATTTTTGTTATTGCATGATTTTTATTAATAGTAAGAGTTTATATTGTGATTTATTAGTGTATTAATGCTTCGTTTTAAGGAAATGTTTGTTTGTACACCTGTAAAGGTAGAATCTTGGTGAGTCCATGTAAAATTTTTACAATAGTAATTACCGGCAATGTAACCCATTTCTCACAAACAATAAAGATTATGATTATGATTATCTGCTACTAAGACGAAAGGGGACGACCGCCCCGAAACCGCCATTACATACAGACGTAGTCTACATTTTCCACTCTGGATTAAACATTTATGAATTTTTTTTAATACAATTTCATGTGTTTTAATCATAGCTATGCCCTACCGGTTGGGTATTCCGAGGGCGGACAGGTCTTTTAGGGCTTCATCACTCTAGCTGTATCCGGGACGCCCCGATGGATGTTATCCACCCGGGTTCCCCACATACGCTCTTCTCACAGCACGATCCTCTTCCATCTTCTCCAGGTGACCGACCAAGTGGAGTCCTGTGGCTTTGATCTCGCCAATAGGGTTGTTTCCATCTACAAATCTTAGGGCAGAATTGTATCCTAATAAATTCTTTTGGATTATAAGAACATGTTAAACTACTTTTAGGGGACCTGTAGTGACCATATTTTTGTAAATATTGAATTTAAAATATCTTTTGGCACACGTCACGTGACCAAACTCGAAACGTCGTTGAAGATTCTGATGACGTCACAACTCTCGGATTGACACTGTTGACAGTTAGGCGATAAACAACAAATGACAAATGTCAGTTGACAGTTCGTATCTTCTACGTGCGTATGTAGTTATGTATCAAACCGTAAACTGTGACGTCACACAATTTTCAAAAAGCGTTTTGGGCGCGAAAGTATCTGTCAAAATATATTTTGTTAATTTAACATATTTAAAGCCGTTTTTAGTATAAAAGTTGAATTTTAGGGCAACTTTTAGTTAATATAGAACGTAATACGAGCGTTTCAAAAAATTGGAAACAACCCTATTATATTGGGCACCGTAACCAGCTCCTCTAGCTCCCCATTCTCCCGTTATTGAAGGTTAGATTTGACAAACCTGCGCATAATCATGGAAGATAAGATCTGTACTTTTAGTTTTACCTGTAAAAGGTAAAAGCACTCGAATTATTGTACAAAACCTAGCCCAAAAGTTATAAATTCCATCGTAACTAGCGACACCAAGCAATGACCTACCCATTGTTTTGTGTGAGACTGAATTGCCTCACACACACACAATGGTACAGTCTACCACGTGATTTGACTGCAAAAAGCGCTGTTTGCAATAGGGTTTTCTTAAACAAAGCATGCAGTGGAACAAAAGCACTTAAATAAGTTTGTTTATGTATCCTATGTCCATGCGAATTTGAAGTCTTGGTTTGAACCACGGCGAACAATATTTCTGACTTTTTTTATACCACGTCGGTGGCCCGCCTGATGGTAAGCAGTCATCGTAGCCTATGAACGCCTGCAACTCCTGAGGAGCAACATGCGCGGTGCCGATCCAAACACTCCGCACCCTCGTTGAGATCTGGCAACTTTACTCACCGGCAGGAACACAACACTATGAGTAGAGTGTAGTGTTATTTGGCTGCTGTTTTCTGTAAGATGGAGGTACTTCCCCAGCTGAGCTCTGCTCTAGATCTGGAATGACATCCGCTGCGCTGTGCCCTACCACACAACCCAAGATGACATTCACAGTGCCCCATATGTACTTCTCTTTTGGACGTAGTTTAAGTACAAACCCGGGTCCGAATACTTTTTTGAGTTTATAAAAAAAAAATCTTCTTAGTAAAAAGACGTTGAAAGAACTGCGAAGGTACTCTCTTAGCCCCTTGTGCTTGAAATGTACATGATACTTAATAATAGGCCCCGTTTGGCCTGTTCTGACAGAATGGTAACTACGGAACCCTACACTGAGCATGGCTCGACATGCTATTACCCGTTTTTTTTGTATCGAGTGAAAGTAAAAAATCAGGATTCGAATCGATGAAGTCACTAGAGAAAATCATCAAGATTGCTAATTATTTTTTTTATTACAAGCTTTTATGTATCTATGTTTATCCGGGTGGAATCTTGCAAGTTAAATTTGACCCACTTCCCGGTTTCCGATGAAGCTGAAAATTTGCATACATATGTAAGTCGGGTGACAATGCAATATTATGGTACCATCAAGCTGATCTGATGATGGAGACAGGAGGTAGCCATAGGAACTCTGTGATAAAACAACGCCACCTAATTGTGTTTGGGATTTTTAGAATTGTCTCGATGAGTATTAGTTGCCTGTGGGAAAAAAGTACAGTCAGCGAGAAAAGCTTGTACCAAAATTGAAATTTTTGCCAAAAACTTTTTCGTCCACTATATCCCGAATAACTTCAACAACTTGACATTTGACATAAAGTGCTTTATCCGAACAGACCGACAACGACCTTAATTCACAATTAAGCTGCCGTTTCAATATCCGTGTTTTCAAGAACAATGGCGTTGTATATCTCGTTATTCGACCACTTATCCTATTGTACTCCTAATAACGTTATATAACTGAGGTCACTTATTACTCTTGTGTGACTTTCGAAATGCGAATGGCTAAAATTACCTAGTTTATGGTAGCCTCCGGAATGTGTAGCATTTAATTGAGTACATACAGTCAGCATCAAAAGTAGCGGATGAAACAACGCGCCAAAAGTATCTGATATTCCGTATAACTTTTCCAAATGTAGATAATTTTCTAAAATTCGCGTTCAAAAATATATCTTTTACAGTCTTAGTTGTTCTATATTAAAGATATCACTTATTGTTAAGCTGTTACAGAATGGTAGATACTTATGAAGCGTTATTTGATCCGCTACTTTTGATGCTGACTGTACATAATTAAATAAATATTCAATATTACAGGGACATCCTTACACAAATTGACTAAGTCCCACGGTAAGCCAACAAAGCTTGTATTGTGGGTACTCAGACAACGATATTTATAATATACAAACACTTAAATACATAGAAAACACCCATGACTCAGGAACAAATATCCATGCTCATCATACAAATAAATGCCCTTACCAGGATTTGAACCCGGCACCATCAGCTTCTTAGGCCAAACCGGTCGCCATACAAAACGGAGAACGTTCTCGAAAACTGCACAACTATACCTACTCCATGGCGCATGGCGGGAAACAGCGAAAAAAGCCGTACAACGACCGCAATGACCACGACTACTCTGACAAGAGTATACGACTAAGAAGAAGATACCTACTCCTACCACATAGCGGGCATTAACCCAGAAACAAAACCAATAATAACTACAAATACCAAAACCAGCTCGATTACTGGTACTCGTATCGGAAGGCATAAAAAACATCGATACAATTGCATAACCAAAAGTAGGTTGAACAGAAATTGCTCACAATCAACAAATTACTGTATATAAGTTACACACAAAAGGCCGGTTCTGATTTAGAAATTAGTTATGGTTTTCATCTTGTTTTGACACGTCATTAAAGTCACTCGAACATAACATCAATGGGCCGATATTGAATATTTTAGGGTAGCTATATAAGGCCGGGTTCTTAAGCTTGCTTCCAAATCTTTCTATTTTTATAATTATAAGTAGGAATAACCGTACAATGTTTGTGCTTATGTAATAAACAAAATAGCAAGTTCAGATTGAACACAAGAAAAAAAAAATAAGAGGGATTGGCTTACTTGCCGTTAGATTTGGATAAATTTTCAGCTCCAATACTCGGAAAAATAATTTTCAAATCGCATTTAGTCCTGAAAAATGTATATACATAATTTTCCGTTAAGTTACAAAAATACTATACTTTTTCGTAACTCAGCTGAAGATTTGTTTGGACATACGCTTATAAATTACGCTTATTTTGTCCAGAATTTAAGCCTATTCTGTACAATATAAGCGCTATATATCCACCGAATTTTATCGAAATCGAAATCTCACAAAAATAAAAATCGGAACCAATAACAAGTGATTGCATCAGAATCGGCCACGTAATGTTTTTGTCGTTTCATTGGTAAGCATAAGTGCCATAAAAAGTTACATTTGTTTTTATATCTCTGTTTTAACTAGTAGTTATAACATAACTTCATTAGTTATTGGATATTACACTACACAGGGGCCCATTTCTCGAACGGTATTACGTAGTCTAATATTATTAGTGTGTTGCTATGGTAACCCATACGAATTGAGAGGGGCCCATTTCGCAAACGGTATTAGTCTAATATTATTAGTATGTTATTGTATATTGTGTACAGTTATTTTTTATTTATTTTATTTTATATTTCGGACATAACACAGAAACAATCATACAAGAAACAACAATAGAACAGACATGTATAGATACAGATGTTTCCTTGGATATATCTCACTATGAACACACAGTATATTCAGATGCGCAATGCGATAATACTTTGCTTTTGGATACAACAAAACCGTGCGTTAAAAGTACATTGTTGGTAGCTGAACTGTTGTATGCTTAAGGGGATTAAAAGCCGTTCGGGGACTAATAATATTAATCTAATACCGTTCGAGACATGGGCCCGGGATGGTATTGATAACTACAACGTGAATAGAAATGATGAGAAAATTTATAGTAGGCAAGTTTTAACGGAGCTGTAGTGTACCTACTTGTTTTTACTTAACTTATGGTACATCCGTGGTCCCATTGTAGACATGTGTCGTTCACGACAACTCAATCAAAAGATATAGTTCATTTAAATCACTAAATGAACTATATCTTTTGATTGAGCTCACTCACTCTACAACTCACTTACGGCCCGGCCACGACATCGCGCGGCGGCGGCAGCGGCGAGCAGCGACCATAGGTTGAAGCGAGACACAGCGATCCGACCTTTTGTTCCCACCTATGGCCACCGCTCGCCGCTGCCGCAGCCGCGCGATGTCGTGGCCAGGCCGTTAAGATTTAACTCGCCCAATAACTCATCTATCTCAGTGTTACTTACTCGCTCTTTCCCACTCAAGATTTGAATGAGCCGGCCGAGACAGAGACGATGCGAATATGCAATCCAACAATTTCGGAGCGGTTTGGGAAAATTCGGAGGGTGTCGGGAAAACATGGCGGAATGGTATCGCGTGATTTGCCATCATAGTCGCACTTAATAAATGTGTGTATATAACCAACTCACTGAGCGAAATGAGTGCTATATATCTTCGCGAGCGAAAGATATATATCAATCTTTTCTACAGAGTGAAGCGTTTTGCGCATCCCTATCCCATTCAACATTTGTCAGAAGGGCCGAAGCAGATACATTAGAAACATTACATTTACGATGTCAAGGTAATTTAGTATCATTAAGAACCTTGCAGCCATGCTTGTACTTGTATGATACCTTAGCCGGCTCCATAAGTACATACAAATAAACATGTTTCTTATAGTATACACGTTTTTTCTCTTGTTACTCGTTACAAACATGATCTCATACGTCATAGTTATGAACAGAGACTACAAACACTTCACATATCCTCCCTTGAATCTCGTCGTCTCTTACATGACTTATGAAGGTATGAAGATAATTTGACGCCCGAAGAAGCACATACAACCCAATTCTAATTTTAAGATACGTCAAAAATTTCCTAAAGATACGATATGGATTGGATGTCAGTCTGACTGACATATCTAATCCATATCGTAGCTTTAGCAAATGTATCTTAAAATTCGAATCGGGTCGTTAAGGTGAGCGCGTTAGAGGGTCTGCCATCTTGTGGCCTGAATCGGAAACATAAACGTGTACATTGACACTTCACGCCAAAGCAAGTGCTGTCTACCTTTCTCTACCGTTCTCGTACGTTTTCTTGTGCATAGCAGGTTCTGCCATCTTGTAGGCTACATTGGAAGCACAAACTTCACATCTGCACCACGCATCAAAACAGACGTCTCCTGTGCTGCCCCCTCCAGTTTACGCACGCTCCCTATAGTAATTTTCTTCATCATCATAGACTCTTTGGCGATGACCCATCTGTCAAGTCAAAGTTACAGAGCTATTGCCTCTCGGTGTTCTATCGGATAAATTCTGGAAGTGCGCTAAAGAACTGCACGACCTGATCCCACCTTCCCCTTTCCATCATCGGACATCCAGGCGCGGGGAGCGAATGCACCCGTTCGTGGTAAACGTTCCATATGTTCACACGAAACGATTTGCCTCTCTTTTATGGTTCGGACGGCTAAAGAATGGAATGCGCTCCCGCCATCTGTATTCCTGATAAATATGACCTGGGTCTCTTTAAAGCAAGAGTGAATAGGCTACTACTGAACCGGTGAGCTCCATCTTGGGCCCTTACTTGGGTCTTTACTTTCCATCAGGTGTGACTAGGGCCAATCGCCGATCAGTTTATAATATATATATATAAAACAATCTACGCAAACGAAGTTGCGGGCAGAAGCTAGTGTAATATAAAATAGGTTAATGCGTGGAAATAGAATTTGATTAACACCCACCTAAATCCGTCATTTAAGCAATATTAACAAAATAAGACTTTATAAAAACCACACCAACATGTTAATTGATTGTTACTAAACCGAGGCTTATAAAACTATTATACAACTTCTTTGAGCTTACTTTTAAAATGCTTGCCCAATTCCGATGCAATAACAATAACATAACCTAGATATAACAGCTGATTTGATAGAATACGTGATGTCCCCGTTAACGTAGCTTGGGGGCACGAAATACCTACTTAAGACGAAAGTAGACGGCCGCACGAAATCTTATTTTTATACAAATGTATTCCTCCTTTTTTTCTCTGGACATTAACATTATGAAAAATATTTTGACACAATTAATATACAAGGTGCCCGTGAGCATTGCGAGAGATTTTAACGGTGCATTCCTGATGGCAGCAGAAGCAAAAAATGTTATATGACTTTTTGTGAATTTCGACGAAAAAAAAATGCTTTTTTTTCTTCCCTTTTTTTGAACATAAAACGTAATTTTTGTTGATAAACACATAACCTAAAATTAACTAAAAAGTTTTTATTTTTATTTGGGGGTAGCCTCTCGAATACATTTTTTTTAATTTTTCGATGTCAATCAATAGGTATGTCCAGACTAGACCTCAAAGTGGCAATACCGCAGTCAAAAATGGGTTTTGTACCGACTTTGGCGAAAGAATGATTTCGAAAAACATTTAATTATCTCTGAAACTAGGCCTAATCCAGTAGTGTTTATATGACATTTTAGTTTCTAAATATTACCAGGAATGCTTAGTTAAAATGTCTCGCAATGCTCGCGGGCACCTTGTAAATGTAATTTATTAATGTTAGGTCATACTGCTACGTGCTTCGCGAACTGCTCACGGCCGTCATGAACGCTGCTGCTGGCACTGTTAGTGCTTGAGAAAGGAGACCTAGGTTCTCCGAAACATGTCGCGCGAGTGTCACATGATGGTGTAAACCGTAAAATTAGTTTAATGTAATGTGATAATACTGATAATGATATAACTTGGATCACTCATCATTTCAATCTGAATTGCGCATTATGTCAACTATGGAAGGTAGAGGCAAGGAACAGAGGGCCTACCGCGAACCACGTTCGACGTGTTGCCTCTCTGTCACACTTACGGACGAGTTTACAAGTGCGACAGAGAGGCAACACGTTGAACGTGGTTCGCGGTAGGCCCTCAGTATCTCCATATACCAAAAAAGTGGCTGTGACATAATCGGACAGACAGACGGACATGACGAATCTATAAGGGTTCCGTTTTTTGCCATTTGGCTACGGAACCCTAAAAAGTGTCCGACAAAAAACCATAAATAGGTGGCGCTACACTACCTAGAATACTTGAAAAAAAAATCTAATCATAGACAGCGCACTTCACTCCGTCAATAACGCCGAGGTTCTTAGCTACTCTAGCGCTACTCTGGAGAGATTTGGAACTTTTATTTATAGCTGACAGGTGGACACTTTTGCAACAGTTCTACCATAAGATAATTCACTCCTTTTAATCCACACTCCATACTGGTGAGGTAGTATAAGTGTCACATGTAGGTACCTAGATAAAGACTTCATATACACACTCATACATAACCAACTGTGTCAAAAGGTCAGTGACTAACTTCATTCACACCTGTATATATCCAGCTGTTATATTAGCACTTAACATCTAAAAATATAAGTGCATGCGAAGATTAGTAAATAATGAAGACTGTCATCCACACAAAGTGCCAGTAGATGGCGCCACGGGGAGTAGTTGTGGCCATAGAAATAAAAACACCTCGCCATCTAGTTATTTAACCCTTTAACGGGCAAGACTGAAAAAATCCTTAATTCAAGCCTCATACTCTCATCATCATACTTATACTCGTATTGTCCTAAAATTCTGAATAAGCAAAAAAGTACAAAAAGATTATGTCATAGGTGGCCTTTTTTGAGACCGTTGCTATATAAAGGCTTTTAAATTACTTCAGGTTATACCTACTTCGGATACAAACTTACTTTTTACGATAGCCAATTTATTCTATTATATTTATTGCTATTTGAATATGTCGTGTTGTATGTATGTATTTTTATTTTAAGTAATCAAATTGTTTGATGTCATCATGGTATTCAAAATTATTAAAATTATAAAATGTCATTTTATAGCATTTTTTTTACATCAATAGACAATCAAGTAATCACTATTTGGTTTGTTTTTTTCTATAAAACACTAACTTAAGCCAATAAGATCAGAAAACTAGGCACATAGCTCGATATTATCATCAAAATCAAATCTCTTAAAGACTGTGTTTTTGATTAACTGCTTTGTTTCTGCTACCCAAAGGTTGTCCAAAAAAGATCGCCCTTTAGCGATAAGATCGCATGTTGTCTGCATTTATCTTTTAACAATAATTTTTCTTTAAGCTGTATCTTTTACTGAGGTGTGCCAATAAAAAGAATTCTCGCATCTACAGTAATGGCTCACGACTTTCTACCTATAGATTAACTGTCTTTCTTCCTAATTTGTCTCTTGTGTATGTTTGTTTGTGTTTGTTCAGCGAATGAAACCAGGTAACAATGTCCATGGTTCCATTGTAACAAGGTATTACCAGCTTTATGTAACTCAATTATGTTGTTACATTTTGACACACTTTTGGTTGCTAGGTCATGCAATTGTTAGGATTATTTTACAAGCTTTTATTTTATTATTCATTAAAAGATTTTATTTGAATTACAATGTAGGTATGTACAGTCAGCGTCAAATACTTCGTAGCAACCAAAGTAGCCAAATAGTTCGGTACACCATATATTTAGTATGATGTACCGAACTATTTGGCCACTTTGACTGCTACAGAGTATTTGACGCTGACTGTATCTAACTATGTTTGTACGGGTAAAATGTTGCAAGTTAAATTTGACCCACTTCCCGACTTGCAAACAAGCTGAAAATTTGCATACATAGCTAAGCCGGGTGACAATGCAATATAATGATACCATCGAGCTGATCTGATGATGGAAACATAAGGTGGCCATAAGATAGAAACTCTTTTATTTATTATTATATTTGTTATTATATTTGTTACCTCTGATGATGGAAACATAAGGTGGCCATAAGATAGAAACTCTTTTATTTATTATTATATTTGTTACCTCAGAACTCACTATTACTGACTGTATCTTAGAAACATGCTATGAATACCTGATCAGCTAAATCTTTCTTTTTCAGAACATTGATGGAACAAATATTCTCTGTATTTGGCATTAAAATTCCTGGAGACAGTGAACAAAGAGATATTTGCATATACGGGTGGTTGAACGTATGACTGGAATAAAATAACGGACTTATTAAAAAATATTAGTAATGGTGTGATACTCATCTTTATTTACCCATTTGAGTATAAAATAAAAAAAAAAATTTGGGAAAAACTTACACAAATCGGCCTAGCCCTAAACTAAGCGAAGCTTGTAACTAATGGATACTAGGAGACCGTATACATACGTATTAAATATATACATAGAAAACACCCATGACTCAGGAACAAATTTCTGTGTTCATCACACAAATAAATGTCATTACCGCGATTCTAACCTGGGACTATCCACTTCATAGGCAGTGTCACTACCCACTAGGCCAGAACGGTCGTCTATCGGCTCTATTCGAAGAATGAAATACGGAAAAGATAAGATAACGATAATTTCTGGTTTAGGTAAGTTCTCAATTAGATATCGTTTGTATGTCGTATAATGGACGGAAGCAGCACGATTCGGGCAACCAATGTCACTTTGACGTTAGAAATATCGTAAATAGATCTTATTGAGATCACAGCAGAATCGAAATAAACGTCAATTGTGATCGTTTAGTTATCGATATTTTCAAGATCTTAAGATAATCATTCTTCGAATCGGGCCCTAAGATATGATATATAATTGAAACAAACATTCTTAATGGGGTTTAGTTTTAATAGTTTCATTTTATTAACATTTTGTTTCATTTACATTGTTCTACTTGCAACAAGTTTTTGGTAAAAAAAATCTATTTTGATGCAAGCTTTTATCGTGGACTGTACTTTTCTTTCAATAGGCAACCAGTGCTAGTACTCATCGAGACAGTTGTAACAAACCCAAACTATTGGTTTGCGTTGTTTTATTACAGAGATCACCTCCTGTTTCCATCATGAGATCAGCTAGATGGTATTATAATATTACATTGTCATCCAATTTACATACGTATGCAAATTTTCAGCTCCATTGGAAACCGGGAAGTGAATCAAATTTAATTTGCAAGATTTGACCCGTGCAAACATACATTGCAAGTTAAATAAAAGCTTGTAAACACCCTAACATACCTACTGAGTATTTTTTCAATATGTAGTCATCTCTTTATTTAAGAAACCTCGACGTATAAAATAAGAAAAGCTCACATATGATAAATGGTTTAAATATTTTACCTATCACTGATAAAACTGACGCCGAATTATGTATGGGACTTGTCAGATTTGATTTGTGTCTGCATTTCCACATTGCACACCACGCCAGTATCTCACGACTAAATATTAAGACATATTATTTATCACACAACTTAGCTTTCAATAAACTGTTTTAGTATAAATCGTGAATAAAACAAGGACTCATTGCAACAGAAGATGCTTTGAGCATACTCATGTTTAGCCTCAATACATCTTTTAATTACAATAAGTCTTATGTCACTATAGCCATCATATGTAGGTAGATACCATGTTTAGCTAATCGAGGTGGAACTTTCAAGAAGTCGTATCTACCTATGAAACTTGTATAGAGATAGGATGTTTTAGAATTTTTGAGGTGGATAGAACAGAAGGTCGTAAAAGTTAGGAAGTTTTATGGTAGTTACTACATTTTGGAAGGGTAATGTGTGGAACGTGATAGCGCGTCGTGTTTGAACGCTTGGGACGGTGTCAATCAATTAGTTATGTTTATGTAGGTACTAGATTTTGCCGTTTAGTTATAGAGATGTCCTAATCTATCTGATCTTGGTCAAATCTATAGTTTAATCCATTAGTATCTTAAATATAAATTGGTCATTTGGACAGTAAAGGTACAACATCTCTATGGAATTATATTATTGGTCGAATGACCGAGATTTTTTTTTTCAATTATGTAGTTATTGTCATAATTAGACTCCAAAAATCAAGTTTGGAGAAACACCAGAAATTGGTCATTAACGGAAGCCCAGAAGTCCCGACTCAAGATTTGCCAGCGAACAATGGAGCGCAGCATACTAGGAGTTTGGAGAACCGATCGGGTTAGGAACACCGAACTGCGCTCAAGAACTGGTATCATAGATCTGTGTGTTAAGGCCGCTAAGCTTAAGCAGGACACGTCTGCCGTATGCACCCGGATCGGTGGGCCAAATTGGCTACCGAATGGACACCGCAGATTAGCCGGGGCAGAGGCAGACCAAAGAGATGGCGGGATGACCTCGACGCTTTTTGCAGCGACTGGCGGGTACATGCTCCAAACCGTGATGAGTGGCGGAAAAAAGGGGAGGCCTTTGCCCAGCAGTGGGACAAAAAAAAAAACAACAGTAAAACATTACTAATATGTTCTGTTGAGAAGCCAATGTGTTATGGAAAAACCAAGTAATATTATAAGCTCTCTTGTGCCTAAACCTTTTCAAAATGCCACTCAGAGTCACGTTCAAAATAACTTCCATCTTATTGCGTTATTCCATACATTATATAATTTATTGGCGCAATAATATGACAAAGACGACAATGGGAAACGTGACAAGATATAATCGTCTTATTGCTAGAGAAACTTAGAATTAATGAATAGCTATGATCAATTTCTATATTAATACGGGTATTTCACCATGTAGTACAATAACAGCTTTTATTTTACTCTTCACACTAATTTAATAGATACAGGATAATAGCTAATAATACTTAAATGAAGAATAGAAAAAATATTTCACATAAATTAAAATCTTACAGTTTGGAAAAAAAAAATTACAGTTGGTCATCTCTCTCGAGATATTCGGAAGTGATAACCATACCATTACAGGATAGATGGCCATAAGTTGACTCTTCACCTTAGTTTATCGATCGATCGACCGACCGACGACCGGTTTGGCCTAGTAGGTAGTGACCCTGCCTACGAAGCTGATGGTCCCGGGTTCAAATCCTGGTAAGGGCATTTATTCGTGTGATGAACATGGATATTTGTTCCTGAGTCATGGGTGTTTTCTGTGTATTTAAGTATTTATAAATATTTATATTTATATATATCGTTGGCTAAGTAACCTCAACCTTAAACAAGCCTTATTGAGCTTACTGTGGGACTTAGTCAATTTGTGTAATAATGTCTTATAATATTTATTTATTTTTATTTTTTATTTATCGATAACCAAGGTTCAAGGTTATAAGGCCCTCGACCCAGTCCCAATAGCTCGCCTGGCCTACTTCGCATAAGGCAGGCTGAGTTAAATCTAAATAATCTTTAACAGAAAAAATCCGACTTTATAGTTTGCAATGCCACATGCATAGTTGGGAATTGTGGGCGTATCATACTAGCGACAGCACATCAGAGCCTTCAATAGTAGATGACGAGGGCTTTCAATGTTCAACTCACAGACTTTACTGGGCAAGACTGACTACAAATCATACCACAGGTTACATTTCTTATCTTAAGCAAGTCAGTGGGTTTGACCCAGGAACCGCCACCGACGTCATCTTCTCCCTGTCCCGCTTTTAAGTTTTTATTACCCAAGTGCCTTCTCTTCTCCAGAAGTCGAAAACTCATTTAGGTCAGCCAGTACCAGCGAACAGCGCACTTAGAATAGTTTGGCGATAGTTTTTCCCACACCCATAATTTTTATCTTTCTCTTTTTTTAATTCGTTATCATGAATAGGGAGACATTGTCACTGCTATTCGATAGACTTCGGAATACCCTATCCGTGAAATCTCGTAGATAAATCTTCATCACTGTCTCCCTCCAAGGCCATATGGCCATATAATACCCCAACTAAAATTGGCCATCTTTACTTTTTGTCTGGAAAAGATGGCCACTCCTAAAATTGAAACAAGTTGAGACTCGAAATTCCTCATTTTGAGGATAGAACAAAACTACTTTGCAATAAAAGCAATTAACAACATTATTTTAAGCCGCTATGACCTTTCGCTTTCGCCAAAATTTTGGTCAGATTTTCGCTCCCAAGTATGTTGTGAAGCGTTTTGAATAGAAACTAGTGACATCTAGTCATCAGAACCACGAAATATCGATGGATCATCTCGCCCTTACGGCGATCTACCCGTCACCTCTTATATCGAAATGATAAAAAAAACAAGACCTCCAAGATTCAATTTATTTATCTTCCAAAATGAAATAAAAATATACATTTTGATAAAAGATAGATCATATTTCCAAATCAACCATTAATTGGTCCAAGGTTATAAGGCCCTCGACCCAGCCCCAATAGCTCGCCTAGCCTACTTCGCATAAGGCAGGTTATGGGTTTCCACCCTTATACGGCCCGTCTGTTTTTGTTCGCCGTTTAAATCATGTCGACCGTTATTGACTGCATTATTGCATTTAACCTACATAGTGAAATAATATGATCATGGGTAAATAATATATAATTATTTAATTTACATTTCTTAGGCTTAGGCAAGCAATCTAAGATTGTTGATGTGAGTAGCAGGATCACGTTTTACAAAGTTACAAAAACGCTGTTTGCCTTTCTTTGTAACAGTGATATTTGTAAGACAAAGGTATTTTATTTATTTATTTTTACTATAACTAACTTATAGGTATATCTAAAATAGGCCCTTGAGGCACTGTACCAAGGATGCTATACGTTGTGCGAGGAAGCCGTTAGCCGTATGTTTCGCGATTTCTCCAAAAAACTTGTGCACGCTGGGACCCCATGGACCTAGAGTTTCAACGCCAACGTTTTATATTTTATTTTAACCTTAATTTGTATCATGTCCTGTTTTTATGGTTAAGGTGTTAAGTTTGATATCATAGAAACTAAATCAACGTTCGGATAATTGAGGGTCCGGATAATCAAGCTTTGGATAATCGAGTTTTACTTACCTTTGAATTGAGGCCCATATCAGGGTTTATACCCTCGTATATTTATATAAAATTTATAGTTAACACATTGTTATTTATGAAATGAAAATCTTTATTTTAGGAAACTTAGTGGCCATAATATGATGTTTGTAATACAGGGTGTAAATTTAGTCGTCTGCGATAATTTACGATGTGAATATACATGATGTATGGGTCATACTTAGCAACTTTTACTATGAAAAAAAATTTGCTCTGAAGTTGACATTTTCTATGGGAGGGTAACTTTTGTTCGCGATTTTGGGGTTGGCTCCCTAGTAAAAGTTGCTCTGTTCATATTCACACCGTAAATTATTGCAGGTGACTAAATTTACACCCTGTATACTTGTATAGGACAATGATTACAATGAAAAAGTAGAAAACAAATGTATAAACTAAAAAAACTTCTGACAATAACAAAAAGGTAGGTAAGTAACGAAGATGTAACTTGTCTCATTTTAATACTTACCTACCTGTATTTTTTATTGCTAAATAACCTGTACAAGGAAAATCCGTCTGCAATTTTATATTTGAATATCTATTCAAGCAAGAACCTGATGGCAAAAACTTATTATGTTTACTGTTTATTTAAAATCACAGTGCCTGGGGCCCATTTCTCGAACGGTATTAGGGTCTCCCCAAACTAGTCGACGCCGTTTCGGCAAATCGCGTACGGAAAAAGCTTTATGTCAACGCAATAAGAGCGAATAAGTCGTAAATCGGCTCGGCCCACGCGAAACGACGTCTTTCGACGGGAAAACGGCGTTTTGCCGTAAAGCTGTTCGCATTCGTACGACGCTGTTTGCAGCCTACCGCACACGTTCGCATTCATAAATCTCCTTATACCGCCGTACGGTGCCGGAAAGAGTTGAACGGCTCCGATCACGGCCGAGTACCTACGATAAGGACCGGTCAGAGCTGGCGGAAGCCGTTCAGCGTCTTCGACGGCCGAACATAGCTGACGACGGCCGAACAGAGCCGATGACGGCCGAAGTAGCTACTGATGCGTTTGTATTTGTTCATTTGAATTATTACTCACATTAAAATTTGCAATAGATCTGACAACACGGAAGTAATAATGACGGAGGAACATTTAATAATATTAAAACACAAAAAATATTAGTAAGATTTTTATTGTTAAAGTAAATTGGGTTTTGATGAAATAATATAATGAGACAAAATATTTTCTTTACTCACCTTAAGCATACCGTCAATCTCTCTTCAACAGATATGGACAGCCGAAATTTTGTGTTCTGTTTTTGAAGTGTTCGTCTTAGCAAATCCAATAAGAAGTCAAATGTTGTTGCGGTCATTCCATAATAATCGTAAAACATTTTTGGATCGAGTCTCAAACGAGGATATCGTAAATTAAATTCACCTTCACTTAATCTATATTGCCACAAATAATCAACCCACGGTCGCCTCCGCTTTTGCTGCTGTTCTAGCTCTTCCAACAAGTAGGCTACGATAAAAATGCTGGTAAGCCTTTTTTTCCATGCCCGTCTACGTAAAATATCCATCATCACAGGTTATTATATAATATGTAACAATTACCAAGGAAAATAATCTTACAGGTCTGTTCAATTTCAAACTCAGGTTGTTACTAACAACCAGTCTCCAAAAAAGATTTACGATTGCCGATCACCCGCTGTCCTACATCTGTTCGTCGGACTCAACGGCTGTACGTGTGCTGTCTGACGTCTCGACGGCAGGACGGAGCACGGGAGAGCCGACCGTCGCTTTACAACTGTTGCGATAGCAAGTCGCAGGCGATCGGGCGTCTCTACGGCCGCAAGGAAGATGAGACTACTAAACGCAGGTGTCCAACCGCGGAGACGGTCGATCGGCTAAATGCGAATAGTGTGGTGTAAAACACTCGGCGAAAGCCGACTCCGCGTCGACTAGTTTGGGGAGACCCTTAGTCTAATATTATTTTAAAGGTAAATAGGCTTTGTTTTAATTTTTATTGTAATTTAAATTTTAAGTTAGTTTTAACTTTAATTTAGTAGTAATTTTATTTTGACATGTAAATTGACTTTATGACTAAATGAGTATGAGTATGAGTATTAGTGTGTTGCCATGGTAACACACGTGATTTGACAGGAGCCCATTTTTCGGTATTAGTCTAATATTATTAGTGTCTTGCCATGGTGACGCATACGAATTGACAGTTCGTGGACTAATATTATTAGTCTAATACCGTTTGAGAAATGGGCCCCTGTTCGTAGACTAATAATATTAGTCTAATACCGTTCAAGAAATGGGACTCTGAACTAAAATAACTGGGGCCCATTTCTTGAACGGTATTACTCTCATATTATTAGTGTGTTGTCATGTTAAGAGCAATTCCTAGCTGAGCAACTTTTCAAATCTCAAATTTTTGAAGCTATGTTTCTGTCGCGCTGCGGTGGGCGGGAGCCGGAGCTATCTAAGTGTGAGTGCGCGCACACAGACGCGAGACTCGTGCGCTCGCTCACAGACGCGAGACTCGTGCGCTCGCTCATTGCGCGCCGTTCCGTCGACATCGCCCGCGAGCCAGACGGAATTTATTCTGCGCTGCCCGACGCAAGTTGTTTTTGTTGTTACCACGTAATATTGTTTTTCATTTTTATATTATACTGTATCTATTACACCCTAATACCAAACACCCTATCACCTGTACTAAATGTATTTTACACCTATGATGACGAAATAATAAATGATTGATTGATTGATATTAATTATAATATAGGTAAAAACTGCAAAAAAGAATGATGTCTCAGCTTCGGTTGTCGTCGTACAGTCAAGTGCAAAAATATGTATCGAAAGAATCGTCTCATAAATATGGTACTACGCTCTTATTACACTGGAATAAGATGCTATGGGACATATTTTTGAGTAAGATGTGTACACCCATATTTTTACACTTGACTGTACTATCCGTATCAGTAAGTTGGGAGTTATCATGGTGTGTTGTGGAATTTTGTAAGTAGGTATAAATATACCTATGGTTAAACTACAATTTATTTAACTTGTAGTACGATGAGGCTAAACTTGGGCCGCCTTATTGAAGAACGTATTGCAATGACAATCTGGGTAAAGTATGTTGGGATAATGCCGGACAATTTTGGGACCAATTGAGAGAACTCGTGAAAAAATGTTTTTTCGAGATCTCAACACGTGACATATTCTTGAAGTACGTAGCGAATCGTTAAATAATAACCGTAGATTCGGCCTGAATTTTGGTAATCTTCAATATAGAACGGTTTTAGTTTTGTACCTGTGTAAAGATGAGACATACTTTTTTTTAGGGTAACGAGTGTTTTGCCATCAAGGGAGAACATTGGATGGTGAAAAAAAGTTGCTTCTAATGGAAAGAGAATAAGGTATCACAAAGAAATAGGTCCGGTGTCTACCCTTTTGTATCCGATCTTAACCCTGATACAAAAATTGGTAAAATTGTAGCTCTCAAACTTTGATACCCATGTCATAAGGCAATTTGATAAGTAAACAATGTGCTAAGAAACCTCTTATTGTAAGGTTTACCCGAAGTAATAAAAAAAAACCACTAAAATAATAGATACGTTGCGAAGTTTTGACAATTTAAGATTTCGTGAACTGTACAGGTTTAGGGAAAGTGTAAATGTATTGTTTATTGAATGGAATGTACTAGAAGATATTAAGTACTTAAATAGGAGGGACAAAAATCAAAATAAAAAATAATCGTGCCCAGTCATTTTTAATGAAGGTCGCCAAAAAAATAAGAATCAAACTTAGAAATCAAAAAGACTAAGTAGTTCTTTAAAAGGTCAAGGTCACTGAGAGCCCATCTTGAAGTATGGAAAATAATAAAAATTGCGATTTTGTTGGTTTAATTTTGTAATTATGTATATATATATATATATATATATATATATATATATATATATATATATATATATAGTTGATATACAATCTTTTTTTTTTTTTTGATAAAATGTAATGATCGTATGTAAAGAGTAAAGTAAATATATAGGAAAAGAGAGCCCTCTTGAAGCATTTTAAGGAAACTAATTTCGAAGCCCTATCTCTATTTTGTATCCGAAACTAGCAATGTATGTATGCCTGCACATCTACATATGCATCCGTATGTGTAGGTACTTTATTGCGAAAAATTGCTCATTTGCTATCTATTTTACTCGATTTTGTTATAAATTTCAACATGTATCATCAATCATTATCCCTATACAATATAAATACTCTTTATTGCACACCTCAATAAAAGAAAACAATACAAAAGAAAACATACACATAAGCACAGGTAAACAACATGCGGTCTTATCGCTAAAAGGCAACCTTTGGGTTTCGGAAATTAAAAAAATTACATTGTCAGTAACCATCGCGCTGGTAGTGGTACTGGATAAAAATAATGGTACGAAAGTGTGATCAAGAAAACAATAAATGTGGTAATTAAGGTCAGTAGGTAAATTGAAGAAAATTTAAAGTTTGATAATCACTGCTGTTTTTTAAATAGGTAAAGATCTGATTGTTTCTGGTCCGATCTTTACCTGGAAGGATCAAGATCGGATATCGGTCTACAGCAGTGCTAGGTCTGTTAACACAATTACAAAAACAAACACAGTTTCATCACAATACGCAAAATAAATTACAGAGCGAAGATCGGATAGAAGGAAGAATTCGCGAAATTTACCTTGCTCTCTGTGATTGCACATAGCACAAGCCCGACTCCCTGAGCGACGCGGGGACACTGACTGTCGAGGCCAAATTAGGGGGAAATGAATGTCCTACGTTCTTCACCCGCATCCGGTATTTACCCAACATACCTTAATCGTTGAACCGCCGCATTTCAAAATGGCCCTTATTTTGATATCGGCTAGCCGTAATGTAATACGGCGGATTATACAATACGACTGCGATACTTATATATAAATCCCCTCGTCAATGTAATTTCATTAAATTTGCTATCTAGTGGCAAACATCAAAGTAGTTATCTTTTACTTGTGACGCACAAGTGTGAGCAATGTAAAATACTATATTTCTTAAAAAAAATTGCCTACTACGTAATAAAAGAAAATGTGATTATTAAATTATAATACGAAAGGTGGTCAAATCGCAAAATGCTGTCGTTTTATTTAAAATAATGAAATAATTAGACCAGTTCCGAAAGTACCGGGAAATCCCGGTTCTTTAAAACAGTACCGGTTCTGCAATCCCTAATAAGGATGTTATGCCCATCACTATTCCTTCTGTGTACGTATATTTAGAAACTGTCTCCGCCTCCAATTCGTGCGATAAGGACAACTGCAGCTCGGACCGAAATTCACTCGCAAAAAACTCAAAAATCGAGGTTTCGCTCTCGACTGTTTCCTCCTCCAAAACGCAACTAATCATTATGAAATTTTGGAAATTGCAAGAGGAAGAAATAATCTATGCCTCTATGTTTTGATTTTTTGGATATTTTTTGTCATATTTGTATACTGTGCCTTTTTTTACAGCCAATTCAATTTAGCCGTTTTTGCGATTTTCGAGGCGCTGTATCTTTCGTCAAAATAAAATAATCCAAAAAAGCAAAACATAGCGGCACAGATATTGATGATATTGATCTTATTTGAAAAAATCACTGCTCTAGGTTAAAAATCCAGGGAGGAATCAGTCGAGAGCGTTTGTATGGAAAAATCGCAACTAGGAATTCCTCTTAACTCATACGACTTGACAGTTTGTGGGCTAATACTATTAGTCTAATACCGTTCAAGAAATGGGACTCTGAACTAAAATAACTGGGGCCCATCTCTTGAACGGTATTACTCTCATATTATTAGTGTGTTGTCATGTTAACTCGTACGACTTGACAGTTCGTGGACTAATAATATTAGTCTAATACCGTTCGAGAAATGGGCTCTGGTCTAAAATACCCCTCCTAATGCAATGCTCCTACAGCAAGTTTTCGCAAACGCCGTTCCGATCAGCCCCAATCAATATGCTTTCGACACACGTACTTTCGCGTCCAACTGGGTCCTGCACGTCGCGTGGCGTAATATTTGTGCGTGCGACTGTTCGCGTAACCCGACACTAATGTCCATCTTAATTATAAAGGCTAACTTTAAAAAAACGATCTACTGGTACTGTTGAAGGTAGGTTTTAGGTTTTTCTGAAAGAGCTACGTATTTTCATGATTTGATGTACATACCTCCTGTAATACTTATTAGAAAATAAACTATTCTACCTGTATGATTTAATCATAAAGGAAAGTAGCTATTGTATGTAATTGCATGATTTACATAACAATCTAAATTATATTCTTTCCTATTTAATGCATGCTAATTATAAGATGTAATGTTTTGGAAAGATGTGTCCCGCCGAGTTTCTTGCCGGTCCATATTGGGATACCCTCCTCCAATTGAGAGGGGATTTAAATCTTCTCGGGTCATAGGTGTAGGGTTAGAACCGGTGTAGCTTTATTTGACGTTCATAAGCGCAGTGTAATAAGCCTAATTGAATAATAAACTATCTATACTATGAATTTTATACACCATTGTAATTGGCGACCAGAAATCATACTACAAGAAAAAAAATCTGTTCAGAAATTATGAGATCGCGGCGAAACGCGAATAGGTGAAAAGCTACAAGGAATTTTTGATTTCGAGGTATACGACTAACAAACGGAATATTCTCAGCAAGCAGATTTGACTGTATAGTTCGTGTCAACTACGATGACGCGCATATTTGTCAAATCCAATCTTTAATAATATGGACAACTAAATAGAATAGAACTAGGTGAAGTAGAGCTAGGTATCAGGCATTTCTGTCAGATATTATTGCAGCTCAGTGCTAGGGTATTACAGCAAGGCCGAGCAAGGAATGCCTATTTATTACAACAGTACGTCCAATAGTGAAAGTGACCAGCGGAGCGTCGCGGGTTCGAATCCGGTTGGAATCAAAACGGTGCAACAGCCATCTAAGGAGATTCGAATTGTAGTGATGGAGCAGGTAGGGAAACTGTTGGTTGCCGAATTAGTTTTAGAAAATAAAGAATGAATGGGAAATATACCACAAGTTGGAACTAATGGCCTGCACGGGTGTCTAAGATGTATCATGTAATGGTACATTACTATAGAGGCCGGGAAACGAAGGGTTGCAGGCCAAGTAGATACTACTAGACCACAGACAGACAGACAGTTTAGTTAGACAGTTTTTGTAGTGGTGACTAGACTTAAATCGTTACATGCATCTTGTTCACGGGTAACTGCGTCTGCCTGGGTAGATGCATGTAGCTGCGTCGATATATCGGGAGCTCAAAAACAATATATAAGGTAACCACGGTCCATATGCATGTTGATTTAAGTCTAGTGTAACTAAACGTTAATCATTCAAGTAGATATAGATCAAAAGTCGGTATTTCCTCCGATTTCGGGATTAGTCCTACGGTCAAAGTTGTTTAGTATAATTTACACTCTACAGAATCGTATAATAGATACCCACGTACCTAAAAAATGCTGTATTGTAGAAGAAACATCTGTATAAAATCCATGTAATAGTTTTTGAAGTGAAAACTTCTTTAATCTCAAAAAGTGCCCAACGCAGGGCACTTTTTGAGATGGGAAAAAAATATTAAACTCACGACACTGTTACCGTCACCGTAACCGACACCTCTGTATACAGGATGACCTTAGCCATTGGACAAACCCTGAAATCCCACGTAAGGTTACTTCTCAGGAATGCTCTGACGTTAATATATTTTTAAAAAGAACAAAAGATAAAAAAAAAAATTTTCGAACAAAAGTTATTTGCAATAATCGACAACAAAAAGAAACACACTGTGTTAATATTTGGCAGTGTTTTTGACAATTTGTTCGAAATATTTGTTAATGATGACATTTTACAAAAGTCAGAAGCTTATTAGTGTCATAAATAAAAAAGATAATCAAAAAGGTCGAAGAAGGTTCCATACTATTCTTTGAGGATATTACCTTAGGAGCTACTAACACATACAGGCATCCAAAGTAAAAAATGTAATTTGTTAATTTCTTCGAAACTGCTACACCGGTTGTTATGATACTTTGTACACTGGTTCAAATACCCTAATGCATATGTACATTTCGGCTTTGTCCAATGGCTAGGGACACACTGTATAAGTATGTACAAATATTGTGATGTTCATACTTACATAGGTAGATGCATGTTGTCATTTTTTGAGATGGGAAAAAATCCATTGAACTCGCGACACTGTGTCCGTTACCGTCACCGATACCTATCAAAGCTTAAAATATTTCTTGAATATTAAAAATATACACACGTAATTGTTCAAGGTTCCCCTGTCGGTACTCCCGGAGTATTTTTTATGATAACTGCTTCTGTACCCCTAGTGTAAATTTATTCGATGGCGTAACGTGACGGAAGCGTTTGCGTTAAATCTCATTTTGTACGGGATTTTGAGTTTCCAAAACGTTCCGCTTGGCGCGCTGTTTCTAAATCCCATACTAAATAAGACTTAACGCAAACGCATACGTCGCGTCACGAAATCGAATAAATTTACACTAGGGGCTGTTTTTTAACATTTCAAGGTATTTATAATTTTTATTGTTACGCTACCGAATGTGTATCCATTTTCGACAAAATTAAATGATCTTTTCTGTGCTTTATTGCAACAACGTTAAGTCCACAAAAGGACAGTCAGTGGGCAGTATGTAAATATGTAAAAAAGTCACGTCTGCGCCGTCTGTACGTCGATGACGAACGGTGTCAGGCAACGGTTTGTTTTTTTACACTTCGTGGAATGGAAAGAAATGGAACGGTTCATTGAATTGTGAAAATTTGGCTACGTCAATTAATTTATTAAGAGCCACTAGACTAGAAGCCACTGTACAGGGTACAGGACAGGCATTACGGGCAATAAGAATGGGGCCAGTACAGCGGGGTCACGAACACTAATTCGAGCCAATTATGCAGTTTAACGCCACAACGCGATTGGTTGTTGAGTTCGCAACACGCGCGCGATTGGTCGCAACTAGTTGCGTTAGACTGCACGATTGATCGCAACTAGTTGAGTTAGACTGCACGATTGGCTCGAATTCGTGAGTGACACCACTGAATTAGCAGATTCTTAGTGCCTTGCAAAACAACATGCTTAACTTATATGAAACTTGGTATTAACATGAACATTGAACATTTTTGTAACATATCTATTATTCTGTAATATACATACATTCATAAATATATACCCACTGTGAAACATCATGAGGACGACATATGAACCCTGTCAAACAGATGTTTGCGCAATATGCGGTTGAAAGAGAATTTTTTCTGTCTAATAGACAGGTGAAGATCATTCCACGGCCGCTTTATTAAGTAGATATTAAGTAGATAAATATTACCCCGATGTCGAAATTATCCCAATGCACTGTAAATAATTAGTGTATCAAAAAGAATTTGAAATAGAGGTGGATTGTCAAAGAAAACTTTGTAGCCACAGTAAATTTACAGCCATCGTTCGACACATGATTAAAACTTTTAGAACGCCGTTTGTCTGTGATCCTTATCCTTTCACTGACATGTGTTTAATTTGTTAAATGTCAAAAAGTGGCGCCATCTAATAGATTAAAGGCTAAAGGTATGGCTGCGTTTCGATCGATGGGGCAACAACCTTTGGTTATACCTGGTAAGATGGCGTTCTAAAAGTTTTAATCATGTGTTGAAAGATGGCAGTAAATTTACTGTGGCTACAAAGTTTTCTTTGACAATCCACCTCCATTTCAAATTCTCTTTGATAGTACACCACCAGTAATTGGCTTCGTTCCGCTGCACTAATGAGTGTACAAAGTGAACTAGTAAATGTGTTCTGCCATGCTTCGGCCCTTCATGAACAATGGTAAAAGGAAAACAAGGCCCCACGTCAATGACCTGTTTGATTTTTTAGAACATACAGGTGTTTTTACCTTTATAAGGGGAGCGACCGTTTAGGGAAGCAACCCCGAAATCGCTAAATAATTACCTGTCCTATATGAGAAACCATAATCCACAATTTAAAATTTTCTTTTTGTGACTGTGGGGTCGGTCCTATAGTAAAATCATCAGTATGGTTTAAGTATACGAGGTTTAATTGCCATTAAGGGTCCCAGCGCGCACAAATTTTTTGCACAAATCGCGAAGCGTATGTTTGACGTAACTGGTGACCGAAGAGCTGGCGGCTGTGTGACGTTGTGCGAACGTATCAATATTGCGATACAACGAGGTAATGCCGCCAGCATCCTATTTTGGATTTAATCTAGTTATAGTAATCCTGTGTATATATCCATTAAGTATTTATTTATTTAATCTTTATTGCACAAAAGAAAAACAATCTTATAGTACAAAAGGCGGACTTAATGCCACGAGGCATTCTCTACCAGTCAACCTTAAGACTGAGCAGAGAGATTGTGAGCGGTGCTACAATTACAACAGCAAAACAAATCAAACAAAAATACATATAATAACATATAACATAGTATATTGTTATTGTAAATATATTTTTAATATAAGATAATAATAAATAAATAAATATTATAGGACATTATTACACAAATTGACTAAGTCCCACAGTAAGCTCAATAAGGCTTATGTTGAGGGTATTTACACAACGATATATATAATATATAAATATAAATTTTTTATATATAAATATTTATAAATACTTAAATACATAGAAAACACCCATGACTCAGGAACAAATATCGATGCTCATCACACGAATAAATGCCCTTACCAGGATTTGAACCCGGAACCATCGGCTTCGTAGGCAGGGTCACTACCCACTAGGCCAGACTGGTCGTCAAATAAGAAAACTAGTCTATCATTTTGATATTCGAATGCGCTCCGGCCCTTATAATATCGAACAATAGTAGTAAAAGTAATGCAAGGCCGCGTGCGCAAGGTGAACGACCTGTCGCGCCTGCGCTGTGCTGTGCATGGAATTATTACAAACTATAAGGAATACATTCAAAACTCCACTTACAATAAAATTACTAGTGACTCTGTGAGCTGTGGACCTCGATACAAGCTTGAAAAATTATAAAATTACCCTGAAAAAAGTGATCTTCATTAAGATTAACTGCTTTATACGAATGAATGTGGAGGGATGGAACGGAAGAGGAAAACCTCGGAAAAGGTGGATGGATTGTGTGAGAGATGACATGAAACGAACGCGAGTGAACGATGAGATGACGGGTGACAGAAAGATGTGAAAAAAAAAGACATGCTGCGCCGACCCCAAATGAATGGGATAAGGGCAAGCGAATGATGACAATATCAACAAATGTTTGAAAAACAGTGAAATACAAAACAGTAACGTTAACTGTTTTAAATGTCTAAGCATAGAAAAAATTATAAAAATAAACGAACAGTCACTATATTTTAGCTACTCACAAGAGTAAAATGTACTGTTTATTGTATTTATTTGTCTTTTAGGAACAGTAAAATTCACTGTTGTGTTCGATAGGCTCATATGGTACTGTTTAATGCAATTTCAATCGTTTAAAATGTTTTTTTTTTCTCAGTGTAAAAACACTTTATTAAGTCTACAGTCAGGCCAAGATTAGTTGCCAGCGATTTTGCCAGCCCAGACTTCTTTTTCTTCTTTTATTTTTAAAATAAGGCTTCAGTCCAGTGGGACTATTTCGCCAGTATCAAGGTATTAGGGGCTTTAAATACGACTAAAATTGTATGTTTAGTACAAGACAGTGTACGGTGATTTCATCAGCACTTGCAAGTAGCACGTGGACTACCGGCCGTTGACTCCAAAATGGTGGTTAAACGCGTTTCAAGATTAATTCTCCATTCACTGCACACTACCACATTAGTTTACTGTATAATAAGCTATCGATATTACACTTTAAACAATAAACTACAAACCGGAAGGGCGACACACAGCCCAGACAGTTCAGGTGTTATTTTAAACGTCAAACTTCTATGAAATTATGACGTAATATATTATGCTGAAGCGATCGACATAAAAATCAAAGTGATTTGTTAAGATTTAGTTAGTGGAAAAATTCATAGAAAAATGCCGTTATTCCGTTACATTTGAAAAGCTATTTTTCTCTCTTAAGTGACATAAACCCTACTGGCGCCAATTTCCGCCATTTTGAACTTTTTTCCAAAAAACGAAACTACAAAAAAAACTATTTAACTACCAAACCTCCTCACAAAATTTCACGAGAATCGGTTGATAAATACGACCTGTCCGGATGTCCATACGAAAGCATTTTTGCCCAAGCTGAAACAAAGACTTTCGCCAACCATCGGTCAATAAATATTGTTGAGAATTTAACAAAATGATATGCTATTGTTACAGATCAAGCTGGCACCATGAAGCGATCTCGACACAGATGGCTGGGATGTAGCATATTTTGTAAGTATTCATCATATACTTTGTATACATCATCATCACTATTTATTTATTTATTTAATCTTTATTGCACAAAAGAAAACCTTATAGTACAAAAGGCGGACTTACTGCCATGAGGCATTCTCTACCAGTCAACCCCTACTACTACTATTCCTTCTTTTCCAATTAGTTAATAATCAGAGAGGTATTTTTGGCCCCTGTTAATGTCATCTCGCGTTGTGTGGTAGGGCACAGCACAGCGGATGTCATTCCAGATCTAGAGCAGAGCCCAACAGGGGAAATAACACACCTTAAAGAAAACCGCGGCCAAATAACACTAGACCCTACTCATAGTGTTGTGTTCCTGCCGGTGAGTAAAGTTGCCAGAGCTCAACGAGGGTGCGGAGTGTTAGGGTCGGCAACGCGCATGTAACTCCTCTGAAGTTGAAGGCGTACATACGCTACGGAGATTGCTTACCATCAGGCGGGCCGTATGCTTGTTTGCCACCGGCGTAGTATTAAAAAAAAGCGTTCCTATTATATTTACTGCTGCCAATACTGCTGCAATAATGCACTACTGCCGTAAATGACAAATTTAATATACATTCCTCATTAAACTGTCCTTTTTGACGTTTGCTGCAGTAATATCGGGCATGAACGTCAATTTTGACATTAATGGCAGTAATGCAGTCGGCAGTAATGTCGCGATGCAATACTGCCGCAGTAATTCTGATGTTGTCTGATTCCAAAGGATACCTTAAGACCACACCAGAGAAGATGACATTCTTTAGGAACGCGAGTGTTATATTATATGCGTTCATTTCGCGTTGAATATTACTGCACATCCAGCGTAGCATGTTAAGAGGCTGTCAATACCTAAAGCGCGCACACTGTCTATTTGTATCGGAGTAAATGAGATAGCACTGTCGCATGTTACTGGGCCTGGGCAAGGGAATAATAAGAAAAATATTTAAATAAAAAAAGTGGATTATTAGTGTAATATTTAACTCGACCACGGTTTAGATATGTTTTGAAATTGTGATTTTAATTGCAGACCCATAAGTCAAAACAATAAAGACATAAAACCGTTTAATTGTGATTTTAAGACCAATCTTTGCAATTATTTTCTATCGAGCCGATTTCGTTCAATCGTGTATCGAGTACGACCACGGTCTTTGAAATATAATTAATATGAACATATATTTATCTTTCTAGACTAAAACAAATAGTCTTTCTTAAAAAACTGTTTAAGTAACATCAATTTCAAGGACATTGGGTGTTGACAGCCTCTTAATTTCCATGACGTTAAGAGAATATATTTAAAATAAATATTTTCTAGTATAACTTAACCTAATCTAACATTTGACAAAAACAAACTTGACATTTAGACTAAAATACTAAAAACTAACCTTGAAAGACATCCGTGCCAGGCAGACGATCTCACGAACATTTACAACTACTTTTGCATGCCTAAATTAAGGTACAAACATTATTGATACTGAATAACTTTGTAATCCAGCAACTACACATAATGTTTAACAAAATAAATGATTTACTTTACTTTACAAATATCCTTAAAAGAAATACGTGTGAGTGATCTGTCGATACCCCCCGTCAGGGGGGTATGAGGGGCCGCTACCGCCTCTCGGCTGCGGCGGCTGTCGCGGGTCGCTTCCCCACCGACTGGTGGGGTGGTCAGTTGGCCGTCATTTTGGGGCCGTGAGTGAGTGAGTAATCTGTCGATACCCCCCGTCAGGGGGGTATGAGGGGCCGCTACCGCCTCACGGCTGCGGCGGCTGTCGCGGGTCGCTTCCCCACCGACTGGTGGGGTGGTCGTATGGCCGTCGTTTTGGGGACGGTGTGGGTAGCTGGTGTAGGCCAGCTCTTCGCTACCGATCGTTATCCAACCCCACGGCCCCTAACCTGGTGATACCGTTTGAGCGGGGCCAGGTTATGGAGCCGCGGAGAAGGCGACCGGCAGCTTAGCTGGCGTGTAAAAGTTAGTCCCCGGGCGGGGTTAAAAGAAGGAATGAGTGATCTGTCGATACCCCCCGTCAGGGGGGTATGAGGGGCCGCTACCGCCTCACGGCTGCGGCGGCTGTCGCGGGTCGCTTCCCCACCGACTGGTGGGGTGGTCTTATGGCCGTCGTTTTGGGGACGGTGTGGGTAGCTGGTGTAAGCCAGCTCTTCGCTACCGATCGTTATCCAACCCCACGGCCCCTAACCTGGTGATACCGTTTGAGCGGGGCCACCCAACTGCGCTTGCCCAACGACAGGAATGTCGTCGGTATAGCACGCATAGCATGCGGGCGACAGGCAGCTCCCCTGCGGGACGCCAGCCTGGATGCGGCGTTCCTGTGACACCGCGCTTTCCACTTGTACATGAAAGCGGCGGTCTGCCAGGATAAAAGAAATAGAGAGTGAGTGATCTGTCGATACCCCCCGTCAGGGGGGTATGAGGGGCCGCTACCGCACAGTGGCTGCGGCGGCTGTCGCGGGTCGCTTCCCCACCGACTGGTGGGGTGGTCTGTTGGCCGTCATTTTGGGGACGGTGTGGGCAGCTGGTGTGGGCCAGCTCTTCGCTACCGATCGTTATCCAACCCCACGGCCCCTAACCTGGTGATACCGTTTGAGCGGGGCCAGGTTATGGAGCCGCGGAGAAGGCGACCGGCAGCTTAGCTGGCGTTAAAAGAAATACTCACCTACTCGTATAGTATTAGGCTGCGTTTCACTAAAGTTAGGCGAGGATGCGTAGCGAGGGGTGTGTTTGTTAAGAACCAATAGAATCATTTCATTTCTTTTCCTCACTCAGCGTGTAGTGACTCTATTGGTGGAAACGCAGTCTTAAATGAGTATATAATAGGATACTTCTCTAACGAGTATATATTAAAAGGGAAGAATAGCTTTTCGAATGTAACGAAGTAACGGTAATTTTTCTATGAAATTCTATTTCGGGAGAAAACGTTTTCCACTAACTGTATCTTAACTATTTACTTTGATTTTAATGTCGATCGCTTTAGCATAATATATTAGAGGCTTATAAATTTTACTTTATTGAAAAATTAAAAAAAAAAATTGTTTTACATATTTTGAAAAAAAAAGAAGGAAAACCTATAAACCTTTAAATCTACCAGACTACGGGAGGAGGATTACTTTAAAAATAAACACCTGTGAGGTTTCTAATTTTATTTCACCTTCAGATGAACAAATCACAGTTTATTTTAATAACCGGCATAAACACGTATGTCCTATCTTGCCTATGCTTTGCCCATGAAATTCTAGAAAAAAAGAGAGCTCTGATGCCGTCGTCGGCCTATTTAATAACTACTGGTTCTACCCCTTCCTCTGTTCCTAACCAGTCTTGAAGCAGTTTCCTTCGTAGTCCGATAGATGGCGCCTTCGAGCCATCGATTGTGGTATGTTGACATTTGTTGGTGTTTCGCGCTCCTCCGCAAGGTCCAGCGCTGCACTCGATTGCCAACAACCTAGTTTTTCATTGTGTCAATAAAATACAAAAAAATCATGAAGAATGGAAAATGTTTAAAGTGAAAAGAACTTTTTCTCCTTTTGTATAACCGATGACGTGATGGTATACTACCCTCTTAAGCCGCATCTGCTAGCAGATGGCCTAAAATACTTAATAAAACACTAAATTTAACCTTGACAACTCCCCAGGCAGGATCTCACGAACATTCAAGTATCTGTAAAAGGAATAGTTACGCTCTAAATGTCGAATGCAGTCTAGGTTTTATGTCAAGGTCTAAAAAATAGAAATTGCTAGTTGTGCAACTGAATTATAATAAAATATGTCATGACATTATTATAAGTTAGGCTATTTCTATTTGGTAGTATGATATCATGGTAATTTGTTTATTTTTCCACTGTTTAAGTCACTCAAATTCACCGCCAAATGGGAGCGTATCTTATTGTACAGTCAGCATCAAAAGTAGCCGATCAAACAAGGTTTCAAAAGTATCTACCATTTTGTAACAGCTTAACAAAAGTTTGTGATTCTATATGTAGACAATTTAGACTTTAAATGATGTACTTTTGAAGGTGATTCTTAGAGAATTATCTATATTTAGAAAAGTTATCCGGAATATCAGATACTTTTGGCGCGTTGTTTCATCAGCTACTATTGATGCTGACTGTATGACAGCGACGAGGTTCATGAGGCTTTTAAAAGTTACTTTGATTTAAACTTTCACAATTTTTACATACATTATTCACTTAAACGGGAAATAATCGCGTTTATGTTGTGTGATGAAATCCTCAGGGTGCAAAACGTTTAAGTGGATGAACAAGGCCAAAAACTTTATGAAATTAGCCTATCCTCTTAGGACGAACGTGGAGGACCAGTGCGAAATCGCCTTTTCTTACAAACGTAGTCCTTTTTGATTGAATCTGCAAAGGCCATATAATCGATTCTGTGGTGATGATTTATATTTTTAAGTATTTGAATCCCGTTTTACACAATGAATCACAACAATATTAAAATTTACCTTTCCATTTCTATAACATAATAATATATATTTTGGTGATTTGTGTTTATTACGAGTGTAATAAGATATTTTAAGGTACGAAGAATAGTTATTTGTGTCCCAAGGGAGGAAAAGTAGGAAATTGCGTGCCGCGTGTAAAATTGTTACCCGAGCCCAAGGCGAGGGTGGTAAACACGCGGGATGGAATGTCCTACGTTTCCTCCCGTGGTGCGCATACTATTTTTCTGCTCTGCAAACGGCAACTTTGATTAGCGCAGCGTGCAGCGGGAGCAAAGTTGACGCTTTCCGCCCGGAGGGCAGAAAATGTATTTTTTGTCCTATTTGGTCTTTGGTAGTTGGTTTTGGTTTTTGTCCTAATGTATTTTTTGTCCTAAAAAAGGATTGGTCTGAAACGTCAATGGCATTAAATTAATCAAATTTAATTGTCACCCTGCCCTTCGCGTTTGAAAAAGACTACACACTACACATGTAAAAAAAATATATTTAAAGTGTACTGTATATAGTCTCTAAAGTCTCCCGGACTCCCCGTACTACCTATACATTTACGGGTGCGTATATGTATGTTTGTAAAATGAGGAAACAGTTTACACGCGACGCATGTTTCTGTAAATATCGCTGTTGAATTTGTTAGTGAAATCGCGTGAAATTGTCTCGCGGCACGTTCACTTTCAGGAAGGTGAAAATTGTTCCACAAACACTTACTACTTAATTTTTGTTACTTTACAATATGGAGCATTATTTACATCAAGTATAACATATAATAATATGAGATGAGTAAGCTTAACACATTCACTGCCAAGATTACGTATGTGTGTCCATTTTGTATTGGAAATGGGGCCATTGGCACTGAAAGTGTTAAAGGGTATCTAATCTATGTTCCCTTCGTTTGACTTTTTTTCCATTTTTTTGACTGACCGAGCACTAGCGAAGATCTCCTATCCAACTTAGGCCAAAATGCCAACAAAGTATGGCAATATTCAAAAGCCCCTAGGTCCTAACTCTTGAAATAATTAAAAAACCTAAATAATCAAACGAGGTGGCTAGTCATCATCGCTGGCATCATATTGCGTAAACAAAATTTCTATAATGTTAATATCCAAAATACCCTTAATGCAATACGTCCCATAAAGACATTTGATCCTCAAAACGAATCGGATCGACTCATACCAAACAAAAATATCGTCAGGCAACAAATGCTTACAGATACATTACAGAATAGACTTACATCCAAGATTTAGGTATAACCTTAGAAATCAAAAATCATTTTGGCGACATGCAGTTTTTTGCTGCGTCACCTGTTCTGGTGTAGGTTTCGGAAGATTCCCACGGTACTGACGAAATAAGATAAGATAAGATATATTATTTAACCGTGTACAAAGATCTTGACAATAATACAATTAAGAATCAACAGTTTATCCATCACGGACGTACAACATAATTATAACTAAACTATAACTAAATAACAAAATTAATACATGCATGCACTATTATCATAATCGTCAAACTCTTTCATGCTGTAGAAAACTCTACTGAGAAGCCATTAAAAAAAAAGTTTTAAAGTTTTTACTCTCTACAGACTTTATTTCAACAGGCAACTTGTTAAAAACTTTTATCACATAAATATCACACCCTTCGACCAGAATCTACTCCATTGCTCCACTCTGATTAACCTAATATTCCCACTTCCAGGTATCACAATTGCCGTGCTTTCCCTGGAAATCCCCACCACATCGGCAGCGAGGGCCACCTCCCTCATCTTCGCCAAGACCTCGACAACCACAGCAGCGCCCGAGGAACCGAGCGCGCCAGAAGATGAACAGGTACCAGTTCATTTATAACTATATCGTTACCAATGTTCCAAATGCTGGGCCAGTTTAGAGCTGTACACTACATCTTATTTAAATTTTGAGAATTTTCACATATTTTATATTCAGAACCACAATCCAAATAGGAAACTCAAAAATGACCCAAATATTAGAATAGAATAGAATAGAAGAAGCTTTATTTAAAAACGCTAAATTTAAACTTAACTAATAGCACTGACATAATATCATTATAAAGCGTCACTGAAATGGTTTCCACTCAGCTTCATGTCAAGGAACCTTTAGGGACCCCGACGCTGGTCTTCCGTGGAAACCCTCCCTATTACATATATTTATCATCTTTCCGTTACTATAAAAATGGCAACGGCATGAAAATAAACATCTTGGGTGATTTTTCTAGTATTATGAACGAAATAGCTCATGATTCTGGGTAGAAATAACATTAAAAAAATCTGAAAATTAAGAAGAGAATAGTGTACATCTTTAAATAACAACTAGGGCCAATCTGAGTGGACGCTCGAGTGGCGACCATGTTAAATTAAAGCAAACCTATCCCTGGAAATCCCCACCACGTTGGTGTCGAAGGCCATCTCCCTTATATCCGCCAAGACCTCGACAACCACAGCAGCCGCCGAGGACCCGAGCACTCCGGAAGATGAACAGGTAACGTCTACTTGTAACTCTCCCTTTTACGGATATTTCAAATAATAGGCACATTGTTAAATTTAATTTAAAACTGTACACTACTCTTTTTTTATTGTATTCAGAAACACAAACTCTTTCGATTGAATGCAAATAAAAATCTTGGATCACGATTCTTCTCTTGATTCCGAGCAGAAATCACATAAAAAATTCGAAATGAAGAAAAGTAAAGTATAGTGTACTTAAAAATATGGCTTTTAGGTTCAACCTGAGTTACCCGAGTGGATACTCAAGTGGCGGCCATGATAAACAAGCGCAAACCTTCTATCCCAGGATTCTGTAATTACTTAAAGGGATCAAGGCAAAAACAGCTAGATTCAGCTATTAGTAACTAATGAGCACTTTATATACCTAGATTAGTATGCTGCTCGTACAATCATACAATCATGCAGACATTTCGCCTTGATAATCGTAGCAAATAAGGAGAAATTCAGTCAGGAAACGAATAACGCGTATCACCTTCGCAAGTTCCCTACGTCGATCGAGAAGTTGATCTAACCTTCGACATTCTGACGTTGGTTACGGGTACACGTATATGATTAATATAATCGCATCCGCCTTCCTGTACTTACATTTTAAAAACATCACACTGATATGATTTCAATCTCATTTAAGCCCTCAAATAAAACTGATTGATATTGATTGATTGATAGCAAAACAATTTCATTATATGGAAAAATTTAATGACCTTCATTTCATTGGCACAGTGTTCAACATCAAATCAAATTTCCGCACTCCATACATTACGCATAATTCTTCCCCGCGTTGTCCCGGCATTTTTTCCACGACTCATAGGAGCCTGTGGTCCGCTTGGCAACTTATCCCTAGAATTGGCGTAGGTAGGCGTAATTTTACAAAAGCGTCTGGCATCTGACCCAGGTTGTAAACCCAGAGGGGTAGGCCTTATTGGGATTAGTCCGGTTTCCCCACGATGTTTTCTTTCACCGAAAAGCGACTGGTAAATATCGAATTATATTTCGTACATAAGTTCCGAAAAACTCATTTTGACCTACCAATTCTGGATTGAAAGTCGCACGCTCTTACCACTTGGCCACAACCACTTATTAATCATACTTAGCAATTATTTTATTAAAGTCTACATCACGCTGTAGAATTCATTTAAGTCGGTTAAAGAAAAATAACTTTCAATCTCAGTCCAAGCACAAAACCATCTGAAGATAGATCTTGGATTTTTTTTTAGGTTCTTACTTGATGCTTAACTTCCACTATCAACTTAATTATTTTATAAAAGATATTTCGATATTCTTTTCTAATTTTCAACCCGCATCCATGATCTATCATTGAAATTGTAGATAAATGTATGACATGTTGCTTTTCATTTCAGTTAGAAACAACAGCGGAAGGAGGAGAGAACAACACCACCAGCAAACTCACGGGGATCCCCCAGATAGACTATATCTACGACCCCAACTTGCCTCGAGAGCTGAATGGCTACAATCTCTCCGGCTACCCCTTTTATGAAGCCGTGCCTCCACCAGAGATGATAGACTTCAAGTGTGACGGATTACATGATGGGTTCTACGCGTCAGTCCCTCATAAGTGTCAAGTAAGAGTGTTATTTACTACCCGAACTTACCTCGAGATCTGATAGCTACAATCTCTCTGGATACACCTTCTATGAGACAGTGGCTCCACTAGAGACGATAGACTTTAATGTGACGAATTACATGATGAATCGATGCGTCAGTCCCTGCTACTGTTCTTCATAAGAGTCAAGTGAAAGATTGAGACTTTTGGTACTACCCAGACCTACTTAAAAACACAGATGAGAGTTTTTACATGTAACTTATAATAGTTAAAGCTGTATAACAAAAATTGGCTTGTACGAGCATCACGATTACATTTAAACGTGCTCCTTTACGAAGTTTTCCAAATCTTTTTAGGGGTTTATGCGTAGTGGAACAATTTTTTTGATAGATAATCCCTGCTCTCCTGATTCCAGGTATACCACCACTGCCTGTTCGGCACGCGGTACGACTTTCTCTGCGCGAACTACACGGCGTTCGACCAGAAGACCTTCATCTGCCATTTCGTCTCCGAAGTGGACTGCAAGAACTCCCCCAATTATTACAACAGGTGAGTTCACAGGGACAGATTTCCTCACCACATTATAAGTACTCCCGTATTAGTTTAGTAATAGGAAAGTACTACCGCATTTTTGCGCAGTTGCATTCAGGATTACGACTTATGAAAATATCTACAAAAACTGTTTGACAAAGGAAACCTCATAATACTGCCTTATTTTTCTCTGGATAGCAAGGTCGGTAGTTAGTTAATTTTGTAAAAATCAGCGAATGTTTCAAAATCTTATATCCGGATTCCTATGGAGGACAGGATGCAACTGGAAAAGCGATACGAACTGGTGGAAGAGGAATCTTTACATGGAAAGGTCGACTCCAGTACAATATTTTTTTTCATTCATATTAACCCGAAACATCATTATTTCCAGGAACGAAGCTCTCTACAAAGCCGCAACGACGACTACCATCCCTCCCCCCACCACGACGACCACCACTACGACGACCCCCCGCCCGCGCCCGAGGCCCCGCCGGCCTCATAGATATGACTACTATGATGATGATTACTACTATCCGGCGAGGGATGACTACGACTATGAAGAAAGGTTAGAATAATCTATACGCTTCGCCGTATAATTACTAGTTATGTACTATTAAGGTGCCGTTGGGATGTGAACAGAAAGTGATGTTCTCAGAAAGGGACATCCTTAGAAAGTAGGTCCTCAACAGGTGACCCAACTCAAAAGTGACCGTCAAAGAAAGTGATCTACTCCGCCTAAAGTATGACTTTACAAGCATTTAAAATCAATTCATCTGAATTGAATTTTCTGTGATTTAAAGAAACCAATGGATCTCAAGGCTAAAGCTGACATTTGGATGTCAATTGCAGCCGCATTGCTGTTCCGGCATCGTTGTTGTTGCCACTATATCTGACAATTTCCTTGACAAAATGAGTGACGTTCGCCGCTGCATTACTGCCTCTATTTTGACGTGCATTCCGTCACTCAACCAATCAAAATCGGACTCGTTTTGTTGCAAAATGCTTAAAAGTTTTCTTAGAGATTTTTACTGTAACATAAGTTTAGTAGGGAATATTGACAAAATCACTAAGAGATCCGAAAATTTCATGATTTTTCAAGTATTTGAATTCAACAATAGCACTGTGTCACTATTAACATATAAAAAAACAGCCGATCCTTATTCGATACAAGGCACCTCCCCTTGCATGGAACGCTTTCAATAGGCTATTTGTAGTTTAAGTGAAGCTAAAATGACTCCCCTGTTAACCATTCATTCAAACCCATATCTCATTCAAACAATGACGTTTATTTTCAGAGGTGGGAGGCGACCCAGGCCCAGGCCCCGACCCCAAGGCAGACCGGGAGGCAGGAAGCGTAGGCCTGTCGATGACTACGAGGATGATAGGTTTGTCATTATCTTTGTACTTATACAGTCCGCACATGAGCTCCATGCGTTTTCTAGCCGAGAAATGAACGGAACAGACCTCCTTCATCGAATGATAACCAGAAGAGATTCTTTAATCCTTATTTTATTATTAAAGGTAGGAGTAAGTAGGCTAACTTAAATCGTTACTAACAGCTTGAGCCAATCTCTGAACCAACTATCATAACATAATGTGCTGATATTCAAAATTGAAAATTAAAATCGTGATAAAAAATGTTAAAAAAAATCATTTAGACGAAAACAAGTTTTACGCAAACAGACAACAAAGCGTCTTTCGCTTAAAACTGAATTTAATATTTTCCAGATATGAACGGCGTCCGCGTCCGAGAGACGAGCAACCTGAAGATGACTACGATGACAGGAGACCCTACGACCGACCCAATAGGCCAGCCAAGAGACCCTACAGCGACAGGCGACCGTATGAAGACGAAGAAGATAGACCTGGCTATAGAGCTGGAAACAGGAGACCTAGACCAAGAGACGAAGAAGAAGAGAGGTACAGAGAAGATGACAGACCAAGGCATAAAGATAGACCAATTGAAAAACGACCTCGTGATGATATGAGGAATCGTGATGATCCTGGCCAAGATGATATAAGAAATGAAAGACCTAGAGATGAAAAACCTAGGGAAGGATTCAGGCCCCGGGATGAAGGGAAAGCACGTGAAGAAATAAAGCCTAGAGATGAAATTAGGCCTAGAGATGAAATACGGCCTCGTGATGAGATTCGGCCACGCGATGAGATTAGACCTAGAGATGAAAAAAGACCACGTGATGAAATAAGATCGCGAGATGAAATAAGACCAAGAGATGCAGGTAGGCATAGAGATGAAGTTAAGCCCAAGGATGAAGTAAAAACGCGTGATGAAATAAGGACGCGCGATGAACGAAGACCATCAAGGGATGAAGACAAACCTTCAAGACCTTATTCTAATGAAGGACGAAGGTATAGAGGAGAGAGGGAGAAAGGCAGAGATGAAAGGCCTTACAATAAGCCAGAACCGAGACCAGAGAGAAATTATGATGATGAGAGAGTTCGTGAAGAAAGAAGACAGCCCCCAACCGCTCCTGAAGGTCAAGCGTTAGTGAAACCTAATGGCCATGGTATATTTAGTCAACCAAGAATGCCGCCAAAGATCAAACGGCCGGTTCCTGCCAACGAGAAAGATAAATACGAATATGTCACAGTAACGACAACAAAAGCGCCGTTAAGAGCTGACGATGATGAATATTATGATGATTATGAAGAGGAAGATAACAGGAGACCATCGTCATCTGGAAAGAACAGTCAAATACAACAAAGGCCAAAATCAGAACCTGTAGAAAAAGAAAAATTTAAGCCTTCCAGGCCACATCATTCTAGTCCAGCACCTAAAATTAAGAAAAATAAAAGACCGATTGATTACGAAGATGATGAGGACTATTATGAGCCGCCTGTAAAATCACAGAAATATACTTATAACCAAAGGAACAAAGAAACTCCTAAAGTTAAAGTGACTGATGAGTATTATGATGATTACGAAGATAGGCAAGATAGGCATAGAGATCACGTAAAGACAAAAGACGAAGATATTACTAGTAGGATCAAAGATCTAAAACCTAATGTAAAAGTACTAAAGCGTCCTTTTTTACCGTCTAGGGGTGGTAGTCCCTACTTGCCTAGGGGCTTGCAACCAGTTGCTGGTAAAGACTTAACTGCGCCCCCGAACACCACCCCTAAACCCACCACCACCACTACTAGCACCACTACTACCACTACTACTACCACTACCACCCCTAAACCTACAACTACCACTACTACTACGACTAGACCCACTACTACGACAACAACAACAACCACTACAAGACCCACCACAACCACAACAGAAGAACCAACAACTACAATTACAACAGGAAAACCAACTACAACCGAACTGACAAAAGAAGATTACGAAGACGATGACGAAGAGTACTATGATGAAGAAGATATAGATTATGACAAAAAAGAAACCACAACAGAAGAACTAACGACGCACCAACCATCAACAACGCGCAAAACTAAAACAACACACAAACCAATAACAACACAAAGACCAACTACAACAGCCGCCGCTGAACTGACAACTAAAGACCAAGCTAAAAACTTAGCCGCAAAAGTATTAAGGATATACAACGATCAATACCATGCAATCAAAGAAAAATTAGAAACTACTTTGTCGCCTGGAGATTATTTAAAACCTTATTTAGAGGCTGAGCAAGCGGCAGCAGAGGAAGAAAGAAGACAAGAAGAAGCAGATGATTACAGTTATAGACCGACAGAAGCACCATTCAAACCGTCTCCTCAATTACCAGAAGTAAATCCAGAAATATCAAAGCCTTACACAGCGACCGGGAAACCTTTAAGAATACCAGAGAACATATCTATTAAACAGAATCTAGCTGATTCTATCGAAAATGATTATGATGTAACACTTAACGAGGCTATAGCGCCTGTCCTTCCAAATGTAAATGTTAGAAATAACGTCCCAAGTGGATTCATAGTTCCAGGAGATAGGGACTACACTTATTCAAGATTTAGAAGCAATTTCCAGCAAGAACCACAGTTCGCAGCTTCAGAATTAAACAGCTATCAGATTCGAAAGAGGCCGCAGATTTCAGGGGTTAGCATAAGAACACCGTCATCGTATTTTCTACAACCACAGAGATACCAGGATGGTATACAAAGGCCACAACGGCATCTAGTTTATGAGCCAAGACCTCAAAGCCATTCAGGCGTTTACCAGGCGCCCCAGTTTAAACTATTTTGAGACAGTTTTCAGTTCCAATGGCATAAAGTGTAATTGATAATAGCCTCTAATATCAATACGCAGGTAGTTTAAAATATGGGTGGATCAATTTTTTTGTATTTACTTACATATTCCGTTGTCCAGGGACAACACACACAGTTACACACAGTTTACAGTTTGTTAGAAAAAAATATCACGTTCTACTAAATTATTATGCTCATTACGGAAATGGCTTGAAACCACAAGAAATCCTGTTTGGTACATACATACCATAAAATGAAGATTTTTAAGAGTTGTCTAGGAAAACGTAACCGTAAAAAGTGACGAAAAAGTTGATTTATCTAATGGCTCAGTTCATTGGTCGATAACTTGGTTGATATAAAGCGTACAGGGACTCCCCGCAGGCAGTATAACGACTAGTGAAACTCATGTCTCGATAGTTCGGTCGATATACAGCATGCGGGTGACTCCCCGCAGGCGGAAAGGTACTATAAGGACTAGTGAAACCCATGCGTTTTGGAAATCTCCCTCACCCCGCACGCGAGCCCTATCGACCAATGAAACTCAGCCATAATATAGTGTTGTGGGTGAAATTGGAACATTCAAATTGTGATGTGGGGTAACCTTTGAAAGATTTAACAAAAAAACCTGCGGTTTGTACTATTTTTTCGCAAAAATCGTTTAATACACGCTGCAGGTTTTCGTTTTTGGTCCTTTAGTCATTTCTAGTTTATTTAACATCACTGCCAATTTTTATAACATTTTAATTTAAAACATAAGGTGAGCAACTTGTAAAACTTGCATATAATCTTTTTTAGCAATTGATCTGAAACAAAAACTTAAGAAGTTGAAGAAGGAAACCTACATAAAAGATAACTTTTTAGTTCTTAAATACTTCTTTTTGTATTTGCCGATATTTTTAATATGATAATTTACTTCTTCAAACTGATATAGAAATGTACGGTCAATGAAATGTTGGTGCATCTCAATGTTGACATTATAGTGCAATAATAATAGTATACGTACAGGCGAAGATAGGCTATCCACACCTCGGTATCAATATGGTCAAAACTATAATAGATTAGAGACCGGCTGAACTAAATCTGCATGACTTCTAAGCCAAAGAATGTGGTAATGCCACCATAAATGACAAATATCAAAATAGAGTCAGACCAAGATAAGTTGGCAGCCATTTTGATAGCCCAGGCGGTGCAAGTGTCAAGTAAACGTCATAATTTCATGTAAGTTTGACGTTTAAAATAATAAGCCGTGCACTGGGCTATGAAAGTCGCTGTCAACTTATCTTGGTTTGATACTATAATATTCATAGTGGCGCAGCCACACTTTGACGCTACCAAAACGGTGCAAACTTAGCTTAGACGGATTCTTAAGATGCAGATAGTTTAGTTTCCAAGTAGGCATATTACAACGCGCTTGTAAACGTCAAATAAATAAAGCTACACATTTTAAGGCACCAGCTGAAAAGAATGGCGTTTTTTTTTGTAAATTAGTGTATTTTATACAACCATTATAAACGGCGAATTATACTTTTTCTAATGTTAGTGATAGACCATATCTTTGTGTATTAGCTGTACTGAGTGTGTGGACTAATAAAAACTTGAGTATTTTTTGATGTGCGGAGGGATAGAAAGATGCATTATAGGTCAGAAAAATGGCCATTCAGGTCTGATGAATGATTGATGTTGTAAACTTGTACTTATATATACAGTTCCCTACTGCTAATATTTATAAATAAAGTATAAGATACATAATTGTGCATTAAAATTAGAGAATCTCTTTTAAAGGAGGTTTCATTTCAATAAAATGAACTCGTGATAGGTTATCTAAGTGAAAATAATCAATTTGAAATAAAAAATATATATAATTGAATATAAGCAGTAGGCACTGTATAATTTTATATTTTTGTAGTTCACTAATTTAAGTATTGACAATACTCTTTAGTTACCCTATCTTAAGACGGAAAATATATATTTTTCAAGGGTTACCGGTAGTACGCGCTGAATGTTTTGTAAATCGTATAAATATTGAACAACTTTTTGTAAGTAATGTATCTACATGTAATTTAAGATATTTTTGTAGAAATATAAAAAATACTTCTGATATGATGTGTTTTTTTTTGACGTCGAGCTTTTATTTAACTTGCCCTGTTTGTATGTAAGTTTGTTAGTTCGTGTTGGTCAAATCTTGAGAGCTAAATTAGACCTACTTTCCGATTTCCGATGAAGCTGACCATTTGCATACATGTGTAAGTCCGGTAACAATGCAATATCATGGTACCATCGAGCTGATGTGTTGATGGAGACAGGAGGTGGCCATAGAAATTCTGTGATGAAACAGCGCAACCTAGTGGTGTTTGGGGTTTCTAGAATTGTCTCGATGAGTATTATTGCCTGCGGCAAGAAAAGTACAGATAGTGATAAAAGCTTGTACGAAAAATTGTTTTTTGCCAAAAACTTATCATCATACATCGTTATCGCGGGGGTAACGACGATTTGACGAAAATAAACAATAACAGAGGTGACACTTCTATCGAGAAACGTTAATATGTACATGGGTACATATTAGAGTTCAAAATGTAGTAGTAGAAAATTTTGATAAATATTGGTCATCTATTATGAAAATCTAAATAAAATACTTTAAGATGTAAATACTGATATAAAAATTAAATACATTAGTGACTTATTATTCAAACACTTTGAGTCATAAGCTTGTACATAGTGAAATACGAGTTAGATTGACCTTTTCAAACGAAAACTTCATGCCAGATGAAGCACATCTAAGAGGCTTAGAATGCGTAGGCAGAATATTCCGTTTATACAAAACAGACATTCTGTTACATGTGTTCTTTGACAGGATTGTTCTTGCTCCCGCGATAACGATGTATGCTTATCATCTTATCGTTGGTAATGAAAATAAAAACGTTTTTAAAATTTCTAAATAAATTTATAAAATAATTATTAAAAATCCATTCACAATTAAACATGTACAACTTAATATTATAATTACATAAATTCAATTAGGTATTCCATTTCATTTGTTACATTAAATCTAAACATATATTTTGACACACTTAATTCAAAATTCTACCTTTTTTGCATTGCGTAGAGGAAAAGGAAGCAAAACCAAAACATTTGTTTCTTTTTTAGGGTTCCGTACCCCTTGCAGGATCACTTTACTGTCAGTATGTCTGTCAAGGCCCTTTATCTCGGGAATGCGTAGATATATCGAGTTAAAATTTAAACTTATGGCTACAGTCAATTGAAGCTGTGAAAAAATCAAACTTCTTAGTTGACATTAAAAAGATACGGCCGTTTACGCCGCAAAAACGTATATTTCAACACTATCAAGGGAAGCAAAATGTATAAGGTACAGTCACCAATTAGAATCCTAGGCCACTATAGAACCTTGTCGCTTTAACTACTAGATACTTGACACGCATCACTCAATCAGCACTGTCGTAGAAGTCATTATGGCATGGTTTTATAGTGGCCTAGGAATCAAATTGGTTGACTGTACTTTCTGTTGACCTAGAACTGTGAAATTTGTCAAGTAATGTCGTCTTATACAAGTAAAGGGAAAAATCTGAAAACTATAAATTTGTAAAAAAATAAATAATATAAACCAACCAACCTGAGCAGAATGGCAAAAGATAGAAATAAGTTCCGAGAGATGGGCGCCGACGTCAGGTGATGACATGGCACAACAAGAAGAAGAACTAATATAAAACATAAGTTATATTTGTACGGAACCCTCGTTGGGCGAGTGCGACTCGCACTTGTCTTTTTAGGATTCCGTGCCAAAAAGGTAAAAAGGAACCCTTATTTTAATTGTGCTCTCTTTTCGCTTGTTAGATATTCGACAGTTATCGGTCTCTCATCGTGCCAGATATTACATTTTAATCAATACGCTAAACTCCTAAAGGTTCACCATTATTAATCACAGAACACTTGACAAAAATTAAGCTTAATTAGGTGCTAATTAATGAATTTTGAACACACTCTTAATTCAATTTGCGTAACTTCAATTCGATCAGACAACGGAAAGTGACTCAAATTAAAGTTACATGCTTGATCCTTTGGAGTGCTTAGGCATTGAATATTACCAGATCTTAGGTCATTCTAGCTCTTATATACAGAACCTAGTACAGATAATCTTAATATTTAACAAATCACAAACTGGACTTCTCAAACTGGTTTCTTTTAAAATTTGTACCAGTTGATTTATCTAAAGACTGACTTAGACTGGCATCATTTTTACTGACACCTATTGATTTCCATTTCTTGTCATTTTCTGTATCATTATCATTTAAATATGCTGCATTTGCCATTCCACTTTTATCTTTGGTACTATTTAGCTCAACATCTTTTCTAATTTTACTTGAACCAGTCTCAACAGCTCCTTCAGATCTACTTGCGTTTTGGAATTTAGTTTCTCTAGATTCTAGATCACCACTGATCGATGGTTTTGGGGTAACGTCTCCTTCTTTGTGGATCATTTTGTTGACGATAAAGTTGAGATTGTAGAAGACCCAGGTGGAACACCAGATGCCGGTCTGGTAGAGGCAGACTTGCCACCAGGTCATGATACCGAAGACCCCGTAGAGCCAGCAGCCACCGAAGAAATATACAGAGTAGTATCTGGAAATTTAAATTGCATTAGGTATCTGATAAGAGGCGCGATGGTGAAAATTTGCGATTATACTTATTGCACTTGTATTGATTTTATTAAATTGTTATTGATATACTCGTATATTCGTATCATTAACATAACTATTTTCGATCAAATTCAATTATGACAAGATTTATAAATATTGAATAGACCTTCTGAAGCTATTTGAAACTATTAAAATCATACATTTCTTTGATTGGATTGGAGATGATCGCGGATTATACGGAAATCACCTAAAAGTTTGGAGTTTTGAAATAATTGGGTATATACAGAGTGCATAAAATCAGCATAAGACCTAAAGTGGGTCGATAATATTCAGAATGTTTATCTTGGGGTCATAATTGGGTTAAAAATAAAGGAGTTCAGGGTGCCTTCCAGCAAACAGAGGTGTATTTCCATTTGTTTTCATTTCATTCGGACACAGATGTCAGAGGTGTTTTCATATAATTCATTCCCAGTTGTCCCCGCTTCACGAATGGTGATGGTCACGTGGGACAGAGACAAAAAGGAATGCACCCAAACAGCGTTTTAAATACTCACACTAGCATAGAAGACACAAACACCCACAGACACCTCTCGACTTTCACATCGGTCGGCTGCCTCTGCCAGGTCAGAAACGTTCCACTTTGACGTTCGATCTTGATAAAGAAACTCGTGTGGACACAGTGGTTCAGCCACCAGGGCACGATCTGGTTGTAAGCTTGGGGGAAGACTAGCCATTGGTAAATACTCACACAACTGCCTAGAAGAGACAAATACCCACAGACATCTCTTGATCAGACGGCTGAGTTTCTTCGTCTTGTAAGAAGAACGTCAATAAAGATCACTATAATGTTGGTGTGGGTGCAGTGATCTAGCCACCAGCACCAGGCCACGATCTGATCGTAAGCTTAGGGGAAGACCAGACATTGGTAAATACTCACACAACTGCGTAGAATACGGACACAAACACCCACAGACACCTCTCGACCTTCACATCGGTCGGCTGCCTCCCCCTCAGAAGCTTCACTATAGCGGTCTCGATAAAGATGGTTTAGCCACCAGGGCATGATCTGGTCGTAAACTTAGGGGAAGACCTGCCATTGGTAAATACTCACACAACTGCGTAGAATATGGACACAAACACCCACAAACACCTCTCGACCTTCACATCGGTCGGCTGCCTCCGTCTGGTAAGAAGCGTCTCTATAGCGATCACGATGAAGATATTGGTATGGACGCAGTGGTTCAGCCACCAGGGCACGATCTGGTCGTACACTTGGGGGAAGACCAGCTCGCGGTCGATGAGGTACACGCACCAGAACATTCCGGTGACGAACTGGAATAAAGAAGATAGGTTAAGTATAAGTTAAATAACAATTTACGCATGTTGTAAAAGACGTGTCCCCTATTACAACCAAATCACATGATAAAGTAGGTACAGCGCCGTTTGCATTAGTTGTCAAAATCGAAGAACAAATATGTCTTAGACTTTACACATCCTACACAATCAAGCTTTGCCACTAATAAAACATCTAAGACATCAATTTTATTTGTTTTAGTTAATCAAGTCAAGAGGAAACATTAGTGGTACTTTTTCCATATACCTAACGGTTCTGGACATTTTTCTCTCTGAATTTTGGCCGAAGATGAATAATTTATACACATGAGTTGATATTTTGTCTTTTTTTGATATTCTTGTTTTTATAAGAACCAGATTACTTTAAAAAGCGCAAAAACGGCCAAATAAATGCGCCGTGAACCGACGCGTGGCAAACAAAATCGGTAACAATAAACGAAAAAATCAAGACGGTCAGACACAGATAATTATTTTTCATTCCGTTCCCAAAATTTCGTTACGATGAGTTATGTTTTGGAGGAGGAAAATGTCGAAACAAAACCTCGATTTCTGAGATTTTTACGCAGGATTTTTCGCCTAATCTGCTGTTGTCCTTATCGCACTAGTTTTGGGAGCCACCCCTGTCAGGGTGACGGAGATATATAACGTTCATGCTATGTCTCGTTTCATTGAAACAAGTCGTTTTAAAATGAGAGTGCAGCTTCGATTGTATGATAGCGGGTTTTCGGCGGCGGATTCGGGTGATTCTTAAATAGGATATACTTACACATGTAAACGGGAAGACCAGCCCATTGAATATGACGTCACGGAAGTATTTGATCCTCCTGCCCAGCTTGCTGTCGTGCTTGTCTAACCAACGTAACATGTCGTGTAGCAGAGCGAGACCGAGGAACATGGTCTGGAACGACTGTGGAAAAAAGAAATTTGAATTAGGAGTTACCGTTACCAGGCCAATCAAGCAGGAAATCATTTTACGGCCGTCCCCTATATGAATGACACGCATTCCAACTCTCTCGACCCTCCTTCCTTGTTCTTCACCTTTACAGCTTGAATTTGCACAAGCAAAGTGCAAACAAATTACGAGAGAGATTCCGTTCACTCTCTTAACACTCATTTTAAACTAATAAATAGTGTCCTATCACTCAAAAATAATCGTGCGCGCGTCGCGTGGAGTGACACAGGTTTCCCGTTCGACAGCCAAGCGGTGACTGCCCCTCGTCACCCGCGCAGACACCCGCGCGCCTGGGCAACGCATGAAGTTGTATAGTACCGATTGCTTAAAAACTATTTATATAATTGAAAAATCGGTAGACATCATCATCATTAATCACTATTGGTTAAAATTTTGTGTCTAAGTGCTGCATAATATGAGAGTTTAAACGGATTTTAATTCGAGAAAAGGGCTCACAGACTTACTTACTTGTAAATGATATCCTACGGTATGTTTTTTGAAATACTTGCATCAGTAGACCTAATTAACAATTGCAAATATAGCGTACAGAACTTTATTGTTCATACAACGTTCAAGCATGCTATAGCGACGTAAAAACCGACGAATTTCACCTGGCAGCCCCTTAATCTCTTCATTTGGACCCAAATGCATGTTATCAGAGTTTGCGCTATCCTAGTCCGCGACCGATAAGAATGCTCATTTAATCTCATTTATTTTTATTAAGAAATACGCCTATTCACCAGTGTCTGACACACCAAACCAACCTGGTAGTGTAATTGATGGTGGGTTCCTTCTACATCGATTGGTTTCGCGAACCAAGGAAAAAATTATCTCCCAAGGCTCCCAAAATTTTTGCACACCTGCTGGGAAGCAAACTCGGATTACACGCATTTACAACCAAATGAATGTATTACCCGGATAACTCTAAAACTTAAACACTCCTGTGGCAGCATGGTTCTATTTTTATCACTTGTCACTAAGCCCGTCACTTTCGCGCTTTCATACGTTAGAACGTGACAGGCATAGTGACAAATGATAAACAGCCGACCATCTTAGCCCTGCTGGATTTTTACTGGGAGGATTTAACAACTGGAGTCGCTTTTAAGAGCTTACCCCTCTGTTTTGAACAGATGGTCCTCGGCCTCGGCCAATGGTCATATGTATTGTACGTTACGTACAAATAGCCATACTGATGTCCCCCCCCCCTTCCTCCCAAAATTGGCAGACCGTTTGGTATAGAAATTGACAGACGAGGCGTGTCCAGTTGTTTCATATTTATTGTCCATGTTATTGTTGTGTGTTGTTACATTTTTAGATTTTTCGATATAGTACCAATTAGCCACTACAAAAAACCAAAATAATAAAGCGGTGTTATAACACAGCCCGCGTAGCCAATGTGCCTATCGTTCATGCTCCTTGGCGAACGACTGTCACAGTCGCACTAATATGGATGAGTGTTAAAGAGAGATGACTACGCTACTCTACGGAGCGTTAACGATTATAACGTTGGCTACGCGGCCTGGTCGGGCTCAATGGGTTAAAGTTAAAAACTAACTTTTAACTTAAAACGATATTCAGCTTGCTGGAAATAAATTCCTCAAAACGATTTTTAAGGATCAAATTTGTTTGGTTTATATGAGATTTTCTTGTGAAACTATAAAAAACGGAATTTAAAACCTAATGGCGTTTTTTTTTAAACGCTTGTCATGTCTAACAAGCCCTTGATAATCGCTTATCTTTATCTGTCATTTAGATATTTGTGTTAATTAGAAAGGGACACATTTAAAACTTTGCTAAGTTTTATATATAAGCGGATTTATCTTGCCGAATTTTTGTACTTATTAACTTTTATGTTATGCAGAAGAAGCCGCCATATTCCCGGTTTACTATTACAAATAATTTATTTTACTACTACACTTTGCCACGTGACCCGATCATGACTTTGCCGCATGTCAAATATATCCCGATAAGAAGAATTATGTCAAGAAATATAGGTATTTCTAAATAGGTTGCTAATTAACCTTTGCTCCTAATATATTTCAATTAAACTCGATTTATGAAGCATTTGATGATAACGTACTCGTAATTTGCTTAATTAGTGCAATTAGAGGCATTTAGAGCATAATATATTGCTTATATAATTAAGTCAGATTTATGAAAATTAGAATAATAGCCTAAGCCAGTGGCGACACTGCTCCTTTCGGCTCCGTTCGGCTCAGCATTGCCCCGAGCAATTATTAGGCTTGGCTTGGCACAACTTGATGTCCCTATACATGCACGGCTACAGATAAGATAATGACTGAATTTTGACAACCCTAAATGGCCGAAAGGGATAGGGCTATACATTAGAAAGGGACAGCATAATTCGTCCCTGAATCGCTGTCAAACTTCGGTTTTGTAAGAAGTGTCATTTCTGTACGGGAGTACTATTATTTATTGTGTGTCTAAGAGTGAGGTGGCCTAGCGGTAAGTGCGATTTTCAATCCGGAGGTCGCGGGTTCAAACCCTCGGTACCAATGAGTTTTTCGGAACTTATATACGAAATATCATTTGATAGGTATTTACCAGTCCCTTTTCGGTGAAGGAAAAGATCGTAAAAAACCGGACTAATCCCAATAAGGTCTACTTACCCGCTGGGTTAGAAGGTCGGATGGCAGTCGCTTGCGTAAAAATTAGTGCGTATTCCCATTCTTGGGATTAATTGCCAAGTGGACCTCAGGCTCTAATCAGCCGTGGCTAAAAGCCGGGACATCGCGAGAAAAATTATGATGAGATATTTTTCATACAAAACGATCTACCATTTGTAAATAAAATTATAATCAGCGGGAAGGATTAATAACCTTTCATAGAATTCGCACGCCAAATCACTAGGCTATCACTGGCTTAACAAAATTGGATGATCCATACATAATCAACTTTAATCATGTAATAATTACCATGATAATTCTTACAGCAAATATAACTGACCTACAAAAAACTGCCTCACACTACTATCACGTGATAAGAACCTTATCCAAACGCCGTAAGACCCATTCCGGCTTGGACAGTTGTCAGTGTAGACGGAAAACATTACGTATCTGATCTAGTAAGTTATCTGATACGCGTCCAGACGGAAGGCGATAGCGATATAGGTTGTATCGATGATGAATGAATGAATAAAGCTTTATTAATTCTATACAGATTAACTATACCGACAAAATAACCTTACATGCTCATCAAATGAAGTAATTTAGAAAAAAATAAAAATAAATAATAATAATAAGAGATACCGTGAAAGCCGAGAAGGACAAGTCCAGTAGGGCTAAGATGGTCGGCTCTTTATCATTTGTCACCATGCCTGTCACGTTCTAACAAGTATGTAAGTGCTAAAGTGACGGGCATAGTGACAAGTGATAAAAATGGAACCATGCTGCTGCCGCAGTAAGTACCTAGACTTCACGAGATAACCGCCATGTGGGATGTGGATTCGACGATCATTATCCCGATAGTCGTTTCAGCGAACGGTCTCATAGCGAAGAGTCTCGAACAACACCTTGAGAGACTCTCGCTAGGTGGTTGGATCAAGGGTCAGATGCAGAAGGCGGTGATCTTGGACATGGCGCGGATAGTCCGGCGGTTCCTCTCTCTGCGACCCTGACCACCGTGCACCGGCAGCTTGAGCCCTGCCCCGCTGCTGGCGGTACCCTAGGTTAGGTATTTTATAATTTGTTTATATCATACTTGCATAGAAATTTTTAATAAACTACCTGATAGTATCAAGCTCTTGCACGATATAGAATTCAAGAATGTATTGACTAAGTGGCTTCAAGAAAATTGTTTTTATTCAGTGAAGGAATATATGAATATGTCATATTAGCATATATAGGGATTAGAATAAGTAGATTATAAGTATATTTTAATATTTGCATGCTGTTTCGGCTGAATACTGTGACAATATTTAATGTAACACCTTGTACCTACGTATTCTTGCAAATAAACGCTTCTATTCTATTCTATTCTATTCTATCTTTTGTATTGTTTTGTAAGTGTTTTTATATTTGACTTTTATATACATATTGTAAAAAGCCTAGCCTAAGAAAATAAATAAATAAAGGAAACAATAATTCAGCCTATATACGTCCCACTGCTAGGCACAGAAAAATCAAATTTAATAATTATACATATACACAAATAAAAAAAATAATTATTAAAAAAAACAAAAAACTCGACTGCACACTAAAAAAGAGGAAAACAAGCCCCACATGAATATTGTTGTAGATGGTAAGTATCGCAGGCGGGGACCAACAGAGGGTTACTTACAGTCATTTTGGTTGTTTATAACTTTTTAGTTACCCCCGTGATCAAGATGAATCTAACGATTATGAGGTATCAAAATCCATCAAGCCGTTTAGGCAAGCACAAAGACACATATATACATACACTCGAAAAACATTATATAGGTACCGTCCTCCCTTTGGCAGTCGGGTAAAAATATATAAACGTCAGTATTTTAAAGGTATGAGTTTTCATTTATACCGACTTGACAAAAACAGCCGTAATGAAATTAAAAAAAATATTACGTCCGTAGGCATAATACATCTCATTCTCTCATTCCATCTCAATATGCTGCATATTATAAAATAACACCGTTACGAACAAGTGTAATGAAAAAATGTTAACGTTAGAGTATTCCGGAAAAGTAACCCTACGTGGAATTTCAGGGTTTGTCCAATGGCTAACGACACAGGAAATTTACTGCCATCTTTCGACGCATGATTAAAACTTTTAATTCGATTTCGATACTTATTCATTCCCTAATATTTGTTAAATTTCTTAGATATCAAAAAAAAGGTATGGCGCCATCGCTCGAAATGATGCCGTCATTTGGCCTACTAGTAGACGGCGCCACCTCTGTTTCAAATTCTGTTTGATGAAATGGTACCTTGCCAACGGAACTCCTCGATGGTTTTTTTGCCTTATGAAAAAATAATGAAAGTAAGTACTCACAAAATTCCAACCAGTTAAATACGCCGCTCTGTACTTTGTATATTTCCTTACATCTGCATGATCAATGTCCATATATAAACTGGACCCAATATTAGCCGCATAACAGTGGTGTAAAATGAAAAACATATGGTACACCGTCTTCCAGTATAGTCTATCGTCATTTCTATCGAACAGTTTTCCATTTATAGTTATGAAAACACACAAAATTTCGTAAAAAATGTTGTTTTCTTTCCATATGACATCCATATTGCACAATTCGATTGTATTCCTATTTTTAAACGGTTTTTTAATCTAAAATTAAATTTAAATTTCCGTTATTTCAGTAGGAAATCACAATGAACACTGTTGCTAATAATTAAGAATTTGATACTTTTAAAGTTTTTTAATGAACTGATGTTATGATAAGAGGTATAGATCGTGTCATTCACGATGACGCCTGTCTTGACTCGTATTGCCATGTGATTAAGGGTTAGATTAGATAAATCTGTGCGTCATCGTGGATGTCAGGAACTATAATCGGCTACTGTCCGATATGGTGTAAAGTGGGGTAAGTAAGTGTATTCATTTTTTTGTCTGGCGATGTCGCTTGGCACGATTATTTCTTAGATTAAACAAAGCTGATTTGACCCGGTAGCCACGAGATCGCACCGTGCCTACTCCTCAAATAAGGGAGGGGAGGGTGGGCTCCCCAGATCCAATCTATGCTGTTTCTTTTTGCTCTTAGCAACTAGGACAAGTTACATATCATTTTCGTATAATTTAGGGATGAGGAATTAATTTTTGAAATAATAGTTTTACCTTTTAATTCTAAAACAAAAATTTTTGCACAAAAAATGAAAATAACACATAATATTTTGTGACAATGGCCTTTGCAAACCCACCATATGTATCCACCGCCACACGCCACAGAACTTTAGCACAGATTTAGCCTGGGGAGGCGACACTTCCGCTTGGCAACTAATCCCTAGAATTGGCGTAGGCTCTAGTTTTTACGAAAGCGACTGCCATCTGACCTTCCAACCCAGACTAGGCCTTATTGGGATTAGTCCGGTTTCCTCACGATGTTTTCCTTCACCGAAAAGCGACTGGTAAATATCAAATGATATTTCGTACATAAGTTCCGAAAAACTCATTGGTACGAGCCCGGGTTGACCTCCGGATTGAAATTAGCACGAAGAAACGATTCGTAGATGATGATTAATATAAATGATCCAGTTCATCCCCGGGCCTCAAACTAAGTATCTCTTTATCAAAATATATCTAAATCGGTTCAGCCGTTTAAGGGTTAAGATGAGATTGATGAGGGATGTAACAGACAGACGCTTTCGCATTTAGGTATAATATTAATATATACAGCGTGGGCCCATATAACCCGACAGATTTTAAAGGTATTCTTGACCGCATTTAAAGATTAAAACGTCATCGATTATTTCAGACCATAATTAAAAATTAAATTAAATTAAATATCATTTATTTTCAGGCAACTATGGCCCATATATATACCTTACAGACTAACATACATACAATAATACAAATCTTAAAATATAAATATCATTTTGACGACGCAGTTTTCGGTTGCGCCGCCGACCAATAATTAATGTAAGTATATACCTACTAAAGTACGAGTAACCCTGCTAATATTACAAAGACGAAGTACTTAAACTCTGTCTGTCTGTTTTTACAGCTTCACGCTTTAACCTCTGGACCGATTTACATAGATGAAATTTTGTATGGAGAAAGTTTTAGGCCTGGGGAAGGGTTCTCTAAATCATTGCAAATTATTTTGCCGACTGTCATTTCCCAACATTTTTTTCGGATTATTTCATCAAATGATCAAATTGCAACTTAACATAATAATTCGTATTATTTCCCAATTTGCGGCATATTAGTGCCCATTACGCTGACGGCGTTTCCTCGCTGTACCGCCAGGGCGATACGTTGCGAGAAGTACGCGCCAGCCTTGGGGTCTCCTGTGGTGTCAATCAGCCGTGCCGACAGAGCCCTCACAAAGTTCTTCATGTCGGCTGACCAAGGGCCCAGTGTCTCTGCTGCGAGCGCCGCAGACTCGTAGTCCTTAAGTAAGGACGAGTATTTGCGGCGCATGAGGACATGGGCTTGGTCAGCCGCAACGCCGGCCTGGGTGCGGGTCGCCTGGATATGGGACTGTGCGAAGGTACGCACGTTTCGTCCCACACCAGAGCCCTGTCCTACCCAGTTTTCACGGCACCAATGTGGCCCGACCCGTCGGGACGCTTGCCATCGTCTCTCGCCATGCCCGTGGATTCGAGAATTGCAGGAAATCATTAATGGTACCGTGGCGAAAGAGGCGGCAACTGTATGTTTGGAAAACAACTTAAAAAGACTTAAAAAGACTTTTTAAAACGCAATATTTTAGGTAGCAGAATGACTTTGTAAGTCCAATAGGAAACATACAAAGTTTATGTTTGTAATCTACCATCATTCAATGCAATAAAAGTCGGTACTGGCCGGCTTAGGTCGCAGTTCACCTATCACGCTCTTCGCTTTACTCGTCTTCGCCCCTATCTTGTCTCTGTCAAATGACTAAACGTTATCGTATTATTATTTTTAGCCAAATGAATGCTTTGGCGAAAGACAGAACACCAAATCTTGTTGATCTTATTAATAATCTACTTAACAATAATTCTCGTACCAAGAAAAACATTGTCATAATGAAAGTTTGCCAAAGTAAATCATCTGCGAAAAGTTGGTTGGCAACTGAAATTCGGCCAAAAAACTTCGGCGAAAAGGCAGAACACCTTGGGGAAGAAAACAGTATAGTTTTTACCAGTCATTATAACCATTCCACGCAGACAAAGTCGCGGACAGAAGCTAGATCATTGTCTAATAATATTTAAATGGAATGTAAATCTTGGTTAAATGGAAACAAAACGATATATTGTATCTAAACATCGTTTCCAATAGTTCACTGACCTCCCTCGTTGCACAATGTACTAGTATTGCACAGAACAAGCAGATACAGTGAGCTGAGAAATTATGAATGAATTCATTGATAAAGTCGCCATGCACTTTTACGGATGAAGATAGTTTATTTTCCAAGTAGGCATGGATACAATGCGCTTATGAAAGTCAAATAAAACCCTACACCTCTGACCCGAGAAGATTTAAATCCCTTCTAAATTGTAGGAGGGTATCCCAATATGGGTCCGGCAAGAAACTCGGCTGATGGTATGTTACACAGAAATAATATAATAAATGTGTACAAAGGCGAACTTATCCCCTTATGGGATCTGTTACGCTATTTCATTTATTATAAGAGTTAGAAGCTTCCAAAAATTTGCATGGAATTAATTTTCCGCTCCCTATAATTATCAAAACAATTGAAGGGATGTTTACAAAAACAACAACTGGTTGACACCGAGGGTATCGTGCATATCGTACGCGCCAGTGGCGCCACTTTTGGGGTAATTATGGTTTTTCTAATAAGACAATTTATTTTAGCAAAATCTTACAAAACGAAAAATAGTGGCCACTCCGTTCCGTTTTGTAAAAAACGTAAAAAGTAAGAACAACTAAACTATATAACAAAACTAAAAGTGGCGGAATTTATAGGACTACAACTTACCCGTGCTAAATTTTGCTTGAAATAAATTGGCTTATTAGAAAACACAATCCCCTAAAGTGGCTCCACTGTGCGCACGATACCCTCTTAACAATGTTCTTAAAAAAGTGTCAACCGCTCATATATACATATAGTTATTCGTTTTACTAGGAGGCAAAGTTGTTTATTAACCGCTCGTGCTAATATCACCACCCGAGCAAGCGAAAGATACCATAATTGAACCACGAGCGTAGCGAGTGATTCGAAAAGCGGAATCTTAGCGTTGCGAGGGTTTAAAGGCACGTGGGTTAAAAAAAAAACAGCAAGTGAAACAACATTTTTCACCACACCAACGCGAGGAAAATCCTAACTGTAAAATATCATACAAGATCACATTTTTTTCATTCAAATTCATCATTTAAAAGTCAATTCTACCAGCCAACATAAGGAAACAATTTAAAATTTGCATCAAATTACTTTGCCCCACATGCAACTTTCTCATCAGTTTTTTAACAATCAAGAGAGCCTTTGCCGGTGTGGTGAAAAAATATTTTCCATACCATGAATATGCAAGTAGGCCTCAAAGGCTCTTTTACAAGTCAATACAACATTTATACTAACATCATATAGTGACATGAAAAATACATAACAACATTTATAAATACAACAGCCAATACCTGGGTAAACATTACATTATAATAATCTTAAAATAAATAATAAATGAGTAAAAAATGGGGACTACGTGTGTATGGAGAGGCAGTCGTTTCCTGTTAAGAGGCAAAAATATGCTTTGCGATCCTAGCGAAATAACGGTACTTTTTCTATAAAATTCCATTTCTGGAGAAAACGTTTTCCACAAACTAAATCTTAACAAATCACTTTGGTTTTGATGTCAATCGCTTCAGCATAAAATATTCTAGGTTTATAGGTCACGCTTTATATTTTTTTTTGTATTGCATTTTTGACAAAAAAAAAGGAAAACCTAATATAAACCTAATTTTTCATTGTGTCAATTCCCTTCTTCCCTTCTTCCTCGCGTTGTCCCGGTATTTTGCCACGGCTCATGGGAGCCTGGGGTCCGCTTGACAACTAATCCCAAGATTTGACGTAGGCACAAATTTTTACGAAAGCGACTGCCATCTGCCCTTCCAACCCAGAGGGTAAACTAGGCCTTGTTGGGATTAGTCCGGTTTCCTCACGATGTTTTCCTTCACCGAAAAGCGACTGGTAAATATCAAATGATATTTCGTACATAAGTTCCGAAAAACTCATTGGTACGAGCCGGGGTTTGAACCCGCGACCTCCGGATTGCAAGTCGCACGCTCTTACCGCTAGGCCACCAGCGCTTCTAATTTTTCATTGTGTCAAAAACATATACTCAAACCAGCCATTAACTAGCAAGTTGCTTGAGCATCACTTTCTATAGGAATTAGAAGATTTAGTAACTTTTTAGTACTTTGGAGGATAATTTCTCCTAATAGGTTGAGTTTGGGCAGCTAAAAAAAAATACCTGTCCGTTATTTTAGACTACTCTATAACATATATAAATATAAATTAAATCGGAACCAGACAGTTGGGTACCTTTCCTTGTAAGTCCCACAGTAAGCTCATTAAGGCTTGTGTTGTAGGTACCTAGACAACGATATATATATATAATATAATTATAACTACTTAAATACATAGAAAACACCCATGACTCACAAACAAATATCCGTGTTCATCACACAAATATATGCTCTTATCAGGATTTGAACCCGGGACCAGCCCAGCATCAAACGGGAACCTTTCATAAGTCGCACGCTTAAACCAATCGGCTATCACTGGCTTAATCGGATGATCATTGCATAATCAACTTATTAACTAAGTAATTAGCGTATATCACATAATTACCAAGATAATTCTTATTACAAATGTCATTGACCTACAAAAATGACCTCACACGCCGTCATCCTGATAAGAACCTTTTTCCAACGTCTTAAGACACATTACGGCTTGTACAGAGTTATCAGGTTGTCGACATGGGGGCGAAGTGCAGACGAATTGTCATCACGTGTCTGGTCTAGTATGTTATCTTACGCGCGTTCCGGAAGGAGATAGCGATATAGGTTGTCTCGTATGATATCACGAAATATCAGTAATATTCTTAAGGACTTTAAGAGTCCGTAGTAAGCTCGGTTCTCTATACAAACGTAGCTACGTTCTCATTATAAAATGACTGGCTATTTTTTAATTATTCTATTATAGGTGCGATAGGTAAATGGGCAGATAATGGTACATTAACCAAGTGCAGTAGTGTATGGCACCAACAAACTTTGAAAGGGTGCAGTTTTAAAGTGGTTGAGAAAAACATAGGTATGGGGGGTGATTTGTCGATAAAATTCGTTGCACTATAAGTGGCTAACGGCTCCACAACACATTGTATATATATATCGGGTGTGGCCTGTAACACGACCAATAAATTTAACTGTAGGCTGTACTCCTCAAACTGACCAACATTTGTACAGCGATTTTTGAAAATTATGAATTATTTAGGCTTCCTATTTTTCATACAAATTAAATATTACCTTCAATGTACGCTGTCATCAGTGTAATTGACGTTGATTGTCACGCTTTAAAGTCTTTAAACATAACAAAATTCTCAATACATTGCGTCTTAGAATAAACTTTAAAGTGTTCCAAAAGTCAAAATAAAAGTTATTTTTACAGTAAAATTTTTTGCTCCTGTTACAGGCACCACCCGGTATATACATTTAAAATACATCAATTGTTTGACATGATGCCCACGGCTACTTTCTATCACCGCACCGCCCGCCGTCGGCAGGGTGTTCATCCTCACACCCTAGAACCTAAATGGTCACGCACTGTGCGGTTTAAGAGGAACTTCCTCCCGCGCACGCTCCGGTTGTGGATGAGCTACCTGCCGAGGTTTTCCCGAGGGTCTACAAAACTACATGAGGTTCTTCAAAAAAGGAGTGTACAGATTTTTAAAGTGTCGGCAACGCGCATATAACACCTCTGGAGTTGCAGGCGTCCATAGGCTACGGTGACTGCTTACCATCAGGCGGGCCGTATGCTTGCTTGCCACCGTCGTGGTATAAAAAAAAAATACATATACAAGAATTGCTCGTTAAAAGGATTAAAAAGAATTGCTCTGAAACTTTGTATTTATAATAAGATAAGGTATATCTATGCCTGTAATTAATTTATGTAGCTTCAGATATTTACCATAGTTACCACAGCGACTTTAAGTTTTACAAAACTTGTTTTTGCTCTATTATGTTTTTTTTTAATGCTGGAGCTGGCTGGATACACTAATTACAGTCATAGATATACCTGTATACACCGTGTTTTTTTTTATTTCCGTTAATTTCAAGGGTGCATCCCTGAGCTTAAATTAAGTAACTTCCTCAAAGACACCGGTATTTTAATTAACTCCATTTCAGAGATAATCAATAATTAATTTTTATTTTATAAGACCATTACGAGCATGTACACTTGCCTTTACGAGTATATATTGATTAGTGTTTAGTACGAGTTCATACATTTGCTACTAAACATAAGTACTATCTCGGACGATCGATGTTCGAAATGACATTGATATGTCACAATTTTGAATGTTTAGTTGAGTTAAATGTAATGTCCGTGTTATAACAACGCTATATGTACCTAACAATTATTTAAAATGAGAACGAGGTGAAATTCGGCCGAGCTTGCTGCGGACTCTTAAGATGACAGATATTTAAGAACAATTTATTTTCAGGCCATGAATTGTTGGAAAGAGATGTATCATAAAGCCTCATGAACGTCAGTTGCCGCTCCGTTGGTAGATTGAGGAATGGTAGCCAACCAAATAAGTTGAATTCTTAAGGCATTTCCTCTAGCTTGATAATTTGTGAAAATACTACTAATTAAAAAAAATTATACCCAATAGTGTAGGCTAAAGTTGTCATGCGTGTAATTTTTTTTATTGAATCTTTATTGCACATAAGAGAACACACTGTACAAAAGGCGAACTTAATGACATAAGGCATTCTCCACCCGTCAACCTTCAGGCAAAGCAGATAAGTATTAGGCGGTGCAAAAATCATACATGATAATTTATTATTTATTTTTATAGATTGACGGATTTCAACGTATGAGCTGTCAATGCTGTCATTAGATTTGTCGTAGTCATGGTAATGACTTAGACTATGTTAAAATTATTATTATATAAATCAAAATAGTGAAGTTGGCCGCCAAAATGCCGAAAATATGCATAAAAAATTTGCTTTTTGATATAAATATTATAGGACATTAGTACACAAATTGACTAAGTCCCACAGTAAGCTCAATAAGGCTTGTGTTGAGGGTACTTAGACAACGATATATATAATATATAAATATTTATAAATACTTAAATACATAGAAAACACCCAAGACTCAGGAACAAATATCCAAGCTCATCACACGAATAAATGCCCTCACCAGGATTTGAACCTGGGACCATCGGTTTCGTAGGCAGGGTCACTACCCAGTACCCACTAGGCCAAACTGGTCGTCAATATATGATATACACAAAAAATCAAAAACTTTCATGAACAAAAACTGGAAACCATTTATGAAACACCCAGTTACGATATATTTAGCGCTGTTACAGACGATGGGAGAAGCGGCATAAGGGTTTATTTATCTATTTGTTATGGTATCCTAAACATAACGAAAGTAAATACTTACAAAATTCCACCCAGTTAAATACGCCACTCTGTACTTCTTCAATTTCCTGATATCCGCATGATCAATGTCCATATTTAAACTGGCCCCAATATTAGCAACATAAAAATGGTGCAATATCAAAAACATATGGTACACTGTTTTCCAGTATAATCTAGCATCACTTCTATCGAATAATTTTTCATTTTCAGTTATTAAAACACACAAAACGTTGTAAAAAATGTTGTTTTCTTTCCATATGACATCCATTATGAACTAAACTAACAAATTTTAGTTTTTAAAGCGCTCCGTAAACTAAAACTAAATTTTCGTTATTTCGATTGCAAATCACAATGAACACTGTTTTACTACTTATTAAGAATTAGATATAAAGTTCATTAATGAACTGTTGTTATGATAAGATGTAATTGGTTACTGTCCGTTGCGGTGGGTAGATAGATAGACTTACGTTACGAACGTTGGGTGGCCATACGCAATGTTAAGAATACGAATATTGCTATTTAATTATTTTCTTTGACACTGGCGTATTCAGTTTTATTTATTTGTAGAAAAATCGGAATCATTTGTTTTATTTAGCATTAGAAGCAAAATTAAGTCACGGCAAATATGTAACAATTATAAATCATATACGATCATTTACATTCTTGAATTTTGAATTTTTGAATTTTGCTTTTATAAGTAATATTTTTTTCAGTATGAAGACACGTCAAGATCGTTATATACGTTATCGTTATATTCGTTATCGTTATATTCGGTATCGTTATATTTTTTTCAGTATGAAGACACGTCACCTTTTTACGATTTTATTAGGTCGACCTGTATGTAACTAACTATGTAATGGAATCTAAGGTAACTAATTTAACCATCTTCCAAGGATCGTAGCGTTATGAAAATTGGCAGCTGTATGTAGTTCTGATGACAATACAATAATATGGTACTGTCGAACTGATCTAATGATGGAGCCGGAAGATATGAATTGGAACATCATGATGGAAGATCGTATCATAGCTGTGTTTGGATTTGTTAGAAAAGTCTTGTAATAAACTTTGACCACGATTAAGTTTCAAGGTCTGATGATGAAGCCGGAACATAGGCACTGGCATTCCATAATGGAATATCGTATTATAAGCGTGTTTTTCTAGTGTTTTTGAAACTATTAATTAATTTCTAATGCTAAAAAAACAAACTATACTTAATGTCAAAAATATTTTCGCGGTTATAGCCTGTACCCCTAGTATACATTTATTCGATGGCGTGACGTGACGTACGCGTTTGTGTTAAGTCTCATTTAGTATGCGATTTTGAGTTTCCAAAACGTTCCGCTTGGCGCGCTGTTTCTAAATCCCATACAAAATGAGACTTAACGCAAACGCGTACGTCACGTCACGCTATCGAAAAAATGTACATTAGGGACTCTGATCTAATCGTCTGAATTGATTGACTTGACTGGACATACATACCTATAGATGTACCTAATTGGTAGTTTTCAGAAAATAGTGTATCCAATTAGCGAGAGTCGTATAGAAAATTAAGCATTAAATTTCAGTCAAAGTTAGTTTTGGTACTACAGAATATGCACGCTAAACAGGCCAAAATGGCGCTCTCAAACATTAACCAAACTAAAGGCCTGGGTTTTTGCAAATAGAACCCTAGCTTAGCATGCCCTTTGATGACATGCACACTGAATGTCATTTTACTAAACTGTACACAGTAAAAATTCCTCCTAGAGACAAACCTAAGCCTAAAGCCTTAAGCCTACCGCGGCCGCGTGATCTAGGGCCTTGGACAGTGAGGTTGAGGCATCTATTTCCGACGTAGTCTCTATACCATCGGAGGCTTTCCTGCAGCTTATCTGCTACATCATGGATTCCGAGGCTGCCACGGATGTGTTAGTTACAGCACTTACGGCACAACATTTTAGAAAAATATTTTTTTATGCACCGATTAGTGTCAATAATATACGGCATATTTTTGTTATTTTAGAAATCATTAAAATTACATCCAGCTAATGCAGACAACACTGTCCCGATACCCAACTATTAAGTGGTTATTATCTGTTTGACGTGTGACTTATTGCACGTGATAGTTTACATGACCTCAGAATTGTAAAGTTTATACTAATTACTTAATTAGCTTTACAAATGAGATGCATTTATATCTGTAGAACATGGTACGAAAATGCATTTTGATTAGATAATCTGGGAGCATGGTAGTGCCTCCACTATGACGTGCCAAGCGGAGCGCAAGGGCACTACCTACCTTTTCTATCTATCTCTTTGTATCTCGGTCACCAGCCTGTATCTCATGATAAAGAATTTTCACAGATGATATATTCCTGTTGCCGCTATAACATCAAATACTAAAAACATAATAAAATAAATATTTAACTGGGGCTCACATATAACAAACGTGATTTTTTGCCGTTTTTTGCGTAATGATACAGAACCCTTCGTGAGCGAGTCCAACTCGCACTTGGCTGGTTTTTTTGAACCCGCATAACATGGGTTTCGGTTACCAGATAAACATAATTCTCGGGATATAATGACTCATCAAACACAGAAAGTTGCAATTACATAGCTCTTATACGTTAGATTCTATTGACATCAAAAAAAATCACGATTTCGTTACTGACTTACTCAAGTAACTTAAAACGGTACTTCCTGAAAACGGTCAAGCCTCATATTTTGACTATCGAGTAGAGTTTGAGAAATTAGGGCTTGTAGAGTTGCTTGGCTCTACGTGAGAGCTGATAATTTTTTGACAGTGCGAGCCTTATATATTTGTATGATTTGATATGACATATATATAGTTTTTATCAAATTTCTATAAAGAAAAGCAAGCTACTTAGTAAATGAATCCTCGCGTAACTCTGGTAGAAACGCAGCCTTAAGAGAGTGCACCCAAGCCCGTTCGGATTACAGCGGATTAGAAAAGGTCCGGATGAGCGAGGATCTACTGTTATTTACGATGCAAATTTGTTACCCAAAAGACATTGCATGTGGATCAAACCCAAAACTATGTTCAGATTTTTGCTGTAGACATACCCAAAAGTGAGGGCTATAAAAGTAAATTTTCTTATTTAAGTAACCCTTATCCACATTTTTCTCTCCTGTGGTCAATATTTAACAGTTTGTGTGTGTGTGCGTACGCGTGTGCGTGTGCATGTGTGTGTGCGTGTACGTGGGGTGCGTGTGCGTGTGCGTGTGCGTGCGTGTGCGTGCGTGCGTGCGTGCGTGCGCGCGCATGCGCGCGTGTGTGTGTGTGAGTGTGTGAGTGTGTGTGTGTGTGTGTGTGTCATGTAGGTAATGATTATATCATACTTATGCAAATAAAAAAAGTACCTATTGTCGTTAAATTAGAAAATTAACCCATAAATAGTTCGTTTTTTTAGCATTACAATGAAGGTAACCAATTTTGACGTCTATTTTTATAGAAAAACACTTTTGAAAAATAAGTAACAGCAGAATATGTAACAATTATAAATCATATACGATCATTTACATTATTTTGCTTTTATAAGTAATAGTTACTGATTTTTAAACAGCATTATTCAATTAAAAAGATATGTCAAGATTGTCTACCTGTTTTCTAATGCTTAAACTAACTATAGTCCTTAACTTGTGGGTATTTAGTATAGTTTTGAGTTTGACTCATGACTGACATAAAAATCTGAATGTTCTATTCACTGAAGGATCGAAAACTAAAATTCATACTTACGAAATTCCAATTAGTAAAATATATAAACTTAAAATCGTTAAATTTTCGTATTTCATCCAGCGGATGATCACTGACGCCCTCGAAAATTATGAACGCGATAATATTCACCATCACAGTATAAGAAAACACTATGACATGAAACAGTATTCTAATCCAAAACTTTGCATGTTGGTTGAATGAATTTTTCACTGAGTTACGTTCTTGTACTTCAAAATCGTAAGAAAATCTCGACATTATCAGAACTTTTGATATTTTATCAACCACTGCTTATAAAGGATATTTAAATTAAAATGTTGAAATTGTAAGATTTTTAAGTAAACAATTTAAACTAAATAAGTAAAACAACACTTAAAACACTAGTCTGTTCTTGATTATTTGTTAAGTTAGTTTTGATGCGTTTATGTATTTACATTCGTGACAAGTGTGTAGATAAAATTGAATAACTACCCTCATATTATTGAGATAACTTAATCTATTCGTGCATATACTTTTTTTCACATTTTTTACATGTTAACGGGATTGGTGCCTTTTGCCGATGGAACATTTTAAAATTAAAACTATGTTTTTTTGCTCCAGTAATGGGATGTATGGCGCCATTAATTTTCAAACTAACAAATATCAATGAAAAATTAAACTTAAGCAGCTCTTTGGCTCTTGTTTATAGTAAAATGTTGTCAGCGTTTAAAAATTGACAGTAAATACTTGTTTTACCGGATTTGTTTATAGGGAACGTGCATGAACTGTAGGAGGCAGCACAGGAGCCGTCAGAATTTTGGCGCGAGGCGTAAATGTGATGTTTATTGTTCCGATGAAGCCCACAAGATGGCAGAACCTACTATGCACAAGAACACACGTGACGTGTAAATGTACATGTTTATGGTTCCGATTCAGGCCACAAGATGGCAGACCCTCCAACGCGCACGGTCCATACCATTCCATTACTGGTGCCAGTCTCATCATAGGGGCGTTACCTACTTAAACATTTTTATTTGAAAGTAGTTTTCAAATAACATTATAACGTTAAACTTTAGAGTACAACGTGAAAGACGAATAAAGAATAAAATACTGTGTCCGCACTAATTCGCTTTTTAGCGATAAGACCGCCTGTTTTACCTCTTCTTAATATTACTATTCTGTATTCTTTGTATTGTTTTCTGTATTGAGGTGTGCAATAAAGAGTATTTGTATTGTATTGTTATTCCGTTTACTGTGGGAATATGCCGAATACTATACTAAAACTGAAGGATTTGTTAGATTCTCACGGAACTGCCGAAATACTACATCCTTCGGCCATCCAAATCTGTTTCCCACTGAGGTTTCCCATTGTGTGCATTTTTATCGAACGAATACAGAAGAGCGATAGAGAGGCAGATAATGAAATTCTGAATTTCCTCCCCTCTGGGACACCCTCGGCTCATAACGTCTTGTGAATATATAATATATTCCACCACATCGTCTGCCGTGGCTTGGCGGGTTAGAATATAATAGAAAAGAAGAAAATGGATTTCACTATGAAATAAAATACAATACAGTAAAATAAAATAATTATATCAGTAATTACAGAAAACAATTGACACTGAGGCGCAATCACACAGAGACAAGAGGGCCTAACACGAAGACTGAAGTACGCAATTTGCGGGCATCTTTCTCTTTTACTCCAATTAAGGCATAATTAAAGTGACAGAGAAAGATACCCGCAATATGCGAACTTTTCTTCTAATTTTCGCGGTTACTTATAGCGAAGAAGCAGTGGGGGGAAACTGCAGCGTTCGGGCGTTCTCGGCTCCGTTCGGCTGAACGTTACTCCGAGCAATTATTAGGGGTGGCACAACTTGACCTTTGCGTGCACAGTCACAGATAAGATAATCACTTGAATTTTGACAACCCTAAATAGCCGAAAGGGATAGTGCCATGCATTACAAAGGGACAACATGATTCGTCCCTGAAATGCTGTCAAACTTTGGTTTTGTTGGAAGTTTCCTTTCTGTACAGTAGTACTTTAATTTATTCTGTGGTAGAAGTCAAATACGACGATGCGTCACAGCGTAACTCAATTATGTGGTCTGTACTATTTGCTCCTAGTATTCTAGCAGGCGCTCAGGTAGTTTATGTTTACTTCTATCAGAAAAACAGTACAAGAACATCATTTATAGCTCAGTTTCATTGGTCGATAGGGTCCGCGTGCGGGTTGTGGGAGATGTCCATAAAGCGTGCCATAGGGGCCGTATTCGGGGAACTGTTTTGATTGGTTGATATGGCCCGTGCGGGGGATTTCCAAATGCATGTCATTATGAGTTTCACTAGTCGTTTTACCACCTTACCGCCTGCGGGGAGTCACCCGCATACTGTATTGACCGTACTATCGACTTATGAGTTTCACTAGTCGTTATACCTGCGGGGAGTCCCCGCACATTTTATATCGACCGAGTTATCGACCAATGAAACTGAGCCATTAAACTTCTAGATCTAAATCGATTCTGAGTTCAAGCATGAAAAGGTAACAAATAGTCTGGGAGAGTAACGTTCGTATTCATAATTGACCGAGCGTTAGCGAAGGTAGCCGTTTCACCTTGGGCAAAAATATTTCGTATGTCCGGATGTCTGTAGGTCACATTCCTCAAACGATTCCTGTGAAATTTTGTGAGCAGTTTCAATAGTTAGATAGAACTTTTCTCACGTTTCGTTTTTTGGAAAATCTTCAAAATGGCAGAAATTGCCAGCAGGGTATATGACACTTTAAGACCATTGTGTTTTGATTTTTTTATGTTTATCACAGACGGATCGTCAAAAAAGCATTGACATACTTATATCTATGGACAGGCCTTATGGACACTAATAATGGTGCTAGTTCAGCGGTGTCACTCACGAATTCAATCCAATCGTGCAGTCTAACGCAACTAGTTGCGCCCAATCGCGCGCGTGATACCAGTCATCATCCAATCGCGTTGTGGCGTTAGACTGCACGATTGGCTCGAATTTGTGTGCGTGACACCGCTGTACTGGCCCCATTCTTATTGCCCGTCAGGGGCGTCCTTAGATATATGTCAAATTAAAAAAGTTACTTTAACATTTCTAAGCTTATAAAGTTTATTGCGAGGTCTGAAGCTCATAGAGAACCTCTAGTATTAATATAATTAGTAGGGATTAAATACTCACTACGACCCAGAATGTAGACCACGACCAAAAGTACTTTGTGGCCATCAATACCCGAGGTTCCTTTTTCTGGTCCTCCGTGATGTGAAAATACAGATACAATCCACCAAAAAACACTACAGCAAAATGCACTAAACATGCATTATAAAAACATATTCTTAGCACCAGAAACCATTTCAACATTTTAGATTTCCATAATAAAATTTCCATCATATTTGACTTGATTTGACGGTTCGTTTTTTTTTTATAGTAACGTCTGTTGAGGTTTGAATTCCTGATTATTTGCTACAAGATAATAAACTGAATTTTTATATGCTAGTCGACTTTGAGGATATTTGATTAGCTTAATTTAACAGTGAACGGAAATAAAACATGTAGGCATTCTGTCCGCTAGGGGGGTTCCAAACTACCTACTCGATTGGCAACTTCAGTTCGACCGAGATTTTTTAAATAAACTTTTTTTTTTATAATTAAAAGTATCTTCATGTGTCGGGCAGTGGTGCAGAAGTTATTCTGGTCATTCCAACAGTTGAATCACATTTAATTGCTTACATGTATGTACATGTCAGGTCTCAGGTAATAATAAAATTGTCTCAATACAATAAAATACAAGTAAACAGTACCCCTAGTGTAACTTTGATCGACATCATAACGTGACGAACGCGTTTGCGTTAAGTCTCATTTTGTATAGGATTTTGAGTTTCCAAAACGTCCCGCTTGGCGCGCTCTTTCGAAATCCAATACAAAATGAGACTAAACGCAAACGCGTACGTCACGTTTGGAAATCGAATTTATTTACACTAGGGGTACAGATAACTGAGATAACTTCAGTATTTGGGGTAAATATGCTGCTAAGCTAAAACGTAACTGTGTCGTATACATTTTCATAACAACATACGACTTTTTAGATTACGAGACTAAAAGGAATGATGTTATGCCAAATGAAGTAGACTATTTTATTAACTTCAGTTCGACCGAGATTTTTTAAATAAACGTTTTTTTTATAATTAAAAGTATCTTCATGTGTCGTGCGTGAAGTGGTGCAGAAATTATTCTGGTCATTCCAACAGTTGAATCACTTAACGTATAAGTATTTATTTATTAAATTTTAGTTGCTTACATGTATGTACATATGGCAGGTCTCAGGTAACAATAAAATTGTCTCAATACAATAAAATACAAGTAAACAGATAATATATTTTTATTTATTTAATTTTTATTTAGATTAAGATACTAACGTTAAAAGTGAGTGCCTCAATTCGCCGTTAAACGTAAGTTTAGCGAACCTAATATAAGTTTAAAATGTACCATACTTTTTTGAAAATAAATAAAAAATAAAAAATGTAAATGTTGCTGGCTGTACCTGAACGTGACTACGCACTGCCATACAGATTGATAATAAAATTTATCTAGCCATAAAAAATACTTATTATAGCGGAATATGTTTACACAACAATGAATATTTACCTATGTTGGGTTAGTCTGTTATTTCACTAGACGTAAGATAAGTAGGTACTAACATTGAAATGTAATTAAGCAATTTGTTATATCTAATTATAATTTAATGTATTAAATTATCATTATATTGTTAAATTTTATTAATTAACTAATTTATTTATTTCTTCATAATATATTATGTTGTTGTGTTTGTTGTATGATCCCAGATGGTCGAAATAAATAATAATTTAATTTAATTACAAATTTTAACTAGTTATCTTTTAATCTGCTTGACTGGTTCTTTAAATGATTAAGGCATAAACCTATCCTTGTCCAGGCCATATTCTAATCAAAATATGAACCGCGAACTCTCAGCTGCCAGTACGTACAGCAAGAAGGTTATTAACGGATTAATGTCGCTGATTGGTAGTTATTGGCATTATATGCATTTCATCTACACTTATAGCTGTGTACATTAGAGTAATAGAGATGTCTATTATTTCGTTTACCGGTTTTGATTACAGGCTCTGTAAACGTATCGTCTTATTTAAATGTGTGCGTAATTGTGTATGTGTGCTTATTGTCCCGAGAATTTGAACGGTAATGTTCTCAAACGCGGCGTCCATGTTTATTTCCGTTTACTGCATTTTAATCACTTATAAGACTGTTAGCTGAATAGTCGTGACGCGATTCATTTAATATAATTTCATTTAGCTATCTGTCGACTGTAATGGTTGAAATAATATTTCGTATACCAAACTATAATTGCGTACTTTTCTCGTATGGAGTCCCAAATCAACTATAATATTCATTTCGATACGCTGTAGACAACTATAAAGAATTTGACCAATCACGTGCCGCCGCGCTCCCATAGAAAAGACATATACGGGCAACTATTTCATGATCATACTCATTCAACTCGCGTTTATGTCTTATGTACTACATTTTTGTCTACTGAGTTACTTACCAATTTTCATTAATTATTAAGGTTGTATAGTAAACAAAGTGTTATCTTTTATAGCTTTTCAATCTTATACCTTACTTAGGCAACTAAGCAAGCTGCGTTACCTAAACATGATACTTAACTGAATAACTCTCTATTATATCATGATTGTATAATTACTTTTTAGTATGAGTACTCTAACACTGGGTATTATTAACTATAGAGACTACATCATCATCATCATCATCTTCCTCGCGTTGTCCCGGCATTTTGCTACGGCTCATGGGAGCCTGGGGTCCGCTTGACAACTAATCCCCAGAACTGGCGAAGACACTAGTTTTACGAAAGCGACTGCCATCTGACCTTCCAACCCAGAGGGTAAACTAGGCCTTATTGAGATTAGTCCGGTTTCCTCACGATGTTTTCCTTCACCGAAAAGCGACTGGTAAATATCAAACGATATTTCGTACATAAGTTCCGAAAAACTCATTGGTACGAGCCGGGGTTTGAACCCGCGACATCCAGATTGAAAGTCACACGCTCTTACCGCTAGGCCACCAGCGCCACCATAGAGAATATAAATGTCTTTTATATTGTAGTAATTAATTATACATTTTTAAATTATTATTGTAATGTTTACCCAGGTATTGGCTGTTGTATATATAAATGTTACTATATATTTTTCATGTCATTAAGTATATGATGGCACTGTAAATATTGTGTTGACTTGTGAAAGTGCCCTTGAGGCCTACTTGCAGAACAAATTATTGAATTTTGACTTTTGTATTTTATAAGATAGATATTTACCTAACTACATAAGTATATGCAAGGTAGGTACTTGAATATAATATAATAAAATACATGTTTTTTTTTTCTTTATTTTGATGTGACCACAGAATTAATTAAACAAAGGGGTGACACATCAAAGACGTTTTTTTAAGTGTTTAACTCTTGAACAATTGAATATCATACGAACTTCATACACAGAATAGATGTAGGTACGTATAAATTATACACACAGTTATTTTCTGATATAGGTGGCAAACGAGCAGAAAAAGCACCTTATAGTAAGCGACTACCATCATCCTTGGACACTCGCAACAACAGAGGAGTTGTAAGAACGTTGCCGGCGCTTTAAGATGAGATTTCTATTATTTCACACTATTTTTGGTTTGTGGGTCGTATCGGTCCGGAAATACTGCAGGCGACAGTTCATTCCACAGTTTACAGGATTCAGGCTTATCGCTAATGAGCGATCTCTTCCAGACCTTTGGGTAGCGGAGATGAGAAAAATGCAGTAGGTTACAAGGCTCGGAACCGGTTTATAAAATACCGGTAAATACCGGTTTATTTCGGTTTCTCTGAACTTTTATAAGAACGCGAACGTTTTAAGAACTCTATTGTAACCTAAAAAACTGTTTATTCGATGAGCGACGAAATGGCCGGCCGACCTGGTGGTGTGCTACGTAAATATGTATAGACACTGACATAGGAAGAAATCGGTTTTTATTGCTCTATATCGGTTAATTTGACAAGAACTGTTCTCATAAAAACCGGTTTAAAAATAACGGTTTTGCGAGAGAAACCGCAATTAAAAGGGTTTGCGCCAAGTACATGATAACGGTTTGGAAATTTTACCGGTTTCCGATACTTGGTAGGTAACATGATTATACTTACAAAATTCCAAAGAGTAAAGAAGGCAGGAAAGTAAGTATACGCCATCTTAACTGTCGGCTCCTTAACCATTTCATCCGTGACTTGCGTTGTTACATACACACCAAAACCAAAAACTACACTGTGATACATCACAAGCCCTAAATGCCATAACGTTCTTAATAAATGCCAATTTTTTGTCGATTTATTGTCACTTATATCTTCTATATCTACTTTAATTTCTGCCATTTTTATGAATTTATAACTAATTAATATTTTTTTCAGTTTTAATTAAGTACAATTCAAAGTTAGATTACTTTTAATTAATTTCAATTTATATTGGTTACTTAAAGCCCCCAGTTTGATTACAACTGGTACATTTTTACTTGATATATTGTTTTGTCAAAATGAACGAATGCATTATTTTGCCACCCGCTTTTAGAGCACTGCTTGAGTATGTTAATTACGATTACTTAGAGCATAATGAATGGATTGACCTGTGAAGGTGAACGAGTCTTAAAGGTATTGGTTAGTTATTTGTTTTTAACAAGCAGACAGTCTGCGAACGATGCTGTTAAACTTAGAATAAATTTAAAAGTGGAAAAAAACTGACTTGAACTCACGGCCTCTGGATCGATACTCCAGCGCCCTGCAAACTGACCCACCAAGACCTCATCCATAGCCAGCGAATCTTTCTATCATATGGGTCTAGGGGACCCTAGCTTCATCAACCTTAAGAGCGTTACACTTCTTAAACGATCCAGAGGCCGTGAGTTCAAGTCTCACCCAAGGCAGTAAGTTTCCACTCTTAAATTTATTCTAAGCTAAGCTCTTTAGTGTTCTAAATTGTATTTTTATTACTATTCGAAAGTCTTAAGCCCGCACGCAGGCAGCGTGGGACCCACTTGGCAACTAATCCCTAGAATTGACATAGGCTCTAGTTTTACGAAATACTACTCTTATATACTCATACTCACAATGTTTTCCTTAACCGAAAAGCCTTAACCGAAATATAAAGTTATATTTACCAGTCTCATCTGTATCCGACGTGGATAAATGGGAATGAAACTGTTCCCATTTGTCCTTGGTGAGAACAAATGGGGACGGATCGTTCCCATTAGTGCCCGCGCCGTTCACATGTGGCGGGGACAAATAGGAATACACCACAGTTTGTACAACCAGCCTAGACTCGGACTATCTTGCATGGTATTTGCATAATATCAAATTCTCATGAAAATATGACGTACAAAGTAAGCTTAGACGATATCCAACGACTTGTACAAGTGCGCAGAAGAATCCACGAATATAAATAAAATAAATAAATAAATATTATAGGACATTATTACACAAATTGACTAAGTCCCACAGTAAGCTCAATATGGCTCGTGTCGAGGGTACTCAGACAACGTTATATATAACATATAAATATTTATAAATACTTAAATACATAGAAAACACCCATGACTCAGGAACAAATATCCATGCTCATCACACGAATAAATGCCCTTACCAGGATTTGAACCCGGGACCATCGGCTTCATAGGCAGAGTCATTACCCACGAGGCCAAACCGGTCGTCAATATAGGTTAAATAAATAAATAAATATTATAGGACATTATTACACAAATTGACTAAGTCCCACAGTAAGCTCAATAAGGCTTGTGTTTATAATAAATACCTTATCTTGCCTGAATTAAAATAATATTTTTCTACTCGTCGACTGTAATGATTGAATTATGATTTTATAAATATTGATACCAAATTGTATTTGCTTATTTTTCATGTATGGGCTCCCAACTCAAAAATAATATTCATAAGCAAACGCTGTAGTCAACTGTAATGAAATTGACCAATCACGTGGCGCTGCTATCCAGTGGCAAAGATACCAACGCGCGACTATTTCATGAGTAATATTCATATATTATGCACACGTTGATGGCTTTTGTACTACTGATATACTTACTTACCTAATATTCTTAAATTATTTAAGTTTAATAGTTCGTTTTTTTTTTAATACTACCTCGGTGGCAATCAAGCATACGGCAAGCCTGATGGTAAGCAGTCTCCGTAGCCTATGTACGCCTGCAACTCCAGAGGAGTTACATGCGCGATGCCGACCCTAACCCCCCCCCCCCCCCTCTCGTTAAGCTCTGGCAACCTTCCTCACCGGCAGGAACACAATACTATGAGTAGGGTCTAGTGATATTTGGCTGCTGTTTTCTGTAAGGTACTTCTCCAGTTGGGTACTCAAAAAACCAAGTTCCTTCATTTGCTGTCGCACTATACACCGTGGGCTGGTAAAATCCGACAGATATTAACCACGTATTCCTAAGGTCATAAGGAGATTTTTATTTCTTTTGCTTGTTCTGCATACCTACGATACATTATTTGTTTCTACATCTTAGCATTTACAGATAACAATTGCGAGTTCCCTTTAAAACTTTAATGTCTGTCAGTAGGTATGTCTTCATCATTTATTGGTTGACTGGTAGAGAATGCCTTAAGGCATTAAGTCCGCCATTTGTACCTTCATGTATTGTGCAATAAAGATTAAATAAATAAATGGCTAAACCAAATCACATAGTGGTAGCGTCGCACCCGAAAAAACTTTTTTCACTACGTTATTAAAGAAACAAATTTTTACAACAAATGTTATTATCTCTATAAGTTGATTTTTACCAGCCAAACCAAATGTCAAACCGAAAATGTCAGACCAGGGCATAAATAAATATTATAAATAGTATAGGACATTATGACACAAATTGAATAAGTCCCACAGTAAGCTCAATAAGGTTAAGGGTATGCTTGTTATCGTTTACTCACCGCATTCCATAAGGTACCATATGCTGGAAAATACTTGAAAGCCATTTTAATTAACGGATTTTCGAGCAGCTTGTCCGGCGTAGTCTTAAATATGTATACACCATATACATTTACACAGACAAAATGTACAAAACAAACTAGGTGAAAAAAAGTTTGGAAAAACCACACGAATTTTGAAGGTTGTTTAATTTGAACATAATTCTTGGCCATTTTATTAAGTTGAAGCCAAAATTTGTATTATATTATTACGGTTATTGTATGAAGTTTATTTATATTTTTGACGGTTTATATTACTTATCATTTAAAGTGAGAAAGTTTTTTGATTGTGTAGTTATTGAAAATTGCTTTTAATATACTGATGAAAAATGTATTTTTAAATAGTATTGCAATATTTCATGCTTCTACGAAGGTTGCAGTGAAAACAATGGATCTATAAAGATTACATTAACATTGCATTTAGAGAGAAATTTGCATAATATTTTCACATAATCAATAACATATATAAATAATAATCGTAAACCAAGTTACTTTGATACCTGCTCCATGTTTAGTGTATTGGCTTTCCAAATAAAAATATAATCATATAGGTATATTATTTATGTCTCTCTCTGTGTAAAATATTAATATTTTACCAACCATAAGGTATAGGGAAAAGTGGGGGAATTGGGAACGGCGGGTAATTAAAAACAGTGACATCTACAGTACTTGTAATTGCACAAAAAAATCTTGCACACAAACATAAAGAGGCCTTCATGTGCCGAAGTGACTGTAAGATTCGGAAGTTACGCACATGTGGTCCCGATTAATCGAACAAAATATTTTCAAATTTTGTTATAAATTTTATCATATATCATGATAGATGTAAGCATAGAGTTAATGGAGTCGAAGACTTCAAATTTTGTTATTATCTTGTAGGAATATGGTATCTGTTTTCAAACCCCAGGTGGTTTCGAATTCACCAAAATTATAATCATGAGTGATACTCATTTTGATTGATATTATTCAATTGGAGTAATTAGGAACTAAGGAAACGAGAGCTTTCCCAATTACCCCTTGCATTCTCAATGGTTCCTACTACATACATATATATTGAAAATCCAATATTGTTGACTTTGTATTTTTTATGTATCCCTTGAGGTAAAAAAGATCCTTAAAAAGTGATACTAAATTGAAAATCTTTAGTATTTCCATTTCCCCTGCGGACTGTTTACAATTACGTTTCGGGTAAAAAGGAACGGCAAGGCTTTTATTTTCACCCAAATTTAGTAGGATAACATAAACTTAAAAATATTATTTTGTTAAAATTAGATAGACAGATAAACAAACTAATGGTTCACATAAAAATTATTTCGGCTTATGACCGTTTTATATCTGTTTAGAGCGCGAGCGTTTGAAGTTAAGTGTTCCTAATTCCCCCACCGTCCCCTACTGTAAATAGTTATTTTTTTTTTTATTTAATTTCAGCACAAAAACCCCAACCAGTTTGTGATATCAAAACAAATAAAATATGGAACATAAATATAAAGACCATTCTCACACTGAATCAACATTCCCTCGGGTGCGGAATTGATTTCGTGTGTGTTTGAGCTTTGTTTATTGTAAAATAGTTATGAAACTATGCATTAAATATTGGTAGTAAGCTCAAAAATGTGCTTAGAAATGTTATAGTACAGTACTATTGAGACCAGAAAACGAACGGTTACAGGGCAAGTAGAAATAGAGATACGCGGCCGGCAACCTCGTTTCTCGCCGAGATTTGTATATTGCTTTTCTCTAACTTGCAATGAAAAAAAAGTCGTCAATTTATTTTACTCATAGGTTTACCCAGCTAAATAAAAATACAAAACGAATCTTCTACTATTTGATGGTAGAATTCTAAGATTATTTTCATAATTTGACGTTTAAAAACAAAAGAAAGTTAATTACTTTACAGGCCTAGGTGTATAAGGCTGTATGAATTCCTTTACATATCATCTTCACTCATCGCACCGGATACGTAGTATTTCCGGAGCTAATTTGAAATAAGTCTGTGTATTTCATTTCAAGTTTGAGAGAAAATATTTTTTTTGCTAGTGTAAATCATCCCCGTACCAAAAACCCCAGGCTATCCTGAGCAACAGCTTTTACCACTAGCTTTTGGGCTGATTATTATAATAGTTAAGAACCTTGTAAACTTACCGCATTCCAATTAGTACCATAACACGACAAATAAGTCTTCATCATCACTATCTGCGGCTCCTTCAACTGGTCTTCCGTCAGGTTCAAAAATATCGACACACCATACACGCTGGCCCACAAGAAATGCACCAAAAATAATAAATGGAATATTGTTTTGAAAAGAGTGAGCATAACAGTTTTTTCACCAACAGCAACATTGTCACTAATTGCTTGGATAGTTTCGGTTTTTGATTTTACCATTTTATATTAATTTAAATTAAGTTTATATTACTTTCAATTTATTTATATTACTAGTTAAATTAACACATCGGTTATGTACACAATAGTCTATTAGACTATTAAAATGGCCCAAAATACTATGATATTTTTTGTACTGTCTTAATAAATGCTTGTATATCAAAGACAAAGGAGATTTTTTTAATAACTAATATGTCACAACTTTTTTGTCTATTTGGGCTGGCCTGTTTAAAAATAATCAAATAAATTATTCTATCGTTTATTGTTTTAAATTCCCCGGAAGGTTGATAAAGCAATAAAGGAGTCAACGTAACGGATAATGTGAAAAGACTACTAGTAATAATTATAAAACATGGCATAGTCTGAGATCACGCCCTTTCAGAACGATGACGTATTTTGAGCTATATATTAGGGATCCGCTGGCAGTAATAAACGCCCTTTAAACGAATGCTTTTTCTCGACCGTTTTTTTTAAGGTTCGTCTACATTTTTCATTTTTACCTCAGTGTAACTAAAAAACGCATCTTTACGAAGGATACGTTTTTTAGTTACTTAAAAATAATGGTTTTCATCTTATCTTAAAGAGTCCGCAGCAAGCTCGGTTCTCCATTCAAACGTAGTTATGCTCTGAAACTTTGTACTTACAATTTACAATATGATCCATTTATGTCTGTAATTAGTTTATGTAGCTTCAGATACCATAGTTAAAACACAGCTAGTTTTTCATGCAACACTTGTTTTCGCTCTATTTCGTTTGTTTTAAAAGATCGAGCTAATTGAAGAATTGGCCACCACATCTATTGCCCGACTCAAAACGTAGACCTTACTGACGCTTCGATCAATAATATATATACAGTGTGTCCCTAGCCATTGGACAAAGCCGAAATGTACGAATGTATTAGAGTATTTAGAACCAGTGTACAAAGTATCATAACAACCGGTGTAGCGGTTTCGAAGAAATTAACAAATTATCATTTTTTGCTTTGGAGCAGCCTGTATGTAAATATTTCGAACAAATTGTCAAACACACTGCCAAAGATTAACACAGTGTGTTTCTTTTTGTTGTCGATTATAGCAAATAACTTTTGTTCGAAAAAATTTTTTTTTTTATCTTTTGTTCTAATTAAAAAATATTAATGTCAGAGCATTCCTGAGAAGTAACCCTACGTGGGATTTCAGGGTTTGTCCAATGGCTAAGGTCACCCTGTATATATATATATATTTATTTAGAAACAAACAGTCTTATACAAAAAGAGTAGATGTATAATGTTTTAATTTTAGGCCTATACTTCCCTAAATTTGTTATAGAATTTTAAAATAAAAAACAGTGAGTAGCTAATTAACAAATTACATTAAGATCAACTAGTGATACGTAAGTGATGCTTATCCATACATAATAGCAATCTATACATATATCTCAAATAAGTGAGTTTTGATAAGTTTTCCATCGGTGCATTTGTTCGCAACCTACGCAAAAACTACTACATATATAGAATTTTATTAGAATTTTTGATATCATGAGTTCAACAGAAAACGCCCACTTTACGCAGTAAGTTCTCAAATAATTAATTAAGTTGTCGGGTGTCAGACCGTCAACATCTCCAACATCTCCTGAGGATGCCTCGTAGAGAGGCGAAATACGTGTCGAGTTTTGTACGTTTGGTGGTGGGTTGTTATATTTATTTGCGTATTTATTTTTGCGGTGGGAGGGTGGGAACATTAATTGCATGTAAAAATACGCAAGTAAGTATAACGGGTTAGCACTGATTGACTCGCACGTTATTTTCTCGCGGATTAGCAAAGTAATATTTCTTGTTTTAATTAGCAGTAAAGTTCTGCGTTTCTGTTTATCATGCCTCGAAGTAAATGCGTCCTTTACGCGAGCAATGACAGTTTCTCAAGGGTCTACAGTTATTTATTTTTATTTTATTTAAGCCATTTAATTCCTTAATAATACATTTCATAATTAAATTAATAAATAATACAATAATAAATTAAATAATTATCAAACTAATTCACATGCATTTTGGTAATTTTGTACAATAAGTTTAGTATTTTTTTTTTTTTTTTATTATTATTAAGGACCTCTTGACGAGTAAAGGCCTCCTCCATTTTACTCCACATTCCCCTGTCTTGGGCTATTGTTACCCAATCGACGCTGGCAAACTTTTTTAATTCTTCTTTTTTTTAAGTCTACAGTTATAGAATAAGTAAATAGTACTGCCGTACAGAAAGGAAACGTCCTACAAAACCGAAGTTTGACAGCGATCCAAGGACGAATCGTGTTGTCCCTTTCTAATGTATGACACTATATCTTTCGGCTATTTAGGGTTGTCACAATTGAAGTGTTTATCAACTGTAGTTGTGCACGCAAAGGAACGTCCAGTTCTGCCAACCCTAATAATTGCTTGTAGAAATACGGACCCGAGAACGCCCAAACGCTGCAGTTTCCCCCCGTCTGCTACAGTATAGGTAAAAAAAAGGGTATACAGGTTTTTAAAAGGCAACGCGCATGTAACACTCCTCAAGTTACCGGCGTCTATTGGCTACGGTGACTCCTTACCAATCCAACTAATAATCATTAATGCTTATTTGCCACACACGTGGTATAACAAAAAATCAATCATCGATTATTAATTAGCTGGGAAAAGTCAGATGACCCGCTTTCACAGAAACTATATCTACGCCATTTCTTGAGGTTAGTTGCCAAGCGGACCCCAGGCTCTTTTGAAACCCTAGGTGCATGGAGTCCCAGCGCGCAAATTTTTTTCACAGAATTCGCGAAGCGTCTGGTTGACGTAACTGGTGACCGAAGAGCTGGCAGCTTTCTTGCATAACGTTACAACGAGGAAAAGCCGCTAGCATCCTTGGTGCAATGCCTCAAGGGCATATATTAGATTCAAGCTAGTTATAGTAAAACAACTGTATATATCCATTATGTATACTGTTATTGTAAATAAAAATAGTTCAAGATCAGTGTTGTAAGTAAAAATAATAGTTCAAGATCAGTGTTGTAAGTAAAAATCACGCTTGACTTATTTTTTTAGCATCCTGAACCGGTTTAAGACAATGATATACACAACTTCAATGTCACGACGTAATGTTGCATGTTGATGATAGTCGACAATTACGACAATGCTAATGACAAACGTTAGCGAATGATAGTTATGTAATGGAATGTTTCATTCTAGCATACCTAATTGTGAAAAAACGGAGAGTAGCAAGTAAAAAAAAGCACTGGTGGCCTAGCGGTGCGTGCGACTTGCAGTCCGGAGGTCGCGGGTTCAAACCCCGACTTGTACCAATGAGTTTTTCGGAACTTACGTACGAAATATCATATGATATTTACCAGTCGCTTTTTGATGAAGGAAAACATCGCGAGGAAACCGGACTAATCCCAATAAATCCTAGTATACCCTCTGGGTTGGAAGGTTATATGGCTGTCGCTTTCGTAAAAACTAGTGCCTACGCCAATTCCTGGGATTAGTTGCCAAGCGGACTCCAGGCTCCCATGAGAACCCTCATGAGAGTACTTATGCACTGCTTCTGGAGAGAGTACAAAAAGCATTTTTAAGGTGCCTCTATAAACAATTGCATGGGTACTATCCCTATCTATACCCTACTAAGTTCTTGCTTGGATCACTTGGCTTCAACTCTCTGGAAGTAAGGCGTAATTACAAGTTTTTGACACGTATGTGTAGCATATTGAGGGGAGTGACTGTCCCGACTTGGTGTCAAGACTTGTAAGACTTTCGGTACCGTTCGTGCCAAAGAACCAGCTCAGGCCGCGGTGCTCTAGTCTTTTAGCCGTTCCTCTTGCGCGTACAGTTTCCTGCAGAAACTCTCCAATTCTTCGAGCCCTCAGAACAATTAACGCGTTCTTGTCATCAGCTCCTGACTGCGATGTGTTTGCTAGCAGATGGGTAAATGTATGTCGTGAATGTTTGAAATACTGTGAGATGATGGATGAATGATTTGTTTTCTATTGTTTATCGTATTGTTTGACATGAAATTGTATAATTGCATATTTTAAACCACTTGACATATTTTTAATTTATAATATTTGTATGACTTAATTGTAATTCAATAATTATGTAATTACTATTTTGCATGTATAAATTTGCCAGCGCTTTGGTGCGAACTGTAATGCTGTGTAAATATATTGTAATAATAATAAATAAGTAAATGAGCTGTGACAAAATGCCGGGACAACGCGAGGAAGATGATGAATACCAAAATCGTAAAATCTGAAAGTTGGATTTATCTGAGTGCAAAGTTAAGCGACTCAAATCCAATATTATGACGGCTAATTTTTTCTCGTCATGAATGGCAAAGGCATTTCACCTATTGTGTCGTAGAATTAGTAAAAACACGAATTGTCAATTGTTGGATTGTCAAAGAAAATTATGTAGCCACAGTTAATTTACTGCCATCTTTCGACACATGTTTAAAACTTTCAGAGCGCCATTTGATTTTAATCGTTATTCTTTCATTAATATGCGAGGCCATAGAGATAATTGTCACCACTCTACTGTACTCTCTCTCAGCCGAGTACCAATTTGCTGTCTCGCCACTGTACGGTACGTAATCAAGGCATTATGCAGAACTCGTTTAGAAAAATCATTAGCAGTGTTATAATGACTGGTCAGAATTCTATTTTTAAACATAATTGCATTAGTAGGTAGGTATTATTAGTAGGTAACGGCACGATATTTTCCGTCAGACAACTCAGATATTTATTTATTTCCTCAATTAATGCGTTTATAGTAAATATAAATTTCAGTTCGCATTGGAGAATATACTCGTACCAATCTACGAAAAAAAGGAGAGCTGACAAAAGTTATTCCATCTCTTGTAAAATGTCAATGGTTTGGCAAGGTTTTAGATATTTTGATATTTATTATATTTGAACAAAAATATCTGTGAATAAAATGCACATTGATAATTATAATTGCCATATTTCAAACGTGAAATTGATGTTTTTAAACATTCAAATAATATCACTTTTTTTTAATATATTTAAAATTATATATTTCAGTCACACTATAAAGATGGATATTTTATGACACTCATTGCAATCAATCCTCCGATCCCAAGTAAAAGGTTAATGATATTACAAATAACATGTACATGTCTTATATAGCCATATACGATTTTATTATTCCACGACACTGTAGACCACAGACTTCGCTGGCTCGGTCACCTACTCAGAATGGGGGAGGATCGCGTAGTCAAGGAAGCGTACTTGGGGCGACCAACCGGCCGTCGACCGATCGGGCGCCCCAGGTACCGCTGGTGTGATGTCGTGGAGGCGGACCTGCGTCGGCTGAATGCCAATTCATGGCAGGAAACCGCGCTGGATCGGGACAGGTGGCGTTCTCTCGTTTCGGAGGCCAAGATTCGTTTTGGATCGCTGAGCCAAAGCAGTTAGTTAGTTAGTTACGACACTATAGGCTCCATAGATGGTAGTAGGACCGTATCTCATACGTAGGGCTGCCATCCGTCCAGGTTTTCCCGGATTTGTTCTAGTTTGGAGGTCGTCCGGGGGCCGTCCGGGGGGGGGGGGGGGTCAAGAAGTGTCCGACACTTTTCATGTAAGGAAGCACATTAAAACTACATGTAAAATTAAAGGTCTTGTTTTTAAAAAATATTATTTTCGGACTCGTCCGGGGAAAAAATGCGATTTACGCCAAATGTTCGGGTTTTTTTAAATCTTTGTCCGGGTTTGGCGAAATTCGAGATGGCAGCCCTACTCATACGCAATGCGACAAAATTAAAAACACGCTTTAACATTCCGGACGACATACCAAAAACAACCTACGTCATTTGGTCGGGTTATTTGCCCACCAATAAACCATACTAAAATTTACGGTGGCGAATAAAAAACTGTGAGAAGGTCAAACGATAATAACGCTTTCTCTGCTACTCCTACTAAAAGATACATAAGACTATCCCGTTCCGTCATTTCCCCCACCACTCATGCCCGTATCGTAGTGATAGTATTGCTTGCCCTTTTCCCTTAAACCGCTGCCGGTGGCATTATAGGCACAGAATAGGCATTATAGGGACGAATCATGCTATCCCTTTCTAATGTATGGCACTATTCCTTTCGGCTATTTAGGGTTGTCAAAATTCAAGTCATTATCTTATCTGTGGTCGTGCATGCATATGGACGTCAAATTGTGCCAACCCTAATAATTTCTCGGAGCAATGCTGAGCCGAATGGAGCCGAGAATACCCGAAAGGAGGAGTGTCCCACTGCTATTGGTTAAGTTTTTTATAATAAGTATGTATATATACAGGGTGATTCAGGAGACGTGAGCAGGATCAAGCTTGAGCATTCAGTAAGTTATAAGCAACTGTTTCGTACCAGTATTTGTGAGATTCACGTTCTTTTATTTTTTACTGTTCAAAAAAAAATGTTTTAATTTATTTACGCCATGTATGGTCACCCTCTTTGTTTTATCCATAACAAGTGACAAATTGAATGTCATCGGAGTCTGGTTACTTTTGAAAAATCGTATCTCACTCAAGTGTGACATTTTGTTTTCTTCATAATCAAACTGCTGTCATAACAGTTAAAGAGGTTTTATCTTTCTTAATTAAAAGTTGTAGGGTGTCCATGATTGTAGATTATCAAATTTGTCCTTCCCAAAAAGTTAAATAACAGAAATAAAACGAGATTGTTTTACTTAAATATGATGATGAACGGTTCATTAACATTTACTGCTTGTGTAGGCTTAGTCCTGCTCACGTCTCATGAATCACCCTGTATATTGTACTGTTTTGTATGAGTTTTTTTTATACACCGTGTTTTTATTGAATTTCGTTAACTTCGGGGTATCGGTAAGTACGTTTACAGAAACTAAAAGGCATAGTTAATTTTGAAAAAAAAATTTTTTTTTGTATTTTTTACTACATAGATGCTAAAAACCAGATAGATGCTACAGTTTAATGCTAACACATACACCTCACGCATACGCGCACACACACACACACACACACACTCCCACACATACACCTCACGCATACACACGCGCGCGCACACACATATACACACACTCACACATACACACACACACATGTGGCTTCAATTAGTTATTTAGCTCCTTTCTATTTAATAAAATTCAAAGTTCCTGTTACGTTAAATGTAACTAAATTAATTTTTTAGTTAATTTTTTGTTTCTTTTAACCATTGTTTTGTTATTGTTAATTAGCAAACCAGTAAGGAAGAGCGGTATCTCTTGACACAGGTATCTTGTATACTTAAAAAGAGATGCCAACCTGCATATTGTTAAGTTATGAAGTTACTGAATAATTTTTTTTTTTTTTATACTTTTATTTTTATAAAAAGTAACTAAATGTTGCATATAGCGTTGTTGTAACACGGGCATTACATTTAACTCAACCAAACAATTGAAACCTGTGACATATCAATGTCATTTCGAACGTCGATCGTCCGAGATAGTACTTACGTTTAGTAGCAAATGTATGAACTCGCACTAAACACTAATCAATAAGTAAACCGGCCCTAAGGCAAGTGTACACGCTCGTAAGGGCCTTATAAGATAAAAAATAATGATTGATTATCTCCGAAATGGAGTTAATTAGAATATCGGTGTCTTTGAGAAAGTTACTTAATTTAAGCTCAGGAATGCACCCTCGAAATTAACGCAAATCAAAAAAAACACGGTGTATATTCACATTATAAAACTCTAACCTAATACCTAAGATAAATAAATAAAAATAAACGTTGCCATAACTTACAGCATTCCATATAGTCCCATACGCCCACACATAAGTCTTCGCCATCAAAATCAGAGGCTCCTTCAATTGCTCTTCAGTAATATTATGATACATAATCACACCATATACACTTATCACCCAAAAATGCACACAAAACGCCAAATGACACAAAGTCTTAAAAAAATTTAAAATTGTTTTGTTTTCGTCACTTTTTTCTGTATATTTCGACATTTTATTTTTAAATAGTAAATCTAATTATAGTTATACCGGATGGTCGTATAACGACTAGTAATGACCAAGTATAAATGCTTAGGACGGTCCGGTATCGTTCATCATTAAGTATTAGGGTTCAGTAGGCTGGGTCGTAGAGAAATAAGTAACATGAGTCACTCCATACATCGATTTTCTACCAAAGTCGAGTAGCGGATTTATCAGTACTGATACTTGGCAATAGATGTCGCGACGAAAAGTCGAATGCTCAAAAATGTTCAGTTGATATTAAAGCAAGTTGCGTAAGCAATATTCGCGACCAAATTTCTGCGTGATATCTCACACTTAGTACATAATTATTGTATATATTGAATTTGTCTATATGTAGGTATATTTAAAATGTATTTTTGTGTAAGTATAGCATCATAGTAGTCGACTTGTGTCTATTTTCATATCAACTCTTTACAACACGTTACCATACTAACTGTTTCTGTTTAGCCCAATGATGAACTAGTAGAGAATGCCTCAAGGCGTTAAGTCCGCCATTTGTACTTTTTTGTAAATTTGTACAATAAAGTTTTAATAAATAAATAAATAACCAGATTAACCGGAACTCTATTTTCAACTCCTTCTGCTTGTAATATTAGTTGTAAATTGTCGAGCAATACACTTTTCGTCAGTCGCGACACCCGTAACATCTAGTGTCAAATAGCAGTACTGAAAAATCCGCAACTCGACGCTAGATGGCGACTACGAAAAAAACAATAACAAAACTGTACCCCTAGTGTAAATATTTTCGACAGCGAAACGTGACGTACGCGTTTGCGTTAAGTGTCATTTCATTTTGTATGAGATTTTTGACTTTCCAAAACGTCCCGCTTGGCGCGCTGTTTAAAAACCCATACAAAATGAGACTTAACGCAAACGCGTACGTCACGTTTCGCTATCGACTAAATTTACACTAGGGGTACTGTACCCCTAGTGTAAATAAATTCGATTTCCAAACGTGACGTACGCGTTTGCGTTTAGTCTCATTTTGTATTGGATTTCGAAAGAGCGCGCCAAGCGGGACGTTTTGGAAACTCAAAATCCTATACAAAATGAGACTTAACGCAAACGCGTTCGTCACGTTATGATGTCGATCAAAGTTACACTAGGGGTACCGATGTATGTACTGAGCACTCTGTGCTCTCTATCACTTCGTAAACAAAATGTAAGTAAAACGCTCCATTTCTGTCGAAGGTGTTTGAATAAGAAGGGTTTTAGGTTTAAGTGATTAATTGATGCGCGTAACATAAAATTCAACTTACGCTTTTCGCTTGCAGTATAACAGGTTGTTAATAGATTGGACGTAGTTTTAAAAAGGTCGTAACTACCTACCAGCGGCGGTACCACGGTAGTATTTTTAACGCGTGTTACCATGCCTGTCACGTTCTAACAAATAAGTAAGTGCGAAAGTGACAGGCATAGTGACAAGTGATAAAAATGAAACCATGCTGCCAGGGCAGGTTGGGGCAAAATAACAAACTTTAAATACAAGGTTACATACTGATGACGATGATAGCTACCTTGAACATTAATAAATAGTAGGCATTTTAAATGTAAATACAGATAAACTATTTTTATTATGTACTCCCCTCATTGGAATAAATCTAAATCTTATACCTACACGCAATACACGTACATCACAAAAAAACCGCCCTTTCATGTAAGTATGCTCACAAATAAGCAACATGTAAGTATACTTACATGTTGTTAATTTCCTCTCATAGGGCCTACCGTGAAAACCGAAATTCGTAAATTGTGCCGATCTTTTTTTTATACTACGTCGGTGGTAAACAAGCATACGGCCCGCCTGATGGTAAGCAGTTTCGGTAGGCTATGGACTGCCTGCTACTCCAGAGGAGTTACATGCGCGTTGCCGACCCGAATAACCCTCCCTCCTCTCGTTGAGCTCGGGCAACCTTACTCACCGGCAGAAACACAACACTATGAGTAGGGTCTAGTGTTATTTGGCTGCTGTTTTCTGTAAGGTGGAGGTACTTCCCCAGTTGGGCTCTGCTCTAGATCTGGAATGACATCCGCTGTGCTTTTCCCTACCACACAAAGCGGGATGACATTCATAATGCCCATACCTTTCTTTTGGACGTAGTTTAAGGATATACCCGGGTCCAAAGGGACCTTTCTCTTTTACTCCAATGAAGGCGTAATTAGAGTGACAGAGAAAGATGCCCGCAATTTTTCTTTCGTAACAGCTTTGGTTTTTGCGGTTATAAGCTCTCCTCTATTGTTTGTATTTTTGTATGTTCCGGTCAAATCTTGCAAGCGACTTACATTTAGACCCACTTCCCGTTATTTGATTGAGATGATACTTCACATACATATGTAAGTTGGGTGACAATGCAATATTATGGCACCATCGAGCTCATCTGATGATGGACACATGAGGTGGCCATAGAAGTCTGAGATAAAAAAACGCCTAATTGTGTTTGGGATTTTTAGAATTGTCTCGATGAGTATTCGTTGCGTGTTGAAAGAAAAGTACAGTCAGCGACAACAGCTTGTATCAGAATTTTTTTTTGACAATTTTTTTTTTGATATATTGTTAAAACAACAACAGCTATTAATTTTTATTATTGCGGTTTTGCAATTCAGCTTTCAGTATGAAGTGGAACTTAACCATTTTTTTCGTAAGGAGATTAGGTATGAATAATATTTTGAATTTATCATATTACAATCATCCTGTATAAAAAAGGTACGTGCGGAACGTGACATAAAGAAATACATACATTTCATATTTACAGATAATCAGATTAAGTATGTGACTGACATAATAATCTACATTATAGTAATCTATAGTGGAAATATTCTAAGATCACATATATGACACTTACGTATTGGACCTTGAGGGAATTATACCACATGATCGTCCATAAAAAAAGAATATCATCCTGTATAAAAAAGGTACGTGCGGAACGTGACATAAAGAAATACATACATTTCATATTTACAGATAATCAGATTAAGTATGTGACTGACATAATAATCTACATTATAGTAATCTATAGTGGAAATATTCTAAGATCACATATATGACACTTACGTATTGGACCTTGAGGGAATTATACCACATGATCGTCCATAAAAAAAGAATACATCTCCAGATGTAATGTATTTTTAACCATAGAGACTATACATCTCTATTGTATTGTAGTAATTATTTATTTTAAGATTATTATAATGTAATGTTTGCCCAGTGTATTGGCTGTTGTATTTATAAATGTTGTTATGTATTTTTCATGTCACTATATGTTACTATAAATGTTGTATTGACTTGTAAAAGAGCCCTTGAGGCCTACTTGTAGAATAAAAAACATATTTTTTAATTTTGAACATGATTTATTTTTCATATATTTTAGTTGGCACTTTTTTATACCACTAACATTTATTGCACTATTTAATTCAACACTTCATAATCTAATGTTTACCATGATTAATTATTAAATAAAGATGGAAAAAGGTTTACCACAATTATGAATATGGAGTGAAAATTCACGATAAAAAAGTTTTCATCCCCCAAAAACTCTATGCATTTGAGTCATTTGACATTTTGAAAAACCTCCGTACTACACTAGCGCCCCTAGTGGCGACATTAAATGCGGTAGCCCTTATTCCCATGGGGTCATTTTTAGGGTTCCGTAGCCAAATGGCAAAAAACGGAACCCTTATAGATTCGTCATGTCCGTCTGTCTGTCCGATTATGTCACAGCCACTTTTTTCCGAAACTATAAAAGCTATACAGCTCAAACTTGGTAAGTAGATGTATTCTATGAACCGCATTATGATGTTTACACAAAAATAGAAAAAAAAACAATAAATTTTGGGGGTTCCTCATACTTAGAACTGAAACTCAAAAATTCTTTTTCATTAAACCCATACGTGTGGGGTATCTATGGGTAGGTCTTTAAAAATGATATTGAGGTTTCTAATATCATTTTTTTCTAAGCTGAATAGTTTGCGCGAGAGACACTTCCAAAGTGGTAAAAAGTGTGTCCCCCCCCACCCCATAACTTCTAAAATAACAGCATGAAAAATCTAAAAAAAATATATGATATACATTCCCATGCAAACTTCCACCGAAAATTGGTTTGAACGAGATCTAGTAAGTAGTTTTTTTTAATACGTCATAAAAATTTTAAATTTTTTTTTTTATCAAACCCATACGTGTTGGGATAGGTCTTCAAAAATGATATTTAGGTTTTTAATATCATTTTTTTCTCAACTGAATAGTTTGCGCGACACTTCCAAAATGAAAAAATGTGTGCCCCCCCCCCTGTAACTTCTAAAATAACAGAATGAAAAATCTAAAAAAATATATGACATATTTACATTACCATGCAAACTTCCACCGAAAATTGGATTGAACCAGATCTAGTAAGTAGTTTTTTTTAATACGTCATAAATGGTACGGAACCCTTCATGGGCGAGTCCGACTCGCACTTGGCCGCTTTTTTGACCTCTAGTTACATAGATTTCTATACTTATTTCTTGCAACTAGTCGCAATCCTCAAAAATTCTATGCATTTGAGTCATTTGACGTTTTGAAAGACTTCCGTCTAAACTCGAGCCCCTAGCGGCGAAATTAAACGCAGTAGTAGATATACTTATTTTATTGTAGTTCGATGAAAACACCTGTACTTAAGACGACCAAGTAACTACATTTATCATAATATTTAAACCAATTGCAGTAGCTTTCATTAAATACCTAGAAAACAAAAAGAGCAAAGATTTGCGCAGAAATTACCGCGAGAAGCGGTAGAAATTTTACAGGTGTCGGTGAAATATCAAAAATACTCCAATTTTCTTCTTAAATGTCCCATGATTGATGCCGTTAACATGTTATATAATAATTTATTATTAATATTAATATACCGGCCATTCGTTACTAGCCCAACTAATTAGTAGTAGTACTCGTACTCACCGCATTCCATATAGTCCCATACGCCAACGCATAAGTCTTCGTCATCAAAATTAGAGGTTCCTTCAGCTGTTCTTCAGTAATATTCAAATACATAATCACACCAAAAACACATATCACCCAAAAATGCCCAAGCACCACCAAATGAAACACAGTCTTCAAAATTTTCAAAACTTTTTTCTTAACACGGTGTTCTGTATTTTTCGACATTTTGTTTTTAAATAGTAAATCTAAATACACTTATACCGAATGGTCGTATAACGACTTAGTAATGATATATGCTTAGGATGGTCCAGTATCCACAAACACGAGCACAAACTGGGTTGAAAGACCCGCATCTAAATTAGGCACAAATGGTTCACTCTGGTCCTTTATCAATGTGTGTAAAATTATTCAATAAAATACTAGACACTATTAAATGGACCAATTTTTTATTATTTCGTCAATTTTATATTTTTCACAGATTTTTATAAAATGATAGATTTGAATAGCTCCTTGTTCTGGTCGGAATAAAAATGACCTCCAAATTAGGGACGAATAATTTATGAAAATTCCGATTGAGTTACAGAAAATTTATGAAACGTATGAACAGTGGAATATTTTGTAAGACACACGGTGAACTTGCGCTTACATCGTACAGAATAAGGAACTTTATCTATCCACCAAATTAAATCAAAATCTAAGAAAAAAGAGAAAGCGAAACAAAATAAAAACGGCCCAAATATTAAACCGACTTCAACATATTCAATAATAATTAAAAAGTATTCTTGCTGAATAAATGCTTCTACTTCTTGACAGAACTGTTACGCACTTAAGAACTTACTGAGGTATAATTACGTATCGGCTTTATTTTAGCCATAAATAATGGTACTCGTAATTTTACCTGCTTGATTGTTAATTTTATTTCAAATATGAATTGTAGATGTAAAAAAAAAATTTGTGTATTATAGCTTTGACCGAGTTGAGTTATTTTAACTTATGAAAAAACCATTGTTTAGATATTATTACTTTAATATCTTTGACATATCTATAATTAGTTTATAATTTTAGAATAAGAATTGCTGTGCCCTTGCAGGCTCGTGTCATTGTACTCAATTATATTGTAACTTTATGTAGGTAAATGCAATTTACAATAAACATAAAAAATAAACAATCGTTAATTATTCTTAAGTATTAGGGTTCAGTCAGTTAAACAAATCTAAGTTATAAATGTTCATTTTTGTCTTAAGTTTTTTTATCATGGGTAAAATATTTAAAACAGAAAAAAAACATTCCGAATTCCGATGAATTGAGTATTAGCTCGCCTTTTTTGAGTTGGTAAAAATAAATTCAATTTTTTATTCAAGTGTAACTATATATTAAACAAACATTGTATACTAGGTGTCCATGGGTTACGGTAATTGCTAACTATCAGGTAATTCGTCTGTTCGTTTTCCTCCTATATTCTGTAGTAAAAAAAGTATAGAAACGCCATTTTTCGCATATTTGGGGTTGGTACTGATGGAGTTGAAAAAGCAACCTGTACGCTGTACCTACAGTATATCTGTTAACAAGAGATTATTATTCCCATATTATATAATATTACATTGTGCAACGAGAAGGGTTAGTAAAATTTTGCATGCATGCATTAAAGACTCGAATTTGCAACATTCTTACCAACGGAGTTACACACAATGTTTTTCATCACACTTTAAAAATAATTCTTAATTGTGACATTTCAAATATTCGTCCGCCATATTGTCATTCTTTGAAAGGTTATGCATCGAAGGCACAGACCTATCCAGCATTCAGACACGATTGAAAATTCTGTAAAAATATTTAAAACGGTTATTAAATTAATTAAATAAATATTGTTTAACATGGGCAATAAAAATAAATTATAAACGTCAGTAGGACTAGGCCGATTTGTGTAAGATTATTCCTTTAATATACACACACTAATATATTTACACGTGTAACACTAACTCAATTTGGGTCGCAGCGTCTCAGTATCCGACATTCCATCACACATCCACAGATCTATATGGATCAAATTGCTTTGCATCAATTTGTTGTATGGTTATCCGACGGGTTAAACTACATTCATGAACAAACCTCAAAAATAATCTCGAGACGACTTCGCCATTTTGAAGTTAAAGCGGAAATTAAATTATATCAAATTCCCGCTACTACTCGTCACATGTTGTCTTTGTAACCTCAACTCTTGTGGCGATACCTATATCTATGTTGGTATGTACATGTATGTATAATTACGCAAATGGGATATCTTTGCGGAACCTAATAAGGAGCAAATAGAGAGTTGTGAAATTGAACCGTGATTCGTGAGTGTGAATCGTGGTTGATGAGATGCGTATTTAAGAGGATGTATCAGCTGAGCCCCGTCTCAAATTTAAGATTTTTAGGTAAGGGTTGTGCACAAGATACGCGACGTTTTTTCAGCTATTTTTTGATAGACACTACATATTTTTTCTTACTTTCGGTCACTGTAGAACTATGAGGTACCCTTGTACCAGCAAAACGTGATTTGTCGTAATTTTTTCGTGCCCTTCCCCTATCGAACCTCGTGCGATTAGTGCACAAGCCCTAATTATCTCCGTCCCGCTGACGGCTCCTAAAATTTGTGCGATAAGGACAACAACAGCTCAGGCGAGAAATCCTGCGTAAATATATCAGAAACCGAGGTTTCGTTCTCGACATTTCCCTCCTCTAAAACTTAACTAATCTCAAAACAATGGTCTCTTCTGTGGATATTACAATCAAAGTTAACGCCTCTGTTACATAGATATTCCGTTTTTATTATTTGAGTCTCAAGTACTGAAAAAATTTATCCCGCCTGCAAAGGTGCCGCGTAAAGATTAGCTTCAGATTCCCTTAAATTTGCGATGTCTACAGGAAAAACGCGAACGATTTTTCAAATAAATGTGTTTGACCCTTATTGCGATTTGGAGCCTGTTTCTTAGAGTTAACTTATTATATCTAGAAAGCAAAAAAAACCTTATTAAAAGTCGTCAAAACTTTTTCACCACACCAACTGATAAAGCCCCTCTTGATTGTTCAAAAACTAATGAGAAAGTTGCATTTTATCCACATGTGGGGCAAAGTAATCAGATGCAAATTTTGAGTTGTTTCTTTATATTGACTGCTAGATTTGCTTTTAATGATAATTTTGAATGATATTTTTTTGAAACGTTCATTTAGATTAGATTTTTTGGTATTTCGTAGTTAATATTTTCCTCGCGTTGACGTGGTGTGAAATTTTGTGTTTCACTCGGAGGCAAAGTTTGTTTAAACCTCGTGAAACCCTCGAAACACTCGTAACGTTCAAGACTGCACTTCTCGAACCACTTGCTACGCTCGTGGTTAAATTTTGGAATTTGTTGCTTGCTCGGGTATCAATATTAGCACGAGCGGTTAAACAACAACTTTGCCCCCTTGTAAAACAAATAACTATTTTATTCTATGGTTAAGGGAAACGCTAGAACCCAAACGCCTATAATTTTATAAAAGCAATTTGTAAGACCGTCGATTATTATTATTACAGCCGAGATGCAGCAATTTCTCGCTGTTATTCAATTAGTACATTACATTATTTATGATACTAGTGTTAATTACTGCACTAGGGCGGTAATGTAGCACCATATGTACTCAAATTGTGTACAATTTTACATAGATAGGGTAGTAAATTAAGAAATAACTCAGTGCATATGTAATGTGAGGCTTTCTTATTTACTGGCCGAGGTTTTTTATTTATTTATTAAAGTCCCAATTAATTTTAAAAAAATCGCAGAGTTCCATGTTTACTCACTGCTAAAGTCATGAATGGCTTATTTACAGCAAGGGTACATATTAAACTAATTTATATAACAAAGACAAAGCAAATAAATATATGTTTACAAAATATAGTCGTCATTATTTGATATGAAATAATTTTTAACTTTTTTAATTGATTTAGAGTTGGATAGGTATAAATCTTGTATGTGTTTCGGAAGGCTATTTATTATTTTCGTAAGTATGAAATTATTAGTTCTCGTAAAATTATTAGTTCTACTCGACGCAGCAGGAAAGTGGAAACTTCGTTTAGCACAGCGGGTCGAAAGTTGACGTTTTCTGGCCGGAGGATAGAAAAATAATTTAAACGTCAAAATTGTTTGAAAATCGAAAATGTCAGTATTTGAATATACCTACTGTACTGCCATATAGGAATAGGATAGACTCGGGTAAAGCCAGGGTTAATCAGGCCAAACTAGTAAGTACGTTGATTTTTGAAATATTACTTTGATACACACATTCTTATTACCTATTCTCTCATTCTCATTCATTCTATTAGCGTAAATTAAGGAGAATACACTGAAAAAAAATAGATAGCCGAACTGGTTTTGTAACTTTACTAAATAACTAAACTACGGTTATAAGAAAATAAACTTTGCATACATTTACAAACTTATTTTGTAGTGTATACCCAGTACCTGAACACTGATAGCCAAACACGGTTTTGTAACATATAACACATAGTTCGCAAGTCCCAATTTTTGTGTAAACAGTAACCAAAATTTTGTTACAGTTATGCAAACATTTCTTTCAGTGTATGTTAGATCTAATAAAATGGTCTCAATCAAAATTGTGTATTCAAAATTCATTTATTTCGTTACTATTTTTTTTTTCGAAAAATCATAAAAAAAAACTCTAAACTGGCTCAACCGATCATGTTCAAAGTATTTTTTCGTACTGTATTATACAACTAAACTCCCGATATTTTTTTAAAACTTTGATTCGAAAGTTATAGAGGTATAAACATTATTTCGGACTTTAGAAATAGTTTGTTTCCAAAAGTATTCAATTTTTCTAAAAAAATTTTTAAACATGCAATTTTCATTCAATAAGACTATTAGTCGTACACCTACCTAAGAGTAGGCACTAAATCTAAGACAATTAACACTAATTAACACTTAAACAGAGCAAACACATTCTTATTACCTATTAGCGTAAATTAAGGAGAATATGTGAGATCTAATAAGATGGTCAAGTGCGTGACGGACCACGCACTATGGAGAACTCAATCAAGAGCGTGTATTCAAAATTCATTTATTTTAATTATTAATTTGATAATGGAATTCAATACAAATTACAAATACTTATTACAAACGTAATACAATTTACTAAACTAAAACTACTGTATAAAACTAAAAATCTTAATCTAAAATGGGCCCCCGTGGCAAGGTACCGAGGATGCTGGCAGCATTTCCTCGCTGGATCGCTATGCTCAAGCGTTGGGCGAGGAAGTTGCCAGCTCTCTTATCCCCGGTCCCATACACCAGCCGGTTCGCGAATTGCCGGTATAGGCCCTGTGCTGCGGGGCCCCACGGACCAAGAGTCTCTACTCCAAATGCAACAAAGTTGTAGTTGGTGTCGAGACTCCCGTATTTGCGCTTTTTGAGGGCCTCTGCCGCTTCCGCCGCCGCGCCGGCTTTGTGTGTAGTACGTGCCAAGACAGAGGTCTGATTATATTTTTACTGTAAAATTTATAGTAATGTAAAATGTTAATATTATGTAAAAAAAATCATAATTTTTCGTCGATAAACTTCGGAGAGCTGGAACTGTATTTTTTTTTTCAAAATTTAGAAACAGTTTGTTTCCAAAAGTATTCAATTTTTCCAAAAAACTTTTTAGATACATGCAAGTTATTTTTAAAGACCCATTTAATGATTTGCAACACGTTGGTGGTTTCTGATTTTTTTTGTGACAAATGGGTACGGAGTGCCCCCCTTTACAAATATATTAAAATTGTGTGTACTTAATCCAGTAGCGGCTTACAAAATACACCAGTATTACATAAATATGGGTGTACTGACTAAATACTGATTATTTACTCGGTATTCACCCGTGAGTCTTTACTCACTACCCATCTCTATCGCCTCGCGTCGCGTGTAACACAGGAAATAAAACGCCTCCATATGGGACATCCCGTGGAATGCTCCATATCTATCTACCAGAGTCTTTACATTGACATCCCGAGAGCATTGTCCACAGAAGTGACCTTTTTTCTAAAATATGTTTGACCGTTTTGCCCTGCTATTGAACTGCGTTTCTGCCATTTTGACAACGGAAACCTAAACGTAGAAATCATCAAGTGTAAACATTGATTATTAACGTTAATCATCAACATTCCATAGAGCACAGATAAATATATGTAGACTCGTGGTAGAAAACTGGGTCGATTGTTCATTCAACGAATAATTAATCAGTTAACCGGTTTTTATGACTAAAATCACTAAGCGCGACTCTTCTATCGTATAGTGTTCCGTCATATGTTCCATATATGTTAACGGCACCAATCATGGGACATTTATGAGAAAATTTGGAGTATTTTTGATATATCACCGACAACTCTAAAATTTCTACCGTTTTATGCTTTAAAAGTTGAATGTCCAATTCGTCCTTTATTTTTTCTATATATTTAATGAAAGCTACTGCAATTGGTTTCAGTATTATTAGCCAATAAAAACTATGGTTTTTTGCTCCAGTCATGAGATGTATGGCGCCATTAATTTTCAAACTAACAAATATCAATGAAAAATTAAACTAAAGCAGCTCTTTGGCTCTTTTTTATGGTAAAATGTTGCCAGCGATTAAAAACTGATGATAAATATTTGTTTTACAGGATTTATCCATACCATCTCATTACTGGTGCCTGTTCCATTATAGGGGTGTCTACTATATGGGTCAAAATTCTATTCGTTGACTTGATTTTTGTCCCCAAAAATGTAACAGAGTGGAGCTTTTTGTATGAGATGTAGTTTTTAATTTTTTTCATGTTAAATATAATCTACAGCTAGGAAGACATAGTTTTTGTAGGGTTCCGTACCCAAAGGGTAAAACGGGACCCTATTACTAAGACTCCGCTGTCCGTCCGTCCGTCTGCCACTAGGCTGTATCTCATGAACCGCGATAGCTAGACAGTTGAAATTCTCACAGATGATGTATTTCTGTTGCCGCTATAACAATAAGAACAAAAAAGTACGGAACCCTCGGTGGGCGAGTCCGACTCGGTTTTTTCTAATTTATTTGATAGAAAACACAAATACAATTGTGATAGAGTAGTCAGAAAAAAACGAAAAGTATTTTGACCCACATAATATGTAAGTAATCATCATTTTCCTAGCTGCATATACGATGTAACAAAAACACTGGGGATCCGTTTAAGAGCATATTCGATATCGTTTTCTGATCAGGATCAGCAGGGTCAGGGGATGTTTTTTTTACAGTAAACGAATCTAAGAAAAAATGTCTACCACACGAGTAAATACTTTTTCTCGGTTTCGTTAAACATAAATCTTCACTTCACACTTCAAAATAGCGAGTATATCTTACGAAATTTTGGAGCGCGTATAATAAATATACATAACGTTCATAACGAAAATAGGAAAATAAACAAGATTTACTATATACAATACTGTTTATCTCAAAATTAGGACGAATGAAAAAAAATAAAAAAAAATACACATGAGGTTATGAGGGGGTCGAGTGACGGGGTGGGGGGGGGGGGTGTAGCCAAGAATCTCACCAAATATCACCAAGGGGGAGGGGAGAGTCAAAAAGTACCCGATAAAACCTCACGTGATTTGTGCACAAGCCTCTGGTGACAGACGGACAGCGGAGTCTTAATAATAGGGTCCCGTTTTACCCTTTGGGTGTACGGAACCCTAAAAATGTATCCCACCTGTAAAGGTTTTGGCAGTTGCGAACCCGACTCACAATTGTCAATCCCACATGTTTGATTGTCTCGAGGCCTAAATAATAATAAGTGTATGCTCTCCCCCCTCCCCCCCTATTAATCCAGTTATCGGCGGACAGAACCGATATGGACATCAAAATTGTATCATATCTCACGTGTCAGAATTTACCCTTAATTAAATACATGTAAAAAGTATTAATTATACTTTATTATTTTTCCTATTTGACCGCCGCCTACTCTATGGATGCGTGGCTGTCGATAATGTCACATATGTCATAAAAAATGTGAAATGTACGAAAGAAAACGTTTATTTAAAATAATTTATCAAATAGTAATATCAGTGATTAAGTTTACATGCTGATAGACGAATAGACATTTAATGTCGTTTATTTTCGTTTCAGATAAAGCAACGCATTATTTTTATTTGTCTATCTTATTAGTGGTAAAGAAATATCTTATAAAACGACATTATTGTTATTAAGTCGATCGGAAATGGAGAAACTTCGCTTCGAATTTACGATATTGCCGGGAAGTGATGGAAAGACAAATATTTACTGTGTTACTTCTATAACTACGAGTGATAATAAAATCTATGCTATTCCGGAAGAGCTACAATCAGTCGGTTATCATAAAGAAATACTGAAAACAGCTGCTTATAGTAAAGTAAAAAACAGTTTAACTAAGAGATATCAGATAAGGAGAGTCTGGATAACAATGACCGAAGAACTTAGGAAAAATTATATAGACGAGGATGGTAACATACAATTCGGAGATCAATACCTAGAAGAATTAAATGAAAAACAACCCTCCACCGAACCTCAAAAAGATACGGATGCCTTAGGTAAATTATTGGAAAAATTAATAGAGAATACACAAGAAAACCGACAACAGAGTTTGAAAAATATTGCGGAGAAGTTTGTTATTGAGAAATTTTCGACCAAGAATTCAAACGCTGTTCAGTGGATAGACATTTTCGAAAGAGAATGTGAGCGTTTTCAAATTGCAGACGAGAAGAAGGTTGAAATATTGAGGCTATTCATGGATAAGAGTTGTGCAGATTGGTTTAGTTCAATGATCATAAAATTAACAATGGACGCGGATTGGTCCAAATGGAAAAAGAAATTCTGTGACTCTTTTGCAAATAAAGGATGGAACCCAGTTACGAATGCAATGTTTTTTAAATATAAAGACGGTTCATTGCTGGACTACGCTATTAAAAAAGAGAAATTATTACTGGATATGAGAAGATCGATTGATGCCGGCACATTGGTGGATTTAATTGCATCTGGTTTGCCGGAATACATAATAAACAAGATTGACAGGGAAATATTAAATGATACTGTTGATTTATTTAATGAGGTCAGCAAGCTGGAACACATGGTAAATAGAAAAAGTTACGTGTTTAAGAGAAGAGTGGGAAGCTCCAAAACTAGCAATAAAAATGAAGATCTAAACGCATGTAAAATCTGCGAAAAATTAAATAAAGGACCCCGTTACCACCCAGAAAACTTATGCTGGTTTAGAACAAAAGACGAAGATAAGAATGTAAGGAATGTTGTGAGACATGTCAACAACTCAGTTATTGAAGCTGAATTAAATGAAACGCACCAAAAAAACGAATAATAACACCATTAATATATGTCAAACTGAAAGTAAATGATAAATTTGAATTGAAGGCCCTTTATGATTCAGGTTCAAATGTTTCTGTTATTAACTCCAAGCTTTTAAGACTGAAAGGGAAAGGAAACAGTTTGAACGAAGCAAATTTAATTACAATTAGTGGTGTTAATAAGACAAAAGGTTTGACAAACTTAAAAATAAAAATCTTCGAACTGGAAAAGAATGTAGATATAGATATTCTAGATGATGAAAAATTCAAAGATGACTTTTTGATTGGATTAGACCTAATAAAATTATTCAGACTGAGACAAGATGAAAACTTAGAAATCTCTCAAAAAGAAGAAGGAAGTAATAATGACAAAGATCCTATAAATGATAAAAAAGTAGACATTTTTAACGATTTAGTATTAAAGAATGAAACTCGAGGTGAAACAGAATACAAAATAAACTTTAATGAACATGTAAAGGAAGATGATTTTGAAATGAATATAGATCATTTGAATGGAGAAGAAAAAGTTAAAATAAATACATTAATTGATAAATACAAGTCAGTTTTTGCAAAACATAAGTTCGATATTGGCACAGTTAATGAATATGAAGCAAGGATAGATTTATTAGTTGACAAATACTGTAGTAAGAGGCCCTATAGGTGCACTGAAGAAGATAAAAAAGAGATCGAACAACAGATAGCAAAACTATTAGACAATAAACTAATAGAAGAGTCTTACAGTCCATTTGCTGCTCCTGTTACTTTAGCATTTAAAAAAGAGGATAATAGAAAATCGAGACTATGCATAGACTTCAGGGATCTGAATAAAATAGTAGTTCCTCAGGCTCAACCATTTCCATTAATAGATGATCTGATGATTAAAACGAGGAATTGCAGTTACTTTTCTACCTTGGATATAAACTCTGCATTTTGGTCTATCCCATTACGAATCGAAGACAGGAAGAAAACTGGTTTTGTGACACAGGAAGGACATTTTCAGTGGACAGTGTTGCCGTTCGGGTTAAAGACCTCGCCTGCAATCTTTCAGAGGATACTAAGCAATGTATTAAGAAAACATAAACTTACTGCTTTTGCTGTTAATTATATAGATGATATTCTCATATTTTCTAGAACATTCACAGAGCATATTGATCACCTGGCACAATTGTTGGAAGCAATAAAGACTGAAGGGTTTAGATTGAAATTTACGAAGTGCATTTTTGCATCAAACTCGGTCAAATATCTAGGTCACATAATCCAAAATAACTCAATACAACCGGTAAAAGATAACTTAATATCTATAAAGAATTTTCCTGTCCCAAAAACCCAGAAAAATATTAGACAATTTCTAGGGAAGATAAATTTTTATCATGAATATATACCAAGAAGTGCAATTATATTAGAGCCATTACATAATTTACTCAGAAAAAATCAAAAATTCGTATGGTCTGAAGAATGCCAGAAAGCATTCGAAACAATAAAAAACCTGCTATGCTCCCAACCAGTACTGGAAATATTTGATCAAGATTTACCAATAAATATTTATACTGACGCTTCATTGGAAGGCATTGGAGCTATTTTAAAACAGATGCAGCCTAATGGAAAAGAAAAACCAGTTGCATATTTTTCTAAGAAATTGAATGTGGCACAAAAGAAAAAAAAAAAGCTATATACTTGGAATGTCTAGCTATTAAGGAGGCTGTGAGATACTGGCAATACTGGCTGATAGGAAAATCATTCACAGTTTTCTCCGATCACAAACCCCTAGAAAATATGAACCTTAAATCAAGAACGGATGAAGAACTGGGTGACTTGACATACTATCTGTCTCAATATGATTTTCAAATAAAATATGCGCCAGGAAAAACAAACTTGGAAGCAGACTGCTTAAGCAGGAATCCAGTTTTAGAATGTGATGAAAATAAAGATGAACAATTAAAAGTTGTTAATTTAATAAAACTTGAAGATATTTTAAAAGATCAGAGTCAAAATAAATATATACAGAATAAAAAGGAGAATTTAATTAAGAAACATAACGTTTATTTAAGAAAAATGAAGACAAAAGAGAAAATACTACTATCAGAGAGGTTTAGCAGAACACTTTTGAAAAATATACATGAACAGTTTTGCCACATTGGAGTTGGACAAATGCTGAAAACTATTAGTCCGTTATATTCGGCTAAAAATTTAACAACTAATATCAAAAATGTTTGCGCTACATGTGAAATTTGTATTAAAAATAAATCAAGAGGACGAGACAAATTTGGACTTATGTCTCATTTGGGTCCGGCTACAAAACCTTTTGAAATTATGTCAATAGACACGATTGGAGGATTTGGAGGTTCGAGATCAACAAAAAAATATCTGCATTTGTTGGTAGACCACTTCACCAGATATGCGTATATACTAACATCCAAAACCCAAAGCGCAGATGATTTTATTAAACTACTCAAAAATGTAACAGAAACAAACAACATTGGTATGATACTTACTGATCAATACCCTGGAATTAATTCAAAAGAATTTAAGATTTTCTTGCAGAACAAGGGTATAAACATAGTTTTTACAGCAGTAAATACAGCTTTCTCGAATGGATTAAATGAAAGATTAAATCAAACATTAGTAAACAAGATAAGATGCAGAATAAACGAAAGAGGAGAAAAACGAGCTTGGGCCACAATAGCACAAGAATGTCTAAAAAAATACAATGAAACAAAACATTCAGTCACTGGTTTTTCCCCATCTTACCTTATGAATGGTACAGATGATAGAATTTTGCCAAAAGAACTTAAGCAAGAACTGCAAAGTGATTGGAATATAGATAAAGAGATAGCACTCGAAAATACTTTAAAATCGCACAACTACAATAAGAAAATATTTGACAAAAATCGAAGGTATCATAAATTTAATGTTGGAGACTTGGTGTATGTGGAAAATGGAAACAAGCTAAACAGAAGGAAATTAGATGAGCTGAAAATTGGACCCTATAAAATTACTGAGAAAATTTCAGACTCTATATACAGAATAGATGTCGGTCATAAAAAAGCAGAGTCGAACTTATTCCATATAACGAAACTTATTCCAGTCCCTATTATAGATGAAGAAGGAGAAGAAACGGAGGAGAGTTCACGATCCTGCGAAAATTTTATTGGAAAAATTTTCTATCCTTAGGGGGGGAGATGTAAAAAGTATTAATTATACTTTATTATTTTTCCTATTTGACCGCCGCCTACTCTATGGATGCGTGGCTGTCGATAATGTCACATATGTCATAAAAAATGTGAAATGTACGAAAGAAAACGTTTATTTAAAATAATTTATCAAATAGTAATATCAGTGATTAAGTTTACATGCTGATAGACGAATAGACATTTAATGTCGTTTATTTTCGTTTCAGATAAAGCAACGCATTATTTTTATTTGTCTATCTTATTAGTGGTAAAGAAATATCTTATATACATATCCGATATTGAGACTCTCGTTAAACAAGAAGTTATTCTGGCGTATTGCACATTTTATTCAACATTTAACCTGACGCAATATTACTTCGCGACAATAGAGGCGAAACGCCAACAGAATACCTAATTTAATCATTCGGCGACAAAATGTGGGTATAACTATGCTAATACAACTTTCTACATTTCCCAATAAAGGCACCATAAGTGATTTCCCAATTATAGCACGAAACACTAAAAAGAAAAAGTCGTAAATATATACAAAATTTACAAAACCGGTAAAACTCAAAACCTTGTCCATCGACGCCATTAAGAAAAAAAAAAAATTACAACAAAGCGCGCAATGGAACGTACGCATGCGTAGACATGTTAGGTTCTTTATAGAGGAAGAAAGTAGGTTCATATAAAATGGCATGCAACTCTGCGGCTCGCTTAGTTTAACCTTGAGAAGGACCGAGAAAGCACCGCGCGCGGTCCAAGATGGCTGCGAAAAGTTTAATTTTAATTCTGTTCGTAGTTTTTTGTAGGGTCGAAAGTGCAAGTTTACTTGAAAGATCCTATGATTTTGTTATGGGTTTGGGGAAGAATCTAGCACCTAGTTTTATGTCTATTTTGGACTGTTTAGGGGAAGATGATGCTTGGAATTGTGCGAAGCTTAAGGCGGGAAAAATTTTGGACTCTTGGGATGAAGAGGTTGATAAACAAAGGAGGAATTGGCAAGGTAAGGATGTTACAATAACTATTAAATACCTACCTAATTGTAAAAAAAAATCTAAAAAATAATAATAATAATGGTTATTCCGTTATACCTATATGATATATCGTGATAAAGTGTAATTTTATTATAATTATCAAAAAAAAAAAAAAAAGAATTGGGTTACGCATATATAAATTTTAAATCTTTTCGCATGCTCATAATCTGAACATTTTTATTCTGTATCACAAAGTTTGCAAAAACCAGTGGGTACCAACCTTCATCAATAAAAAATATTTCAAAAAGTACATCGGCCTGATACTTAAAAGACAGGGGCAACAAACCTTTTCCACATTAAAGTGATATTAATTAAAAAGAGCGCATAAATATGCGTATACCGCTTTCTTGACGGAAGCGTGCGCGCTGGAATTGAACCCCACCGCAGCGTAATGGCGCGACCGCATGCGGTATAGCTGTCATCCTACCCGATATAGGGGGCACAGTTGACATATTCAAAACAGTACGTGGCTAGTTTTACAATGTAGATATGCAAAGAAAATCATAGAACCTAGATCAGACATACTAACAATGTCATCTTACCCGATGTAGGGGTGAATTCCAAAAAAAAATACGTATTTAAGCATAGTTAAGGAGCTGTAATCAGTCCTCAGTTAATTGATTCTACTGTATTACGAAAATTAGAAAAAAAATATATATATATATTATAGGAACATTGTTACACAAATTGACTAAGCCCCACGGTAAGCTCAAGAAGGCTTGTTTTGTGGGTACTAAAACAACGATATATATAATATACAAATACTTAAATACATAGAAAACACCCATGACTCAGGAACAATTACCTGTGCTCATCACACAAATACATGCCCTTACCGGGATTCGAAGCCAGGACCATCGGCTTCATAGGCAGGGTCACTACCGACTAGGCCAGACCGGTCGTCAACCATTAAAACCATGAAAACCCAATTTCATGAATGGTTTTATATGGTGTTTATTATACTTAATTCATACACACGTGCATTTATAGCATACGCCAACAGTCATGCGTGTAACTTTAATAGAAACTGACAAAAAAATATGTTCGTTATATAACGGGAAGACTATATTGTATAATACGATGTGGCGCTACGAGCATATCATGGAATGAGTTAATTTGATCGTACTGCTAAATATTATGAGCACCGTGATCCAAACGAGAGCATACTAACGAGATAACTCTCACATAATCCAGTACGCACAATGCGTACGTTAACGATGTATTTAATTAAGTGAAGTACTTAATTTACGGGCCTAAGTCATCATTGTAAACATTTTGTATAAGTTTTAGTTTGATTTTTTAAAACGTAGGTACCTACTCTAATGATATCATTTTTTATAATAATTAATTTAGCTAGGCTTAGTGCAGTGAGTACAGTTCATTAGCGTATGATTAAATCGTAATATCCGCGTTTATATATCCTTCTAATAATATTTAAAAAGCGTGTGTAAAGTTTAATATAATTATAATAAAACTATCATACACTTGCCATGATGCAATTTCATATATCATTACTTTTTATGATGTAATTATTATTATACGTTGATTTTGTTATATTATGATTTAATCTAAATCGTAATTGATATAACTTCTTTTTTAATATATTTTTTAACTCGTATAAATACATATTTTATAATGGCTGTTGTTATATAATATTTTTATATTTCGTTGTGTTTTATAAATATAATCAACAAACATTATTTTTTTATGCGGGGTCGCAGTTCTAACCTAACCTAACACACTTTTTGCTAGATATGCGTTTGTGTAGGGTCACAGTTTTTATCTAACCTGAGTTAGGTAAGATTTATAGATAGAACTTTTATGTCAGTCCTTTTAATGTAATTATATAATGTCACTATTTAGAACAAATATGTTTTAGTGTGTGTAATAATTATTGCAGTGTATATTAGATGAAGTGTAAATATATCCTATAACCATTATAACAAGAATAATAAGTAATGATAAAAAATGTAGTGCACCCATTAAAAAAAATATGCGTTTATCTCCCGAATAATCATAGTAAAACGGAAACAGTCTTACTGTTTATAATATAGCCACTGCGAGCCAAACGAGAACGTACCATTAACGAGATAGCTGTCAACGAATCAAACCCGTATGCCACCGACCTCTAATTAATATCGCCCTAACGGGTCTGTTATAAGATAACATAAGATAATAGAGGATAATATTATACTTACCTAAAATTATTTGAGGGCTTGAAGATTTGGTTAGGCATGTTACCCATGGGTAAGTAATTCTTGTACAGTCAAAAGATTGAATTGGTGACCCATTTCGTACCTTTCACAGTGACAATAGCATGAGGCCTATAGTCACTTTCATGTTGTGTGTCACTGTGACAAAGTACGAAATGGGTTACAAATTAAATCTTTTGACTGTACTATTTGGTGACAAACAAGCTTACAGTCCTTATGTTAACAAACTAACTGTATCCTAGTAGAGGGATACGCGGCTCTTGGATGGTACAATTGTAGCTCTTTAAGCCACACGAAAATTTAATAATTGAGAGGTCTTACTTAGGCCACTGAAAACAACATTAGTGGCTTTTCGAGCTACACATTATTGCTGCGTTTGGCTCTTTTTCAGAAAAGTTTGCCGACTCCTGTCCTAGGACAGAGGTCGACAAACATAGGACGTAATATGTCCTAGGGCAGGGGTCGGAGAAATTTTCTGGAAAATCAACAATTATGTGCGCAGTGGTCTAAGAAATCTAAAGTGTATGTATCTGAAGGAGTGGCAATATGAGATGTGATCATTATCTTTTTCTAGTTCTTTAGAGAATTCCATAGTGTAGGCCATTCAGAAAACCTCGACAAAAGATTACATAGACATAATTAACTTTTATTATACTATTTATAGCACATCATTTTATATGATTAATCTAATTATTTCGTAATCTCTCACTTTTCAAGGCAACCATGATTTCATCAACAGTTTATATAATTATACACTTGTATCTTTTATTTATAAACAATGCAGAAAGAAGCGTTTATGACATTCTTGAACTAATAAGTTAAAATATGTTCTTTTACGGTGCGCAACGCAACAATGAGCCGCCGTTTTTATTTATATAGTTAAACACATAAAAATATTTTTTTTTAAACTTAAAAAAATACATGGCTAGTAATATACTGTCTTACACGTACAATTATCATGTCAAATTTCTCTCAATTACTAACATCACCACACGAAGCCGCATTGGCAATGTCACCATGACATGTTAAATGGCAATAAGAAACGAAAGTGGTTCCCAGGCCATAAACGAAATGACAATCTTTTTACGTAAATGTCGCGTACTGTCATTTAGACAAATATGAAAAGAGATAAAGCAGACGCTTTCCATATAGATTTTCGTACATTGGCAGTATTGACACGCCTACCGCGAAAACTGAAATTCCCTAACTGCGGGGATCATTATTTTTTACTCTCACTAAGACGTAATTAGAGTGACAGAGAAAAATGCCCGCAATTGACGAACTTCGATTTTTGCGATTTTGGTCCTGTTGCTACCTTTATTGCACCCGCGTATTTATATTGCTGTCCCGCTCATGATGCCGATTGTCAATGTCACTGTGCAAACTTGACAGCAATATAATTATACACCGAACATTCTCCTCACGTGTGAAACTCAACACTGATATTGGCGGTGAATTCGCCATTGTGCAAATTGGCAGGGAGTAAGAGCCAGATTAAAAAAATATATATAATTATACGCGTGCAATAGAGATAGCAACAGGTGAAAGGTATATGAAAAGCGTCTCAGCTTTATCAGAAAGTATTTGAAAGGGGTCGGATACCGGTATTTCCTTCGTACAATTAACCGTGACTATAAATACCCATTTTAAAATAAAAATAGAAAAATTTAAAATATTTCACAAAGGTATTCCAAAAATTTTAAACAGCGTGCACCTGTTAAAGACCCCTGTTTGATTATTGTGGCACTAGATCGATCTGTGTAAAATTGTCCTATATTATTTATTTATTATATACTACTACTTACGTATTTTAAAATGTTGGGGACCCAGATACGTGCATTAAGTGTGCATTGAAACAGTAAATTAATCAGTAAACAGAGCGTGCATAAAATACATAAACATAACGATAAACACGCTAATGTCCAAGTCAACAAGCATAACGGATACAATAGATTTTAAACTCATAATTTTTCGTTTCTCACATTAACTACAACAAAAAGTAATATTAACGAGCGAATATTTAATGAAACTTTATCGTTACGGTTACATTTTTGCATATGCATTAAACTTATACCTTTAAACGAGCAATTCTAGTATATATATATATCTACGACCGGTTTTGACGACCGGTCTGGCCTCGTGGGTAGTGACCCTGCCTATGAAGCCGATGGTCCCGGGTTTAAATCCTGGTAAGGGCATTTATTCGTGTGATGACTAGTGATGAGCATGGATATTTGTTCCTAAGTCATGGGTATTTTCTATGTATGGGTATTTAAGTATTTATAAATATTTATATATTATATATATCGTTGTCTAAGTACCCTCAACACAAGCCTTATTGAGTTTACTGTGGGACTTAGTCAATTTGTGTAATAATGTCCTATAATAATTTTTTTTTTATATCTCGGGTCTCTCGATCGGGATCTCGGAAACGGCTCTAACGATTTCGATAAAATATGCTATATGGGGTTTTTCGGGTGCAAAAAATCGAGCTAGCTGGGTCTGATCTCTGAGAAAACGAGAAAGCTCGGTCGCCCAGATATTATACATTATATGCTGGATGTTTGTAAATTGAACATATTTTAAGGCTATACATTTCTCGCTAACATTTCAAATACTTAATTAAAAACAGAGTGAGTGTAGCGTGTTTTATAAGAACACTAAAACGAAACTAGCCACAATAAATATAATAGAAAATAAGAAAACTTTCGTGAGACATAGACATAAATATTTTTAAACGGGTCACTTTACACGGGTCTTTTTAAGTCAAAGATTGCTCAACATGTTTCACTCCATAATGAGGATGTTTCCGTCCGCCAACGCGTGCTCCCGTTGAAGCTCCTCATTATGGAGTGAAAGATATATTTAATGTAGCATCACATCACACGGAAATGCTATTTTTAACCGGAAATTCCCAAGTTAATTGACCCAGACCGCGGCAAATTTTCTAATCCCCAAATGCTAAAAAAGTGGCAAAATATCCATTGTTCTTAATTCAAACGTCAACGGATTCCGATTTTAGATAAATATCATAGTTGACATGATCGAAATAAATCTCACGATCGATATATCGATAACATTGAAAATTGGAATAAAAATAATCTTTAATTCTCAGGCGCTAGTAACCTTTAAATTAATAGGAATTAGATTAATGGGGAAACAAAAGATAATCTGATTCCGGATTTCCAGGGCACATCGCACGGGTATTTTATTTTTTGCAAGATTTTTTTTTAACTTACCCTGTTAGTTGTATGTTTGTGTGGGTCAAATCTTGAAAGTTAAATTTGTCCCACTTCCCGGTTCCCGATTAAGCTGAAATTTTGCATACATATCAAAGTCGATTTTTATTGAAGAGTACAGATATTTGTTCTCGAGTCATGGATGTTTTGTATGTAATTATAAATATTTATATATTATATATACCGTTGTCTAAGTACCCTCAACACAAGCCTTATTGAGCTTACTGTGGGACTTAGTCAATTAGTGTAACAATGTCCTATAATATTTATTTATTTATTTATACACAGAATACATTCATGACTCTAGAACAAATATCTATGATCATCACACAAATAAATTCCCTTACCGGGATTCGAAACCAGGACCATCGGCTTCATAGGCAGGGTCACTACTCACTACGCCAGACCAGACTCTTTTTAGGGTTCCGTAGCCAAATGGCATAAAACGGAACCCTTATAGTTTCGCCATGTCCGTCTGTCTGTCTGTCTGTCTGTCTGTCTGTCTGTCTGTCTGTCTGTCTGTCTGTCTGTCTGTCCGAGGCTTTGCTCCGTGGTCGTTAGTGCTAGAAAGCTGAAATTTGGCATGGATATATAAATCAATAAAGCCGACAAAGTCGTACAATAAAATCTAAAAATTTAATTTTTTTTTGGGTACCTCCCCTACACGTAAAGTGGGGGTGAATTTTTTTTTTCGCTTCAACCCTAGAGTGTGGGGTATCGTTGGAAAGGTCTTTCAAAACTAATAGGGGTTTTCAAGAAACATTTTTTGATAAAGTGAATATATTCGGAGATAATCGCTCCGAAAGAAAAAAAAATGTGTCCCCCCCCCCTCTAACTTTTGAACCATAGGTCCAAAAAATATGAAAAAAATCGTGGAAGTAGAGCTTAAGAAAGACATTAAATGAAAACTATAGCGGACATGATCAGTTTAGCTGTTTTTGAGTTATCGCAAAAAGTTTTCCCTTCATAGTAAAAAGACTTTAATTAGGTACTGATTATGCAAATTTGCCTATTTGTTTAACTCGGGTGAAAGGTACCATTTACTACACTTTAAGCTCCAGTTTAGCTTATTGTGACGGGAGAGTAACTACGGAACCCTACACTGAGCGTGGCCCGACATGCTCTTGGCCGGTTATTTTTTATAGAAGACAGATACAAGCGTGAGAGAGTGGTCAGAAACAAGACAGCAAAAAGAATTTGGACCCAATTTCTAAAAATTCGAAATATTATCTGTTTTTCTATTCAAAAGTGTAATTTAAACGCGAAATCAATCAAAATGGTCATATTGCACTTTCACCCACAAAACTGGTTTCGTTTTGGTCAAAACTTGACTTATGGTAGACCTCGTGACCGAGATGTAAAAATTCGGTGAAATTTGCATTTTTGGAAAGCTAACTTATCATTGGTTTTAGGGAAGATCGGTCTTAAGAGAAAATTAATTACTTTCTTTAGGAGGTCGCAACCGTGGGCGTATCTAATACCTTGTGTGCTACATCAACATGTGTTTGTTCAAAGTAATACCTACCAATGTGTATATGTAATCAATTTCTGTATCTGTTTTTTATGTAGTGTGCAATAAAGAATTTTATTATTATTATTATTACATATATGGATTAGTGATCCTGTAAAAAATCCTGTTTTCATACAAATCGCATCAAAATTGGCACCCACTTAAGAGGAAACATTTTGTCATACAAACCTCGATATTTTCCACTCCGGGTTTTTGGCCGTAGATGAATATTTTTTGTCTGCTATCTGTATATTTTGCTAGAACTAGGTTACTTCAAACAGGAAAGAAACAAGATGCGACATGCAGGTTCTGCCAGGACACAGAGGAGACTGCAATGCACATTCTCTATTCCTGTGGACCACTAATGACAAAAAGAAGTACCCACTTAGGGCGGCACGTATTGCAACCCTATGAGATACAGAACATTACGGCCCTGGAATTTCCTGGATTCAACGGGCAATAGTAATGAACTTTAAAGGGCTGTCATAATAGATTACTGCCTGGTCAACGTGGCACTCAAAGGCCCACAAACTCCAATAATAATAATACTTCAAACAGCGCTAAAATCGGCCAAAAAATGCGCCGTAAACAGAAACCTAGCATACAAAATCGGCATCAATAAACGCAAAAATCAAAACGGCCAGACGCACATAATTTCTTTCTCATTTCGTTCCCAAATTACCTTCTTTTCTTAAGGTAAGGACTTATATAACATGGCAATATATTATTGACCTGCAAATTTACGTAAAATTATACAATACCAACAACATATAAAAAACTTGAAATCAAACATTTTTTTTTTGCTCTCAACATAACAGCGTAAGCAAAATCATATCATAATCTCGTATTTCCTTTTTTTTATACTATGTAGGTATGAAACAAGCATACGGCCCGCCTGGTGGTAAGAAGTATCCGTAGCCTATGTACGCCTGCAACTCCAGAAGAGTTACATGCGCGTTGCGCGTAACATTCCGCACCCTCGTTGAGCTCTGGCAACCTTACCTACCGGCAGGAACACAACACTATGAGGTTTTCTGTAAGGTGGAGGTACTTCCCCAGTTGGGCTCTGCTCTAGATCTGGAATGACAAAGCGAGATGACATTCACAATGCCCATACCTCTCTTTTAGAGTAGTATAAGGACATACGTGAGTCCAATTTCGGTCGAACGGGTTCTGCCAATAACAATAGAATAAAAACGAAATACTACAAAGTAACACAATAAACTAGAAAACACACAAAAACTCCTAAACCATGCGTTCCCATATTAAAAATCGATATACGAATAATACGAAACATTAGCAATATGGAATAATTGAAACTATTGAAAGTATGTCCGTGGGAATGAGTTTTCACTTTCACTATATTGTTAGTATGGGAGCCTGGTATTAGGTTTCTATTGAATGGCTAATGTTATTCAGGCGCAGTAAGTTCGTGATCTTCTCTTACTCTCACTGAGCGTGAAAGAGATGGATGACTGGCTGTACGCGCCCGAGAGCGAGGATATCATGTTTTTTAATTTTAATTATTTATATGTCTTAAATAAAAAAAGTAATCGATAAATTCCCTTAAACACGATATTACCGACATTTTAGACCTATGTTCGTGATTTTTTTTTCTATCGAACGAAAGTCAAGTACTCAGGATTCGAATCGATAGTCTTTCAGAAGAGAAGAGAAAAACCTAAAGATTGCTAATTACATTTTTGGCAGCCATATTGGGATCTAAAAAACGCGCTACGAATTCATTATGTTATTTTCCTACTCCTCTACTGTTATCTGTCATTTATGCATTCATTAACACGAATATAAGAACATACATAAAAGATTTCAAGAAAAGTCTATATTGTCTATTCCTCATAAAAGCTCTTGTGCTTTTATAAGCTATAATGTTACTGCGATTAATGGCTACCAACCTAACAAAACCAAAACGAATACAGTTTTAAACTAAATATTCATTTGGTTGCATAGTAAAAATAATTACTTCATAAGTCAGAAACACGCATGTGACACCCGTAATATAGCAACACCCATAGAGTACGAAGACCGCTTAGCGTTGCTTGTTAGTCTCCGTAGGCTACGGTGGCCAAAATTGAGAAAAAACTGTCCAAAAACTTAATTTAGCAAGTAGCAAGTACCAGGGCCTCATGAGTTACGAGAAGGTGTCGCCGACCGGCCGGCCGCGGCCCGGGGCGGGCCGGCCGCGTAACAATGTATGCTCGCGCGTCTTGGCTATATACTTTTGCTGTAATTTGTTTACCTAAATTAAGATTTATTTTTGTTGACTCGTAGGAAAAATATTGTATGCAACGTTGTATAAGTAGGTCAAAAAATTCTCGTGGCGTATTCCTTTACAATGTTCGCCTACGCCTTCGGCTCCGGCTCACATTGTAACTCACGCCACTCGCCTTTTTTGACCCTTCTTATACAACTGTTGCATAAAATACTATATTACTATAGAGAAACCATACCAAATAATAAAATTGTCGCAATCGCAATCTATACCACGCGACCAAAACGACGTAAGCGCCGTGAAATTCATGGCGTTTACCCATTTAGGTCGCGAGATTCACGCTCCGCTTCTATGGTTTTTTGTTAAAACAACAACTCGTGGCGCAAAATACTAGTTCTCTGTGCCGGTATCATACGTAGTTATAAAGTTCAATGTACGACTTTTCAAGAACTCCGATCTCTGAACTTACTGCATCTTAAAGCTAGTTCGTAGGCTGATCGACAGATAGGCTAAGTGGTTACATTTTATTAAGCATTTTACCCACGACGGACGGAATGACGGATACGTTTTATGCATTAATATGAGAGGCAGTTTGTGAAATTAATAACCTCCAAATCAGATAGATGCGCTTCTCTGAAATGGATTAGTAAAAATACAAAATGTTTTTTTTTCGCTTTAATTGAATAGTGTGGGGTATCGTTCGAGAGGTCTTTTAAAACGAAGGTAGGATCTCTAACTCTTGAACCATGGGTCCAAAAAATATGGAACAAACGCGTAACAAAAGCTTAGCAAATACTTTAAAGGAAAACTATAAGAAACATGATCGGTCCAGCCATTTTTGAGTTATTGAAAAAGTCTTCTTAGTAAAAATACGTACAAAGCGCTACGAAGGTACTCCCTTATGCTTGTAATGTACATGATACTTACTAATACCCCCCCCCCCCCCCCCCCCGTTAGCCTAATCTGACAGAATGGTAACTACGGAACCATACTCCAGAGCTCAACGAGGGGGGTGGGGTTAGGGTCGGCAACTCCTCTGCAGGGCATGTAACTTCTCTGGAGTTGCATACATAGGCTACGGCTTAAGCAGTCTTAACATCAGGCAGGCCGTATGCATGTTTGCCACCGACGTAGTATATAAAAAAAATACTCGGAGCCTGGCCCGACATGCTCTTGGCCGATTTTATTGTTCGAAATGTAGTACATACTTATTTCGGGTATGTTGTTAAGAAACTAAATTGAAAATATTGCAATGATGGGATGCAAGATTAATATAAACTCCGTATTACAACACTATTAATTACTTTTTATGAAAAATAAACAGGGAAGCGCCGGTGGCCTAGCGGTAAGGGCGTGCGACTTTCAATCCGGAGGTCGCGGGTTCAAACCCCGGCTCGTACCAATGAGTTTTTCGGAACTTATGGGCGAAATATCATTCAATACTCGTATTTACCAGTCGCTTTTCAGTGAAGGAAAACATCGTGAGGAAACCAGACTAATCCCAATAAGGCCTAGTTTCTCTGGGTTGGAACGTCAGATATGTATGCCATTTCTGGGGATTAGTTATCAAGCGGACCCCAGGCTCCCATGAGCCGTGGCAAAAAATCCAGGAAACGCGAGGAAGAAGAGAAAGAAACAGAAAAAAAAATAATTAACGGAAAAAACATGTGATGATGTCGCCTATTTTTCACCTCTGGTTTCATGTATTACGTGCGTTCTTTAGTAAATCATTTTGAGGTTATGCAATAAGGTGGATTTGAGTTGTATATTTCTCTAACCAGAGATTTTTTGTTACAGCGGCGGCAGACGCTGAAGCCGGTTCCACCGGCAGGTCCATGGAAGAACTGCCCTCCAAACTTGGAAAGGAGGTGGAGGATTCCCTCACCTCCTTAGCGGATATTGTGCAACATGGTGTGGCCAGGTAAAATAAAATAATATTGGATACTATTGATGACCGGTCTAGCCTCGTGACCCATGTTATAATACAGGATGGAATTCCGAATGTGATACAAAACCATAAATTATAAAACGCGGTACTTTTACAATTAATAAGTAATGTTTTAAAATGAAAAATTATAGGTATTTATATTTTACATCATGACTTATTTATTCACAAACATTGCATCGCCTGAAGTTCCGTTTCAAATATTATTTAACCGTCAATCTGTTATATGGTTGTCATTACATTATTCAAATCCAGAATTTAAGTTACTAACAATTTATATTCATGGTAGATAAATACAGAGGTAATTACAATACAAATACTAAATTAAATTAATAATCAGCTTAAATCTAAAATAGGCTCTGGAGGTATTATACCAAAGATGCTAGAGGCATATCCTCGTTGTATCGCAATACTGATACGTTGTGCGAGAAAGCCGCCAGCTCTTCGATCACCAACCAGACGTTTCGCGATTTCTGCAAAAAACCTTTTGCGCGCTGGGACGCGCTGGATCAATTTAAGTTATTAAAAAATATTTTACTTCAGTATGGCATTTTAATGACGGTAGTAGATTCAGTGGGATATAGGTAGGAAGTAGGGTCCGACCGAAACCGGATTATTTGCTAGACTGAAACCGATGGTTTGGTTTTGCTCTAATTTTGACAAAATCTTCAATTTCAGTAAATATTAACTAAATATCCTGTTTGTATTAATATTTATAATATGACCATGTTTATAAATCATGAGTTTTAGATATTATAACGATACATTATTATTTTATTCTGATTTTACTGCAATTTTTAGTAATTCAATTATATTTTTTACCATGAGTAGTAGTAAGTAGGTACTTCCCCCGTACCTGTAACTATGAGAACATTTCTCTAAGATTTCTTACATTTTCATTAAACATTTCCTACAGAAAATACCCAATTAATTAAAAGACCACTGATTACGAAAACCACAGCAACCACCTGATTCAAAAAGATCCTATCATTAGAGCTCTTCGCTTCGCTTAAGATTATTTATACCTGAGTGGACTAATAGCGTCAAACGCTACGCATGTAGAGCATAATTACTCCGAGTTTCTCTCGCCCACATATACACATATACATCCTGCTTTCTTTGGTATAAACATAATATGTCGAAAAGCCTGATCATAGGCTTGCTCTGGGTTCTGTTGTGAAAAGTAGCAGCTGCTATATTGCTTTGGAGCGAATCGAATAGATGCCAGTAGTTGGAATTGGTGACTATATCTCTTAACAACACTATATGTATGTAGGTCATATGGACCAAAAACTATGGGGCCAATCCTGAATATGCAAAAAAATATGTGATGTCTCAGAAACCCCATATATATATTGAATAATCCCATGTACTCCGTTAAGGAATTTACGGATTTCACTTTTACTTAAAATAACTAACTGATAATTTTGTTTTCCGCTTACTGCTCCTAGACTAGCTACTTATTATTATTAAGGTAGGGCACTCAAGGTCTATTAACACATTACTTATGTTTACATTATTTTTTGTACAAGACTGTTTGTTGCCTAAATAAATAAAATAAATAAATAAAATAAATAAATAAAATAAAATTAATTATACTGACATATATTTTTTTTTTTTTGGAAAAAGTTATATTTATATTTCTTGTAAATTTTCTCCTGACGATCCTTTTTAGGAGATAGAATATTATATTATTTTATGGTTTTATGGAATTCGTACACGTAAATTTCTAGTTTACGACGATCGTGATACGAATACTTATAAGTTTGGCTTAGGTATTGAAATTTATTTCATGAAATAAAATAATCTAATCTAATCATACATTTATGTGAATCATAAGTCGAATGTTTTCTATGTAACAGCAGATTCTTTTCGACATTTTGGGGTTGCCTTCATAGTAAAAGTACTATAGGTACCAGGCGAATATAAATATACATACATACATACATATACTCACGCCTATTTCCCGGAGGGGTAGGCAGAGACCACGGATTTCCACTTGCTACGATCCTGACATACTTATAAATAAACACCTACCTATATATTATATGTATAAATATACTTGTATATAAATACATGGATAACATCCATAACACTGTAACAAAATTCGTGATAGAAACACAAATAAATGCCCTTACCGAGATTGGAACCCGGAACCTCCTGCTTCGTAGGCAGGGTCACTACCAATCAGGCAAGACATAGTTCGCTGTAGAATTTAGTCGAAAAAAAAACAGGCTTTGTCTTAATTACTGCGCGATGAGTCACCCTGTATTAGACATGTGTTGTTAACGAGTGAGTGATTTACATGAACTATATCTTTTGATTGAACTCACTGAAGATTTAACTCGCTCAGTAACTCATCTATCTCAGTGTTACTTGCTCGCTCTATCCCACTCATGATTCGAATGAACCGGCCCAGCCAAATTAGTAAACCGGTGCGAATTCGGAGCAGTTTGGGAGAAATCGGAGGGTGTCGGGAAAACATGGCGGGATCGTATCGCGTGATTCGCCATCTTGGTCGCACTTATGGCTGTGTTTATCTGATTGATTGACATCTCTCTCTAATCACTCGTGAACAAATAGTCTACAGATCCACTGAGCGCAATGAGTGATGAATATCTCCGCGAGCGAAAGATATGAATCAATATTTTCAACTCATTGAAGTGTTTTGCGCATCTTTACCCTGTATGTCATTCAACACCTAATTTTCCTCACGTTCAACAAATACTTGCGCATGTCCATCGGAAACGAAATCTGACACCGTCACTGGAGAAATTTGCTTTTCTACTCAAACAATGATGTTTGGTTAGCGCATTATCTCGATTTTATTAAGTCGGTTAGTTTTATAAGTAGTTTGACCTGAGAGATGCCACGGTCCGGGCTGTCAGTACCGCTGCTTTCTGGGCATCCACTGTTTAGGGGAACCTCGACACGAGAGAAGAAGAAGATGGGAATTGTACCGTTTAAATTAATCTATAACATATAAAATATCTGTTTAGCCTCTTTATTTTTTTTTATACCACGACGATGGCAAACAAGCATACGGCCAGCCTGATGGTAAGCAGTCACCATAGCCTATGGACGCCTGCAACACCAGAGGTATTTCATGCGCGTTGCCGACCCTTTAAAAACCTGTACACTCCTTTTTTGAAGAACCCCATACTGTAGCCCCTCGGGAAAACCTCGGCAGGAAGCTCATTCCACAGCCGAAGCGTTCGCGGCAGAAATTCCTCTTAAACCGCACAGTACGCGACCATTTAGGTTCTAGAGTGTGAGGATGAACACCCTGCCGACGGCGAGCGGTGCGGTGATAGAAAGCGGCCGTTGGCATCATGTCAAACAATTCTTCAGAGAACAGCCCCTTGTACAAGCGATAGAACACACACAAGGAGGCAAAGTCTCTCCTTAGACTTAAAGGTTCAATACCGCTTGTGAGTTTGGGATCGTCGACGATTCGTACAGCGCGCCTTTGGACTGAGTCAAGTCTGAGTCTTCTGATGTCGGTCGGTTAAGATGCTCTGAAAAGCACCTATATCCAATCTAGGTATTTACCTTAAGGGCAGTTAATAACGCTTATCTATCGCTTTCATTCTGTGAACACAACACTCGTTCTTATAATTTAAAAAATACAATTATATTAAACTAAGGGGCAGAGCTATGGTTAATATACATATCTTCATCAAACTATTTATGTAAAAATATTTTCCATAACATTGACATTAATACAATGATGGTCTTAGTGCCGTGAGGGATTAGGTCTCTCTTTCCGTATTTACTTACGTCTTAGTTTGTGAGGCAGTTATCCAGAGAGGAAAATGGGGACTACATTTGTACGAAGCTATCCACTAGCCTTAACACGTCAACACAATAAAACCTTGTAAAATATCTATGTCTAAATACATATTAGTAGCAAAACGCTCGAGATACTCGTATAGAATAGACACAAACAAGACAAATTACATAATATAACAAAAGCAAAGAACATATAAAGTGCCACGAAATGGCCTCATCTCAGCATTTTGCTGGTGGCTTCCAGCTCTGATCTTCCGATTATTTATTTATCGTATGGCTTCGTTACATGTCACTGGATATAAAGTGGTAGAGAGTATAAATTATAGTAAGTAACAACTTAAAATTTAAAATTTCGCCCTACTCAGGTAACCCACCGCTTCTTCAGCCAGGATATTGAAGTCGTTCACTTGGCCCATGTATTTTGTGAGGGGACATTCCATTACTATGTGATCGATGGTCTGGTCTGGATGCCCACACTCGCAGGCAGGAGAGGCGCTCCAGCCCCATTTATGCCAGTGGTGTGCGCAGTTACCAATTCCGGTTCTAAGGCGGTTAAGGGCTGACCATACACAACGGGGTTCTTTGAAGCCGGTAGGAGGTGTTTGAGGTGTGAGAGGGATAAGAGGGTTTGTTTGGTCCTTGTGGTGCTCCCATTCCATTGCCACGCTGATCTTCCGATGAGACCATCAAGTGAGAAATATCACGAAAGTATAACACAAAAGAGTCTAAATTGAAAACAAACTAACTGCTGTAAATCAACACTTACTACGCCTAATTTGCATGTTTACCATAGTAAAAAGCGAAAGTCACACATTACACACATATTTGTTTATCAAAGTATCGAACTAGCGAACATGACGCATTTCGTTCACTTTCACCGTCCGAGTCTGAACACTCCGAACACGAATTATGAGGGAACCGGTCCGCAGGTGTCAGAGAAGGTCGTGTTTAGTGGATCATGTCAATGATATGTTTAATGCTGGTTCTGATTTTGATGTGGGAAACTTCTTCGTCTAATATGTGAACTGGGTTTTTAGGTATTTATGAATAATTGTATAATTTTGACATCTGAGTGTAAATTTATTCGATAGCGAAACGTGACGTACGCGTTTGCGTTAAGTCTCATTTTGTATGGGATTTAGAAACAGCGCGCCAAGCGGGACGTTTTGGAAACTCAAAATCCCATACGTCACTATGCCTGTGACTTTCGCACTTACATACTTATTAGAAGGTGACAGGCATGGTGACAAATGATAAAGAGCCAACCATGCTGCCACTGCAGGTGATGTTTTCTATAGATAACGAAGTCTCGGGCGCCTCAGCCCGGCCAGAACCGTTTTAATGTGAGTCATTAGCTTCTCAACGTGATTTTCTGCAAATTTTCCCTATTATTCCCACAGAGCCATGTCAAGAAAACATCACGAGGGCGGCGGCATCGACAGCATAACCATCTCCACCGGTGGGCAAGACAAAAAGAAAATGAAAAAGAAGAAACAAAAGCCCCCAAAGATCCACCTAGTCCACCCCATGATGATGCAGGAGATGGAAAAGCCCACAGGTCGGGCGTTCGGGGCGGACCCAGTCCTGGGTCATCGGGGAGAATGCAACGAGGAAGGGCAGGGGGATGATGGAAGATTTCTGAGCATGGGAGATAAGGCGTTGGATGCTGTGGCCGAGCATGCCGTGAAGAGTGATGAGGCTGAAGATGGAATTGCGGATAAGAGTGGAGTTGAAGGTTGGTGGTGGTTGCATGACTTTACATTTTAAAGGCTTAGAATAAAAAAAAGTTGAAAAATTACTGTCTTGGGTGAGATTTGAACTCACGGCAACTGGAGCCGTTGCCCAGTGCTCTACCATCTGAGGTACCAAGACCTCATCCAGAGCCAGCGAATCTCTCCACCATATGGGCCTATTGGGAGGCCCTAGCGACATCTACCATAATTTATCCACTTTTTAATTTATTCTAAGCTTAAGAGCATCTGATCTGATCTGATTCTGCTTGTTAAACAAATTAAATGTATATTCTGACATTCGTGGAACAATTTTGTCAAAGGGGTAGTAGCATATGATAGTTTCCAGTTAACTTTTATTTTATTTTTAAGTACAAGATTTCCATAACAGCCAAATATACAAATACAAATACAAATAATTTTATTGAAAACAGTATAAGTACAGTGTTAGCACTTAAAGACTAAGGATTAAGGATAAGGAAAAGTTTACAAATGCCTGAACTAGGAGTTCCTGTGTTTCAGGCAGAATAGGACCACATTAATTAATTTGTAATTATTCACTTAATTATAATTATAAATAGTACACAATAAAAATCTGGTAGGGAGATAACCTTAACAAAATAACTTATTTAAGTATTCTATATCAAAGTACAGTAAGAAATCATTTTACGACTATTAGTAAGTTCTCTGTATCATCGTATGTCATTTTTTGAAGGGCGCGTCGTAGAATATTCTTACAACCAGCATAGCTAAGTGGGTATAAGTCTAGTTTTGAATTTAACCTGTTGTACAAATAAGGGCCCAAAAAGACAAAAAATCTAGATGAAAATACGTGTTTTCTTTGTACGGTTTGTATACATATAATATCTTTACGCCTTTTGTTACTATATGCAGTGTTGAAAGGAATTTTGGTGTGCTGCTTAAGTGTTGTGCTTAATATAAATAGTTAATATAAATATGCTCTCAAAAACAGTATTCAAATTCAAATTGGCTGTAGTTTGACCGAAATTCGTAAAATAATTCACTTTGTGATTGCAAAGTTTCTACAGGGTTAGTTTGGGTCTACGTACTCTACGTAGACTGACAATTTATAAGGGACATGTTAAAATATTGAAAAATTTTGCTGTGTATTATAAAACACATATAAATTATATATGATTTAATAAGTATATTGAGTACTTCTTAACTTGATGATTATTCTTTAGCTAATATTTAAGACTGACGAGGCTACGCTAGAAAGGTCTGGGACTGGGGCGAGGCTGCCGACACTTTGTTTCATATGACGGATGATCGGCCATTGGATACTTTCTATAGGAAAATAAATATCGGACGCCTCAGCCTGGATTCGGATAGTGTGAGCTATCCATTAATATTAAAGGATAATTGACAAGGAAATGCCATCGGGTTATGTGTTGACGTCATAACCATAATGAAAAAAAAAATGTTTATTGCCAAAACTACAAAAAATACACAAAAGGAAAAAAATACATTTCATTGCTCAATAACTTACACAAAATACATTTACATCATAGAAGTATGTGATTTTGTGGTATAGGCAATGGGTACTAGTCTCAACTTTTTGGTAGATAAATGTGTATACCCTGCAATTGATCATTCATATCAAAGATTAAGATTTACCTAAGCTACAACACATTACAATTGGGATCCCTAACTAATAGTTAAGTATAATTTCAGGAACAAAACAACATTGAACAATACTGGTAAATACATTGAAAATGTAATTGAATGCACGTATGAATACATCTTGACTTGCATAACTTGCATTGCATGTAATATGCAGTAAGGATGAAATATGCATTTATTGCATGTAATGAATATTCTTCTATATTAATAACTATGAGTGCACGAAATTCTTAATGCCCGTAAGGCCCGTCCTTAGATATATGTCAATGGGTTTGACTTATTTTCTAAAGTTTTTTTTAAACTAATTATAAAGGAAAAATCGAAAACACATTAATAATTTTATATACAGCTAATTTTGTCTTATAAGGAATTGTATGTTGTATAAATATCAAGCAAAATAAGAAAGCATCTACTTAGTGAAATCTTGTTCATTTTAAAAGCATTTTAAATTCGCATGAGCATGCATTTTATCATTTAACTGCATTTATAACGTTAAATTTTAACGATTTTCTTATTCAAATTGCTACCGGACTTTTACGATTATGAAATGTATAATTATTCACGAGAATATTCTTAACTATGAATAAATTACTTATTGATTTTCACTTCCGTGTATAGAAGCTATATTCTAGCCATCCTAGATTTTTTAAAGATATACTTATGCAAAACGAGCATCATAAAATTAATATACGACCAATAGAGGCAAAAACAATTCATTATACATATTTGTGATATTTATGAACCGACTTCAATTCCAAGAAGGATGGGGCTCTGAATTCGACTGTAGCTATTTTTAAACGACTTCAAGATTTCAAAAGGAGCAGGTTCTCAATGCAGTCTGTGTTATCATTAAATATAAGGAACTTGGTATTTCCTTATCTGTGGTTCGTCTTCTATAATATTCTTATAATTTTAGAGCAAAGAGGCAAAAAGAAGAAGAAGAAGAAGGCCATCCTGAAGCTGCTGATTCTCGGAGCCGTGCTGAAAGCCAAGATCGGGACACTGCTGCAAATTCTGTCATTCAAGCTGCAGGTAAATTACTTTTTTTCTATACTCAAAATTTAACTCTTTAGCCGCTGAAGACGTCAGTCAAATATTAACTTTGCATGCCGACAAAGTTCCCGATGAGTCAATGACGAGCCGCATACGAGTATGATAGGCGTGGCGTTCAAGGGGATTGATGGCTTCTTTACACGATGGCCCAGCGTAGGCCAGTCCTAGGGACGCATTTATGCGTTAGAGGGATCAAGTGATATTGCTATCTCATTTCACCGCATAGCTGCGTCCCTTACACTGGCCTACGATGGGCAATCATGTAGAGGACCCATTACATATTTCGAACACTCATAGAAAAAAAAACATAATTTAGCTTCGTTTATCGCTATCGGACACGCTTGACACGCTCCTGTATGCTACATAGTCTAACGCTGCTAACAAAACGATTAGTGATAGTGACGTCACGGTCACTGAGAGTCCATCTTGAAGCACCTTTGAAAAACAACAAAAAATTGCGTTTATGTATATAGTTGATATAAAATCTTCTTTTGAATAAAATGTCGAATCCAATTTATTCCTTTTGGTAAGTTAAAAAAAAAAAACCTTAAATTGCGTTTAAGGTAAGCTTCAGGTCCTGTATTTTTTATCATTTCTATATATTATTTTAATTTCCACATTATTGTAATGAATTGCATATTTGCTATCTATTTTACCAGAATTTGTTATAACTACCGTTGGACTATTAGTAATGTCATCCTACCCATTCCGTACGTCGCCGTAGACGTCGATTACCAGGAAGTCTTCTTCGTTAAGAGGAAATATTAGTTGAGCCCCTTTTCAGATTTAATACATTTAAATCAATGTTTCTAAGTTGTTAAATCAGTGTAAAGTAAATCAAAAATGTGCGATAAAGACAACTGCAACTCTGTCCAAAAATCCGACGTAAAATTCTCAGAAATCGAGGATTCATTCCCGATGTTTTCCTCCTCCAAAACCTAACCAATCGTAATGAAATTTTGGGAATGGAATGAAAAATAAATTATCTGTGTCTGACCGTTTTGATTTTTGCATTTATTGTTGCCGATATTGTATGCTAGGCGTCTGTTTACGGCGCATCTATTTGACCGTTTTTAGCGCTGTCTGAAGTAACCTAGTTCTTATCAAAAAAAGCTAAATGTACAGACACAGGTACTGGTAATATGGAACTCGTATATAATAATCATCTAGGGCCAAAATCCAGACAGAGAAATGTCGAGAACGTTTTATGGAAAAATTACATACAACTAATGTTTCCTCTTAATGCACGCATGGTCACACATGAATGTGGATGAACGGCAGGCGATGAGTTTATGGACATAAGTAGTAAAATTACTGGACTGTACCACAGATCATATAATACTGTACAAGCCAAACCACAGATCATATAATACGCCAAACCAAGTAATATCGTTTTATACTACAAGTACAGGGAGCAATCTAAGCACTTACAAAAATATAAATATGCAAATTATTTTTTTACGGAACCCTCGTTGGGAGAGTCTAACTGGAAATTGACCGTTTTTTTTACTTTTTACTAGTTTTGTAACACATATTTTTCCTTGTAGGTTAAATTCTTCATCCTCGCGCTGATCGGTCTTGGCATCAACCTGGCGCGGTTCTGGATCGACGTGAAGAAACAGCATCAACCCCCGCAGAAGGTGAGTGTTCATCATGATACCTTACCAATAAGATGAATGTGGACTAGCGCTACTGTGTACAAACGTAGTCCCCATTTTTCTCTTTCGATTTTGACCAAAAAAATCACTAATTAATGTATGTGACTTATTTTTTATTTATTTATTTAGAACACAAACAGTCACATATACAAATGGATTTGAAGTACAATGTAGAGTACTTAACATACTTAAGAATCATAGACCTGGAGGTTCATTATTAAGTACATAATTACATAATATAATGTTTTGTTATTGTAAACTGACAGGTGAAATTTAAATATGTTAACTCTAATCAATAATAGGTAGTACCTATTTTATACATTCGTAATACAATAGAGAGCTTTACTGTCCAGTCCCGTGTTTAGGCCAAAAAAACTTATTGGGTGACCTAATGAGGGTATGAGATAATGAGGGACCTAACGAGATTGAAAAGCTTGATTATATAACTACTGTATACACTACCTTTTCTACGGGTCATTTAAAATAATACTATTTCTATTATAAAAACTAAATAATTAAAGAAAATTAAGTATCTAAATAGTACAAAATACATCAACGCGTGCATAATATATGAATATTACTCATGAAATAGTCGCGCGTTGGTGTCCTTTCCCACGTCATTAGTCAATTTCATTATAGTTGTCTACATCGTTTGCTTATGAATAATATAGTTCAGTTGGGAGCCCATACATGAAAAGTGCGCAATTACAGTTTGGTATACGAAATCATAATTCAAGTCGACGAGTAGAAAAAACACAATACTCTTTATTTTGACCTTAATAAATAAACGATTATCACAACTTAAAAGTAAAGGTATGATAATTGGTGATGACGACCAGTTTGGCCTAGTGGATAGTGATCCTGCCTACGAAGCCGATAGTCCCCTGGTTCAAATCCTGGTAAGGACATTTATTCCTGTGATGAGCATGGATATTTGTTCCTGAGTCATGGGTGTTTTCTATCTATTTAAGTATTTATAAATATTTATATAGTTGTCTAACAAGGAAGGGTACCCAACTGTCCGACTCCGATTTGATTCATTTTGATATATGTTATAGAGTAGTCTAAAATAACGGACACGTATTTTTTTAGCTGCCCAAACTCAACCTGTTAGGAGAAAATGGCCTTCAAAGTACTAAAAAGTTACTAAATCTTCTAACTCCTATAGAAAGTGATGCTCAAGCAACTTGCTAGTTAATGGCTGGTTTGAGTATATGTTTGAAAGCAGCAAAAAATAATGAGCACGTGTTTTGTTATATCGGCTAAAACTCATTTTTTCCTAAAAAAATCGACATTCAAAGTTTTATTATATTTTATTTATTTATTTAATAATAAAGTAAATATTGTAATATTACATTTGTACGAATTATTGTACCGTTTATGCTCAAATAAACATTAAAACAGGTAAAGTAAGCCCTAAATGGCTGACCTATTAGCTATGTGCGAAGTTGGTGCTGGGGCAAATACAAGCAACACCAACGCACGACTCGGTGAAAATATTAACTTTTGTGGGACATCTTCATACTATTTGGCAGCCGCCATCTTAAAATAAGCAATATGTCCCACACCAACTAGGGCGGCGCCATAGTCATGCACGGAACAAACAAATAGAAATTGTTTATTGACCTACACTACTTTACTCGCATGAAAGAACATACATATAATTTCAATCCATCGAATGTTCTAGTAGAAACTTCACAATCCATAGATAATATATACAATTGAGTTATTTTAATGTATGTGCTTAAAGCAGATACACTTTCCAGATAGATTTTAGGACATTGACTCGCCTATTGCTATCTATATTTCTGTGGCCCTAGTGAAAAAGGGTACAAGTCTCTGGCAGCGCAGGTGTAAAGGGGTGTAAGTTCCACGTAACACTTATGCCCTTATACACCTAAACTGCCAGAGACTTGTACCCTTTTTCACTAGGGCCACAGATTTATTCTTTTAACATTATGGCTACGTCCAGTGCTATTTCGCCAGTATCAAGGTATTAGGAGCTTTAAATACGACTAAAATTGTATGGTTAGTACAAGACAGTGTACGGTGATTTTATTAGCTCTTGTAAAGCGAGATAGCGATAGCTGGACTTTACAAGTAGCCTCGGCCCGTACCAATGAGTTTTTCGGAACTTATATACGAAATATCATATGTTATTTACCAGCCGCTTTTCGGTGAAGGAAAACATCGTGAGGAAACCGGACTAATCCCAATAAGGCCTAGTTTACCCTCTGGGTTGGAAGGTCTGATGGCAGTCGCTTAAAATACTAGTGCCTACGTCAATTCTTGGGATTAATTTCCAAGTGGACCCAGGCTCCCATGACAAAGGGACAAAAATGCTGGGACAACGCAAGGAAGCTAGTCAGAATACACCTGTTAGTCGGCAATTATCTGAAATCGCATGCGATTTGATGCACCATTTGTTGCAACATTTATAGAAGCCTTTATATTTACATATCAGCAGCCGATCTTAAGATCAGGCAGATCCTGAAATTCCTAGGCATATCGTTAAACGTGAAACTCTTTGTCTCATTCCGTGAGTCGACGAAGCCCCGCTATGCGGGGCTCCTCTATTTCTGGACAGTTTGTCATTCATTCTTTTTTTTCTGAAGCCACCTAAGGCACATATCCTACCTATGACTACCGTCAAAACATTACACAGAACATTACAATCTGCCTGATCTTACGATCGGCCGCCGATATATACAAAACGCCAAAAATCATAATTCACGCATGTTTTCGCTTTTCATATCTCACTTAACTAATACGAATGCTTAACGGTATTCGCATCACGAAAGAAAGTGCTTATTACCGCGACCTTAATCTTTAGATTAAATATTATAATTAACTGCATAAAACATGCTTGTGCGCATATTAATTTGGTAAAACTCGGTCTAACGAATATGATCTCTATTTCATTGTGTTAAGGTTGATTTATATTAGGAAAGTACGTGGGAAAGAGGGTAAGGATTAGTACCTAGTTGTATGAAGGATCGTAATACGGATATATTTATACTTCGTCTAAAATAAATAGTGAGTAACCATATTCAGCCATTAGGATTAGATAGAAATTCACAGAAGCAAGCCTATGGTTTAAAAAAAAAGCACAATCTTTATAACCAACTTATTTTTATTGAAGTAACAAAAGAAACTCTACATACGGACACGTAATCTTCCTTGTGCTCAACGATGTACACTTAGGAAGATCTCCTGAGGGATCTCATTAGCAGACAAAAATTTAATTTAATAAAAACCGGCCAAGAGCATGTCGGGCCACGCTCAGTGTAGGGTACCGTAGTTACTCTTCCGTCACAATAAGCTAAACTGGAGCTTAAAGTATAGTAAAATGTTAACCAAGGGATGAAACGGTACCTTTCACGCGAGTTAAACAAATAGGCATATTTGCATAATCAGTACCTAATTAAAGTAAGTCTTTTTACTATGAAGGGAAAACTTTTTGTGATAACTCAAAAACAGCTAAACTGATCATGTCCGCTATAGTTTTCATTTAATGTCTTTCTTAAGCTCTACTTTCACGATTTTTTTCATATTTTTTGGACCTATGTTTCAAAAGTTAGACGGGGGGGGGACACTTTTTTTTCTTTCGGAGCGATTATCTCCGAATATATTCACTTTATCAAAAAATGTTTCTTGAAAACCCCTATTAGTTTTGAAAGACCTTTCCAACGATACCCCACACTCTAGGGTTGAAGCGAAAAAAAAATTTCACCCCCACTTTACGTGTAGGGGAGGTACCCTAAAAAATTGAATTTTTAGATTTTATTGTACGACTTTGTCGGCTTTATTGATTTATATATCCATGCCAAATTTCAGCTTTCTAGCACTAACGACCACGGAGCAAAGCCTCGGACAGACAGACAGACAGACGGACATGGCGAAACTATAAGGGTTCCTAGTTGACTACGGAACCCTAAAAAGCGACCTGCCCTGTCTTCTACGGGTTACACAAATTACACACTTAAACCTTCCTTAAGAATCCCTCTATTGATAGGTGAAAACCGCCGTTCCATAGAAAAAAAATCCGTTTAGTAGTTTTTGAGTTTATCGCGAACATACAATACAGACATACAGACAGACAGACGCGGCGGGGGACTTTATAATATGTAGTACGAGTAGGTATAAAAACCAGACACTATCAGTAATTTTGTCATTATTTTTAACATGTTCATTGGCATTATTTTTAACGGTACTTTGCGTGGGTTCTTTCGACCAGGGGGTAGTCAAAACAGTTGATTACGAACCATTGAAAAAAAGAGATAAATAACAATTCCATCGCTCATAATGTTCATTCTTACCGAGGACAACGCCACTTTTCACAACAGTCATATCACGAGTTCCCATATAACAAGTCGAAAATTCGAACTTGCCTCTAGGGCCGAAGACACTACTTAGACTGAGAAGAGCAACCTCTTATCTGAGCATTGATAAACCTTACGTCTTCTCAATAAGATTCATTTTCCGTTAACATAATGGACGGTGGTAGTTGCATTCCGATACATCCGCGGTGCAACTCTTGGGGTCGACTGTTGCACTTTCTCTGTATGCATCTTTAAATCAGCAACTGGTTATGGCGGTACCCAGAAATATACGATACAAACTGGAAGTATCACCCTTAAGAGGAAAGGGGACGGCCGCTTCTACAAAACGTAGTCCCCATTTTCCTCTATGGATTTTGACATTATGGAAAATATTTTTACATAATTTGATGTATATTAACAATAACTATGCCCTTACGTTTGACTTTCTTCGATTTTTTGATTATTGTAAAAATGAGGAGCGAAGAACAGGTTTCATACAATTTTTAGGGTTCCGTAGCCAAATGGCAAAAAACGGAACGCTTATAGATTCGTCATGTCCGTTTATGTCACAGCCACTTTTTTCCGAAACTATAAGAAGTATACTGTTCAAACTTGGTAAAATGTATTCTATGAACCGCATTAAGATTTTCACACAAATATAGAATTTAACAATAAATTTTGGGGGTTCCCCATACTTAGAACAGGAACTCAAAAAAATATTTTACATCAAACCCATAAGTGTGGGGTATCTATGGATAGGTCTTCAAAAATGATATTGAGGTTTCTTATATCATTTTTTTCTAAAATTAACCGTTTGCGCACTTGGCCGCTTTTTTAAATGCTTCTAACTCTTATAATAATGAAAAAAATCGAAAATAGTCGTAGTCGATATACAACAAATTGTGTCAAAATATTTTCAATAATGTTAATATCTAGAGAAGAAAATGAGGACTCCGTTTGCATGAAAAGGGAATTTCGCGCGGGGCCTCCACTTCGTTTATTGTTTATTCATACAACACACAAGCTTACAGTTCAGTACCCCTAGTGTAAATTTAGTCGATAGCGAAACGTGAAGTACGCGTTTGCGTTAAGTCTCATTTTGTATGGGTTTTTGAACAGCGCGCCGAGCGGGACGTTTTGGAAAGTCAAAAATCTCATACAAAATGACACTTAACGCAAACGCGTACGTCACGTTTCGCTGTCGAAAATATTTACACTAGGGGTACTGATACCAAAGCGCTTACATGTTAAATAATAATATTAATAATTAGAATTATTTACAATATCCACAAATAGTTAAACATTACAAACTAGGTACAGTCAGCATCAAAAGTAGCGGATCAAATAACGATTCATAAGTATCTACCATTCTGTAACAGCTTAACAAAAAGTGATGTCTTTAACATAGAACAACTAAGACTGTAAAAGATATACTTTTGAGCACGAATTTCAGAAATTTATCTATATTTGGAAAAGTTATCCGGAATATCAGATACTTTTGGCGCGTTGTTTCATCCGCTACTTTTGATGCTGACTGTACAATCACTCCATATAATGATGCATATCGTATCCTGATGCGTAAGCCTAGATACTGTAGTGCATCAGACATGTTTGCGACGGCCAGAGTACCTGACTTCTTCGCGATCCTCAGAGCCAGGGTAGCCTCCTTTTCGGAAGCTATTAGAAGCTTGAAAAACGACATTGTGAGGACGATAACTGAGAACCCAAATAGTCATGTTTTTAGGCATTGGCTATCTGTTCATCAGAGCGAGAACCGGAAATAATAATATTGAATTGTTTAATACTCATTATTTTCATTTTGTTAAAGTTAAGCTAGTTTATAGTTAGTTTTTAAACATATATGGGTTTTTTTTATGCCTGCAAGAAAACATTTTATTATTATTTATTTATTATTATTATTAAAAACATATAAAGCTGTGGAAAACGAGCCTGGTGAGTCATAAAAGACATCAACATCAGAGAGCCTACCACAAACCACGTTCGACGTGTTACCTCTCTGTTGCACTTGTAGATTCATACGTAAGTGTGACAGGGAGGCAACACGTCGAACGTGGTTCGCGGTAGGCCCTCAGGTCTGTGGATTGATAGTTCGTTTAGGAGTGAGTCTTTCGTCTTCTGGCAATTAGCGACTAAGATGACCTGCTTTATAATCGGGAAGATTAGGTTTATAGAACTTTATTTTCTCAGAGAAACTTACCTAAAACACTCGAAAAGTATTCAAAATTGAAAAACTTCTACATTAAAAAATTTTGGTTCGAAAATGAAAGTTTTCTAATGTTCTGTGAACTTTCCGAAAACTTTTCCATATACATGAGGGCAACGTACGACCTTGTATTAACTTACTGCCTCAGAGTTGACAGACTGGTTGCATCCCACCGCTGCATGAAGGTCTCGAGGTCACCTTGCACTTTCTCTGCATTGATGCACCTAGCAGCGATAACTTGAAATAAAGGCTATGATAGACTAGATAAGTATCGAACGTGAGAACATTTGCGATAGGCCAAAGATATATACTACACATGTGGGGTAATTGACCTGACTAGATAATACACAACACAACACACACAACACAACACAGCACACCCCAACACAACACAACACAAGACCAAACGATTAAAAGTTCTCTTCTTCTTCTTCTTCTTCGCGTTGTCCCGGCATTTTGTCTGGAGCCTGGGGTCCGCTTGGCAACTAATCCCCATAATTGGCGTAGGCTAGTTTTTACGAAAGCACCTGCCATCTGACCTTCCAACCCAGAGGGTAAACTAGGCCTTATTAGGATTAGTCCTGTTTCCCCACGATGTTTTCCTTCACCGAAAAGCGACTGGTAAATATCAAATGATATTTCGTACATAAGTTCCGAAAAACTCATTGGTACGAGCCGGGGTTTGAACCCGCGACCTCCGGAATGAAAGTCGCACGCTCTTACCGCTAGGCCACCAGCGCTCTACTACTATTACACGCCGCTTATTATACGCCGTCCTATTGCTATTAAAATAATTTAGAATTTGTCACTAATATTTCAAAACATATACTTGTTAAGGTGCCGTAGATTCAGACAGCAGAGTTTTTCTCTGCATTGATGCAGCTTGTATATAGTCAAGTGTAAAAATATGGGTGTCCGCATCTTACTCAAAAATATGTCCCATAGCATCTTATTCCAGTGTAATAAGAGCGTAATACCATATTTATGAGACGATTCTTTCGATACATATTTTTGCACTTGACTGTACCGGCGATAACTTGAAATAAAGGCTATATAGACTAGATAAGTCTCGAACGTGGGAACGTTTGCGATCTTGGAGGATTTAACAACTGGACCCCTGTAATTTTCTGTACAAAACAGTCCGTTTTTGCAGGGGTGGGGCACGCCAAATGTATGGGCCATGTCCGATAAAAATCAGTCCATACAATACATATGACCATTAGCCGAGCTTTCCGACACAGGGACTCTTAAAGGCGCAGCCCAGAAGGTGCGAGAGTTATTTTAAACGTCAAACTTCTATGAAATAATGACGTCTGCTGCTTGCACCGTCTGGGCTGTCAAAATCGCTGCCAACTTAGCTTGGTCTGGCTCTAATTTCTCGTGCAAGATGTACCGCGTGCAGTAGAAAGTGCAACGGTTGACACTAAGTTGACCTTCATTACGCCACGGGCGATAAAAGCGGAGATGACTCATTCATACTGATCCTGTGGCATTCGTGTTTGCAAACTTGTATGAAAGTGAAATAATTGACATTGACTCTGTGAGGGTCACCTCTTTAGGGCACTTCATTATTACACGGGCAACAGAAGCGAAGATAACTCATAACAAGTCTATTTGTTGTCGGCAATCCATATTTGCACATAATTACATAATAATGCATACAAACTAATTGATAAACAAATATAAAGTCATTTTAAAGGACAATTTAACAAAAAAAATCAAAGGATTGTCGGCAATTATTGAAAAATCAGTCAAGTTATTAACACCTGTCATGTGTTAATAACTTGACTGAAAGTGCCATCCTTAACGTAGTGTTATATTGTAACGCATATCTCATAAAATATAATAGGTGACGTGTGTGGTCGAGGCCTTAAGAACGACATTTATTTATTTTAACTTTATTGCAGTATAAAAAAAGTACAAATATCGGACTTAATGCCTTAAGGCATTCTCTACGTTATCTAATTTGTTTTCCTTTATGCTGTTCCCATTCTAATATTATTTCTTTTCATTGCGATTACAAGTTTATATTATAGAGTGTAGAGGTACTTTCAATAGTAATGTAATGTCATTCTTAATAGTCACTATTCACGATAAGAACGTAGATGACTTTTTATTATTTATTACAGCTCTTACCTATAAGTTTAATGTCGGGTGCAAAACTTTTAGTATTAAATTTACTAGTATTGCCACCAAGAAGGCCATCAAACAGTAGAATTGTCAATAGTACTTGTGTAAATGTTAATGCACACATTAATCACAAGTTACACAATTTATCTCCATGACCTTTCTCCGCGCTTTCCATGCCCCGTGGCAAACCATGCATCCGTGACTGAGATTATATTTCTAAACGCATCAACATTAATATCGGAAACAAGCTTGTAAGAATTTGACAATGTATGTGGTATCTCGGTTTGCGCCATTCACGATGACGCGCAGATTTGTCGAATCTCTCCTTTAGTAACATGACAATACGAGTTAAAGCACGCGTCTTCGTGAATGACACGATCTAGAACGGTTTTTAAACTAAGGTATTCCTAATTAGCCCCGATTTAGCCCCGATAAAGCGTATGTAGAGCGCTGCCATTGGTGCTTTAGAAAAATCCCCCGAATACTAGCCAATCCCGGCAGCTGTATTTGTTATAGACCGCGGGCCAGGAGCGTATTCCGTCAGTCATCGCCTCCCGGCTGATACTTTGTCAGATGATAGTTTAGATGTTGTTTTAAACTAAAAAAACCGTCAGCCGGTTCTATCGCGGTGGAATGACCGTCAGCTGTAAAATAAAAATATGCGCATTACCACTTTACGTGCGGCGAAGTATGCGTAATGTGTAAATTGCGTAATCCGTTGATGGCTTTTCAGGCCTTTACTGATAAAATGCTACATGCAAAGTTTCATGATTTGTTATTGCTATCATAAAAGGTATAGCGCTTATTTTTTATATATTCATGCGTCCAGCTGATGTACTTATCACCGTAATATAACCGGCTGAGGTTTTTTTAGTTAACAACAGCATCTGAACGATTATTATTATTATTTAAACTTTATTGCACATAAAAAAGAGTACAACAGGCGGAATTAATTCCAATGGGCATTCTCTACCAGTCAACCATAAGGCAAAACAGAAAAACTTCGAGGTGGGTGCAGTGAGAAATAAACAAAAAGACCGTAACTTTTGAGCGAAATAAAATTTCTAAATATATACTATAGTATGTTTAATTATACCTTATGACTATGAGTACACTAATATATACATATATATTGATAAACAAGGATAGATACGTATACATACAATTGCACGTGCGTTATGGGTTACCTACCAAGGTAGGGCACAGCACAGCGGATATCATTCCAAATCTAGAGCAGAGCCCAACTGGGGAAGTACATCCACCTTACAGAAAACCACAGCCAAATAACACTAGACCCTACTCTTAGTGTTGTGTTTCTGCCGGTGAGTAAGGTTGCCAGAGCTCAACGAGGGTGCGGAATGTTAGGGTCGGCAACGCGCATGTAACTCCTCTGGAGCTGCAGGCGAATATAGGCTACGGAGACTGCTTACCATCAGGCGGGTCGTATGCTTATTTGTCACCGACGTAGTATTAAAAAAAAAGGTGCATTAGCAACAATAAATGAATGTATGTGTAATATTATTTTAATGATGTGCGAAATAATTGTAAATTAATCACCTACTGTAGCCCTCTTATATTGCTGTGCCCTTACAGGGTGTCACATGTACCTATACCTATATGTTCCATTCCATCCATGCTTGTAATGTGATATGCAATAAACTATTCTATTCTAAAACTTGAGCCGATATTTAGTTAATTAGGTATTAGTATTGGTTTATTTTGGTCACGTCAAATCAGGGTACGATTATGAATCAACGCACGTATGCGACGCGCTCTAATCTTATGTATGTATGTTTGTATGTCTGCATGTATATGGGTAAGAGGTACGGCCATCCGCTTTCAGACCTGTTTGTCAACTGGTTGGTGAATTTGTTGTTTTACTGGTTTAAGCTTAATAGTGAATTTATATAGCCGATTCTGAAATATCAGTTTGATATAGATCGTATCATGAATACAACATTGATCGTGAGCACCAATCTGTTTTTTTGGGCTATTTACACTTAAATTGAATAGTAAAGAATAGAGATAGAATTCCGGAACTTAGTAAATTTGTTTTTGGAAACTCACTTTTCATTACCACTCTCTTTTTAAAATTTCTCAAATAATTAATAGAATCAGGCGTTACTTTGCGGAAATCCATGCTAATTAAAACAAGAAATATTCCTTTGCTAATCCGCGAGAAAATAACGTGCTAGTCAATCAGTGCTGACCCGTCATACTTACTTGCGTATTTTTACTTGCAATTAATGTTCCCACCCTCCCACCGCAAAAATAAATACATAAATAAATACAACAACCCACCATCAAAAGTACAAAACTCGACACGTGTTTCGCCTCTCTACGAGGCATCCTCAGGAGATGCTGGAGATGTTGACGGTCTGACTCCCGACAACTGACTGAGCTGTCTAGAATGGTCGGCCATATTTATACCTTGATCAGTCCCCCTACTGTGCAAGTGTGTGTGTTTTTTTTTTTAATTTCTCAAATGTTAATAGTTAGTAAGTTATTGTCTAAAAACAAAATACCGTTTTTTTATAACTTGTGCAATTTTTAAGTGCTAATACACAGTTCTGATATATTTTTCTAGACATAATTCCAAATCCAATGAGGTACCAGGTACCACATGTATTTTTAAGAGCAGTATCTCTTTTTTCACCAGTAGGGCTAATATGGTCGGCTCTTTATCATTTGTCACCATGCCTGTCACGTTCTAACAAGTATGTAAGTGCGAAAGTGATGTGTATAGTGACAAGCGATAAAAATGGAACCATGCTGCCAACACAGGTCTCTATTGTCCCCATAAAATTTTAAGTCATAATGTATTGTTTGTCCGCATTTTCGTTAGCCATTTCGTTTTTCTCAGAAACGCGTAACTTTTCAGGATTGCCATAATACAAACCTAACCTAACCTATCTATAGGATAACCTAAGGAAATTCCTGAAAATGTAACGGTTTCAGAGTTATGACTAATTATAATATGACTATTATTACATTATGACTTTCAATAATTATGCCAAAATAAAGGGATCCGATTTTCACCATTTTGAACTTGTCGACTAGACTATTATGTTCGCAAATTCCAATTCTCGAGTAACAGCATTTTTTGATATTGTTATGTAAACTCCTATGTTTTCTGATGAGGCATTTCTTATAAGGGTGCGCGCTTATTGGTGCGCGTGAGATGCCTGATGATAAGGTCGTATGAAAATGAAATGTAACCACTTCAAATTGTTAAAGCCAAATAGGCCTCCCAATCACGATGAATAGGCAGGTTCAGATATCTCCGGAAACATTCGCCGGAAGAGATATTTATTCAACACAACGGCGCTACGTAGAATAGCTGTCTAATTATTATTAGTACATAGTATAATTAAGGAAGATTGAGGACTTCACACACATTACGATGTTTTCCTTCACCGAACAGCTAATACATTGGCGGTACGTTGTAATATGTTGTCTCGCAGGTTTGCACGATGTAATGGGAATGTCAAAATAACGCTATTTAAAGCGTTTTGCCAGAACTTTTACACGTGCAGTCTGTGGACAAATTATACTAAAAAGGCCCTCAATGCCCTGCGCGTCCAGTACAACAATGGGTTCAGGATGTTGTTGGGACTGCCTCGTTTTTGCAGCGCGTCAGGTATGTTCGCGGAGGCGCGCACTGATTGCCTTGGTACAATAATACGCAAAAGGACTGCCTCCCTGATGCGTCGCGTGCGTGACAGTTCCAACAGCCTCTTGCGCCTAGTGTTAGAATCGCCTGCTTGCGCCTTCTGGAAACACTGGGAGGGAGTACATATGGGATCCAGAGGCTTAGTGTATAATTTATTATGAGTTAGTATAGTAGTTAACTAACATAGAATTAAGGGAATGTACACTAACACTATGGACATGGTCCGAAATAAATAAATTGAATTGAATTGAAATTGAATACTAAATTTCGTACATAAATTCCGAAAAACTCATTAGTACGAGCCAGGATTAATTTGAACTCGCGCTCTCTCGCGCATGAGAGGAGGCCTGTGCCCAGCCATGGGACGTATATATAGGCTAAATTATATATCATAATATATAATTATGGAAGAATGTTTACTGTAGTATAGTTCTTCACCATAACTAATGTAAAAAGTACAGCACCAAGCATGAATCTTGACAAGCATGCAAAATACACGCAGAATTTTTTTTTTTCACCACACCAGTTTGTAAAGGCTCTCTTGATTGTTCAAAAACTCATGATAAAGTTGCATTTTATCCACATGTGGGGCAAAGTAATCTGATGCAAATTTTGAGTTGTTTCCTTATGTTAGCTGGTAGAATTGACTTTTAAATGATGATTTTTAATGATAAATATTTAATGACGTTCATTTGCATTTGATTTGGTTTGATTTTGTTAATATTTTCCTCGGGTTGGTCTGGTGAAAAATTTTGTATTTCACTCGGGGGCAAAATTTGTTTAACCCTCGTCCCTTGAAACCCTCGCAACGCTCAAGATTCCGATTTTAGAATCTTTCGCTTGCTCGGGTATCAATATTAGCACGAGCGCCGGTTAAACAACAACTTTGCCCCCTTGTAAAACAAATAACTATTAAAGTAGCAACAAGTTAATCCTTTTTCCCCTACATACATTAAGGCCCCAGGTTTGTGTTCTTCACTCACTCTCACTGAGCGTAAGCGTGAGCGAGATGGATATGCGTACTCGGGACCGCGGAATTTTGATTTGTTGTAAGTTTTAACAAAAAATGTTTGATGCTATTTTCATTTTTTTAGCCTTTGTGTACAAATTGTTAAAAAAATTTAAAATGCGTTTTAATGTTCGTGAGTTTGCTAATTAAATTATTGGAAAAAGTATTGTTATCTAAAAAAGAGGTGCGATTTTTCAAAAACTCCGCTCTTTCAGAGAGCACCGACCACCTACGGCAACTTAATTTCAGGTTATTTCAAAGTAAACGTCCACGTTGAGAGGCTAATTCCAATAGTTGTTGATAACTTGATAGCCCGAATAAAATAAATAGATGTGCTGTTCACATTTTAAATTCATCAATCTATGAATTCTTAAGTTATCAATAGGGTTGTTTCCAATTTTTTTAAACGCTTGTATTACGTTCTATATTAACTAAAAGTTGCCCTAAAATTCAACTTTTATACTAAAAACGGCTTTAAATATGTTAAATTAACAAAATATATTTTGACAGATGCTTTCGCGCCCAAAACGCTCTTTGAAAATTGTGTGACGTCACAGTTTACGGTTTGACACATAACTACATACACACGTAGAAGATACGAACTGTCAACTGACATTTGTCATTTGTTGTTTATCGCCTAACTGTCAACAGTGTCAATCCGAGAGTTGTGACGTCATCAGAATCTTCCATGACGTTTCGAGTTTGGTCACGTGACGTGTGCGAAAAGATATTTTAAATTCAATATTTACAAAAATATGGTCATTACAGGTCCCCTAAAAGTAGTTTAACATGTTCTTATAAGCCAAAAGAATTTATTGGGATAAAATTCTGCCCTAAGATTTGTAGATGGAAACAACCCTATTATAAATAAAACAATTTACTCTTGTAAACACAGTGCACGGCTACACCCGGCCGACGCCATGACGCAGTGTTGCTAGCGCATCAGCCATTTATTCAGTCAAACACCACAGATGACAACTGTAGAAACTTTGTCATTCTTCGACAATGCAATATCATTTGAAGATTCTATGCTAATCATGATCATCATTCAAATTAAGAAGTCAATTGCATAAACCGGTTCTATACAAACCATTTCGAAAAATCCTGACTTTCTCTTCAGTGTAAGTGGTCACGAATCATGATAGGATCAAGTTGCGGCCATTTGTTTCCGGCGACCGTATTGAAGTCATGACTCAACGAAGTAATTTCGAGAATTGGAACCTTGGTAATATGAATTTCTAGGGATACGCGAGAAAAATTAACACATCCCGTTCTTATGTGACATATATTTTATGTATTTATTAACAACTACAAATTCCCTAACATTCATATTCGCATTCGCACATTCGCATCCGGGACATTCGGATTCGCGAATGTGAAGAATGCGACATTCCTGACAATCCCGACATCCCAGCCTCTAAGCTAAATTTTAACTCATTTTTATTCATTTTGAGGACTGATTTGCTTAGATAATTAATTTGAAATTACCTTGCCTAATTGTGGTGACAAATTCAATACACAAAGGGTCTAGCAGGCTAAGCGAACAAGAAGTGCCCCCAACGATGGATTTTGTCGATATTTCTGGTAGTGTACTGTTAGGTCCTAAGGACCCTCCATGCTTAACATCAGACCTCGATTCTCTTTTGTTTGCGAGTTATTCAGGATAACGTAAAATAATTAGGGTATCATTGAAAGTGTCATATTTTATAAACGATTCAAGTTACGTGAACCAAACAAAATTATATTTGATAACAATAAAAAAAACTACAAAATGCATATTTTTACCAGCATCCTGTCCTTAAACTTCATTGCAAAAAATAAAAATATTTTTTTCCCTCCCATTTTTTTTTTTTACTTATCGCGGAGGTACACCTCCAAAAAAAATATGCATGAGTAGCCACTAATGTCCACTACATACACATATAAAAATATTTGCACAAATCTTCGTGCTTCATGTCAAAAAAAAACGATTCTCCAATAAGTAGTCACTGGCATTATATGTACAGATAGAAGTACATCAACGATGACGTGTCAGCTTTGATAACATCTGACACATAATATTATCTGCATTTGTTTTTTGCATTTTGTAGTGGAAAATGGAAAACATTAAATGCAAGTCTTGTAAAAAAACATTAAAAAATATCCGTGGGAAACAAAAATGCATAGAAACAGAGCAAGAGGCTGATTTATATAGCAAATGCACTAATATGTTAATTTGCATAAATGATTTATTGTGTGGTAAGTGTCGGCTTTTAGTGTATAAACATAAAGCAGTAGCATCAACTTCTGCGAGTACATGCACAACAATTGGCGATGCTGGCTCTTCGTCTGCAACCTACTGATTTATGTTTATACCCTAAAAGTATAAGTGGAAATCTATAGTTTGGACAGGGTCCGTCTCATTTCAAACATGTACAGAGAGAATCATACTGTATTTGTCTTACGCTAGTACGAGCACCCACCAAACCAAAGAAATAGAGGAGTATAGTAAACACCCCTATAATGGAACAGGCACCAGTAATGGGATGGTATAGACAAATCCTGTAAAACAAGTATTTACCATCAGTTTTTAATCGCTGGCAACATTTTACCATAAACAGGAGCCAAAGAGCTGCTTAAGTTTAATTTTTCATTGATATTTGTTAGTTTAAAAGTTAATGGCGCCGTACATCCCATGACTAGAGCAAAAAAACATAGTTTTAATTGGTTAATAATATTGAAACCAATTGCAGTAGCTTTCATTAAATACATAGAAAACATAAAGGACGAATTGGACATTCAACTTTTAAAGCATAAAGCGGTAGAAATTTTAGAGATGTCGGTGATATATCAAAAATACTCCAAATTTTCTCTTAAATGTCCCATGATTGGTGCCGTTAACACATAGTTTTCTCTGTTCTTATTTACTGACAAATTGGTTAGCCCGACCATATCCATTAATAACTTTGGTGAAATGCTATTACACGAGTAATTTACGAGTATACGAGAAAATAATACCTATCTTGTTCCAGTTTGCAATTTGTTTCTTTAAATTGTGGGGTCAACTTTCGAAGTCAAACTATAACTGGTTTTAATTCCATTTCTTTGTGAAATACTGTTTTTGCGTGCGTGCATTTCTCTACAAAAATCTATCAACCAACTTACTTGAATACATTTTTCAATATTAAACTTTATCTACTTAGTTGTAAGGTTCTGAATGCAATAATTAAACTTGTTTGGTAAGTGGGTAAGTTACATGTGTGGTGAAATTTGACATGAATTTGCAAAATTTTTGAGTGAAATTTTTAAGTGTGTGAATGTTTTGTATGCATACATAATTTTCAATATTATTGTCTGTATGTTTTACGGACGTTTATATGGATTAATTCGAAAATGTAGAATTTGATTTAGCTCAAAATGGGAGCCTGTTTTTATACATATATGCACATGTCATGTTCTTGCGCGCTTATATTAATAAATAGTACATTACGATACAAGTGCGAAAAGTAGAAAATTCGCAAAGAGTGGCGATAGATGAAAACACGACCAAATGGAGTGTTTTAAATCGATACGAGTTGCGAATTACCTTTTCGCACGTTTGTACAAGGTTTTACAATGGCTCTTAAAATTTTCGACATAGTTACGTAATGTGCTAATTATCGCACTAGTGCGGTAAAGTATCACCACATGTGTTGAAGTCTTGTCAAAGGTCCCACTTGTCGCTTACCCTGTTAAAGCGTCCATATGGCAAGTGTAAGCATCACAATAGTTAATATCCTGTATGTGGCCTTATACTGATAATAACGTGTAGTATGCACCGGGCTTTATACTTTTTGGTTGTTGTGTTTATATAAATCATTTTAGTTTTATATAGAGAACTGTCAGATTTTGGCGGAATGCCGTCGACCGATATTATGTACGATTTGTTCTTAGTTAATACGGTGTATTGATGTAATAAAAGAAATATTAACTGGATGCAGTGGTTTGTATGATAAACCCCATTTGCTGAGCTTTAAAACAATGGACTTCTACATCTCAGAAAGCGGGATTATGAATTCAAATGCCCACATAGATATTGGATGCACTTAATTTATTTTCACTTGTATAGAGGTGCATAAAAATGTAAGTTGCTTGGTCTTTTAAATGTTTGTTTCATAGTCGAAACAGTTGAGTTGATAGTATATAAATGATACAAGATTTCATTAGCTTGTTTGTTTTGCTCGCTAAAGAGAACGATTGACAGTTCGTTTCGTTTGCATAAATCAAAAGTTTTGTTTTAAATTTTCAATGTACTGTACATAGTTACATACATTTGCTATGGTATTGACCTATTTATTAACCCGTGTTCTTGTCATTGTTTGTTTTCGGTTTTGTGAGATGAGACGGAATACAATGAGAGTAGATCTCGAAAATGCAAGCGCAAGCAATCAACCATCAACTTTCTGGTGAGACAAGAGCCATACTTAAGAGCCTGTGACATGGTTATGAAGGAAGGCAACGCGGTAAGGATGGCATTGTGCAGTGCAAGTGCTCAGTGAATCTAGTTATTAACACTGAGTTGTATAATGACATTCTGTAAGTTGAATGTTGACTATTACTATTTTTGGATGGACTAATGGCAATGAAAGGTTTTTTTTAATTATGCATGAGTATATAATACTTATATATGTTAAGAGATAACAAAAAAAAGGTATTGGATTGGTATCCTAGAGGTTTTTGCTATGATGGAATGATGGTATAACTAAGATGAGAGGAAGAACTTAATCTGTCAGCGGGCTAGAATTGTAGGACAGTGGCCCATGATAGTTTTAAAGAAAAAGAGCTAAAGGAGGCCTTTAGCAAGCAGCACACTCATTAAAATATACTTCTATCTACTTTGGTCTCAATAGAATCTTAATAAAAATCATTTAAATCATTTTGGATAAAATACACAAATGAATTCGTTTATGATTTGATAACAAACAAATTATTTATTTATAAAAGTTATTTAGGTTTTAGGTACTCATATGGGAAAATTCAAAAGAAAAAAGTTAATTGAAGATATTGAATGATATAGGTATAAGCATTTACTTGCCTATCATTGCTAAGTATATTGAAAATTATTTATCTGGAAATTTAAAGAGAGGCAAATAGAAACAAAACTGAATGAATGGAATCACACACACTATATGATTTTTAAATATGAAATGATACTGATAGTTTCATGTCTTTTTCATAATATTGTTTTAAATGTAGCATCACAATAATCTAATTTTGTATATGAGAAATATTTACATAGGTACTTATACAATTTAAAGATGAAAATAAATGTTCTGAATTTTTGGAAATTTTAGATATCATTTGATGTAAGTATGGAAATTTTGCATATTGGACTATAGGGATATTATTCCAGACTTGACATCTTCACTGCGGTAGGTGGTTGAAAGACCCCATACAAAGTATAGTTAGTTACACTTAATGCTGCAGCGAAGGTATTAACCCTCACACCTCACATACAAACCAAGGAAGTTAAATTAATATCATTAATGATATTAAGTACCATTTTATATTGTAAAACAGACTTGCACCAATTTACTGCTGTCATGTTCCTCTACGGTGCCAAAATATAAATTACAATTTCAAAGCATCATTATTATCATTCAGGGAATATGATGTTGATGTCTCGGGCCCGTTTTGGATTTTGACATTTCACATCATGCAAGTATTTTTATTTAGAATTCTTGTAGCTCTATTAATACTATATATAATACTTAATACCTTTACATAGTTGAGAAGCAGTATTTATCTATGTTTGTGTGTTTTTTATGCATTTTAGTAAGTGCAAATAGCATAGTGCAAATTCTGCCTATAAAAGCATTAGTTTAACAGGATTGAGTGAACAGATTACTTTTCTGTGCTGTCAACACACATGGTCATATTGTTGAAAATATTAGTGTTGTCAAAGATTTCAAAAGTAAAGATATGCCCATTCATATAACCGAACATTCTCATTTGGTGTGCCTAGTTCGATTGCTACAATGCACATTGATGGTTGATGAGTTTGCATCAGTCGCATAGTTACTTTGGAGTGCACGCTTGGCTCGCATTCACTGACAACCGCTGTGCTGGCACCATACTGGGTGCCCGTAAGTCCCATCTTTATGAAGAAATTTATAAGTCAATGAATGTTGTATTATTTTTCTTAAAGTTACTAGGTATGAAAATTTAAATAATGCAGCTGTACAATCCAATAACAAATCACGAATGAAATCATGAATTGTTGCTATGAAATACAATTTATTAGTGACTTATAGTTTCATTTGCTTTAAGGGTGAATCTGAAATAATTATTGTATGACAGGTTCAGGTTAATAAACTTAACAGTTAGTGGTATTCAATCATTAAATTTCAGGTTACTAAAAAGTAGGTAAAGGTGTAAGTAATGGACACGACCAGAAAGTGTCTTACAAAGGTAAAAGCACTTTACTTAGTTATATAAAAACATTGTAAAGTTTGAGAAAATCAATTTATATAAAATTAATATGCTAACAAAATCAGTGTTCCTTTGAAAAGACAAGACTTACAGGATTGTCATTGAAAATTGACTTAAAATGTAAAATTGATGAATACAACAGGTAACACCAATTATTTACTAAGACATTTTAGTATGGTTTTGTGAAGAACTGTGTGATTGACCTAAACAAAGGATATACACACCAGAGTGAGTTATGTGAATGAAGTTAAAAGTAGATAACAAAGATTAAGACACACATGATTTTGTGACAGAAGGTACAGTGATGACAAGAAATAAGTGGGTGATATTAAAAATATTTAGGCAAAACAACCGTGTTTAATAAACACAAAATTAGTGATTGCATTTTCGCCATGAAGTGTGTTGTCATCACTAGTATAGGCAATAACCGGATGTAACAACGAACAAAAAAAAAACACGTTTTAAAAGTAATTATTTTCAGTGTTGATGAATTGATTGAATATTTATGTCATTTTATTTAATTAATGTTGTGACATCTGATTACGATTTCAGCACCTATGAGTAAATCAGGTACCTAAGGAAAATCTTAGGCAACAGAGTTCCGATAACGATGATGATGTATATGACTGAACATGTCGTCTACAGTGACGGTGTCAGCGACGGTGTTTGCCTCGATGTCTATAACGGTCAATAACTGACCAAATCGATGATGATAACGGAGCTGGGTGATTTCGATGACAATGTCGGCGATAATGCTTGACTGAACGATGATGATCGATTTTGATGACGATATAGAATATAGATGATGATTAGGTATATTATAGTAACGATTGATGATGTTGAAGATGATAATGACTGAATGATGATGATCGACTTTGATGACGATATAGAATATAGATGATGATTAGGTATATTATAGTAACGACTGATGATGTTGATAATGATCGACTGTGTCGATAATTATGGCTTATAAAATGTTCATTGTTAATGATGACTGTGACTAAAACGATCTTTGCTACTGCCAATAATTATAACATTTTTATTTGTTTTATGTTTCAACGCTGGTAACCTGGCTGGACGAATGAAGTTGATGATAAGCGAGGGTCTCGCAGCAAGAGCTGACTAAAGCAAAGAAGGTTAAGCTATTACATGGTGATGTCGGCAGTGGGGCAGGGTGCAAGCTGCCGATGGCCAGGGCCGCTGAGTGAGAAACCGGCGTACTATACACGCCGTGTCCAGGATATAGCAATCTGCATCTGACCAGCGAGAGTCTCTGAGTGTTGGGTTGGTTGGGTTGGTCAGTTTGGCAGACTGTCTAGTACAGGCCGTAATGGCAGACTGTTTATTATGTTAGTTTATACTTTGGCTGACAATCTAGAGCAGGCCCTGATGGCAGACTGTCTAGAGGCCATAAGTAGGTATATATGCTGTTAAGGTACTTGTAATATGAGATACTTGTAATTTGTTTGAATTTATATTTGCGGTTAGTTGTATTTTATAATTGTTGATGTGTTTTTTTAATTGTATGCAAATTCCATGTTGACGTGTAAAAGTGCCCTTGTGGCCTATTTGCTGAATAAATGTTGAAATTGAAGAAGTTGGCCTTGTTGCCTGATTCATTATATTCGTTTATACTTTGACAAACTGCCCAGAGTAGGCCTTGAAGGCAGACTGTCTAGAACAAGCTATGATAGCAGCCTGTCTTCTAGAGCAGGCCGTGATGACAGACTGTCTAGACTAATCTAGTCTGAAGCAGGCCATAACAAATTAAATCAGTACAATGATTAGGTGTGAGGTTTGGCAGACTGTCTAGAACAGGCTATGATAGCAGCCTGTCTTCTAGAGCAGGCCGTGATGGCAGACTGTCTAGACGAATCTAGTCTAGAGCAGGCCATAACAAATTAAATCATTACAATGATTAGGTGTGAGGTTTGGCAGACTGTCTAGAACAGGCTATGATAGCAGCCTGTCTTCTAGAGCAGGCCGTTGTGGCAGACTGTCTAGACTAATCTAGTCTAGAGCAGGCCCTAACAAATTAAATCATTAAAATGATTAGGTGTGAGTTTTGGCAGACTGTCTAGAACAGGCTTTGATAGCAGCTTGTCTTTTAGAGCAGGCCGTGATGGCAGACTGTCTAGACCAGTCAAGTCTAGAGCAGGCTATAACAATTTATACTTTGGAATGATGTCTAGAGCAGGCCTTGAAGGCAGACTGTGATTGTTTATGATGTGTTATATTTTGTTAAAATTCCTAGAGCAGGCCTTGAGGGCAGACTGTGATTTTTGATGTTGATTTATACTTTGCCAAACTGTTTAGAGCAGGCCTTGAGGGCAGACTGTGATTGTTTGTGGTTTGTATTATATTTTGCCAAACTGTTTAGAGCAGGCCTTAAGGGCAGACTGTGATTGCTTCTGATCATGTTATATACTTTTTCAAACTGTTTAGAGCAGGCCTTGAGGCAGACTGTGATTGTTTATGATCATGTATTTATACTTTGCCAGACTGTTTAGAGCAGGCCTTGAGTGCAGACTGTGATTGTTTATGATCATGTATTATACTTTGTCCAACTGTTTAGAGCAGGCCTTGAGTGCAAACTGTGATTGTTTATGATCATGTATTATACTTTGCCCAACTGTTTAGAGCAGGCCTTGAGTGCAGACTGTGATTGTTTATGATCATATATTATACTTTGCCAAACTGTTTAGAGCAGGCCTTGAGTGCAGACTGTGATTGTTTATGATCATGTAGTATACTTTGTCAAACTATTTAGAGCAGGCCTTGAGTGCAGACTGTGATTGTTTACGATCATGTATTATACTTTGCCAAATTGTTTAGATCAGGCCTTGAGGGCAGACTGTGATCGTTGAGGTTGGTTTATACTTTGGCAGACTGCCTAGAGCAGACCATGATTGTAAGTTAGTTCATATATTGAAAGACTATCTAAAGAAGGCTGTTAATGCTACCAGGTGTTGGTTGTATTCAATGACTGTTTACATGATCTCAGATTCAAGCATGTTAAGCGTTAAGATTTATTTCTCAATAAGCTTAAAGGTTACTATTGGCTATGATTGATTCACGTGAGCCCATACTGTGCATAAGAAGTGTACTGTGTAGAAGTTTACAAATACTGTTGTTGTGAATGTTTATCTTTGATATCGATAAACGTGTTACGATATATTGCTGTTGTTATTAATGTTTATAATTACTTTTAGTGAGAGGGCTCACTTTTAAAAAAAAGGATGGCCGAAGCTGTAAGCATCACAATAGTTAATATCCTGTATGTGGCCTTATACTGATAATAACGTGTAGTATGCACCGGGCTTTATACTTTTTGGTTGTTGTGTTTATATAAATCATTTTAGTTTTATATAGAGAACTGTCAGATTTTGGCGGAATGCCGTCGACCGATATTATGTACGATTTGTTCTTAGTTAATACGGTGTATTGATGTAATAAAAGAAATATTAACTGGATGCAGTGGTTTGTATGATAAACCCCATTTGCTGAGCTTTAAAACAATGGACTTCTACACAAGCGACAAAGTGAGACTTTTTGCTTGGAAACAACACATATGTATTGTATTTTTTTACACTTATTCATTTTATTATTTAGCCATACAGCGTTCTCACTATAAAATGCGGGTGATTTTTTTTTATATTTATCCACCATGTCTCGCCTTAGTCAATGGATGCGTGCATCTCCAGGGATGTCATGTCATTGTTCATATTTTTTTCCGACTTAACCCCATATTAGTATATAGTGCTTTGCCTATAAGGCTAATCGTTTGCTACAATTAACTAGCAGGATGGTCTTCAATGAATCTATTACTCACGTATTTTTGTAAATTTCCCAATTGTGACCGCGGCTGGCAAAACTCCCACTTTGTCGGTTGCCATAAGGACGAGATTTCATTGTATCTTTATACGAATAACCTACGAATAACAAGACGTCCTTATGGCAAGCGATAAAGTAGGGCGTTTTACCGGCCGCGGTCACAATTAGTGTTAGGTACCTACTCTAAATATGTACTATATACTGTGTCCCAGAAGTAACGATACATTATTTTCAAAATATTTAATACATATAAAGTAAGCAATTAAAGTAATCATTTTGGCTGAAAGTTGTAACTAAATGATTAAGTTAGTATTAAATTTGCGGCAAAAACAACTTAAAAAAAAATCTTAGAATGTTCACGGACTGCCGCATTACAAATGTTCCAGATTTTGCAGCAATTGTTTTGGCCATGCTAGATATTGTTTGCTCAAATTGGCTATTGATACAATTTTTTGGTCGTAAATACACATTTTTACGACTGTTTAATATTGCTTTCCAGGAACATCGTTGGGATCTGCCGGAACATAGGTTTCATCAGCAATAAATCGTTGAGTAATTTCCTCAGTTGACTGTTATACTCTTCGGCACCCTCTTTTGGCACGTTCCTCTTGTTCTATGTATCTAGGAGCTGTAATGTGTTTCACAAAAACATAAAATTTAGATCGTTTCTTTTTATTTTGGCGACAGACAACTTGGATATTTATTTTGTGATTTATATGCTGCCACTCTGACAGAAGTTGAAGGAGTCTTATACCTCATTTCATTTACCATGGCGGGATTCCCCTTGAAACGGTCATTAGACGTAAACAATACGAGTTGTGACAGCAAAAGATACCCGGCAAACTTTTTTGCGGCGTCGTGTCTTACATGAAACTGTCCAGTCTTGATCCTTTTGTGTTATTATTTGACCACACGCTGGCTTTGAAGAGCAGAGCCCGTAAAGCGATTGTTAAACAATAGACGGACCTGGCTACGTCCTTAAACTACGTCCAAAAGAGAGGTATGGGCATTGTGAATGTCATCTCACTGTGTGGTAGAGAACAGCGCAGCGGTTGTCATTCCAGATATAGAGCAGAGCCCAACTGGGGAAGTACCTTACAGAAAATCGCAGCCAAATAACACTAGACCCTACTCATAGTGCTGTGTTCCTGCCGGTGAGTAAGGTTGCCAGAGCTCAACGAGAGTGTTGGGGTTAGGATCGGCAACGCGGTTGTAACTCCTCTGGAGTTGTAGGCCTACATAGGCTACGGAGACTGCTTACCATCAGGCGGGCCATATGCTTGTTTGCCATCGACGTAGTATAAAAAAAGATTCCCGTCATGGTAAATGAAATGGGGTATAAGACTCCTTCAACTTCCGTCAGTAGCAGCATATAAATTTCGACATAATCTTTGACGCTTTATTTTCAAATACTTAAGTATATCCAATAACGAAATTCCCGCTTTAAGTGACAGATTACGAAACCAAAAACACCATGACACCAAACTTTTCTTATCTTTTTAATAATATTTCAGCCAGACTTAGAATGTTGTCTCTTCACTTCTAGGACACCTTATTCTTCCACTCAGTGTTGGCCGAACGTTAGAATTGACCAATAACCATTACAAATTGAACCGTAAACTGTAACCGTGCGTTACTGCTCACGGTTAAATTTGTAATGGTTAATAGTCAATTCTAATTAACATTCGAACAACACTGCTTCCACTACGTAGTTTAGTTAGAGTTTGATACCTATGAACAAGTTTGAATAAATATATATATATATATTTGTATTTTTGTCTGCAGGTCATATACTACGAGCATGCACAGCATCAGCACCACTATGATCATGAGGAGGAACCTGGATGGGGCCCGTGGTCCCGAAGCATGGACCCTGTTGAAGTGAGTCTTTAAACATTTTACACTTGGTAATATCAAGAGTCTTTTAAGGCAACTAATTGGAGAGTTTGTAAGTCTTTTATAGTGATTCTACGTTATATACAACGTGTAGCCTGTAAGAGGGACGAAACATCGAAATTGGCCTGGTAGCCCACGTGATTGTATGCTTTAAAATAGGGTGTGAAGTATAAATACGTTGTTTAATATTTTTCTAAGGCGAATGGTCATGGGGAATAACTACAAGGTTTACCATAAGCATTCTGCCCCACCACACCTTTTATTGTACAACGCACCGTTTTATTCATTGTGACCGCGGCCGGCTAAACGTCCTACTTTGTCGCTTGCCATAAGGACGAGATTTCCTTGTATCTTTATGCGAATAACCTGATAACGCGTCCTTATGGCAAGCGGCAAAGTGGACATTTTGCCAGCCCCGGTCACATTTTATTGCGCAGAAATACGGTAACCGATACTACGCACGTACCGTTGAAATATTCACTCTTCACAGGCCAACACATTGTATACCTACATCTCATGGAATTTCTTATTCTCTCGGCACCATAGCTTAGCCCATCACGATAGGACCAGGAGAAAGCGCTTTCACCCGGGACTGCATGAACCGACGACCCTTTACCTTTACATTCCTTGTCTTTCCTGTCTTTATTCGCAAGCCTGTCGCCAACCAGTTTGCTAATGTTTACTTCAATCCATAGAGAGATGAAAGATTGAGCTGGCAGATGACCGAACGAGATGCTCTTATGGAACTTTCAGTACGAGTAGCAGAGAAAGCCTTATGATTGTCGCCGTCTTATTTTTTATTTATTCCCCATCATAACAGGAACTTATTAAAATCTACAGGATAAAACGTTTTTGATTTTGTCACATTGCGTATGTTCTGTCCCTCACGGGCACTCGTATAGTACGTCTATGGGATCCTACCATCTATGTTTCAATTGCCAACCGGCATAGAGATTGTGGTCAAATGCTTAGCTTTTGGTAATAAAAATAATAATAAAAGCCATAGCGGCCATTGAAAACTCATATTGTGTACCTTACTGAAACCCCGGGTGAAAACCAGCTTGAATTTGGAATTTGTTGCCCAGGAATAACTAATGTATTGTTGGGTCGGGACGCATAGGTAACTATTAGCTCCCACACTAACGTTTTCCAAGCGTCGGCGTCTAGCCAGCGCTATGGAAAATGGCGTCGCTATGCAGTTGCGCCAACGTTGCGTCGAACAGCAGCCATAGGATTCACTTGACGCCGACGCTCGGGAGAAGCTAGTGTCAGGGTGGCTTTAAAATTAAACAATTTATCTCCTACGCTTAATGCCAAAAATTCAACATATGTAATGCCAAAAATGCCTCACCTACATCATTTTGGAAAAGACTCCCAACAACTCCCATACAAGATATCAACATCAGCCAGCCAAAATGTATGGGAGAGCCAATTTTTTTGCGATTTCGCGGTTAGTCTCATAATAAAAGTTGATCAGTATGACCTATACAACGTGTACCCACCTCACTTTCAGTGGCTGGTGTAACACGTGGAATGGTTGTTGATCCCTTTACAAAGTAAACTAAAACAGACGCTTTAAAATAAACATTCTTTTATTTTCAGGATTCCGATTTGGATGACATCAACTCGAACAGCCCGTACAGAGCGCAGGAGAAGCCAGCGACCTATATCCGACCTCTTCTCACCCGGGTCTAGGCGTATGCTTGTCTCTTTTCCTCTAGTCCCAGTAGCTTCGTTGTTCGGTATTCGGTAACTTATGGTGTATTCTTATTTGTCCCAGCCAGGCACAGATGGGAATAGGTGCATTAATATGAATTATGCCCATCTGTCCCCGCCTTTTGTATGACGGCGGTAACGTGGAGCGGGGACAGTTGGGAATACACCCTTGTTTGATATAAGGTTTGGGATATTTCGTCTATCAGATAATACGGGAAAAATCGACTTATAATACGACAACTTTACGTAAGCAGTGAATAATTTATTATTAAAATAACTAAATATTATTTATTATGTATTAAAAAAATACTATAGAACATTGTTACATTAATTTACTAAGTCCCACAGTAAACTCAATAAGGCTTAAAAAAGGAAGGGTTTTATTTAAATTAATACCTATTTTTATGTCGGTATTATCCATCAGTCGGAATTTTCCTAAAAGTGCTTATTTGAAAAGGGTCAGTAACCAAAAACAACAGAAATACTGAGATTACAGGTCTTTCTACAGTCACTTTAGGTTTTAAGGCTAGAGTACCTAAGGGCCATCCCACACTAGCGTCTCCTGAGCGTCGGCGTCTAGTCAACTCTATGGCTGCTGCTCGACGCAACGTTGGCGCAACTGCGCAGCGACGCCATTTCCCATAGCGCTGACTAGTCACCGACACTAGTTTGGGGTGGCCCTAAACTAGGGTAATTTATTAAAATAACGGTGTAGTATTAAACCTTCTTAGATATTAATCAAGTTTACCAAAAACGGAAACCAGTTAATATTTTTACAGTTTAAATGTGTATACGACATCAATTTGGTAGTCCTTAAAGACGAAAGGGGCGACCGATTTTCCATACAAAGTCCTCATTTACCTCTCTGTAAGTGGCATTGGCTCAGTAATGGTTCATATACATCAAATTATGTAAAAATATTTTAAAATGCGTACTACGTTTGTATGGAAAGGCGGTTTCAGGACGGTCGTCCACTTTCGGCATAAAGTTTGTAAGCCAGTTTTATGTGTATTTCATAAAAATGGGGTAAGATCAAATAATATTATTTAACAACATATTTTTAGTTTACAAAATATCTTTAGTCACGTGCAATATTTCGGACTCATTTTTTTAGCCATCTCTTATAATACGCACTGTCTTGGGTACAAGTAACGATCGATCTTGCCTCAAATCAAATTATCCGATTTAAACAATACTTACAATAACTTGTTTTATTTTTAATCGTCATGGGAGCACATTAATTATATTAGGTTATTTAGTTTAACTTATTTATTTCTAACTAAGCTATTGATTACTACTTATAAAAGTGTACAAAATAATGTAGATTCTATCGAATCATTAGAATATTAACTATTGCATTTATATTTATGTTATAATTTATTATTACAGTTAAATATAACCTCACATTTATTATTGTATTACATTATTGTGTTCAATGATCATTCTAACTTGAAATGTTAGCATACATGTACATATTAGTATGTATATAAGCTTTCGTAATATATACACATATAAAAGCTAACCCATAATACGAACATTAAATGTACTTTTTTCCGACCTAACCAACTTTGAAAATAAATTTTAATTGTTATAATTGTTATTGTTGTTGTAATTTTTAATAAAATGTAACCCCGTTTCCATATTAATTAAAACTGCACGACTATTTCTTTAGCGCATTTATTGAATGTGCATTGATTATAACCTATATAAATTAGTACATTACGATACAAGTGCGAAAAATAGGAAATTCGAAACGAGTGGCGATAAATTAAAACACGACCGAAGGGAGTGTTTTAAATCGACACGAGTTGCGAATTACCTATTCGCACATGTATCGTACAACGTTTTACAGTACATATGGCCCTTTAAATGTTCGACACAGTAACATAATATGCTACTTCTCGCACTAGTGCTATAAAGTAGCCCCATATGTACTGTAAATTAAATTATATTTTTGTAATTTATAAACGGCTAGGTATGTTGCTTTACTAGGGTTGCAGAAATCAGCAAAGTTTCACAAAAAAATGTCAAAATAAAATAACAATTTGGATTTGTCTAGACGACTTATGATATTTTGATGAAACTTTGTATTATTTTCTAAATTTATCAGTATTTTAAGTATTTATTTTAAAGTAAGTGTTTATGTAAGTTGTCGCCATAATGTATGTATTTATTTATTTGATGATTTTCGATGGTTATTAAATATTATTATACTTGAACTATGAATTTTATTGCTTTTTTTTTCAAGCTTAAGAAAAAATACTCGTATCCACTCACTAATCCCCGTTATTTCTGGTTGGGATAAATGAATGAGAGGCAGTTTTATTCCCATCTGTCCCCGAGTCCCCGCCACACGTGACCGCCACTATACAAATGGGAATGAAGCTACTCAAGGTGGGGACAGACTCAGTACACCCTAATTAAGTACCTATGTAATTTTTAGGGTTCCGTACCCTGAGGGTAAAACGGGACCCTATTACTAAGATTCCACTGTCCGTCCCTCTGTCACCAGGCTGTATGTCATGAGCCGGATAGCTTGACAGTTGAAATTTTCACAGATGATGTATTTCTGTTGCCGCTATAACAAATACTAAAAAGTACGGAACCCTCGGTAGGTGAGTCCGACTCACACTTGTCCGCTTTTTCATTCTTCATTTAAACCAAACAGGTATGTATTTACCTAATTACTTATGTCCATGCTATAGCTGCTTGGCCAATATATCCATATTTATCATTTAAAATTTCACATAACGTGACATAACATATAATAAACGAACATGAACGAATGAGTAAATGTGTCAATGTTATTTAAGCTTAAATAATCTTTTTGCCTTTTGGTCAAACTTGAATTTGGCTGTTGCTACCGGTGTTAATTGAAATTGACCAATAACCATTACAAATTGAACCACAACCCGTAACGGACGGTTACAAATGACGGTAAAATTAGTAATGGTTAATGGTCAATTGCATTAACGTTTCGACGAACACTGCTATCGGTATGAAGAATGAACATTTCAGAATCCCACTGTTATTGTATACTAGCGACCCGCCCCCGCCTTGCACGGGTTACACAAAATCTTAACAAATTATACCTAAACCTTCCTCAAGAAGCACTCTATTGATAGATGAACACCGCATGAAAATCCGTCCAGTAGTTTTTGAGTTTATCGCGAACATACATACACACGGCGAGACGCACCGGGGGACTTTGTTTTATAAGGTGTAGTGATTATCTACATGTTGAAATGAATGAAACAAAGCAGTTATAAAAACCAAAAAATATATTTTCTCATTACTCCATACATATTAACACATTCGGATCAATATTTACCACAGGCACTAAATAACAGATAAAATATCTTGCCCCAATACTATCGAGGCGAGAACCTAGGGTTCTCAGGGGCATAAGTGAAACTCCTTAGCTCATACGATACGCCATCTTGATTTTCGTGACCTAACTCTCTTATATCGTTTCTAATTTCCGAGTCAAACTCACTGCAGCCCCCGAATACTCTATTTGGCGCTCTATCAATTGAGACTGGGCTCTCATTGGTGGAAATCTCTCGCTTGGCATTGGTGGAAATCTCTGGCTCCTCATTGGTCGGTTTGTCGTTGTTCGGTATGGTCCGGAAGATGGCCGAGTGGGCAGTGGCCGTGTCGAGGTCGGCTTTTCTGGAGACTATTATACGTATGTCTGTGTGGAGGTAGAGTTTGCCGGATTTTGAGGTCATGAATCTGAAAAAAGAATGATAAATTCAAAAACATGACATGGCATAAGGTGGTATCATATAATAGGTACACATAGTTATTAATAGATTGTAATTTTCCGGACAAGGTGTCGATTACCACGGCGGTGGAACATACAACCCGCTTAATAATAAGCTACTACCGTACTCTATGCACGCTTGATATTCCAGGGGTGTTACATGAGAGTTGTCGATTATTAAAAACCTCCCAAAAAACGTATCTATTTACTATTTTGACCAGATATTAATAATAAACCATCCCTGCCCACCGACGTGATATTATAGTACTACTACCAGCAGAAATAATCAATTTAAACCTAAAATAGTTTAAGGTATTTCTGGTTGGCAATGTTGGAAACTCAATAGTTGAGCGAGTAAAAGGACCTCTCGAATATCGGCATTCTAGAACAAGTGAGCGCACCTGAGGTGTATGAGGTAGCGCAGCCACTTGTGGCGGGTGCAGGGCCGCGGCGCGGGCGCGCGCGCCGGCATGTACAGCGTGCGCTGGCGCAGGAACGTGCGAGCGAGAGGGGGCATGCCCGTCAGCTCGTACAGCACCACGAACATCTTCACTAAAGTGCCGTGCGGGTTGAACAGCGACACCTGGATGGTGCCCGAGCGCGGCACGCGGTAGCCAGACGGCCCGAGGTTTATGTGGCCCTGGAACAAATGGTAAGGTTGAAATCGTCTAAAGATAAAATTTTAGGAATGACGCTTAAGGCGGCTTAAGTTGCAGCAGGAAGAAATATAGCATCGATTGGACCTGGGAAGCCGAGCCTCCCCCCCCCCCCCCCTTTTGGGGGTAGGCACGGTACGATCTCGTGGCTACCACGCAAAATCAGATTTGTTTGACCTTAGTAACAATCGTGCAAAGCGACATTGGGTTATAATCGCCAAATCCTAAAAACCGAAATTTTCGTGTTTTCTCGATTTTTGACAAAGTTGCGTTCGCCGCTCAAGGTCTTGGATTTGGATTATTCATTGGATTATTCATCGTCATAAACAAGTCTGCAAAAAATCAAAACTACTGGATTTGGCGCAAACGCTAATGTATAAAGTTACTGGATTATACGTAGACTGGAAAAATATGCCTATCGGGGATAGGTGAGAATAATTTTCTTTCCGTCTATGCCTACGGGGACAGATGAAAAGGAATCACATTTCCATCTGTACCCGCCTCTCGGGTGGGTCACCGACCACTACAGGTGGGAATATACTTTTATTTTTGCTTTACAAAAAAGATATACCTGTGTCAAAGGAATTAGTATAATGTGGGGTGGGCAGAACGCCCTAACATAACGTATCTAATCTACTCGTATCATTGAAATTTAACATAGAAAACTTACCATATAAGGTGCGTTGGTGCCGCCCGGGGCGTAGAAGAACACAGTGACAGGCAGGCGCTTGTGGGGCGGGCAGAACGCCCCGGAGGCCCCTATCTCGGCGGTGAACCCGTGGACCGTCGCCACCGGCTCCAGGCGGCCTTTTAGGGCGGATTCTTCGAAGCTACCTGTAAATGTAATTGGATGATGACGTTTGTTTTTTCTAATGAATCGTAAAGAGTTGTTAATACTTTCTACCTCTTCTCTCTTTTTTAATTTTTCTTTCTTTTTGTATTATTTGTTTTTTCTTTATAGTTGTTTTTGCTTTTTTTTTTGCCACTTTCTAGCATTTTAACGTTTACGGACTCATACATTCTTTTGTAACTCAAATTGTTTATAACTAGAAAAATAAAACTTGTCAAATAATACATCACTACTCTGTCTGTCTTCTTAGACTAGATCGATATTGTGTCAATAATAAACTAGATATAAATGTGTCCAAATGCTATGTCATCTCTTTTACTCGTAAGTGTAATGTCATTAATTCTAACTATTTGTTAAAAAATGTGGTTATCTCCAAGTGTAGTGAAATAAGGGACTTGGGTGTCGTAATGGACAACAAGTTGATCTTTGATCGGCACGTTGATTCAATAGTCAACAAAGCTTTCAAGGCACTTGGTTTTATCATAAGATCGTGTAAGAACCTTAAAAGATTAAAATCAGTTAAAATTCTCTATTGCACATTTGTAAGGAGTCATCTGGAATACGCCTCTCAGGTTTGGAACCCTTGTTATGACACTTATATTTCCAAAATTGAAAGAATCCAAAAAAAGTTTATTCGTTTTCTGAGATATACATTCAAAATTCCAAAACAAAGTTACACACAGCATTGTGCCCAACTCCACCTGCTAACTCTTTACATCCGGCGGAATATAACCGATGTAATTTATATTATGAAAATTGCTCAGAACCATGTAGATTGTCCTGATCTGCTAGCGAAGTTATGATTCTCAGTCCCCTCACGCCTATCCTCTCGCACCAAACGAACGTTTCATATTCCCCTCGTTCATACTAATTATAGGAATAACTCATTTCTTCTAAGAGCTGCTAAGTCCTTTAATCAGCTTTGTAAACATCACGATCACATCGATCTGTTCTGTGATAGTTTTAATTCAATTCGCAAACTATTGAGCCAAGATTTCTCCCACTGTTAACTCTTATGCAATTCCATCTTATTTATTTATCTTTTGTTCTTCTCGTTGAATGTTTAACCCAGTCTCACTGTCAAGCAACATAGTTATAAGCATAATAGTTATTATTAATTCTGCAATTTCGCACGCCATGTTTCTACCTGTGGAAACTTGTAATTGGCTTACTGTTTTTATTTCGAAACCTATTTTGTTACATTAGCTGTAAGTTTTCCCAATAAATGAATAATAATAACGCTTTTGTGATACTTCTATATATTGATTAAATATAATTTAGAAGTCACTGTACATAGAGGACGATGAAAAATATAATCATTATGACATTTTAATTTAAAAAAATAATATTTTGTACATCTTGTGGTTTTATTTCTGTCCTAAGATGTGAATTCCAATATATCCAAATATATACTATGGTTCAAACTACAGCATATTAAAGAACAGTCCAAAAATTTATTTTTTCTTAATTTCGTTCTTATAAGCGACTTTCTGTAATCAAAGTAACTTAATTTCAAAGAATAACACCTTGAGATACATAATCAATAATCATCTATGGTAACTTCCAATGGAAACATACTTCAAAATTAGTTTCAAACTTCTTTTAACGATTTCTCAAAAGTGCAATTTTAACATGTGTAAGTTTGTTTTTTTTTAAAGTATTGCATTAGATTACTCATTTAACGTAGATTTAGGATCTATACTTAACTCAATACCTACCATAAGGAGCCTTTAGGCATGGACGGCTACATATATTTTTTTTTTACTATATTTTAAAGTAGACTCTAGACTAGACTTCTGGGCGGAAAGAGAAGAGCCGTGAAATGTATGGGAACGACTACATTCTACGACTCCTCTCTTTTCGCACTTTTTTAATGTCATAAAGCTGTAATAGTATTTTATGCAACAGTTGTATAAGAAGGGTCAAAAAAGGCGAGTGGCGCGAATTACAATGTGAGCCGGAGCCGAAGGCGTAGGCGAACATTGTAAAGGAATACGCGACGAGCATTTTTTGACCTACTTATACAACGTTGCATACAATATTTTTCCTACGAGTCAACAAAAATAAATCTTAATTTAGGTAAACAAAGCAAAAGTATATAGCCAAGACGCGCGAGCATACCTTGTTACGGGCCCGGCCCGCCCCGGGCCGCGGCCGGCCGGTCGGCGACACCTCGTAACTCATGAGGCCCTGGTACTTGCTACTTGCTACATTAAATTTTTGGACAGTTTTTTCTCAATTTTGGCTACCGTAGCCTACGGAGACTAACAAGCAACGCTAAGCGGTCTTCGTAGTCTATGGGTGTTGCTATATTACGGGTGTCACATGCGTGTTTCTGACTTATGAAGTAATTATTTTTACTATGCAACCAAATGAATATTTTGTAAGTTGGCAGCAATGCACTTAGTTTAAAACTGTATTCGTTTTGGTTTTGTTAGGTTGGTAGCCATTAATCGCAGTAACGTTATAGCGATTAAAAGCACAAGAGCTTTTATGAGGAATAGACAATATAGACTTTTCTTGAAACCTTTTATGTATGTTCTTATATTCGTGTTAATGTATGCATAAATGACAGATAACAGTAGAGGAGTAGGAAAAGGCTATAAAGGTACAAAGTACGGCATTATAACTTATCAAGCAGGGCTCAGTCCGATCCTGAGTTTGGGCGTGGTGGGTCGGGTGGCCGGTGCAGTCTGCGGGGGGCGGGGGAGGCGCCGTCCACGGAGCGGCCGGTGGGTTCTGGCGAGGGCGGGGCGGACAGAGCGCCGCGAACTGACATGGAGTATCACTCACCGAGCAGGCCGGCGCTGGGCCCGATGCGGAGCTTGGGCGTCGCGGGGTCTGCGGGCGGCGGCGGGCTGCGCGGGCGGGCGCGCGCCGGCGCCGGCCCGGGGGAGGGGGAGGGGGGCGGCGCGGGGGGCGAGGCCGGCGGGGGCGGGGCCGGGGAGATCGGGTGGAACAGCGCGCTGGGGGAAACAACATTATTACATTATTAATAACAGGATTACACGACTAAGGACCACTTGCAACAATCACTAACCCGTGGTTAACCGGTTAAACCTGGAGTTACCATGGTTACCAGTACGATTTGACACCGGGTTAACGGTATAACCGGTTAACCCTGGGTTAGTGGGATGGAGCAAGCGGCCCTTAAAAGAATATCGAAATCTATCTTCACCTCCATCGCTCTCGCATCATTAAAATGTTGTAAAACTTTCTAATCGAGAGGCTTCGATATCGCAAGTTTAAGTGCAATCCCGTCCGTCCCCGCAACGTTTGTATGGAACGCGTATAAACGGGAACTGTGTCCCCGTGGACGCCATTCGATAAGACACTATTCCTATATGTATATCACCGGTGTTCACATTTGAAAAGAAACTATTTCCATGTATCCCCGGTGGGTATGGATGAAAAGAAAGCTATTTCCATCTATCCCCGGTGGGCACGTATGAGAAGAAAACTATTTCCATCTATCCCCGGTGGATACTGATGAAAAGAAAGCTATTTCCATCTATCCCCGATGGGCACGAATGAAAATAAAGCTATTTCCATCTAACCCCGGTGGGCACGGATGAGCAGAAAACTATTTGCATCTATCCCTGGTGGGCACGAATGAGAAGAAAACTATTTCCATCTATCCCCGGTGGGCACGAGTGAGAAGAAAACTATTTCCATCTGTCCCCTGTGGACACAGATGAGAAAAAATCGTTCCCCGTCTAAAACCACCTCACCTATACATTTTGATCTGTATAATAATAACGTACAGTATTTCCATGAATTAAAATTAGCATAATTACGTAAAATGGAATTCAATACAAATTACAAATATTTATTACAAACAATACAATTTAACCTCAATACTTCGTAATCTCACACTTTTAAAGATCAACAATAATCTTATGAACATTTTATATTCAATTCAATTATTAAACCTTTTATTTATATCAACTTCCAGTTCAATAAATGTGAATTATTAATATTTCAATGAAATTAAATGTTACATTCCAGGTATGTCAAATGTTAACAAAAGCTATCATATTTCTTAACATTATTTGCCATTTATATTGAACTCCGCCGTTGCAGGTAAATAAGAATAAGACGTGAAATACTCCTTCAGCCATGACATTATTTATCGATCGCTACCTATGTATACCAGAAGAAAAATAACAAAATAAAATATTACCTACCTTTTAATTCCAGAGATTCCATTAATAGAGTCATCAAAGTCGAAACAATTGTTCCCTCTTCTTAAAGGCGCTGGACTAGAAGTCAGAGGCAACCCAGTTTTGGTATGAAACACCATAGAGGCAGCCGAGTCAAAACGCCATCTAAACCGGTCCATCTCTGTAGGCGAAGGGACCTGATTATCCGGCCCCATTTTCTTCGGATCCGGATCAACGAAACCATTTTGGTCAGGAGTATCACTAGGGGAATCTATTTCACATCTATCAAAAGTCCCATAGTCACATTTCTCATAAAATACATAGTCATCGTCGTTTATAGAGAATGTTTTCTGTCGCTTCGATTCCTTCGGCTTCGAGAATACTGTGTCATCGTCTTTCAAGTTTAACTCCTCAATATCTGCGTTGTCTTGGTTTTGTGCTCTATCTGACACTATCTTCTCAATTTTGTCAACTATCGGGAAAATTCTTCTCAATTTAGGTCTCTTTATGACCTGTTCTTCTCCGTTATGACTAAAACCTAAACTACTTATATCACACTTTATATTATAATTATCACATTTATGCTTTTTTAGCGCTTTAATATTATCATCTTCATATTTCCTTCGAGCTCCGGTCTCGTCTTTGCACCGATTTATAGCATCGAGCAAAACTTCGGATTGGTCGATCGAAGCTAAATTATAGTTGGCTTCGGATCGGACCATTCCTCGATCTATACAACTCTCACATCGGTCCACTAGAGGGCCGCCACACGCACAAGTGACTTCGTCAGTTTGTGTGGCCACCGTGTTGGTCTTTTTAAACTCTGCCGGTGTTATACTATCAGTTTCAACGAAAGGAGATTTAGTTTCCATCCTGCTAGCGGGCAGCGTCAAATAAGTCTGATTTCTATAGCACCCGATCGCACGGAACCTGTCAAATCGCGCCGCTTGCAAGATCGGAATGGACGTATGAGTCTCCTTCGACTTCTGTAACCCGTCGCCTTCTGAAGACGTGCTGTCGCAGAGTTTCTTGAGCTTGCTCTCTTTCCGCAACCGCCTCTTATATTTGGCTATCTCTTTCAACCGCCTCTCGTCTAACTTCTTCGGTTCCTGACCTAAACTAGTGGAAGATCTATGATTGCCGTCGGACTCGTCGCATTCGCACTTGTGTTTCCCGTTCTCGCTGCAAGGCGTATGCATCCTGTCATCAACCACTTTCTTTTCCGGAGCAACAGAGTATAAGTACTCGGTGGAGGCGGGCGTGGATATGATAGACAGGCGTCGAGTCGATGGACCCGTGTTAGAGTTAATTACATCTAAATCTGGTGAGAACTTGGAACCTCTCGGTCCCAGAGTGAGATCATTAAGCTTCCCGACCAACTCCTCATGTATATTTACAGGGACTTCTTTGCTGGCGCGTCTTTTTGGAGGGCAGGTGCACTTGACTGTTGGTACCTTGTCGATTCTTGGGAGGCTCTGGAGTGTGACCTTGAGATAGACGTTGTTGCCGATGTCGGTGATGGGGAAGGTGTGGTCGGTCGGGGGTTTGCTGAAGTCGGCCATCTTGTAGCTCTCGCCGGGTATCTTGATGGAGTAGACGATGTTCAGTTTGCGTGGCTCGTCGACGTCCTCGTCGCAGTTCGATTCGAGTTTTTTGTAGTTGCACTTCTCGCGGCTCAGTTTACGCCTGAAACGGAAATACATTTATAATTAAATCAATTTGAAAGGTTTTATTAACTCTCGCTCAAATGAATTCAAAAGTATTATCCTGTCTCGCGGTAACTTGCTAAGAAGTTACACTTTGTGGAAGAGCCTTTGAAGAAAACGAAACCAAAAAAATTCTTCTTCAAAATTAGATCAGATCCTCCGAGTGGAAATTGATAAAAATAAATTAGATCGTAAGCTTGGAAGTGATAAAAAAAACGGTAAAAGCATTTATGACTCGTGGTCTAATTGAGTTTACGAATATGACATTTAAACTGCGTATAGCGCTCCAGCAATTTGAAAATTATACTTTTAAATATGAACCCAGAACCAAAGGTTTGATGATTTGATTTATGAACTAACCTGCGTTCCCCTGGTTCCTCCGGCTTCCCGTTGCCCTTGAGCCTCGCCAGCCAGGCGGACAACTGCGAGAAGTGGAGCTGCGAGCGGACCGCATTGAGGAGCCACTGAGATGTTATAAACGCGGGAGTTTCGTGGGACCTGCAATTATAGAAAATCTAAATGAATAAGTCGTACGTATCTCTTTTAATATTATTATAAATATGAAAGTCGTAAACCTATTTACTGCAGGCACAGGCTGCCTGGAAGTAAAGGAAATCAAAGCGCTGCCCTTGAGCTCCATCATCCGACGCCTGGAGATGGCGGAAGAAACTGTTGAATAAGAGCAAAAAGGGGGCAATTACACAATGTCGTGGAAAAGGCATGGGTCGAAATATGCACAGTGCAACGGTCCCCAAATCTTTAAGATATGATAAAATAAGATTGTACATATGCTTGTTCATGTGAATCTATCAATGTAAAATAATGGAATGAAATATGAAATGCTTTTTGGCAGATCACAAAAACGAAGGAGAGTCAAACTTGACGCCTTTCTTGATCACTGAACGGAGACTGCTTAAGATCGGATATGGCTCTTAAATAATAAAATAATGAAGTAGTTTCAGCGAAGAGTTTCGTCCTTGACTCGTTGAGACTATCGATAGGTAACTAACTGGATCAGGGGTAAATGCAGGTGGTAGTCTTGGGCACTACGCATAGTCTCACGATTCCTCTCCCTGTGACCCTAATAACCCCAGAAAATGTAGATTTTTTTTATAACGAGCGCGCGAATGCTCCACTGCTCGAAGAGCACGCGTTAGTGGTTGTGCTGTTTATCGTATGAGGAGTTTTCTTCTACGCAACTGATCGCCTGGTAGCATTCTACCCAAGTACCTAGTGTGTTTGATGTTGATTCCAATAATTGTTCCGACTGTCGTGACAACGAACGATCTCATAGCCAAGATCCTAGACCAACATCTAGAGGCTCTCGATAGGTGGCTGGATCGAAGGTCAGATGTAGACAGCGGTAATCTTAGACACGGCGCGTAATAGTAGGTCAGTTCCTCTCTCTGCGGCCCTGACCACCGGCAGCTTGGGCCTTGCCCCGCTGCTAGCGGCACTCTAGATTACGATTGCAAGATGAGAAATAAAACGATATAACATACTTGGTGACGAGAGGGCGCATGCTCCATCGCTCGAGGAGTAACGCGCGCTGTTGGTTGTGTTGTTTGTCGAATGATGAATCCTCTTCTACGCGGCTGATCGCCTGGTAGCAGTCGGGGCAGTCTGGGGCCAGAAGCACCTGAAAATACCGTACAAAAGAAATTAGGCAACAGAGTATATACCTAGTTGCTCTGTGAGCTGTAGACCTGACGAACCTCCATGGTACTGCAATTATGAAAAAAATCCAAAAATTTAATTGATAAAATAAAATCATATAATTTCATGAGAATCGGTTGAGAAATGTGACCAATAGAGAAATGTGACCGCTGGACAGCTAGACATACAAAGTAATATTTGCCGAAGCAGAAACGGAGATGCTTTGCGCTCAATAAATAGTTAGAGCCTAATTGTGGCTTTCCATTACAGAAGGGTCCTTATGCTTCAAGTGCAATAAGGTCCTTTTCATCTGAAATCCCAACATAAATTCTGATACAAAGGTCCTTCTTGCACATGAAGCATAAGGAAGGACACTTCTCTGATGGAAAGCCATAAATGCCTATTGTATAACAACTATATGTAGTCGCAGTTTTAGTATCTTTCAAGTAAATAAAGAAACTTCCAATTATATTACAAATTAACTAACTCCATATGGTTTTGCTCAAGTCTTAGGTATATAGAAGAACATAATTTGATCGTTACATACAAGTATGTACCAAAAGTCAGAACATGTTAATAAAAAATCAAAAGCAATGAAACGGAACTTTGTAAAGATTACGACACCCGGTCCTATACTTTCATTACACTCGTAAGTACTTATGTAGTTCAAACATTGATAATGATCTTCCGTATAGTCATGTTCATCTATTTACGATCCAATTTAATGCGTGTTAATTGGATAAATTGTCAGTGAGTAAAAAAGTAGATGGCATATGAACACGCGCGGTATATAAATGTATCCGGCATGTTATTGTGAGGGTATAAAACGCTAGTTCACTTTCACTACTTAAGTGTTAATGATGGGCTTGCCTTGACTAACTACAATTCTGATGGAACAGAATATCGTTGGAAATTAGATTACGTGGTTTTAGAATAATCAAATATTGTGTACTTCCAATTTAAATTTTTAGACACTTTGCGAAGTACAGAAGAGGAAGTCTGTAACTTGTCACCCCGTTAAATGATTCTTACAATCTTCTCGCCAGATATGTGTGCCAGCCGCATTGAATCTAATATTTTGGCTCTGCAGCTTTGGCATCTCGCACTTGAGGTGGACCACCCATCAGTTAGAAATAGACGGGTATATAATCTATCTCGTGCGCGGGATATTCTCGTGGTACACTCGTTCTGAAATTGCTGGAGAGCCAATATCAGGTGATTTATGAATTTTATGATATATGAGACAAACGAGTAGACAATTCACCAAGCAATTACAGTTGCCCATAGATACCCGCAATACCAGTGGGGTTGTAAGTCGTTGCCAACCTTTAATATGGGAGTACGAGCTATTCTTGAAGGTTTCCTTGAAGATTTGGTGTGTGTAAAGTAGTGCGACATAAAGAATTCATCAACAAAACCAGCCTTGATGTTGATGGGTATTTGGTCGTTCCACAGAGTGTGCACGTGGTCATTGAAAGACGCCTCGACGCCGAGTTTGTCTCATGGTCTGGTGTCAATCTACTAGGAGTGTAGTGCTGTACTAACCTCAATGCAGATGGGTGTCTGGTCGTTCCACAGGGCGTGCACGTGGTCTTTAAAAGACGCCTCGACGCCGTGTTTGTCTCCTGGTCCGGTGTAAGTCTACTAGGAGTGTAGTGCGGTACCAACCTCGATGCAGATGGGTATCTGGTCGTTCCACAGGGCGTGCACGTGGTCGTTGAGAGACGCATCGACGCCGGGCTTTTGTTCATCCTTTTCGGGTTTCGGCTGGGTCACCACCTGGAAATAACAATGGCAAATTATATTTAACTAGTATGTTGATTCACAGTTTGGAATCCATTCACAGGTTACGGGTTTCTAGGATGAAGGGTGACGTCATAAATCAATTCAACAAAGGTGCATTCTTGAAACAGCAAGGGAGGAACAAAGTCAAGAATTACACTTGTAGATGTGGTAGGTAAACTTGCCTTAATGCTGTTGCCAAGCGTGCCGGTAAGCGGGTGCAGGTGCTGAGATAAGTAATAAACACTAAGCGTTCGTTTTGCACACAAGGATTTATTGTTTATTACGGCACACAGAAGAAACAGTTAGCACAATACACACAGTCAATAAAGAATAGAAGGAGAAAGAGCGAAAGCGAAAAGAAAGCAAACTATCTAACACAATGCAAGCGGAATGCAGTTCGGCTCGGAAGCACAGTAAAGCGCATGCGTCTCGCGTCGCGGTCTCAGAGATACTGAGTGCGCCTGCGGCGGCGGGCGCAATACATCGCTGTCAGCGCTGCAGCCGAAGGCCGCCCGTTAGACCGTTGCGTACGGCGCACAGCGCTTACAGCGGGACTCGATCAATTTACACCAGGACGAAGTGCATACCAACTAGAAATCTAATAACAAAATCTGTCGCTCTGTCCGCGAGTAATTTAAATACATATTTATATTGAGATTTTAGATCTAGAGTATTATTTAACTACTTATTTATTTATATATAATGTAATCTTAATATTAGTTATAAATTATTATAACTATACAAAATTATACATAATAATTATTATTTTCGGAATGAATTAAGGAAATTTACACACAATAAATTATCAATTCTTAATAATAAATTACAAATTATAGATTGGATCGATTCCGACCCCACATCACCCCCCCTCCAGAGACCGTCAAGGGCGATAGAGAAAAAAAAATGTTAATAATAATCTGGAATACGCACTGCACGTCCTGACTTTGTCCTTTTTACTGTGTTTTCAGTCTCTGGAGTAGGTTGAGTAGGTGGGACAGGAATAGGTACATTGGGCGTATCAGCCAGTATGTATGCAGGTTTAATACGATCTATGGACACTGTTACACTTTTGCCTTTCACACGCAACTTAAACACTTTTTCACCTCTGTCGAGCACTTCATACGGACCAGTATACGCTGGCTGCAGTGGTGGATGACTCGTATCATCTCTGAGCAGCACGTGACTGGCAGTTTTGAGGTCTTTATATATGAAGACTCGTCTGTTGTTCGTATGGCGTGACGCCGGCACTGGAGTGAGATTATGGGCAAACTTACGCAGGCGTGCGACATAATCCGTCACATCAATGGTGTCATCGGGCGTCTTGGCGTGTAGTAACTCTCCCGGCAATCTCAGTGGCTCCCCATACACGAGCTCAGCGGTCGAAGCGTTGAGATCTTCCTTGTACGCACTACGTATACCGAGCAGGACCAAAGGTAATGTGTCTACCCAGTTGCTAGTCGCGTGGCAGGTAATAGCAGCTTTCAACTGGCGGTGGAAGCGTTCCACGAGCCCATTGCACGCCGCGTGGTAAGCTGTTGTGCGGCGATGCTGGAATCCGGCGAGCTCAGACAGATGTTTGAACAGGCAGCTCTCGAACTGTCTGCCACGATCTGTTACGATCTCGTTAGGGCAGCCGAACCGTGATATCCAGCCGTGTAGAAGTCCTCGAGCTACGGCTTCTGCTGTGATCTCTTGTAGAGGTACCACCTCAGGCCAACGTGTATATCGATCGACAGCTGTGAGGCAGTATTTGAATCCTTGAGATACTGGCAAGGGGCCTATGAGGTCTATATGGATGTGCATAAATCTCGCTCTTGGAAGTCTGTATGTCCCAAGTGGCGCAGAAACGTGGCGAGTGACCTTGGCTCTCTGGCATGACAAACAGGTACGTGTCCATTCGCGGCAATCTTTATTGATACCTGGCCAAACATACCGGTCTGTGACGAGCTTTATGGATGCATTAGCACCAGGGTGGCTAAGGGAGTGCAAGCTCTGGAAGACTTGTCTGCGCAACTCCTTCGTGACATAAGGCCTGAGTGTCTGGTCACTTTCGTTGCAATACAGTTCGGCCTGAATACCTGGCAACTTGAACTTCCTCAAGCGTAGCGAAGTGTCACTATGTAGGAGCTCCTGCAACTCTGCATCTCTCGACTGGGATTGCGCTAGCTTCTCCAGATCGATCGGCTGTGTGACTTCCTCAACGCGCGACAGGGTGTCTGCCACCACGTTGTCTTTCCCAGAGATGTGTCGTATGTCAGTTGTGAATTGCGCTATGAAGTCCAAATGCCTGAACTGTCTAGGTGAGCAGTTATCCTTGCGTGAGTTAAAGGCGAAGCAGATGGGCTTGTGGTCCGTGTAGATTGTAAAGTCCCTGGCCTCGACCATATGCCTGAAGTATTTGAGCGCTTCGTATATGGCCAGGAGCTCACGGTCGTACGGTGAGTACTTACGTTGCGCGGGGCTCAATTTTCTGGAGAAGAACGCCAGGGGCTGCCATTCCTCGTCGATATACTGCTGAAGCGCGCCGCCCATGGCGGTATCAGAAGCGTCTGTGACAATGGCCAGCTTAGCGTGACTATTCGGATGCGCCAGCAACGCAGCCTGACATAAGCTGTCCTTACATCGAGTAAAAGCCTCGTATTCTTCGGCGTTAAAATTGACGGGATGAGAAGGCTTTACGGATCCTGTTAAAAGTGCATGAAGCGGAGCCTGACACGCTGCTGCCCCAGGGATAAATCTGCGGTAAAAATTAACCATCCCTAAGAATCTGCGCAGTTCCCTCACATTCTTTGGGACCGGGAAGTCTTTGATGGCCTCGACCTTGGAAGGGAGGGGCTTGGTACCTCGGGCTGAAATGCTGTAGCCCAAGAACGTTACCTCCGACGCACCGAAGACACATTTGGAAGTGTTAATCACCATCCCGTACTCCTGGAATTTGGCAAACAACTGGTGCAGGTGCTCCTTGTGAGTTACTTCGTCTTTGGAGTATACCAAGAAGTCATCTAAATAGGCATAACAAAAATCCAGTCCCCTTACCATCTCGTCCACAAACCGTTGGAACGTCTGGCCAGCGTTCCTGAGCCCGAACGTCATATACGGGAACTCGTAGAGGCCAAACGGTGTGGTAATTGAGGTCTTCTGGATGTCTTCTGGGTTCACAGGGATCTGGTGGTACGCCTTCTCAAGGTCGATGGTGGAGAAAATCTGGCAACCAGAAATACTGTGAGCAAAATCATGTATATGACGAATAGGATATTTATCCGGAATAGTCCTTGCATTTAACATTCGGTAGTCACCGCAAGGCCTCCAGCCGTTGTTCTTCTTAGGGGCTAAGTGCAGGGGTGACGACCAAGGTGACTCTGAAGGTCTGGCTGTTCCATTTTGAAGCATCGCGGAGAACTCGTCTTTAGCAATTTTTAATTTATCCGGGGCCAACCGTCGAGGAGAGCAAGACACAGGAGGCCCTGGAGTAGTCCTTATAAAATGGAGGACGTTATGCTTGGGAACCCGATGCACGCCAGATGGGCGAGTAATGTCGGGGTATTCAAGTAGTATGCGATGATAATCTGACTCACCCGACACCACTTTGACTGAAGAAATTTCGTCCGTCGAACATCCAGGCAAAGCCACGGTATACAAGCTAGTCGTCCTGTCGATCAGCTGTTTATTCTTGCAGTCAGGAAGAAGGTCGTAATATGCTAGGAAGTCGACGCCGATTATTGGCTTCGTCACATCCGCAACAATAAACTTCCAAGCAAAGTCGCGGCGCAAGCCTAGGTTCAGCACTAAGTGTAGGTAACCATAAGTTATTATTGGTGAGCCGTTCGCTGCAGCTAACTGATAGTTGGTTGGTTGTCGCCGATATTTAAGTTGTGACCTTGGGAAGACACAGACGTCGCTACCAGTATCCACGAGAAACTGTATCTTCGTCGATTGGTCAGTAACAAATAAGCGACCAGGGCTAGGGCAAACGGCGGTCGCCATTAACGAGTGCCCCTTTCGTTTCCCGCCTGATAGTCGCACGGTTTTACGCACTTTGTTGCCTTCTCACCGAACTTCGCATGATACCAACACTCAGGAAACTTTTGGTAATTTGACCGCGACCTCTGAGAGCTGGAGCGGGTGCGGGACTTGCTCGATGCACGAGATCTCGATCGCGACGGCCTGTCACTATTGAGCTGACTTTTGAGCGCTTTCATGTCCTTGGTCAACTCACTCACTTGCCGCATGAGAATAGCCATTTGAGGATCAGGCGCTGATGCTGCTGCTACTTGAGGAGTTGCTACGTCGTGAACACGGTCGGCCAACTCGGCGAGCTCTTCAATTGGGTCATTGGGCTTCGATGCGATCACGAATTGCAAGTTGCTTGGTAGGCGAGACGTCCAGATAGATAAAAGAAATTCATCAGGTATATTCGGCCCGGCCAAATGACGTAGGTGGCGGAGAAACTGGGAAGGTTTTCTATCGCCTAACTCTTCCTGGCTAAGTAGCTGCTTTACCTTCTTTTGCCGCGATACCGAGAGTCTTTTGATGAGCTCCTCTTTTATTTTCTTGTATTTGTCGGTAGCTGGTGGCGAAACAATTATATCCTCTACCTCAGCGGCGTACTGCGAATCGAGCTGCGCGACGATGTAATTGTACTTGGTTGCATCCGCAGTAATATTCGAAACACTAAATTGCGATTCCATTTGAGCGAACCATACTGCAGGTTTCTCCGGCCAAAACACAGGCACTTTCACACCGATGCGGTAAATTTCCGTTGATATGCCGCCATCTTGAGTAGTGTTTCTTTGTTTGCTCGGCCCAGGCTTCTCCGGACCGTTATTCTCAGTATCGCTCATTTTCAATGTTCCACGGGGTCACCAATGTAGATGTGGTAGGTAAACTTGCCTTAATGCTGTTGCCAAGCGTGCCGGTAAGCGGGTGCAGGTGCTGAGATAAGTAATAAACACTAAGCGTTCGTTTTGCACACAAGGATTTATTGTTTATTACGGCACACAGAAGAAACAGTTAGCACAATACACACAGTCAATAAAGAATAGAAGGAGAAAGAGCGAAAGCGAAAAGAAAGCAAACTATCTAACACAATGCAAGCGGAATGCAGTTCGGCTCGGAAGCACAGTAAAGCGCATGCGTCTCGCGTCGCGGTCTCAGAGATACTGAGTGCGCCTGCGGCGGCGGGCGCAATACATCGCTGTCAGCGCTGCAGCCGAAGGCCGCCCGTTAGACCGTTGCGTACGGCGCACAGCGCTTACAGCGGGACTCGATCAATTTACACCAGGACGAAGTGCATACCAACTAGAAATCTAATAACAAAATCTGTCGCTCTGTCCGCGAGTAATTTAAATACATATTTATATTGAGATTTTAGATCTAGAGTATTATTTAACTACTTATTTATTTATATATAATGTAATCTTAATATTAGTTATAAATTATTATAACTATACAAAATTATACATAATAATTATTATTTTCGGAATGAATTAAGGAAATTTACACACAATAAATTATCAATTCTTAATAATAAATTACAAATTATAGATTGGATCGATTCCGACCCCACACACTCTTAGTTCGAAAGACAAGAACATACCTAGGGGCCTACCCAAGATGACAATCGTTGGCGAAAACGAAACGAAACGCCATTGTCTCTCTAACCTCTTCCATATCAGTGCGATAGAGACAGGTAGCGTTTCATTTCGTTTCTCTGCTAATGATTGGTAACTTAGCGTGGTCTTCGTAGGCCCAAGTGCATAGGGCTGAGGAGAGATATAGGTTCCGCGTAAGAAACGATCGCTAATATCACGACATAGCGTGCAAATTAAGCGCGAATATTTCACTTGCAGATCATTATATTCTGCCCGACAGTCAACGTACTTATCTGTCTTTATGTTCTGATTAATTTTTATCATTAAACCAGGATAACATACCTGCTGGCTGGTGGAAGGGCTGGCCGCCAGCAGCTTGGCATGCAGCAGGCGGTCGTGCGGCGCGCGGGGGGTAGGAGTGGGGCTGCGGGCGCGGATGATGAGGCGCCCCAACTCCAATAGCAGGTTGGGCCCGGTTGCCGGCGGCGCCGGCGGCGTCTCGCAACTGTGCATCTGGAATTAAACGTTAACAATTACATAGTGTTCAGACTTTTTAAAGTCAATGTGGAGAAAACCGTCTAAAAGCTATTTCGTCGTCATAAACTCTTTCGTTTGTACAATACTGCAGTTAAGAAGGTCGGTAGAGAAAAAGGAACGAAGTCCTTTCTGACTGGATTTAAGCTAAGTACGTATTTAAATACGAGACGTCTTGACCTATAACGTAACGGTCTACCCAGCAATACATTTTATAAGTTGGACTTCCCTACATCGCCCTTCATAATATTACACTCTTTTGAAAAATAGTCCTCAGGTAATTTCATACCAGTTAGAGCCATACCCAAACCCTATCTATCATTAATCGATACAATAAGATGTATATCTGATTAATTCCCCCTATTCCAGTTACTTCATCCTTTGAAAGACTAGTCAAAGCCTGATAAGTTTCGACAAACACCGTTATTAGGTCAATAGGTCTACTAGGTTTCTAGGTCGCTAGTGGCCATTGCTTGAGTGAATGAGAGCAAACCAGCATAACGGGGCCCCAGGTCTGCAAACACTAACATACACTGACAAAAAAACCATTTTAAACAATTGACATAACATTAACGTTTCATGCTTTAAACAGTTCCATATGAGCATATCGAACAAAACAGTAAATTTTACTGTTCAAAAAAGACAGTAAATTTTACTGTTTTGAGTAGCTAAAATGTAATAGTGACTGTTCGTTTATTTTTATAGTTTTGTCAATACTTCGAAATGTTCAAACAGTTAACGTAACTGTTTTATTTTACAATTTTTTTAGACATAAAATTTTTTGATATTGTATTTTAATTAAAATCACTTTAATGTGTGCTCGATAGATCATATTTTTTTCAGTGTGTAGGCCATACTGGTAAAGTAACTTTTTTATCCCATGTTGGTAGCAAACAAGCATTCAGTTCGCCTAATTGTAAAGGAATACATTTATCTCTTCGCCAGACAGTTTCTGATATCTTGCAGCTAAGACATTCAGGAAAGTAACTTATACTGGGTTGCAAGCGTCCATAGGCTGTGTCCGGTTACCATATATCAGGCCGTGCGCTTGTTTACCTACCACCGCTGTGGTAAAAAAAAACTAGAAACCTAAACTAGGAACAGAGCATAGTGCAAGCGACAACTGCATAAATCGATACGTCATTGAACAAAAGAAAATGTATGTAGGTCACATTCTATGGCCTTCATGTCTTTATAAAGTAAGTGGGTAATAGAAAACGTGATACAGATTCAATGGTGGGAGGTAATTCGCATTTTGTATAGCTAAAAGCGTGATCCGACCGATGTAAAAAATTGTTTTGGACTATTGTTTCATTGAGTGAATGAATAAATAACCAATATTGAAATTTAACTTTCACTTCATGGACAAAGACAGGATAGTAATGTTTTGTGTTGGTGTGAAACACACCTAAATTAGATATCCGAGCGTGCAAAAACACCTTTATATTATAATCGCCTCCTGCGTGTGGCAACACCGTTTAACTCTCTCTCTTCCTACCTGCTCTCGCAGCGTTCATAACTACCAAAATGTGATAGTTTAAGTTTTTCTTCTAATAAACGTGATAAAGTGCAGTGTACCATTTAATTCAAGCCTCTACAACCTTCATTCTTTACAGTGTTGGTTCTTTTGCCTAAATATGGTGACTGATTTTGAGCTTTTAACAGACATGTTCCTAAAGATTAGATCGTTAAATTTTAAAGTTATAAAGCGATTTACAGAAGCATAAATAATAAATGTAGATTAAAGAAAGTCTATGTTAAATGTCATTATCTTCGCATAGGATTATTATAGTTACTTGAAGGCCGTGAAAAATATAGCCTTATGTAATTCGTATCAGCGAAACGAATCGATTGCGAAGCTCATTCAGCAAAATCGGTGCAGTAGTTTTGACTATTTTTCCAGCTGTGATGGAATAAGCGACACAAATCCGCACACAAGAATGACCTTAGTCGGATAAAAAAACAAATTAACATGTTTTACCAATACAATGTATCACAATGGCCGACACGCGACAATTTAAAGTTCATTGCGCTGACCCCTGACAGGAAACGTGGCAATAGGTAATCTTATTTAAAACTAGAACAGGTTGCTGTTTTGACTAAAGTTTATCTTATCAACTTGGTAACATTGTTGGCTTGGTTGGTGCTGAGCATACGTTGGTTAAGAGGCTGTCAATACCTAAAGCGCGCACACTGTCTATTTGTATCGGAGTAAATGAGATAGCACTGTCGCATGTTACTGGGCCTGGGCAAGGGAATAATAAGAAAAATATTTAAATAAAAAAAAGTGGATTATTAGTGTAATATTTTACTCAATAGCGGTTTAGATATAAATGTTTTGAAATTGTGATTTTAATTGCAGACCCATAAGTCAAAACAATAAAGACATAGAACCATTTAATTGTGATTTTAAGGCCAATCTTTGCAATTATTTTCTATCGAGCCGATTTCGTTCAATCATGTATCGAGTACAACCACGGTCTTTGAAATATAATTAATATGAACATATATTTTTCTTACTTGACTAAAACAAATAGTCTTTCTTAAAAAACTGTTTAAGTAACATCAATTTCAAGGACATTGGGTGTTGACAGCCTCTTAAGATGTTATCAGATATATCGGAGCGGCCAAGGTGCTCAAAAATATCTGAACACGCCTCTATTGTCAAGGCGCTAGAGTGCGTGTTCAGATATTTTTGACCACTTTGGCCGCTCCAATATATCTGATGGCGACTGTGCAAAGCAATACAAATTCGATGGTTTGAGATAACTGTTGGCTACCTTGAAATACGATTACGCCATTGTTAATCACATTAACTACGGTGCTATTTAATTTAATTAACTATAACGAAACGTGATAAAATAAATTTACGTTAAGGCTGTTAATTATTCTCGTAATAAGCTATTTAAATAGCTGTTGTCTGACCGGATCCCTTTGTTTGGCATAATTATTGAAAGTCATAATGTAATGATAGTCATATTATCATCAGTCATAACTCAGAAGCCGTTAACTTTTCATGAATTTCCTTAGATTATCCTATAGATAGGTTAGGTTTGTTTTATGGCAATCCTGAAAAGTTACGCGTTTCTGAGAAAAACCAAATTATGGCTAACGAAAATGACGACAAACAATACATTATGACTTAAATGGAATTTATGGGAAACAATAAAGACCCGTTGTCTGACAGACTAGAATGTCAAACGATTTTAAATAATAAATACCTAGTAAACTAAGAGTGACTTGTTTTCGTATCTACATATAAGAATAAGAATAACTACTAACTAACTAACTGCTTTGGCTCAGCGAACTAAAAAGAATCTTGGCCTCCGAAACGAGAGAACGCCACCTGTCCCGATCCAGCGCGGTTTCCTGCCATGAATTGGCATTCAGCCGACGCAGGTCCACCTCCACGACATCACACCAGCGGTACCTAACTAAAGCGGTACCTAATACCTAAGAATAAGAATAAGAATAATATATTTATTTCAAGAATTTGTCATTACAAGAGCAGCAGTCAGGGATCGGAAACCGGTATTTTTTGTATGGGAACGAAAACGGTATTTTTTCGTTCTTTGTTAATTATTTCATTCCTAATCGGGCAATCTAATAATACGAAATCGTTATCTAAAAACACAACTGAGTCCTACATTTTGAGTATAAAATAAACCGAAATATATGGTTATTTCGATGTTTTTGCAAAAAACCGGTTCCGATCCCTGGCAGCAGTACATTGATCCCCACACTAGGCTCAGCCTGTAACGTGGGAATCTCAGAGAAGTATCGAAATGGTGCGGTTCTTATTTTTACAGAATACTAATGTATTAAAGCTAAATTAATATAAGATTTTTTTATTATATGACTAACTATCAAACTAAGCACAAAGACAGTTAAGGTCTCAGTAAGTTGTATGTAAGTGAAAGTGTTTATATGAGGGTATGTGTGTATGTATGTGAGTATGTATGAATATGTGCGTGTGAATACTACACAAACACTTTAATACTAGTGAAACTACTAAAATATCCTTTCAGTATGGATTTTAAATAGGATCTAGATGTAAGTGCAAACAAATGGTTGTAAAAATATAAATAATAAGTGTGACATAATATATAAAATTAAGACTAGATATGGGATTATAAAAATATATGCATGCATAATAAGTACCAAATAAGTAGATTCACGAATAACGATTGAGATTAGGGTTGCCACCCGTACTTTTATAAAAAGTATTGTACTCTATTTTAGCTTTGTGTACTTTATATTTTACGAAGCACTAAAAGTACGCCAAAATACTTTATTTACGACCTTTATTCATTAATTATACTTTTTTAAGCGAAACATGCAAATTTTGGAAATTTCATATCTATATTCACCAGGAAAATACATTTGACAATGTTCCTGAATGCAACCTTAAGAAACAATGCTTCCATTAAGCTTATCAGAAATGAACTACTAGTTTATTTAAATTTGTGCATGCCATGCTTAGAAGCTATAAACATATTTCAAGCTGATAAGAAACTGTTAGCCAGTGCGAAATCAAACAAAAAATATGTATTTAAAAAAATACAATAAAATACTTTATTTTTATGCCGTGTACTTTTTATTTTTGTACCATCAGACGAGAAATACTTTATTTGGGGCGCAAAAAGGTGGCAACCCTAATTGAGATAATTGTAAATTAAAATATGTATGACATTGCAATGCCCTGCCAGGGCCCATATGACTCTGAATGTACTTAGTTATTAAGATTTGTACTAAGCTATGGTTGCAATAAATAAATGACTAAATCCGTTACCTTATTATTTACGTCGTCAAAAAAGATTTATAGGTTTTCCTTTTTTTTTGCAGAAAGAAAAAAAAAGAAAAAAGCGAAACCTAGAATATATTATGCTGAAGCGATCGACATCAAAACCAAAGTGGTTTGTTAAGATTTAGTTAGTGGAAACCGTTTTCTCCCGAAATGGAGTTTCATAGAAAACGTACCGTTATTCCGTTAGAATCGCAAAGCTATTCTTCCCTCTTAAGGTGCATAATTTAAAGTCCGAGAGCCCAATGACAAATATAAAACCTATTTAATTTGAATAAATCAGCTTTAATTATTTTATGCTTTCAACTTATCGTTCGTATCGTTTTTATATCACATTGATGGTAAACAAGCACACACTGTCTGATGTTAACAAGTTACCGTAGCTTAAAGACTTCAAAAACCCATTTATTTTGTTATTTTAGGAATCCCATCTTACTTACACACAAGTGTATTTGTATAACCCATTTAAAGGTATTTAACCGAGTCTATTTGCGTCCCGCTGCGCTTATCTCCCCTCCCCCCCCTTCTAAATATAACACAATGGCTGCCGTTTCACGAGTAAGTGGGAATTTTCACTTCCGTGTCGCAGATTTCTCGTTTTATGTTGGCTTTTGATGTTAAAGTGGATTTAACGGAATGTTATCATGAATATATGTTAATAGGTATTGTGTGTTAAAAAATATCATACCGAAAATAATGCAAAAGGTTCCGACAAGTTAGAAGCTACTATCAGCATAAAAAAACGTACAGAGTGTAAATTTCGTCACCTGCAATAATTTAGGGTGTGAATATATAGATACTGAGACCATACAACCGCGAAATAATGAAAATAAAACCGGCCAAGAGCATGTCGGACCATGCTCAGTGTAGGGTTCCGTAGTTACTCTTCCGTCACAATAAGCTAAACTGGAGCTTAAAGTATAGTAAATTGTTAACCAAGGGATGAAACGCGAGTTAAACAAATAGGCAAATTTGCATAATCAGTACCTAATTAAAGTCTTTTTACTATGAAGGGGAAACTTTATGCGATAACTCAAAAACAGCTAAACTGATCATATAGTTTTCATTTAAAGTCTTTCTTAAGCTCTACTTCCACGATTTTTTTCATATTTTTTGGACCTATGATTCAAAAGTTAGAAGGGGGGGGGGACACATTTTTTTTTCTTTCGGAGCGATTATCTCCGAATATATTCACTTTATCAAAAAATGTTTGTTGAAGACCCCTATTAGTTTTGAAAGCCCTTTCTAACGATATCCCACACTGTAAGGTTGAAGCAGAAAAAAAAATTCACCCCCACTTTACGTGTAGGGGAGGTACCCTCAAAAAAATTAAATTTTTAGATTTTATTGTACGACTTTGTCGGCTTTATTGATTTATATATCCATGCCGAATTTCAGCTTTCTAACACTAACGACCACGGAGCAAAGCCTCGGACAGACAGACAGACAGACGGACATGGCGAAACTATAAGGGTTCCTAGTTGACTACGGAACCCTAAAAATCGGCGCTGAAGTTGACATTTTCTATGGCAGAGTCCATTTTTTTTTCTCGATTTCGGAATTGGTCCCATAATAAAAGTAGCCTAGTATGACCTATATATTCACATCGCAAATTTTTGCAGGTGACTAAATTTACATCCTGTACTTATACAGGAGTCATAACTGCTTTTAGTCTATGTATAGGGAGCGTGTATGAACTGTAGGAGGCAGCACAGGAGCCGTCAGATTTTTGGCGCGAGGCGTAAATGTGATGTTTTTTGTTCCGATGTAGCCCACAAGATGGCAGAACCTACTATGCACAAGAAAACACGTGACGTGTACATGTGCATGTCTATGGTTCCGATTCAGGCCACAAGATGGCAGACCCTCCAACGCGCACGGTCCCTATAGTTTAATATGTACATTTTACTGCACGTAAGGTGAACTTAATACTTTATGATAATTTCTAACATTCAACCTATTTTGTAGCACTTCATCTTTCCTCCAGGATCTCATTTTAAGGTTACTAGGTCACAAGGTCAAGAAAATAACACAGTGTGTTAATCTTTGGCAGTGTTTTTGACAATTTGTTCGAAATATTTGATAATGATGACATTTTTCAAAAGTCAGAAGCTTATTAGTGTCATAATCATAAATAAAAAAAGATAATCAAAGAGGTCGAAGGTTCCATACTATTATTTGCGGATATTACCTTAGGAGCTACTAACACATACAGGCTGCTCCAAAGTAAAAAATGGTAATTTGTTAATTTCTTCGAAACCGCTACACCGGTTGTTATGATACTTTGTACAGTCAAGGTATTAAATATCGACACGGACAAAGTGCCAAAAATATGTATACACAACCTTATTGCCTATACATTAAAGTAGTGTGTACATATTTTTGGCACTTTGTTCGTGTCGATATTTAATACCTTGACTGTACACTGGTTCTAAATACCCTAATGCATATGTACATTTCGGCTTTGTCCAATGGCTAGGGACACACTGTATATTAATATTGATGTGTTTTAAGCTGCAGCTAAACTAATTACAGCCATAAATATACCTCATGTCATTGTATGTGCAAAGTTTCATTACAATCCAAAACGTAGTTTTAAAATGAGAACGAGGCTCTGTTTTTATGGGTAGTTGAAATTCAGCCGAGCTTGCTGCGGACTCTAATACACAACCATTTAACTGCAGCAGTTAACTGATTCCTCTTTACATGTAACCATTGAACCTGAATTCCTCAAGGAACGAACAAAGAGTTCGGCAGGGCGCGGCCGGCCCTTGACACGCTGCACCCCGGTCGACCCAGTTCCGTGACCTACTTCTGGTGCCGAATGCAACCCGCCCCAGTTCACCCTGCGTTCGGGATGCCTCGTGAATTTTGTAGCGGACCTAAAATGGTTATATTTGAATTTTTTAACACTCCAGGACCCTGTTTGCAAGCTTTTATTTAACTTTGCCCTGTTAGTGTGGGTTGGATATTTCAAGTTAAATTTGACATACTTCCTGATTCCCGCTTGACCTGAAATTTTGCATACATATGTAAATCGGATGACAATGCAATATTACGATGACATGGAGCTGATCTGATGATGAAGACCGGAGGTGGCCATGGGAACTCTGTGATAAAACAACGCAAATCGAAAGTGTTTGAGGTTGTGTTAGAATTGTCTAGGTTGCCTGTGGCAAGCAAAAGAACATTCAGAGATAAAAGCTTGTACCAAAAATATTTTTTTTTGCTAAAAAAGTACTATATTCGAAGTCTAAAGTATTTTTCAAAGAAGATTTTGTATTATTTCTTACTTAGTTGAACACATGTAAAAACAAAACTAACATGATACCGACAATTAGAGTCTGTATTTTTATTTTCGAATTTTGTGGTAAAACCACTTATCTATTTTAAATATCGCTAGTAAACCACTTGAATGCCTTGATTTAAAAATTCAACACCAACAGAAATGAGTTCGAAGAGAATCAACTGCATTTCAAAGGGCACCCATTACAAATTCATCCGTCATTAGTCCTAACTTTAGCTCCACAAAATCCCTGGCCGCTAATACACTGTGCCCTAATTTGGCAGTTCCATCGTGTTGCCACGGCCGTGACGACTGAAATAGACCGCACAGTGAGCGCATTTACTTATCATATCGACCAGTTTAGTGAACTATAAACTATACTAAAATCGCCCGTGTAAAAGACTGGTCTTTGATGTCCTTTGAGAGCTGTCGGTGCTAACTTTAGCCTCACAAAATTCCTGGTTCACTATTTAGTGTGTCCTAATTTGGCAGTTCCATCGTATGCCACGGCCGTGACGTTTGAAATAGACTAGACAGCACTTTGTATCTTCCTGTGCATATCTGCAATGAAGACCAGTTTGGCCCAGTGGGTAGTGACCCTGCCTACGAAGCCGATGGTCCCGGGTTCAAATCCTGGTAAGGGCATTTATTCGTGTGATGAGCATGGATATTTGTTCCTGAGTCATGGGTGTTTTCTATGTATTTAAGTATTTATAAATATTTATATATTATATATATCGTTTTCTAAGTACCCTCAACACAAGCCTTATTGAGCTTACTGTGGGACTTAGTCAATTTGTGTAATAATGTCCTATAATATTTATTTATTATATATATATCTATCATATCAACCAGTATATTAACTTAACAACTAAGCTGGATTTGTAGAAGTGTAAAAGACTCGTTTTTGATGGACTTCAAGCGTTTTCAGTCCTAACTTTAGCCTCACAAAATCCCTGGTTCACTAATACAAGCGAGTGTGCCCTAATTTGGCAGTTCCATCGTGTTGCCACGGCCGTGATGACTAAAATAGACTGCGCAGGGCTCTCAGCTTCTTTCTAAGCGTATTTATCACAACGGCCAATAGTGAAGTAATTAACAACTCGTGGAGTCGTGGGTAAAAGACTTGAGTATCTGGAGAATTTATAGATATGATCTATTGTCAAGTAGCAAGACTGATAAATCCGCTACTTGACGATAGATGTCGACTACGAAAATAATAAGCGTTTTGGTAAGGAAACTGATGTATGGAGTGAGCACTCTATACTTACTTATTTCTCTATGACATCAGTAACGTCTGCAGGGATCTCCCTACCCACTTTCGCAAAGCTCGCTCAAAACTTATTACAAATGTGTTTTTACTTAGGTGTATGGAGTCTTGGAGTGAGCACTCTATCTAAACTTATTTCTCTATGATAATTAGAGTTCGGACTTTGGACTTTAGATTAATTTGAAAATGTATGTGTATCTATCACGCGTGATGTAAAACACCAAGCGTTATGACCGCATCGCGTTGAAGCATGGAGCCCTCGCATATGCATATGCATACAGCTTGTATGCGTGCATGACAATTCGGTTTAAATGTTTAGCATGCTAACACATCGCGTGACTTCACTTCCTGATTCGATAGAAGTCTAATTATGTGTATTAAAATACTGTAATACGATGTTTAGCAGTTTTTTTTAGAACAGATGTAATTCGACTTATATGTTATATTATCCGTAGAGTGAGAATACGTTTGTGCCATACGCCAATTACATTGGTTTGCAGGTGAGTGAAATGAAGGAAATATTTTCTTTTCGAAAAGTTTTACATTTAGGAAATATTCAATTTATTTATCATTCATGCACATATGTTTACTAGTTATAGTACCATTATACAAATATTTTGTATTAAGTGGTAATTTAAGCGGTATGTAAATAGTTTTTGACTTAATAAATTTCTAATGTAAGTATAAATCTTCAAAATTCCTCGCAAGCTCGGCCGAATTTCAGTCCCATACAAACGGAGTTTCATTCTCATTTTAAAACTACGAGTTGGATTGTAATGAAACTTTGCACATACAATGACATGAGGTATATCTATGACAGTAATTAGTTTAAATAGCTCCAGCTTATAAAACAACCAAAAATAAGCAAAAACAATTTTTGTATGAAAAACTTAAATCCGCTGTATTTTTTTAACTATGGTATCTCAAGCTACATAAACTAATTACAGCCATAGATATACCTTATCCTATTGTAAGTACAAAGTTTCAGAGCAATCTAGCTAGTCGTTTTGAAATTAGAACCTAACTACGTCTGGAAGAGATCGCTTTTTAGCGATAAGACCGCCTGTTGTTTACCTCTTCTTTATGTGTTGTATTATTTGTACTGTTTCTGTATTGAGGTGTGCAATAAAGTATATTTGTATTGTATTGTATTGTACGTTGGTATGGAGAACCCAGCTTGCTGCGGACTGTTTAAAATGTCTTAATCATACACTTACATTAAATGAATTTCCTTCGTAAAAACTTCACCACACTTTAACACGATCAATGAACACGTAACGGTATATCGAAGACGCCCACATTAAACTCTTTTTTCTTTAATGCCTCAAGGCATTAAGTCCGCCTATTGTACGTTATACTTGTACTTGTGCAATAAAGTTTAAATAATAATAATAATAAAGACCGTCATATTGTATGGCAACACAAGCACTAAACTAAATATCCGATAACGCAGTGAAAATATTTCTTACATTTGTAAGCCATTTTCTATTAATTGGAGGTTCATTAAGTAATGACTTCTGTCAGGGGGAGGAAACTAGAGCGTTCGGGCTTTCTCGGCTCTGTTCGGTTTAGCATTGCTCCGAGCAATTATTAGGGTTGGCACAACTTGACGTTCCTTTGCGTGCACAACCACAGATAAGATAATTACATGACTTTTGACAACCCTAAATAGCCGAAAGGGATAGTTCCATACATTAGAAAGGGACAACTTCGTCCTGCTTTGTACAGAAGTGTCATTTCTGAACTGTAGTACTAATATTTATTCTGTGCTTCTTTTTAACTATTATATACACCGTATAAAACTACTTAAAAGTCTCACGTACAGACGCCGGCATACAATCGTAGTTACGCTCTCATTAAAAAAAACACTGATCCTTTTCAAGCAAAGAAATGGTTTATGTTTATAAATAAATATAGGACGTTCTTATACAAATTGACTAACCCCCACAGTAAGCTCCAGAAGGCTTGTGTTGTGAGACTTATGAGTACTCAGACGACGATATATATAATATACAAATACTCAAATACATAGAAAACATCCATGACTCAAGAACAAATATCTGTGCTCATCATACAAATAACTGCCCTTAACCGGGATTCGAACCCAGGACCATCGGTTTCATAGGCAAGGTCACTATCCACTAGGCCAGACCGGTCGTCAAATTATAGCCCGTTTAGATAATATGACTCTTTAATGTCGGGTTCAGCCGAATTAACTAATTACTCGACATCATTTCTTAATGAGACGTAAATGAATGTGGTTTTATTGCGAGGTTTTACTCCTCCTTTCGGGTATTCTCGGCCACATTCGGCTCAGCATTGTTCCGAGCAATTATTAGGGTTGGTCGTTCACGTCCCTATGCGTGAACGACCACAGATAAGATAATTACTTGAATTTTTACAACCCTAAATGGCCGGAAGGGATAATGCCATACATAGCAAGGGATTCATGATTCGTCCTTGAATCGCTGTCAAACTTCGGTTTTGTAGGAAGTGTCATTTCTGTACGGTAGTACTATTATTTATTCTATAGTTCTAGTTTGTGCCATCCACGAAGACGCCCCATTCTTCCTATGCGTTTATAGAATCAGACCAAGCTAAGTTGGCAGCGATTTTGATAGCCCATCCTGTGCAAGTCTTAAGTAAACGTCATTATTTCATAGAAGTTTCTTCTTTTTCCATTATCTGGGATCGGTTCTCCTTGTCATCTTTTTCCATACAGGACGATTTGTTGTTTATTTCATAGAAGTATGACGTTTATAATAATGTACTGTAAAACTTTGTACAGTCGCCATCAGATATATCGGAGCGGACGAGGTGCTCAAAAATATGTGAACAGCGCCTTGACAATAGAGGCGTGTTCAGATATTTGTGAGCACCTTGGCCGCTCCGATATATTTGATGGCGACTGTACGATACATGTGCGAATACAGGTATTTTTTTTTAATTTTACTATTTTTCGCACTTGTATCGTAATGTACTATTTTACAGTACATACGCCTATTTTACCGCGCTAGTGCGATAATTAGCACATTACGTAACTATGTCGAAAATTTTAAGGGCCATAAACTTTGTACGATAGATGTACGAATCAAAACATCTTCGATCGTGTTTTAATTTATCGCCACTCGTTGCGATTTTCCTATTGTTCGCACTTGTATCGTAATGTACTATTATTGACCTAACTAGCTCGTAGTCGTAACCCATGTATGTAATTTAGTTCCGCTACGAAACACGCATCCACGTCCCGTAAGCGTTCAATCTTGCGTATAAAATACAGGCGTCAACAGTAAGTAAGTAAATATTCTTTATTGCACCAACAATTATACATTTTACATACATGTAAAACTACAAATGAATTTTAAAGGAAAATAGAACCAGGTAACAACAGGCGGTCTTATCGCTAAAAAGCGATCTCTTCCAGACAACCTTTAGGTAGCAGGAAATTTCGAACTCATACAAAAGTCAACAGGTAGTGCAAGGAGCTAAATATGGAGACTATTAAATACAAACACACATACAAGCGTCAACAGTGTTGACCGAAACGTTAATGTAATTGAACCGTAAACTGTTACGGTTTACGGTAAAAAAAAAACGATAAAAATGTGACAGTCACTACAAAACAGTAAAATTTTCTGTCTTTTCGGAACAGTAAAATGTACTGTTTTGTTCGATAGGTGTCGGAACTGTTTAAAGCAATTTCAATTGATCTCAGTGCAGTAACTGTCCATCGGGGAGGAATACAGGTATTGGCAGAGATCCAAACTTTCGTATTGAAGGTTTAATGCGTACTTGGATATTGTAAGACGTATATAAACTTTATGGACCAAGTTACGCCTGGTCCATAAAGGCCGTAAGTGGTTGGAAAATCTATTTCAACCAGAATTTATTGCGCGTTAAGTGAATGAGTTTTCGAATGTCAGTTAAATACATTTAATATGCGTATTGATCGTGTCATTCACGAATACGCGTTCCTTGACTCGTATTGTCGTGTTATTAAATGTTAGATTTCTCTGCAAATCTGCGCGTTATCGTTAATGACACGAACTATAGTGGGCAAACCCGATAAACCCCGTTATCAGTTCATTGAAAATAAGGATTCACAAAAATACGTACCCTAAATTCGCCTTTACGACATAACTTCGCCTTAAATAGAATGAAATCATAATCCCACTATAAATTTGTATCATGGATATTTAGTAATTCAATGTTAAGGATCTGAAATATGCTTTTTAGTATATAGAATTGTTAATTAATTTACAGTACATATGGGGCTACTTTATAGCACTAGTGCGAGAAGTAGCATATTACGTTACTGTGTCGAACATTTAAAGGGCCATATGTACTGTAAAACGTTGTACGATACATGTGCGAATAGGTAATTCGCAACTCGTGTCGATTTAAAACACTCCCTTCGGTCGTGTTTTAATTTATCGCCACTCGTTTCGAATTTCCTATTTTTCGCACTTGTATCGTAATGTACTAGTTTAAATACTTTCTGTTTAATTTCAATTAGGTTTTACGATTACGCATTTAAACTAAACGAGGTTATTTTTTAACATTCCAAACAAAGACAAACTGTGTCAAACCTCTCAAGTACCAGGAGATAATAAATCTAAATCAGTTTAATTTCAACACGTACTAAGAGTACTTAATATACCTATATCCGTCTCTTTCTAACTCGGCTTTTATTGTTATTGCGCACTCGCTTCATCACGCGCGAGTTGACTGACCAAAGGATTAGACGAAATTTAGTTTACAGTATATGTAGCTTTGCAACATGATTTTTCATAATTTTGGTGCCAAGGAAAACTAGTTGACAAAATGGTGAACTATTTTGGTGTAAGAGTAATAATAGTTAATTTTTATTTGATTAGGATGTTATTAATACATAATAATTACAAATCAATAGGCCATGTTTTACATCATCAAACTAATAGACAGAACGGCAATGAAATAAAACTATGATAAAATATAATAGATAACGTAGATATCTATAAATAACAGCTGTCATGATATTATACATTTTAATGAAGTAATACAAATGACGGTAAATTTAGGTATATTAAACAACTGTTATCGATTGTAGAATAGTATACTGTGGTTATCACTATCACGATACGAATATATATATCGCTACGACTTGTCTACTTTTTTTCATCGAAACAATGTGACTCGATTTAAAAAAAGTCATGGGTAATTCACCGACTTGTTAGTACCTTGAGCAGTATCAAAATGTGCCCTGTACGTACACTACACAAACACATATTATGTGTTATGTGCAAGCACGAGGCATTGGTAACGGTACCATAGTTTATACTAGGTATACTTTTCTAAATAGACCCAATTCTGTTTCTATCCACTTTATACTAACGTCAAACGCGACGTAAGCGCCATCTGCCATAAGGTACCGTTCCCGTGGAACGGCCCATATGATCACATCGAACTGATTCGATGATGGAAACTAGAATCGCTTTCAATGAGTAGTAGGCAAATTACTGATTTATAAGACGGAAAAGTACAGTCAGCAATAAAAGATTTTTGAAAATGACTGTTTTGATAAAGAAACTTACTTTCAACTTCAACAGGTTGCATGAACTATGTACCATGGCTAGCGTGTACACAAGTGACCTATAAAATAAACACGATAAGATACGACCGCAAGGCCGGCGATACGTTATCGGAGCACTATCAGCTGCGAAAACAACCAGACCGAATGGCACCGATAACGGGTATTTTGGTGCAAATTCCGGATTCTATTGACTTTGGTGATGGGCCGTGCGAGCACGAAGCGTGTCTGTTTCAGCATGGGCAATAATGCCTTCGTGCCATGTAACACAACATCGATATCGTACTTAAGAGGGCGCGTAAAGCCAAGGAAATTAGACAGGAACAAAAAATATTTACGTAAATTTTCTTGCCATGTTTCATGTAATTTTAAGCATATTGTTTTAAAATGAGAGGTACCTTTGATTGTATGGGAGAGGCTTTTTGGAGGTAGATTGGTGTGACAAGTCTTTATAAGGCAGAGGGAATATATTTCCCGCCTGATTTTTAACTTTATTACGAAGTGTTAGGGTTTCGAATAATAACCTGACACCCTTATGTCTTGTAAAGGGTTGGCCCTGTAAAATAGTCTAATGATAAGCCAACTCCTCCTTTCTCAATTTATTTCGCATGTAACAACACATGTACTTAATAAACTTTGTACATTGATGAGGTAGCATTCTCACTCTATTGCGCATAACAAACTGATTATAGTAACTCTTAAGATCCTCCTAACTAGTTATTTACATGTTTATGTCAGGAAAAGATTATGTTTCGTATGTGTAAATGCGACCAATTTGTCAGAAATATGTATACGAACCTCTAAAATAATTGTGCCTGAGAATCATCAGCAATATTTTTTAAGATATTAGTAAAATATTTTAGTTCTTGGAGTGAAAAAGATATGTAATAGGAAATTCGTGTCTTTTTACTAAAATTCTGGACTACAGTGCTTATAGGGTTATACTAATACTCAAACCCGCTAAAGGGCCCAAAATATTCATATAAAAAGTGCCGAAGAAAAAGTAGACTGCTTGGTTCCATCAAAAAACAGTTAGTTTTTCAGATGTTCAGTGTTCCCTAAGTAACTTTGTCCGAATTTGTTGTAATATTCTATTTTCGCACATCGGTCAGTGTCTGGTATTTTCTTATCTATTTTCTTATCGCATGCTACCTACATATCGTATGTGAACATGAACCAATATCTCAGTCCGTCATGTAATAAAATCACACATAAAGTTAAATGACTAAATCTTCCATATTATATGAGCGGAACTGTGTAGACAACATAAATAATGTAATATCATATGATAATGATGCAATTTCCCACCTTATCTGTTGCACAAGTCCAGGAAATTGAGCCTGCGGTAACGCGCCGCAAATGTAAGGTTTTCCTGCTAGGTACGAGTAATACCTATAAACTTTTAAATTGGTTACCACAATAAACAATAACATGTTTTTAAATATATTTTGTGGGGTAATATTTTTACGGGCGATAAAATAATAACAGTACCTGTATGTAAAGGTCATTTGTGTGCATTTTTCCTTAATTTTATGTTTCGAAGCTCGGGTATAGAAAAGGATTTTGAGGTTCTAGTTTTTTGTCATTATCAGTTATCAGACAACGGGAAAACGGTTTTTCCTATTGTAACTTAAGGGCATTCCATATAAAGATCGAACTTGTCGGGGACGTGACGAGTATGCCACCTACCATGATCCTGCAAAAATCTGTATTAAATACCTATATTCCTATATACCATTCAATTTAAATCTAAGTTATTAAACGTTATCATGCAAAATATCGGCTTCTTAGCTATATCGGAAGTGTTTAAACAAACATCACGTATTTTACTTGACACTTTTCTGGAATGCCCCCTTAGTTGTCGGAATGACACGCATGTTCATTAATTAATTGGAAATTAGAAGCTAAATGCAATATTTAAAAAATAGGTATGAAATATAATTATCTATATGAGGAACGCGCAATTCATTTCATAGAGCAGGTCTTAAAAACTATTAGGTATAATGCAGTATTCCCCCAAGTGAAGAACTTGATAAGGAGTTTTTGTTATTATTGTTTGATACGCACTTATTTAAATAAATAGGTGACAATTTATTGCATATATACCTATTTATCAGTCAGTTAAGTAATGTTAATATGCTAACATATGTAGACATTGTGAAATTCCAGCAATGTCACACACTAATGGGTCAAATGGATGATAACATCTTTTTTTAAATCGGTTAACAATACATACACAACAAAAGCACGTGCATGTTTGACATAGGTACATAATTAATGTAAACTAACCATTCCGTTGACAGTGACAATATTTATATTACGCAGCAATTTGTAAATACCACCAGACTATTATGTCATCTAAACACGCGTGATGCATACAAAAAGCATGTGGGCACTCTACGTATACTACGCTAATCAAAATCATCTGGGACGATAGCAACGTCGCAAAACCGTGTTAAATGAGCGAGACAGACAGTCAGACGTCCCCGATCGCCCGTGAGCTAGAAAAGGACAGACATTTGTTTGTCAACATTCCGCTATTTTAAATATAGAATCGTTTCCGCGTATCAACTATTTATTTATCTAACTTGTTTGATAATATTTTTGTTTGGATTTGGAAACTTCGAATATACGTAATGCGTTTTTAAACGTTTTTATTGTTACATAAATAGAGTTTAATTTTGAATGATTTGCTCGCTTTTCTAGTAGAAATAAGTTTGCAAAACTTAACAAAGGCAGTTGTCGAAGTGATTCATACAACGCATTTTACAATAAAGTCAACAGTTTTCGCTTCTATGAAAAATAGCAGTTCATCGAATTCGTTTTTTGCATATATTAATTTTTATTTTCTCTTATTATAGTGGCTTAATTATTATTATTATTAAAGCTTTATTTATTCCATATTTTGAACAGTTATATATATTATATTTTAAAAACATGAATGATAGATTTATATGGACCCCGTTTGGGTAAAAGCCTCCTCCAACTTATGCCATTTTTCACGGTCTTTGGCTGACTCCATCCAGCTTGCACCTGCGACCTTATAAATGTCTTCTGCCCAACGCCTTCGTGGCTTGCCTGATTTTCTTTTTCCTTGTGCTATAGGCCCTGACCATGTTGTTGTTTTAAGTGTCCATCTTTTATCGTTAAGTCTAGCAATATGACCTGCCCATTTCCATTTGAGTCTCAGTGCATGCTGAAGGGAATCTGTGAGTTTGGTTCTCTTTCTTATATCTTCGTTTCTTACTTTGTGTATTTTTCTTAAATGTAATAGACTTCTTTCCATCGAGCGCTGACAAACTGCAATTTTATGTTTTATTTTGTTGGTGAAAGTCCATGTTTGGCTTCCATAAGTTAGGCTGGGCAAAATGCATATATCCATTACAGTTTTCTTTAGTTTTAAGTGGTAATCCCCTTTCAAAATTTCTTTTAGTGCCCAGAATTTTTTCCAACTGCAGTTGACCCTTCTGTCTATTTCCTCCTCGTTGCTGTCTGCGTTAAAGGATACTCGTTTTCCCAGATATATATACTCATTGACATATTCTATGGGGTTACCTGATACGTGTATCTGCTTTCTTTTACTATAATTTGTCATTACTTTGGTTTTTTTGGCGTTCATTTGTAGTCCTACTAATTTGCTTTGAGTATCCAAGGTCTGTAGCATTTGTTCTAGCTCAGTAGCTGATTCGGCGAAGATAGCAATATCATCTGCAAATCTGAGGTGACTTAGGTGACAGTTTTTAATTCTGATTCCCCTGTTAGTCCAGTTGATTTTCTCAAATACTCCTTGCAGTACAGCTATGAACAGTTTTGGAGACAGAGGATCACCTTGTCTGACGCCCCGTCCAATGATTATCTCATGCCCTTTGCTTTCTAGTTTTACTCGGCTTGTACTTTGTGAATAGATGTTCATAATAATGTTTATATAGACCTTGTTTATTCTGTTTGATAGAAGTGCTTTCCAAATGGAGCTGTGAGTTATACTATCAAATGCCTTTGTATAGTCCACAAAACCAATATATAACGGGTGGTTGAACTCTTTACATTTTTCAAGTATCTGTTCCAGAGAGTGGATGTGGTCTATAGTGGAAAAACCGGAGCGGAAGCCTGCTTGTTCGATTGGTTGGTTGTTGTCAATAGTTGGTGTTAATCGGGTTAGTATTACGGAAGTAAACAGTTTGTAGACGCTGGACAGTAGACTTATTGGCCTGTAGTTCCCGATGTCTGCAGGGTCGCCTTTTTTGTAAAGAAGTATGATTTCCGAGGAGCACCACTGTTTAGGGGCTGTTCCAGTTTCAAGGACCATGTTAAACAGTTTTTCTAAGTAAGGAATGAGAGTCTGGGCTCCAATTTTTATGGCTTCATTACTTATGTTGTCCGGACCCGGACATTTCTCAGATTTTAAGTTCTTTATATGTCTGAGGATTTCCTTCTCCTTTATTGGCTCAATTGGATCCAGGTTGAGGTCTTTTGTGGATTCATTCTCGTCATTATTATCTGGCTTCTTGTAAAGCTCTTCATAAAAGGATGTGGCATGATCTATAATCTCTTTTCTTGTCTTGGTTTCCTTTTGGCCATTTTTTAGTTTATCAATCCAGTCTTTGTGTGTACTTAATTCTTTATATGCTCTTTTACAGCTTCTGAATTTATTTAAGTTTTTCTCTATGACAGTTTTTCTGTGATTGTTATAGTCCTGTTTAATTGCCTTGTTAGTTATTTTAAATAGGTGTTTTAGTTCCTGTTTCATATTGCTTGTTTTGGTTTTGGTCGCTATTAGTTCTGTTCTTCTGTTTATTAAGTCTATAGTTGATTCCTGTAAAATTCCTCTTGTCTTTTGGCTGTCCTGAATAGATTTTGCAATCTTAAGACTCCTTACCATAGCATATTCCAATTTATTATAGAAAGTTTGGCTGTTATTGTCACATTTTGTAAGGTCTAACTCTTTAGTTAAAATTTCTCTTAATGTTTCTATGAATGTAGATTTTTGTTTGTCTGTTTCAGGTGCTTTGGGTACAGAAGTAAAGTTTTTTCTATTTAATTTAGGACAATTCATTGTGAAGGTACATCTCACTAATCTGTGGTCGGATGGAAATGAGAACTTGTTCAAGACTTCTATGTTTTTTATATTTTTGGGTATGTTGCACATAATAAAATCTATTTCGTTCTTAATTTTTTGATTAGGAGATATCCACGTCCACTTACAGTTAGGTTTCTTCTTGAAGAAGGTGTTCATTAGAGACAGTTTTTGTTCACAAGCATATTGGACGAGTCTTTCTCCTCTTTCATTTCTTGTTCCGTATCCATATCTACCCATTACTAGGTTTTCATGTTTTTTGGGTTGGCCTATCTTTGCATTAAAGTCCCCCATGACTATTACTATTTTGTCTTGATTTTCATGAGCTCTTCTTAGGTCACCATAGAATGTATTAACCTCATCTTCGTTTGCTGATTCAGTGGGTGCATAGGTCTGTATTATTGTTATAGGGACCTCTCCAAATTTGAGTTTTAGAACCGCAACTCGTTCTGATATTCCACTATAACTAACAATATTTTGTAAGAGGGTCTTTTTGATAAGGAAACCCACTCCATGGAGCCCTTTCGTTTCTCCTTTGTAGCAAAGTATGTATTCTTGGTGTTCTTCGATTTGGCAACCTAGTTTCCGTACTTCACTGAGACCCAATATGTCAAATTTAATTTTATTAAGGGCATAGGTTAATTGTAGTAGCCGTTCCGGTGAAGATAGTGATCTTACATTATAAGTACAGATTTTCAGTTCATTAGGTTTAAAGTCGCCTCTTTTGTTTTTTGTTTTATTCTGTGATGGTTGTTTACTATTTGGAATGTGTACCTTGGCTGTTGTTAAGTCTGTTTCCTTGGTTGGAGGGTGTTGGTCTGACGTCCCACGGGGACCAGCCGGGTTGGGACCTGATACTTTGGTTGTTTGTTGCTTTGGTTGCTATGATGTTTCATCCTGTCCGTTTGCTGACCGCTGCCTCGCATATTCACAGGAGTTTGAGTTCGATCTGGCTCTCATCAGATCAAAGGCATTTGTTTTATTCTGTAGTGACGATGACGAGGTAGCAGTCTGTTGTTTCTTCGATTGAGAGTTGCTTGAAGGGGAAATAGACAGCTCTCTTTTTCTGTTTTCTCTCATGTCTGGGTTTTCTTTGATTATTAACTTGTCGTATTTTATATAAGCCACCTTTCCCTTGTTCCTTTCTTCAACTAATTGAGGTATTAATGCCTTCCTTTTTTCTAAAACCGCTTTGGAGTAATCTTCTGCAAGTTGTAAAACTTTAGACTTGTTCTTGTTTCTTAGTACTTCTGCCTTTTTCCATCTGTTTACAAAGGACAGAACCGTAGGTCTTGGTTTCTCGCTAGTTTTTTCCTTTCCAATGCGGTAAATTTTATTTATCTCAGGAGCTTCAATGGATATGTTGAGTTCAGTCAGGAATTGTTCTTGCACCTTTTTGATAAGTTCTATCATAGATTTCTCCCCTTCATTCAGCCCGTGTATTATTATATTGTTGCTTTTCTTTTCGTTTTCCATAAATTCTATTTTTTTCTCGAGTAAGTCCACCTTCTTAGTTAATTTTTCATTTTCTTCTATAAAAGGTTTTAGTTTCTCATCTATTTTTTCAGTTATTCGGTTTGTGATTAATTCGGTTTGGTTCTGCATTTCTTTTTGCATATTTGCAAAATAGAGTTCAAATTGCGCTTCCATGTTTTTGATGTGCGTAGAATGGAACGTAGTTTTAGTAGGATATTGACTCTGCACACTGGCAACACTATGATGACAGTAGGACGTTAACTGTCACTACTTGTCTCTGCTTAAATCGTAACCTCTAAATATCCGCCCGTTTTTTGTCCCGAAATATGCTTTTATAATCGGCTTTTCGCACCAAACTATTATTTCGAACACTTTTTATCACTTTATCTATGACTTGTAACTGTTTTTAGTGGAAACTTCTTCTTCTAACTATTTATTTTGCTTTGTTTTAAAGGAGTAACACTACCGAGAGTGGCTTAATTATAATAGGTATATTATCGTGAAAGATATTTTTCTGTTAATAAAGATCATCATAGCTTGATGATTTCGATTATTACAATTAGGAGGCATTTTTCTAGCTGTCAGACACTCTAGTTCTACGTTCTACGAACAGTACGAACTACGAACCTAAAAAGTCTATTGACGAACTATGACAGCCAATGCTTGCTGCAGATGAATATTAAACATATAGATGACATGAGTATTAAACATATAGATACATTTTAAGGTTGAAAATGACTAATATCATCGTAAAAACAAGGAGACTTGAGCCCTTTTTCGAATTTAAGGTTTCAAGATAATTTTAAACTGTTTAAAGTGAAGACAAGTTTCCGATTGTTTATTTTTAAAGTGGATAGTTTTAAAGCGGTCATCGTCCTCTTATTTTTACCCGACCCCCTGACAGACTTATGTCAAAAGGTCAGTCACCCCGTTTTAAGTACGTATAGGTTGTGGCCCTTTCCCCTGTGGTGGCATTATGATAATTGTATTTTAATATTAACCCATTCATTGCCGACGCCTCATATTTTTACTCATCACGCAGTGCCGCCGCCTTCCACGCGACGACGCGAATTCGCGTCCGCGGCATTACGTTAACATTTCATGGACGCGAGTTCGCGTCCGCGGCATTAGGTTAACCTATTTCAAGGGCGCGAATTCGCGTCCTCGGCATTACGTTGTCAAGGACGCAATTTCGCGTTTTCGGCATCGTAAGTGAAATTTTTGCGCCTAAAAACAGTTTTTGTCGAAAACGTATTCAGTATAGACGTGACGGCCGTATACTTCAGACGTATATGAGTTTTTAATGGTTTTTAGTAAGATTATAAAAGTTAAAGAAAGTGTTTAAAGCAAGTGTTTAGATAATGGACAAAAATATTAAATATTAAATGCAACCCATTTTATTATAGTTAAATATACAGTCGAAAATGTTTAGTACCCCTGGACATAAACATGTCTGCGTATCTAAATTATTTTAGTAGTTTGTATTATTAATTGCCACAATCACTTATAAAGTATATGGCACATGATTAAATTACTATCATTAAATATTTTTCGCGATAAAAGGTAAATGACAATTACCTAATATAAACATAATGGACGGGAATCCGCCTCCGCTTCACCCGAAATGAAAATGTTGAGTATTACAAATGTGTTTATTTTAATAACCGGTAACAGTATACAATTTGTCTTTAAAAATTACATCTCGGGATAAGTTTTTTTAAATAAGTGTTTTTCTAGCAAAAACTATTTTTTCTAAATTACAAATGCACTGAATCCAAAAACCGAAGTATAATATTCTCCTTCAAAAAATAAATAGTTGTTTTCTAGTAAAAAAACGAGGCCGCGAAATCGCGACCCCGGAATTACGATCGGACGTGAATTCGCGTCTTCGGCATCCGAGATAAGAATTATGAAAATTACAAATGCACTGAATCTAAAAACCAGCAACAGTATAATATTATCCTTCATAAATAAAGTAACATTTTGGTATCAGCATTTAAGTACAGTTGTTTTCTAGCAAAAAAAAACACAACTCGAGGACGCGAAATCGCGTCCTCGGCATAACGATTACACATAACATGGGACGCGAATTCGCGTCTTCGGCATCCGAGATAAGAATTATGAAAATTACAGATGCACTGAATCCAAAAACCAGCAACAGTATAATATTATCCTTCATAAATAAAGTAACATTTTGGTATCAGCATTTAAGTACAGTTGTTTTCTAGCAAAAAAAAAACAAATAACTCGAGGACGCGAAATCGCGTCCTCGGCATTACGATTACACATACATAGGACGCGAATTCGCGTCTTCGGCAATGAATGGGTTAACGTAAGTATTTGCATTTGAAACAAAGTTTAATTAAACAGAAAACATGTCTTTTGACTTTTGTGTGACTTACAAATTATGTAAATGTAATTTACTTACATATATCAAGTATTGTAAACACAGGTATTCTCAAAACTTAACCGTTATCTGAACAAATAACCTATGTGTTAAATTACTTATATTAAAAGTTAATGCTAACACTAAACCTTTTTACAAGTTTTTATTTCACTTGCCCTGTTATAGTTAGTGTGGGTCAATGGGTTAAATTTAGCTTTTAAGATTTGACCGTCAAATCTTAAAAGCTAAATTTAACCCACTTCCCGATATCCGAATGAGCTGGATTTTGAATACATGTGTAAATCGGATGACAATGCAATATTATGATGACATGGAGCTAATCTGATGATGGAGACAGGAGGTGGCCATGGGAACTGTGTGATAAAACAACGCAAAATAATTGTGTTTGGGGTTGTTAGAATGTCTCGATGAGTATTAGGTAGCCTGTGGAAAGAAAATAACTTATTCGTTGTGTGGTAAGTGGTAGTTGGAGAGCTATGTGCCCTAAGATGGCAGACCTAAGGCCTGAACCTAAGGGAGATTTCATTGACACCTTTAAAACTAGGTCTATTTTAAACACGTATTACTAAAAATTACCCCAATACATTCCCCTAGTCCCGTTTATTTTAAGGTAAAATCTTCCAAATCGACCTAACTTTACTGCGCAACAAATGACGTAACCAGGTAAAAAAGTACCAGGAAGACATAAATCGGCAAGCGATTACGAATTCAGGAGTCATATTCCCACCGCCTTTAGGATCCTAGCCGAGTTTAACGCTCTAAGAACCAGTATACCGATATTCGCATAGGTAAATAGGATTTGAGATCAATTTAACATGGTTCATTTGGCAGTGCGATTTGTTTGCAGATACGCAGCTATGGAAATGAGACTAACGCATTGTTCTAATCAATAATGGATTCTCCGTCATACGCAATACGGTACACGGGGATAGGGACATATCTACGCATAGGCAATCATCAATAGGTAATTATTCAGTAATAATAGGACAATAACATCCGTGGGCTTTATTTACTGTTTGAATATCAAAAAACAATCATCTGCCTCTTTACGTGATATTATAATGAAGCGTTAAGATGCTCAGACATATCTGATCACGGTTGTAATAAGGTATAGTTCATGTCACGATGATGCGCAGATTCGTCAAATCTAACTTTTAATAACATGACATTACGATTCAAGGCGTGAATGACACGATCTATATATTGCAAATTTGCTTCATAAATAGTATGTGTAGGAGGACTAGGAGGGGGCGTAGAACTAGGAAGTTAGAAGGGAACAGAAGATTTGTCGGACCGCGACTTGAGACTGAATCGCTTAAAGTCGTCTGGTTCAAACAGAAATATATGTACATATGTATAATACTCAAAAGAAAATAAGGGCCACTAAGAATTTTGGTCATCATATTACAGGAAAACTAATTTTATAAACCTTAATATATAACAACCAAAGCCTTTTTTAAATGTTATTAAAACAAATACAGGCTGTTTTGTGAAAAATACGATGTGTACTCGTAAAATGTAAGATAGGTGTACTCTGTACTGTGTACTGTACCAAAAACTGTACTGTCCACGAGTTTTTGAAATTTATATTAAAAAGAACCTACTAAAGAGTTACTCATTTACACATTACAATAATAATATAGGCCTTGCCACTTCCACTTTTTTTTATTCAAGTTGAAAAAAATAATATCCGCAGGCACCAGATGAGGTCAGAAAAGATATAGATACCCTATCTGACATTTAAATTTGGCAAACGAGGCACCCAACATCCTGTTTCCACGTTGTGCTTTTCACGGAACGTTCAAAACGTTGAACGTTTTCTTTTGAGCAGTATATTATGAGTCTAGGATTAGTACTGTTAATGCGATTAATAACTACAGGCAGATCGATATAAACACGTGTATCATATACTTAGTAACAGAACTAACATTTTGTATGTAAACTACAAGACAACCTTGGCTATTGCCAATACTAACGCAATAACCTGCTTTCATTCAAAAATATATTCTATTACAGCAACATAAAATCCATATTCGAAAACCGAAGAACGCACTTATAACTTTATTCTATACACTTTCGTAATACCGTTTGTTTCAATTTCAACTTAATTTTAAAAGCTATAAGGTTCAATTTAGGTTGCAAATGAACTGTTCGATTTTCGAATGCATTGCTGACGTCACGTTCGACTGGCATAGAAACGTTGTTGTCAAGTGGAAATTGTAAATTACCTCCTAGCGTTTATGATGTCCGCGTGTATTGTAACCTGGTACATGTCTAATAAAAGATTGTATGAAAAGGTTGATTTTATGACTCCTCTACAAGATGGGCCCGCCCATCAAGGATAGTTAGTTGGGCGAGCGATGGTGCAGCATACGCATCTACACGTAGCCCATACCATAGTACGTGCTCTCAACCATCGCATGGCCATCTCGCTAGTCCAGCGCCTGGCCATCTTGTAGAGAAGCCAGTACTGGAACCCGTTTATTTGGATTGATAATTTACAGAAATTTATTTTATTACTTGAGGCTTGTCACAGTTATTGCCGCTATTATCAAGTCAAGACCCGATGATGTGATAGTGTAGAAATCGAAGGAACTCTTCATATAGTATAGGCACATCTATATTACTAATTTGGATTGTTTTTATAGAATGCATTTGCTCTCGAAAAGCAACATTTCTTCTTTTTCTCGCCACTTCCCGTTACGCGGAGTCAGCTTTCTTAATTCTGAGGGCCTACCGCGAACCACGTTCGACGTGTTGCCTCCCTGTCACACTTACGTACGAATTCACAAGTGCGACAGAGAGGCAACACGTCGAACGTGGTTCGCGGCAGGTCCTCTGAAGCCAAAGCCATACCACTTGCTCCGTTGATAAGCGTCGTCGGGAGTTTGGCCGTTTTTGTATGAATAATTATGAAGTCGGTTCTTTTTGCTAAGTATTAGTAGATAATGAATTTTAAAAACGATTAGAAGTCGTATAAAGGTCACAAAAGCGATCTAAAAGCAATAACGCATAGGCGTCTCATCGTCTACTCTTTACGCAACGGAGCCTTGGCACGGTTTACGAGCGCTTAGAAACATGTGTTGGTCTGTATTCCTATCCATTGTGGAGATAAACCAATGTAAGTAGACCTCTAAAATCCGTCTAAGCTAACTTTGCAGCGTTTGAACAGAACAAAGTGAAGCCATGTCATTATAAATATCATATTTTCATACAAATTTGACATTAATTATGACATCGCCCTGCAGATGCCCTGCAAAGTTAGCTTGATTCAACTCCAAATGTGAGTTCTGACATGAGAAAAATTAAAAAGCAAATTTCAGCTCATACAAAAATCTACATACAAAATGTGACGGAGTACATTTTTTGGCCGCAAAACACAAAACAACGAAAATAATTTTGACCCAGTTACTACGCAATTGTATTAATTTTTTTTAGTACTTACGCAATTTTGGAAACTTTCCGACGGGACATAGTAATTCTTAATATTCTTATATTATCTCGTGCGCTTGTGCTTAGAAAAAGCTATTGAAATAAGATTTATAGTCGGAAATACGCTCACGATCTCCGTGAGTGAGGAGATAATTATTATAGTGTAGTTGCATAATAACACATTATAGTACGAGAAATACATAAACAAGTGGCCGGCTGTCTTCAATAAATACCCGATAGATCAACTATTTCTTGTACATAACAAAGAATTTGTAAGAAAAATGTTACAATAAGACCTTCTGTATTACATATTTGGTACCTAAATAGCACCCAAGATTGCTTAAGCTGTTCCAGCCACCACTGATATTATTTATGTATATAGGTTTATAAGAAAATAACTTGGATCTCAATATACTGGAATCGATATTCAGTGTGATTGTCAGATGAAAGCTTTGTAGTTAAGGTTACATCTCATTAAATCGACCTACTGAACTTTTCTTTCGTAACATTAGAAATTCGACTATACAGGGACTACTATCGCAAGCTCTTATCTCATATAATTCATTCACAAAAGCAACCGTGCACGTGCAAGAATAAGGTGGAAACTTCAATGAGACGAGGAAACATTATCTACGCTTGTGAAAATCACGCGACACAATATCCACGAATGTAAATGCGTTATGATTAAGCGAAATTAAACCTTGAATATATCGCATTAAGACTGTAATTGAGATGGTCCATGTACAGAAATGCAAGTACGCTCGGTTTATGCGAAATGAGACTTTGAACTTTCCACGTTAAGGTTGTTTAGAATGCAGTTGTGAGGTAAACTGCAGTGAAGTAAAGTGAAACGTGGATGAGTAGGTAGATGACGTCACATTGTAACGTTTCAGTTATGGACGCCTGGTAGTTATGTGACGCATCCAAACGGATGTTTAGATTATTTAGCTGAAGTCTTGGTTAGTCAATGTTAGTCATTCGGGAGTACAATTTAATAGGTTATTTGTTTCGTTTCATACAAGTTTTTACTGCCCACTGTAAAGCGTGAATGAATGACTTCCATAATTAAGGTGGGTATGCATTTCTGCAGCTTGCAAAAGTTGCAGAAATGCATCTAACGAGCCTGGACTCTAACAAAGAGAATTGATTGTAATAGAGGTAAAGTCTAAGTAAAAAACGTTGCCCTTGGTTTGACATCCAAAACAGATGGCGCTGTACTGTGCCATATGTTTTGCGGTCACTGAATTGTCAAACGTCAACTTTTGACAATCACACAGTTCAGCGCCATCTCGTTTACCTGTCAAATTTGAAGCACGAAGTCGTCTTAGTTTATACATCTTACTCAATCAATATAATATGTTACGTCGTCTCATTATGATCCTATACTTCCTATGGTAACTTTTTAGGAGATAAAATAAGGATAAATTATTATATTTATTATATATATTAAATAAAATAAAAATATTTGTTAATAATGTTAGTACTTTCCGCCCTTCGTGTTCCAACCATACTTCCTATATCAAAGACCAAGTGAATCACATTTGACCTATAGAACGATGACGACATCGTTTCGTAAGAAATAATGAAACTATTTAATAGGACGTAAATACAAGTATAATCACTATAATCAGTGATCTGTACCCCTAGTGTAAATTTAGTCGATAGCGAAACGTGACGTACGCGTATGCGTTAAGTCTCATTTTGTATGGGTTTTTGAACAGCGCGCCAAGGGGGACGTTTTGGAAAGTCAAAAATCTCATACAAAATGACACTTAACGCAAACGCGTACGTCACGTTTCGCTGTCGAAAATATTTACACTAGGGGTACTGATCTAGTAAAACGCACACAAGCTCACGATTTAGGTACGGTGTGAGTACTCGTACGGGCAAAGAATTAAATTTCTGGGACACTTGGGGAATAATTCCCCCGCTTTGTTTTTGGTTTGGGCCTTCTTTTTTATGGCTCCTCTACACGATGGGCCATCATACTGGCTCACTAAGATGGGCCAGAGTGTAAAGAGGGTAGTGGTGTCGGATGGCTTATGGCGCGGCGGGACGGCGATGGGATGGCCACGGTGTTGGTTTTTCGTCCGCACATCAAAGGTATTGGGGCAGCGATGGTGCGTACGTACGTATCTACACGAGGCCCATTCCATAGTGCGTGCGTGAACCATCGCATGGCTATCACGCAGATCTCCATGATAACTCCTTCTTTGTATTATACAAAATAATGATAATAATTCAATTCAATTCATAAACAAAAGTATGCAATTTTTCATCAATGTTTTCTTATGACGTTATCACGCAAAATTATCTTCCGTAAACCGATTTTACAGACAACCATTTTTTTTAATGATCTGTTGGAATGAAATAGGGTTGCCATAATTATTCGGAACGACACTTAAATACGGTGACAGTCGTAACATTTTTATAGGTTACGCTTTAAAAAAATACATTTTGTTTCGCAAATTTTGGAAAAAAGGAAAACCCATAAAAAAACCTATTAGTTTTTCATTGTGCCCTAATTACACATAATATACATATTCCAAATTTCTAATTCTACCAGGAAGGCAGGAACACAAGAATAATAATTTGAGATTGTTTTTTTTATCGTTCGAACGAAAGTCGCTGTCCTTGCTAAATAGCGACACGCGGTTCCAACTGGGGGCCGATTCTGATGCAACAACCTGTTAAGGTTTTCATCTTGTTTTGAAACGACCATGAGTCGTGTCATCATCATTAGGCACCCAAGCTCATCACGTTAACCTACATAACATATACACAACTGACCCTCCTGCATAGAACTTTGTTTGTAGGGCAGGGCTTCGCTGGTTGAGGAATGGGAGAGTATTAGACCAATAGTGGGACCGGATTTTTGCCCTATAAGTTTCGATAATTCTAAAGAGTGAAAAGTGATGTTTATCTGGTATGGGACATATTTTTAAGCATATTTGTAATATATGAAGAAAATTTAGAACGAGCGTTAGATATAAATAAGGTATTTATGTATTTTTATTGATGAATTTTGAATATTGAATTAAAGTACAAAATTTAAGCATCGTCTTTTATAATATGTATGAGGCTTTATGCTATCAAATTTTTAGAAAAAAAATCAGCGTGCTACTTTGTCAAACTCAAATTAGCTTATTATTTTGTCAATATTGAATTAAAGTTTGAAAAATCCACAATATCATATCTAAATTCTTAAGTTAATAGGCAAGGCAAAAAATTAGAAGAATAGCATATGTGCTTTACAATTAATATGCGTTTTTTGTCCTGTAAGATCTAATATTGAATTAAAGTCCGTAGAGATAAGTCTATTACTATAAAATAATATATGTAGCCATTTTATGGAAAGTAAGAAATATCTGTGTGTAGCTTGCATTGTAATAGTAAAATCAACTTAAAAAGGCGCGAAATTCATAACCACGCCGCGCTGGTCCGTCAACATGTCGGCTCGGCGCGCGGGAGCCTATCGTAGCCGACCTAGTGAGCGATAGATACCTCGGCCCGCCCGCGCCCCCCGCTCAGCTTCGCAAGCGCTGTTTGTATTTTCTTTCAAATCATTCATTTGTTTGTTTATCGTGCACATAAATTAGATGCGGACATAACATGAATTTAATTATAGAATAAAAGTTATTATGACTTCAAAATGTTTGATATGTGTACTGTACTGACTTAGTAACAGAGAAAAAACGAGGAATTGAGCAGCTAATAACTGCGAGCAAATAATCTTTCTTGGTGATGAGAAAGTTAAATATTTCTACGGGAAGGAGGAACTACGTTTCCATAAAAAGTGTAGATTATACATTGAGTCGAAGGCTATACCGGCGTACAAAAGACTAATGGAGGTGGCATCAGAGGGCTTACAGCGAACCACGTTCGACGTGTTGCCTCCCTGTCATACTTACGTACGAATTTACAAGTGCGACAGAGAGGTAAACACGTCGAACGTGGTTCGCGATAGGCCCTCAAATGTACAGCCAAGTGACGATGATGAAAATTACATTTTCAAAACTTCCGATCGATCTAGATTAGTCTTATGTTTGGGAAAACGCGTGTTTTCGAGTTTTCATGCGTTTTTCTTACGACGCAGAATATGGTCGCTAATTTCGTGTTGTCGGCCACTGTCCGTCTGGTCCAGCGGGTTAAGACGCGGACTGCTAAGCGAGTGTTACGGGTTCGAATCACGCCTGGTGACTAACTTTTGTTTTTTTTTATATGTTCAATTTTATATATAATTTTTTAATTTTTATTGTTTTAGACAAGTTTAATTTAGTAAAAGAATGTAGTTAAGATTATCACCTATACACCACCATATTACAATAAATAGTTAGTTATAACCGAGCAAAGGTCGGTCGCCCAGGTACTGTATAGTTATTGCAGGTAGTTCGCAATCACATTTACAGTACATATGGTGCTACTTTAGCGCACTAGTGCGAAAATGAGCATATTACGTTACTGTGTCGAACATTTAAAAGGCCATATGTACTGTAAAACGTTGTACGATACATGTGCAAATAGGTAATTCGCAACTCGTGTCGATTTAAAACACTCCCTTCGGTCGTGTTTTAATTTATCGCCACTCGTTTCGAATTTCCTATTTTTCGCACTTGTATCGTAATGTACTATTTTAGCACAGGCATTATAAGAGAGGTATGGGCATTGTAAATGTCATCTGGCTCTGTGTGGTAGGGCACAGCACAGCGGATGTCATTCCAGATCTAGAGCAGAACCCAACTGGGGAAGTACCTCCACCTTACAGAAAATCGCAGCCAAATAACACTAGACCTTACTCATAGTGTTGTGTTCCTGCCGGTGAGTAAGGTTGCCAGAGCTCAACGAGGGGTGGGAGGGTGTTAGGGTCGGCAACGCGCATGTAACTCCTCAGGCGTACATAGGCTACGGATACTGCTTACCATCAGGCAGGCCGTATGCTTGTTTGCCACCGACGTAGTATAAAAAAAAAAAAAAAAAACACACACAATTAAAATATTTCATACGACATGTGCTAGTTATTTGTCTCAGTGTAAACAAAAATATATCATAATTATGATATCAATTTTCAAATTCAAAATGGCGGACATGTTTTATAACTTATTTTAAGAAATTATGAGTAGTTTAAGACTTTAAAAAGCAAGAAATTGTTTCTTGCTTCTGTTTGTATATGTATCATGTAGTATTTGATGTTTTCATTATTTTTGAAAGTCCTCACGGTGCCGATTACGAAAATGACATCCATTATGGAACCCAAGATGGCGGACATTCATTTTTCTTAAAAATCGGTATGGGTGTCATCTCCGAGGTTCTTCGAGGTTCCGATTACGAAAATGACGTCCATTTTGCAATCCAAGATTGCGAACATTATTTTTTCTTAAAAATCGATATGGGTGTCATCTCCGAGGTTCCTCGGGGATCCGATTACGAAAATGACGTTCATTTCGAAATCCAAGATGGCGGAAATTATTTTTTTCTTAAGTCGATATGGGTGTCATATCCACGGTTCCTCGGGATTCCGATTACGAAAATGACGTTCATTTTGAAATCCAAGATGGCGGACATTAATTTTTCTTAAAAATCGATATGGGTGTCATCTCCGAGGTTCCTCGGGGATCCGATTACGAAAATGACGTTCATTTTGAAATCCAAGATGGCGGAAATTATTTTTTCTTAAAAGTCGATATGGGTGTCATATCCGAGGTTCCTCGGGATTCCGATTACGAAAATGACGTCTATTTTGAAATCCAAGATGGCGGACATTAATTTTTCTTAAAAATCGATATGGGTGTCATCTCCGAGGTTCCTCGGGGTTCCAATTACAAAAATGACGTCAATTTTGGCGGTTCTTGTTGGTGCAGATTTCAAAAATAGAGACCATTTTAGAATTCAAGGTGGTTGATATAACGGCTACACACATCGACACCCATTTCAAAAAGTAGCGTCCGCCATATTTATTATCAAAATAGATGCCATTTTTGAAATCCACACCCCTAAAAACCCAGAAAACAACACCCATGACGACTTTTTCAAAAAAGTGACGTCCGCCATCTTTATTTCCAAAATGGACGTCATTTGTAAAATTAGTACACATACATCATACAACATGAAAACTAAAAACATTTCCATCCTCTTTTGGGCAGTTGTGTAAGTCTGTGATAACCCTAGGTAGGTACGGAGACCTTGAGCGGTGTCGGCATTTACGCAAACATCAAAGGCGTCGGCCCACTGTTACTTTTTACACTGTGCTTTTAGTGTGTAAACGAAAACGTCACATGATATATCAAAAGAAAAGTTATTTTATCTTATACCTTTAAACGAGCAATTCTTGTATATATATATATTTCTGTGATCTCGGAAACGCCTCTAACGATTTCGCTGAAATTTGGTATATAGGGGTTTTTGGGGGTATACAATCTATCTAGATTAGTCTTATGTTTGGGAAAACGCGTGTTTTCGAGTTTTCATGCGTTTTTCTTTCGACGCAGAATATGGTCACTAATTTCGTGTTGCCGGCCACTGTCCGTCTGGTCCAGCGGGTTAAGACACGGACTGCTAAACGAGTGTTACGGGTTAGAATCTCGCCCGGTGACTAACTTTTGTTTTTTTTTATATGTTCAAGTTTATATATAAGTTTTTAATTTTTATTGTTTTACACAAGTTTAATTTAGTAAAAAAAATGACCTATGTAATAAGAGAAATCGACAATAGATGGCGTTACTCTGTGACAAGTGCTGTAAGGTTAAAATCCATTGTAAATAATAATAATTGTCAGTTCACATTTTACTTTTTAAGTTTATGTAGATTATCACCACCATATTACAATAAATAGTTATAACCGAGCAAAACTCGGTCGCCCAGGTACTATATTACTAACTGTACTAGGTTGCATTTTTAACAAGTTGGTCCAGTCCATGGTTGCCTACATTTTATATAAAAATCGGTTAATCTAGGCGACCATTAACTGGACCAACTTTTTTAATACGGCAACTTTAAAATAAGTCATAAGTCATAAGTCATAAGTAATTTATTAGTAAAACCAATTTACACGTTATAATTATTATAGAGCTTATTTACATACGTCGCAAAATATACAATTCCAAATCAAAATCAAAAACATTAATATTAATAATATAAAAAAAAAAACGCATTACTTAACATCCTATTCGCGGAAATTTAAGTATTCATTATAGTCGTAGAACGGATGCTCAACAAGCCAGCGTTTGAGGCGACATTTAAAAATTGCCAAGTTTGGGGCGCTGGTGATGGTGTCAGGTAGTTTGTTATAGACGGCAGGCCCCATGACATGGGTGAGCTTGGCCGATTTGGCCAACTTGCGGCAAGCTTTCATTTGATATATTATACGATGAAATAACAAACAAAAAAACTATCCGTACGCAATCTTACAAGGCAACCTACTTGAAATGTATCACTGTGAATTTTGTCTTACATTTATTTCTTATCAGAAATAAATAACATGAGGGTGCATATACCTTATAACGTATCTCTATATAGCTATCGGTTATCAATATTAGCATTAGTGGTTAATAACAACATTCCCCTTAAAACAAATAACTATCGCGAGGAAAATACCAAGTCCAAACATCTGAAAAAAAACGGGAAAGAAAAGCTGCAACTGGCTTTTAAAATGGTACAAGGAAGGGTGGTCATCTGTATGAGAATGTGTTTTTTTTGTCTCTATTTGACCCAATGGTTGACTGGTAGAGAATGCCTTTTGGCATTAAGTCCGCCATTTGTGTTTTTTTTTTGTTTGTGCAATAAAGTTTAAATAAATAAATAATATTCATGTAACGCGATAACGAATTCTACATGAACGAAACCGCGGGCAATACCTATTATAGTAACAACAAAATAACAATTTTCTATTGCTATTAATTTAAAACACGCTTTAGGAATTTTTCGATGGACCGTAGACGCAGTCAAGGACACCCCGCTCCCCACTACCGTTGTTCGCTGCCTCCTGCCACAGCGCGCGGCGCGCGCAAACTTGCCGCGCGTTTGAAACGTAACGTATTTATATAAGCAAGGAATGCATACATATCAGTAATGAGTGTCGCCGTGATTTTATATTACTAAATTTTTGTTTAGTAACTGAGATCATTGTTGATGATCGATTATTATTAACTCTACAAACTTTAATTCAATATTAGCTATACTGCTTAACCTGAAATCAATATCTAGACAAGCACATTGTCTACATGTCTAACTTTTTACTAGAATACTAAGTTGATCCATAATATCGTAATTTTGCAATATCAGCAACTCTAATTCTATATTTACAAAATAACTCGTGTTTTTACGTTTACCAGAAAGCAGCTGTTCCAGATTTCTAAAAACTGAAAATTGTACATAAATTGAAGTGTTATTCGATATGCTAAAGTTTTCTGTAACTTTAATTCTATATTTACTTAGTTATTAGCAAAAATTAAAATATTTAAATATAACCGAAAGCTCAACCTTAAAATTTCTAACTTTTTACCAAAGTATTATTTAACATACTCCCAATGACATATCAAAAAAGAAAAAACTTTAATATTATCGAAACCCATTTTTGTTCAACCGCTGGTCTATATCGGGCTGCCAAGAGGGCGTACTTGGGAAGACCAACTGGTGGCCGCTGGCCGCCTAGTAGGTCGGCCCAGATACCGCTGAGGAGACAGTGTGGAAGCGAATCTCCATCAGCTTCAAGCCGATAAATGGCAGGAAACGGCGCAGAGTGGGAAAAGTGGCGTGCTCTAGTTTCGGAGGCTAGACCTAGAGACCTTTGGGTGTGGCTGAGCCATATTAGTTAGTTAGGGCAGTGGGGGTCAACTATCTCAACAGCTGACTGTACAAGATTGGCCATCAAATAACAAAAGAGCGACCAAAATCAGAATAATGTACTTGCTTTTTAGGGTTCCGTACACAAAGGGTAAAACTGGACCCTATTACTAAGACTCCGCTGTCCGTCCGTCTGTCCGTCTGTCACCAGGCTGTATGTCATGAATCGTGATATACAGACAGTTGAAATTTTCACAGATGATGTTTTTTTTTTTTTTTTTTTTTTTTATACCACGACGGTGGCAAGCAAGCATACGGCCCGCCTGATGGTAAGCAGTCACCGTAGCCTATGGACGCCTGCAACTCCAGAGGTGTTACATGCGCGTTGCCGACCCTTTAAAAATTTGTATTTCTGTTGCGGCTATAACAACAAATAATAAAAAGTACGGAACCCTCGGTGGGCGAGTCCGACTCGCACTTGTCCGGTTTATATAACAGTATAATCCAATACATATAATCTCCCATATCTCCTGAATGACACCTTGTCGTATTTTTCAAGTCTACCTACTAACCTCACGTTTTAGAACATTTCAACCTTCGGTTTCGACAAAAAATCTGATTTTGGTTGAGACTAACTACAGTGTAAACTCTATATAGCTACACTCAAGGGACCAGATGTTTTTCGGTTTTGACAAAAAATCTGATTTTGGTTGACACTAACTACAGTGTAAACTCTATATAGCTACACTCAAGGGACCTGTACCCCTAGTGTAAATAAATTCGATTTCGAAACGTGACGTACGCGTTTGCGTTTAATCTCATTTTGTATGTGATTTAGAAAGAGCGCGCCAAGCGGGACGTTTTGGAAACTCAAAATCCTATACAAAATGAGACTTAACGCAAACGCGTTCGTCACGTTATGATGTTGATTAAATTTACACTAGGGGTACAGATGTTTTTTGACGCTACTACGTATGACGAAAACTCTATATTTCGTTATATAGAGATAAATTAATACTAAAGTATACCAACTGCAGCCAAGAAATGTGGACGTTATAGGGAGTGAATCGTTATATTGAGTGACGTTATATGGAGTTGACACTGTATCTTATCCTATGCTAAAATGACATCCAATATCTCAAAACCGAGTCGGCCTCCTGGCATATTTACGCATTGAGAAATCACGAAAGTGGCCCAGCGCGTTTCCGCATTTTTCCTCGGCTATTCCTGCTTGAGTTTCATGCGCGCCTGGTCGCCGCATTTCGAAAGTGCACTTTTATGTTGTTTAATGAGGACGCGTAAAGGCGGGATTCCAACAATTTGCCGGCACTGTGCAGCACAAGCATAATCAGTACAAAGATGCTTGTGCCGCACACTGGTGGAATCCAGACTTAAAGTTTAAAGAGGCAGAAGTAAGAAGATAAATGGTATGGAATGGGTACTTTGTACGTGAACCAAATCAGGTATTTTAGGCCGTCCGAGCCACAAGCCGCGGGAGGCATAATTCAGTTTAATTTCTACAAAACAAACAAAACTCAACTTTCAAGATTGTTCAAAAGAGTCCAAATTAGACTGACAGCCATGAACCCTTCAAGAAAAGTGTGCTCTTAAATTGCAACAACGCCCTCGCTACTGATGTTGGAGGTATCCATGGGCAATGCTAATTGCTTACTATCTGGCGATTCGTCTGCTCGGTTGCCTCATATAAAACTCGGAACCGGTTTCCAAAATAGCGGTAAATACGCGGTTTATTTCGATTCGAGTCGTTTTAAGACTTTATTGAAACCTAAATAATCCGATTTATTCGACGACCGGCCGGCCTGGTGGTGTGCCGCATAGAGCAAGATTCCAGAGCCGCCAGACCTTACTTATTTTCTCATGAATATAATGTATGGGATATAATATAGTGTTAGTATATACATTTACCCCCTTATTCATAAACGTGTACTAAAGTTACGATGCCGCTGATCATCATTTGTCCCTTTCCGACGTATTGGTATGATGGAAAGAGATAAACGATGATCAGCGGCATCGTAACTTTAGTACACGTTTATGAATAAGGGGATTAATGTCTGTATACTTGCTATATTGGCCCGACGGCCATTTGTCCGGTACAAGGTGCTAAAGTTAGGTAAAAATGTAACTAACTTTTCTTAAATTTTCATGGCTGATTTTTAAGTATGTTTTAGAAAATATCGGCTCTGGGATCTTCGACTACATAGGCCGGTGCATCATACCAATACGTCGGAAAGGGACAAACGATGATCAAGTTAGGTAAAAATGTAACTAACTTTTCTTAAATTTTCATGGCTGATTTTTAAGTATGTTTTAGAAAATATCGGCTCTGGGATCTTCGACTACAAAGGCCGGTCCATCATACCAATACGTCGGAAAGGGACAAACGATGATCAGCGGCATCGTAACTTTAGTACACGTTTATGAATAAGGGGGTTAATGTCTGCATTCTTGCTATATTGGCCCGACGGCCATTTGTCCGGTACAAGGTGCTAAAGTTAGGTAAAAATGTAACTAACTTTTCTTAAATTTTCATGGCTGATTTTTAAGTATGTTTTAGAAAATATCGGCTCTGGGATCTTCGACTACAAAGGCACCGACATAGGAAGAAACAGGTTTTTATTGTTCTTGAGCGGTTAATCTGGCAAGAACTTTTAGAAATGACTTCCTAAAAACTGGTTTAAAAATTACGGTTTTTCGAACGAAACCGAAATCAAAAGGTTTTGCGCCAAGTACATCTGCTTTGCCCGAATGTTGACTGGTAGAGAATGCCTTATAGCATTAAGTCGGGCTTTTGTACGATTGTAGTTTCCTTTGGGCAATAAAGATTTAAAAATTGTTTTTTCTTTTTTTTTTTTTTTTTTTCAACAAAAACCATACATATCTCGCAAAATAGTGATCCTATAAGTATGGGTATGGTCTCATTCGATTCAGCGGAAAAAAATACACGAAAATGACACCTCACTCGCCTAGTTGGTAAAATGTGCATTTTTTTTAATGAACCCCCTGCCCATACCCCTCGGAAGGGGGATAGAACCCCTAAATTTTGCTAGGACTCTGCAGATCCTCATTTATAGTCGTATTTTACCCGTACTATTTGGAAATTTAACCGGTATCGGACAGAACCTTGCTATAAAATATTTTTTTCAGGAAAACATTGCGGTTAGTTCAGTTGTGTCAACATTCGCGTACGGTCAATATGGAACAATGGTCGTCCTTGCGATTATGTATGTTTAATTATTTAAGGTTCTGCACGTGATACTACACCACTTTAGACCGGTATGGTTCTATACGGAGTAAGTATATACTTTATTGTACTTAGAAATAAAAACACGAGCAATACAGTTACAATTACTGCCTTGGGTGAGACTTGAACTCATGGCATCTGGATCGACACTCCAGCGCTCTGCCAACTGAGCCACCAAGACCTTTTCCATAGCCAGCGAATTTTTCCACTATATGGGTCTACGGGACCCTCGCGACATCTACCGTAAGAACGTTACACTTCTTAGACGGCTACCGGAGTTCCAAGTCATATTGGAAATTCACCATCATTAATAGCATCGTTCGCAGACGTTTCTGCGAACGATGCTATTAATGATTGAATACACATTGCTACAAATAAACATAAATAGAAATATAACAATAAAAGAATGCATACAATTATTGGCTACGTGCGAAGTGCATGATGGGGGTAAGTAAAGCGATCCCAGCGCATAAGGTGGTAAAAATTAGAACTAACTGCGGATAGCGTCTTTAACATTTCGTGCAGGATATATGGCTCGAAATGAAACTTTAATTTATGATTACTCCTGAAATATTTATTTAAATTGTATGGTGTACAGGACCATTGTAATCTGTATGAAATTGTAATTTTGGAGTACTGGAGAACTCCTCTGGAGTTGCAGGCGTACCTAGGCTATGGAGATTGCTTACCATCAGGCGGGCCGTATGCTTGTTTGCCGCCAACGTAGTATTAAAGAAAAAACCTCATGTATGTGCAAAGTTTCATATTCAACACGTAGTTTTGACGACCGGTTTGGCCTAGTGGGTAGTGACAGTGACCCTGTCTACGAAGCTGATGGTCCCGGATTCAAATCCTAAGGGCATTTATTCGTGTGATGAGCATGGATATTTGTTCCTGAGTCATGGGTGGTTTCTAAGTTTTTAAGTATTTATAAATATTTATATATCATATATATCGTTGTCTAAGTACCCTCAACACAAGCCTTATTGAGCTTGCTGTGGGACTTAATCAATTTGTGTAATAATGTCCTATAATATTTATTATTATTAATTATTAGATTTAAAATGAGAACGAAACTCCGTTTGTATAGAAGGTGAAATTGAGCCGAGCTTGCCGGAGAATCTTAAGCTTTGTCTCTTTCTAATCAGCTCCAGTGTCAAAATGACGGTTATCATCCGCTTGTTAGATGTGAAGGATGACTAACGCCATAAAAGTTTAACTTTACCGCCAAATACGTCAACTGACGTACGTGGCTACATCGCAATATCAACCTTTTTGCATTCGGACAAGGTTCACGATGCGGCGCACACGATAGCCGTGGCGTTCGAAGGGCTAAAAATAATTCGTGCTATTGTCACGGTGACAAGGAAGTAATTACACAAATCTGAGAGATCTGTTATTTTTGCACTAACCGTTTCATCCTTCGGATTCCTCAGCAGATTGGCACACTCACCTGCAACGAAAATAAATAGGTATTAACAGCGCATACATACACAGATAGTGCGTATGCACGCGTCACTCCACGCTGCACGTATTATAGAAGGCTGAAGGTGTTGTAGACAGTACAGTACCCCTAGTGTAAGTTTTATCGACATCATAACGTAACGAACGCGTCAAAGGCAAACGCGTACGTCACGTTTCGAAATCGAATTTATTTACACTAGGGGTACTGTACCTCTAGTGTAAATAAATTCGATTTCGAAACGTGACGTACGCGTTTGCGTTTAGTCTCATTTTGTATTGGATTTAGAAAGAGCGCGCCAAGCGGGACGTTTTGGAAACTCAAAATCCTATACAAAATGAGACTTAACGCAAACGCGTTCGTCACGTTATGATGTTGATCAAATTTACACTAGGGGTACTGATGTAGTGAATAATCCTTTCCCAACGTTTTTTACGGAAACGAACGTGTTATGCTATTTCAGTCAGTCTCAGTACAATGTATTGAGGTTGTCTGAAGTATTTTATTATTTTCGTAATAATTAATCATTTGTCAACCTCTTTAGGTAACTGATACATATACTTGACAATCAGTATAGAAACGTCTAACAGACTTTTATTTTATTGTCACACAAATAAATAGATTATTAATTTATGAAATAATACATATTTTTGGTTTTTAACAGCGTAACAAGCTTTTATTCACGCAACAAGTATTTATTATAATACCCATCAATAAGTAAGTTATCTAAATTTGTAGTAACTCCCTGTATGTTAAATTACGTTATTTTTGCGTCAACGGCATGGAAAGTACGGGCCCTGCAGCGGTATCATGGTCGCATTTTTATCACCTGTCATGTCATGCGTCACTTTCGCACTTACATATTTGTTAGAACGTGACAGGCATGGTGACAAATGATAAAGAGCCGACCATCTTAGCCCCACTGGTGACAATTATCAGCTGACAATGAATTTTTTTTTATTGGTAATCAGGATAACAACAGCCGTAAATAAAACTAAACATATAAATGCTTACATAAAAGAAGGCCAATGACAGTCATCCATTAAATTGCAATACGTAACAAAATAAATAACAAAAAAATTAAAAACAATGAAGATGTGCAATATACTACACACAAAAGCTCGAAAACTTAAAAATACATACCAGTCGTAAATATGTACTTAATTAATAATCGAGTTTAATTTACTTTTGGCAAAAATTTGCCGTAGATACATTGTTGATCTAACAAGTAAATTATGAATTGACGCTACGTACTGCCAGTATAGCTGGGGAGCCCTAAATGGGATTTTTGTAGTTACTCGAGCACGTAAGAAAAAAATGATTATGATTAAAAACGATTATGAAGTAAAGGTTTACAATTTGGCATAAGTGATTGGAACTTCCTTTTAGGTGAATGAACCTGTATCAGGATGCCCCGCATCTACATAACTTACAGTCTTGTTACTTAGTAGTAGGGAAATATTGTATAAGTACATACCTATTGAAAGTTTTATAGCTTTTTTATTATATATATATATGCTATTTGATTTGTGTTCTAACGTAATTAATATATGAATATATGAGTGAATATACGAATGTAAATATATATTTATATACAGATAATCAGCAAACGAGCAGACGAGCCGCCTGATGGGAAGCGGGTATCGTCGCCCATGGACATAAGCAACGTCACAGGAGCTTAAGCGTCGCCGACCCTTGAGAACCCTAAATACCCGCTTGAAGAATCCCACACTCTTTCTAATTCCACAAGTAGCCGTACCACGAGTTGACATTTGACGTTTACCTTAAGTTTACCACCGATAGATTGGTGTAACAAAGAGGGAATGCGATCGAGTTCAAGCAGACGCCAACGTAAATGTCGAACGCCAACTCGTGGTACCCGTCTAGTTCATATTTCAACGAATATAAATTCAAGTAGATTAGTAAACAGGTGTCATTTTTAATCCCTACCGAAAGTACTGAACATAATACTTCCGCAACAAAGCATTAGAAACGAGGTAATCCGACCTTAACACGGATACAGGGCCTTGGTGCGCATGCGCAAGGGCATAGGGCGAGGCGTGGGCGTTTCGACATTCAGATTTACAATCTGGGACAATGAAAACGGGTCAGTTTTAATGGAAATTTGATATATACTAACCGGTTTTCATTGATCTTAGTTATAGTACAAAAGTCTTGTATAGCTATGACTGGTCGGTAACTTGTAAATTACTCTAAGACTGCGTTTCCACCAGAAATGTGCGAGAATGTGTATTGCGTAGAGGGGGATGTGTTTGTTAAGAACGCTGAGCTCGGACAAGTATAGGTAGATTAGGTTTGTTTCATGCCAATCCTGAAAAGTTACGCGTTTCTGAGAAAAACCAAATTATGACTAACGAAAATCGGTCAAACAATACATTATGACCAGGGCCAGTACTTTTCATGCCGTTGACGCAAAAATGACGTAATTTAACATACAGGGAGTTACTACAAATTTAGATAACTTACTTATTGATGGGTATCATAATAAATACTTGTTACGTGAATAAAAGCTTGTTATAGGCTGTTAAAAACCAAAAATATGTATTATTTCATAAATTAATAATCTATTATTTATTTGTGTGACAATAAAATGAAAGTCAATTAGACGTTTCTATACTGATTGTCAAGTATATGTATCAGTTACCTAAAGAGGTTGACAAATGATTAATTATTACGAAAATACTAATTGGAATCATACTCTAAGCGTGACGTCATTTTTCTGTCAACGGCATGAAATGTACGGGCTCTGATTATGACTTAAAACTTTATGGGAATCAATAGAAACCCAATTAGCTTACTAGGAAAGTCTACCAGTTCTGTTATGGGACAGCTGCTGGTGTTATTTTTACACTGCCCAGTGTCATATGTTTCTAAACTAACTAATCAAGTAAAACTCTCCTTTAATTTTTTAAAATTGTCCTCTGAAATTATTTTTGTTTATTGTTTATTCATTCATGCAACACACAAGCTTACAGTTCAGATACCAAAGCGCTTACATGTTAAATAAAAATATTAATAATTAGAATTATTTACAATATCCACAAATAGTTAAACATTACAAACTAGGTACAATCACTCAAAAACATACATAAAGCTGTGGAGAAAGAGCCTGGTGAGCCTGGAGAGTAAAAGACATCAACATCAGTACCCCTAGTGTAAATAAATTCGATTTCGAAACGTGACGTACGCGTTTGCGTTTAGTCTCATTTTGTATTGGATTTAGAAAGAGCGCGCCAAGCGGGACGTTTTGAAAACTCAAAATCCTATACAAAATGAGACTTAAGGTGGTTCGATTTTCATACAAAAAACAATCGCTATTTATTAATTAATTACACAATATTATTACATAAATAGTTGCGCATCTATCTACTTTCGAATATTCATTTGCGCTAAATTAATAGAAAAACTTTGTTTCATACAGAAATCATGCAATAATCAACGTTATATTTGTATAAATTTTACTCATGTGTGTGTGACAAATGTCGTGTACAAATACATTGCGGCGTTGCCACTCCATGCATCGGCGCGACGTTGCGATGTTTGACGCGTTTTTAGCTGACTATATCGACACTGACACTCAGTGTGACCAGGCGTACGATAATTGTCGTACATGTACGATAATTTGGGCCCCGGTGTGACGTAATGTTCCAAAGAGCATTATCGTACACTAAAGTACTATAATTTCAGCCCTTGGATGATGCCACCTTAAAAGTCTAGTAATTTGAAGCAAAATATGACACTTTCTCTCAGAAATAGGCTAAAATTAGTATCTTTTGGGTGTTCGGCTCCTTGGTGTAAGTTTAAAGTTTAAAATGTCATAATTTCCTGTATACCGTTTGAGTCTATCCCAAAAATACACAAACATAAACAGATTTTTTTGCGCAATTTAGACGAAAATTGTCTTTTTTTATTATTAATTGGAAGTTTAAGCTTATTTTGCAAGACATTTTTAGGGGCTGCCTTTTTGATTGGCGTACGATATTTTTTCAACGGTACAATAATATTGACACTCAAGTACGATAATTCTCTTCCGCTCACCTGGCAACACTGCTGAAACTTGACAGGACCTGGGGGCCACCGCGAATACCTAAATTCGCAAATTGCGGGGATCTTTCTCTTTTACTCTCACTAAGACGTAATTAGAGTGACAGAGAAAAATGCCCGAAATTGACGAATTTCGATTTTCCCGGTAGCCGCCCTGGTGCTTGAGGTACTTGATAGAAAACAACGCTGCCGCATGTTGTGAATTGTGATTTTATGTGTTTTTGGATTGAAAATGATAGCAACGTCTAAATCAAATTACAAAAATCATCGATATTCTGGTCAGCGAAAAACCAGGAAAAGTGTAACTGTAAATTGGAGTCTACAAAAATGACCAATTCATAGAAAATATGACCTAGAAACTAGTTCACTTTTATAAAACTCAATTTTGCCCGAGATTGTACTTAGGCGAATACCTAAGGGAGCTAAGTGTATTGATCTTGAATAATTAGTTGGCTAATACATATATGACTCCAACATGATATGGACATTTACATCATAACTATTATACCTAGTTGGTTACTAAGTTCTGTTACTCGATTTCTTTCTTTCTTCCTAGCGTTGTCCCAGCATATTGCCACGGCTCAATGGAGCTTGGGGTCCGCTTTGACAACTAATCCCAAGATTTGGCGTAGGCACTAGTTTTTACGAAAGCCACTGCCATCTGACCTTCCAACCCAGAGGGTAAAACTAAGCCTTGTTGGGATTAGTCCAGTTTCCTCACGATGTTTTCCTTCACCGAAAAGCGACTGGTAAATATCAAATGATATCTGTTCTGAAGTTCTGTTACTCGATTTGCAACCTCTTTATTTCCGTTAAAACAAATGCTACCGAAAAAATAAAAAATGACATAATGTGGTGGATTTGTGAGCTATAATTATATACCACAACTAACGCTTATCTCGTCGTATCTATAATGAATTAGGGCCTAAAAGAGAATCGTATTCCAAATTCTTGAAACGCTTGTATTACTTTCTATATCAACTAAAAGTTGCCTTAAAATTCAGCTTTTATACTAAAAACGGCTTTAAATATGTTAAATTAACAAAATATATTTTGACAGATGCTTTCGCGCCCAAAACGCTCTTTGAAAATTGTGTGACGTCACAGTTTATGGTTTGACACATAACTACATACACACGTAGAAGATACGAACTGTCAACTGATATTTGTCATTTGTTGTTAATCGCCTAACTGTCAACAGTGTCAATCCGAGAGTTGTGACGTCATCAGAATCTTCAATGACGTTTCGGGCTTGGTCACGTGACGTGTGCCAAAAGATATTTTAAATTCAATATTTACAAAAATATGGTCATTACAGGTCCCCTAAAAGTAGTTTAACATGTTCTTATAATCCAAAAGATTTTTTTGGGATACAATTATGCTCTAAGATTTGTAGATGGAAACAACCCTATTGCGTTGCACAAATGTCGGCACCCGCCAAATATGATTTTGGGTGTGTCATACTCAGGGCTAACACAGATTCATTTCTGTGAAAAAGGTGTGAAAACCGGAAACTGGAAACCGTTCTTGAACCAATAGTGAAGCCCTTAATCCACACCCTATTTCAAAACCAGCCATGGATCTTTGAACAGGACTCAGCTCCTGCACATAAGGCAAAAACAACTCAAGCCTGGTTTCGAAGGAACAAAATTGACTTTATTGCCCACGAAGACTGGCCGTCCTCCAGCCCGGACCTTAACCCCCTGGATTATGCCATATAGCAGGTTATTGAGGAGAAAGCCTGTGCTAAACCCCACACAAATCTTAACTCCCTCAAGCGGGCCATAGTTAAGACAGTGACGGAATTAGACATGACAATCGTGCGTGCCGCTATTGATGACTGGCCTCGTCGTTTGAGGGCCTGTGTCAAAGCCAGAGGAGGCAATTTTGAATGATATTGTCATATGTAATTCCTGATTTTGTGTACTTCATTTTAATATATACTTTATTAAACTTTCGTTGGTATATTTTATGTAGATAAAGATTATTGCAGTAACAGAATTTAATAACCAACTAGGTAGAAAACAATGCAATACATAAACACATAAATTGGATATGATGTGATCCGTTGAATGAAATTGACAATAAATAAAATAAATAAATAATTTTCTATCTCTAGGCATTGTGTGAAACTTCTAGTTGTGTCAAAATATCGGGAAACCAATAATATAAACAAACATGGTAAATATCTCATTTCTTTTTATAATGGTTATAAATAGAATAGAAGGCCATCCAATTTTGTAACTCACTGTAATTTAATTAAATGTATCGTAAAAAATTTTTTTTAATTCTACTGTAAAATATTACTTACTTTTTTAAAGGCTGGGCAGTAAGGGATTGCTTGAATTTTAGAACAAAACAGCGTTTTTTTTTTTTTTGAAAAAAATACCGGAAAATCTGACTTACAAATTTGGACTTTCTTAGGTTCATTCTACTTAGAATCTTCTCCACCCTAGCATTAAAAAAAGATATCCTAAAATATCCATACCATTACGTGACATTTTAGTGTGAAAGAAATTTCAATGTAAAACTAAAATTTCAATACAAATTTTCGGGGTTTTTTAGCACGAGGATTGATTATGCTAGTGATTCTGAGTTGGAAGAACCCAAAAATATCATGATGTGTGAGAATCAGATTTTTAATATTTTTATGGAAAACGCTCATATTTCTCATAAAATAATTTATTAATAATAGGTACTTGATAATACTGATAACAAAAAAAATTTTAATGAGTCTCGAACCCACATCCTCTTGCATGTATTTCCACGTACATACCGCAACGCTATTGAAGCCTACTCCCGCTGTGCCAAATTGTCTACTACAAGGATCCCAGTAAGACTGTTTGAATGTGTGAGTGATACTTAGAAATAGAGTCAAGAAACATTCTGTCGACATTAAGAGCAATTCCTAGCTGAGCAACTTTTCAAATATCGAATTTTTGAAGCTATGTTTCTGTCGCGCTGCGGTGGGCGGGAGCCGGAGCTATCTAAGTGTGAGTGCGCGCACACAGACGCGAGACTCGTGCGCTCGCTCATTGCGCGCCGTTCCGTCGACATCGCCCGCGAGCCAGACGGAATTTATTCTGCGCTGCCCGACGCAAGTTGTTTTTGTTGTTACTTACCACGTAATATTGTTTTTCATTTTTATATTATACTGTATCTATTACACCCTAATACCAAACACCCTATCACCTGTACTAAATGTATTTTATACCTATGATAACGAAATAATAAATGATTGATTGATTGATTGATATTAATTACCATATAGGTAAAAACTGCAAAAAAGAATGATGTCTCAGCTTCGGTTGTCGTCGTACAGTCAAGTGCAAAAATATGTATCGAAAGAATCGTCTCATAAATATGGTACTACGCTCTTATTACACTGGAATAAGATGCTATGGGACATATTTTTGAGTAAGATGTGCACACCCATATTTTCACACTTGACAGTACCTATCCGTATCAGTAAGTTGGGAGTGATCATGGTGTGTTGTGAAATTCTGTAAGTAGGTATAAATATACCTATGGTTAAACTACAATCTATTTAACTTGTAGTACGATGGGGCTAAACTTGGGCCGCCTTATTGAAGAACGTATCGCAATGACAATCTGGGTAAAGTATGTTGGGATAATGCCGGACAATTTTGGGACCAATTGAGAGAACTCGTGAAAAAATGTTTTTTCGAGATCTCAACACGTGACAGATTCTTGAAGTACGTAGCGAATCGTTAAATAATAACCGTAGATTCGGCCTGAATTTTGGTAATCTTCAATATAGAACGGTTTTAGTTTTGTACCTGTGTAAAGATGAGACATACTTTTTTTTAGGGTAACGAGTGTTTTGCCATCAAGGGAGAACATTGGATGGTGAAAAAAAGTTGCTTCTAATGGAAAGAGAATAAGGTATCACAAAGAAATAGGTCCGGTGTCTACCCTTTTGTATCCGATCTTAACCCTGATACAAAAATTGGTAAAATTGTGGCTCTCAAACTTTGATACCTATGTCATAAGGCAATTTGATAAGTAAACAATGTGCTAAGAAACCTCTTATTGTAAGGTTTACCCGAAGTAATAAAAAAAAACACTAAAATAATAGATACGTTGCGAAGTTTTGACAATTTAAGATTTCGTGAACTGTACAGGTTTAGGGAAAGTGTAAATGTATTGTTTATTGAATGAAATGTACTGGAAGATATTAAGTACTTAAGTAGGAGGGACAAAAATCAAAATAAAAAATAATCGTGCCCAGTCATTTTTAATGAAGGTCGCCAAAAAAATAAAAATCAAACTTAGAAATCAAAAAGACTAAGTAGTTTTTAAAAAAAGTCAAGGTCACTGAGAGCCCATCTTGAAATATGGAAAATAATTAAAATTGCGATTTTGTTGGTTTAATTTTGCAATTATGTATATATATATATATATATATAGTTGATATACAATCTTTTTTTTTATAAAATGTAAGGATCGTATGTAAAGAGTAAAGTAAATATATAGGAAAAGAGAGCCCTCTTGAAGCATTTTAAGGAAGTTAATTTCGAAGCCCTATCTCTATTTTGTATCCGAAACTAGCAATGTATGTATGCGTGCACATCTACATATGCATCCGTATGTGTAGGTACTTTATTGCGAGAAATTGCTCATTTGCTATCTATTTTACTCGATTTTGTTATAAAATTGAACATGTATCATCATCCCTATACAATATAAATACTCTTTATTGCACACCTCAATAAAAGAAAACAATACAAAAGAAAACATACACATAAGCACAGGTAAACAACATGCGGTCTTATCGCTAAAAGGCAACCTTTGGGTTGCGGAAATTAAAAAAAATTACATTGTCAGTAACCCTCGCGCTGGTAGTGGTACTGGATAAAAATAATGGTACGAAAGTGTGATCAAGAAAACAATAAATGTGATAATTAAGGTCAGTAGGTAAAGTGAACAAAATTTAAAGTTTGATAATCACTGCTGTTTTTTAAATAGGTAAAGATCTGATTGTTTCTGGTCTCTCGGTCTACAGCAGTGCTAGGTCTGTTAACACAATTACAAAAACAAACACAGTTTCATCACAATACGCAAAATAAATTACAGAGCGAAGATCGGATAGAAGAAAGAATTCGCGAAATTTACCTTGCTCTCTGTGATTGCACATAGCACAAGCCCGACTCCCTGAGCGACGCGGGACACTGACAGTCGAGGCGCAATGAAATGGCGTCTTACACAATGTTGCCAACATTAAAAAATAAAGCCAAATTAGGGGGAAATGAATGTCCTACGTTCTTCACCCGCATCCGGTATTTACCCAACATACTTACCTTAATCGTTGAACCGCCGCATTTCAAAATGGCCCTTATTTTGATATCGGCTAGCCGTAATGTAATACGGCGGATTATACAATACGACTGCGATACTTAAATATAAATCCCCTCGTCAATGTAATTTCATTAAATTTGCTATCTAGTGGCAAACATCAAAGTAGTTATCTTTTACTTGTGACGCACAAGTGTGAGCAATGTAAAATACTATATTTCTAAAAAAAATTGCCTACTAGGTACGTAATAAAAGAAAATGTGATTATTAAATTATAATACGAAAGGTGGTCAAATCGCAAAATGCTGTCGTTTTATTTAAAATAATGAAATAATTAGACCAGTTCCGAAAGTACCGGGAAATCCCGGTTCTTTAAAACAGTACCGGTTCTGCAATCCCTAATAAGGATGTTATGCCCATCACTATTCCTTCTGTGTATGTATATTTAGAAACTGTCTCCGCCTCCAATTCGTGCGATAAGGACAACTGCAGCTCGGACCGAAATTCACTCGCAAAAAACTCAAAAATCGAGGTTTCGCTCTCGACTGTTTCCTCCTCCAAAACGCAACTAATCATTATGAAATTTTGGAAATTGCAAGAGGAAGAAATAATCTATGCCGCTATGTTTTGATTTTTTGGATATTTTTTGTCATATTTGTATACAGTGCCTTTTTTTACAGCCAATTCAATTGAGCCGTTTTTGCGATTTTCGAGGCACTGTATCTTTCTTCAAAATAAAATAATCCAAAAAAGCAAAACATAGCGGCACAGATATTGATGATATTGATCTTATTTGAAAAAATCACTGCTCTAGGTTAAAAATCCAGGGAGGAATCAGTCGAGAGCGTTTGTATGGAAAAATCGCAACTAGGAATTCCTCTTAAGGGGTAGTTTTTGTACAATGAAGTGTTCAATGTTTGTTGTAATAGTTCAATATTTATTTAAAGAGTGCGCTAAACATAATTTACAGAATAGAAATACCAAGACTACTCCACAAAAAAATTAAAACTCAAAATTTGCAATTGTGGCGCCATCTAGTGAGGTTTAAGCTTTGGGTAACCTAGTCGAACCACCTTAACGCAAACGCGTTCGTCACGTTAGGATGTCGATCAAATTTACACTAGGGGTACAGGTCTTTGGATTGATAGTTCACGTTAAACCTCACTTTCTGTCAAAACTATTTAAATGAGGCCACAAAATTGACAACAACATGACATCTTCAAGAGCTGCTTTTTCAGCAATGTTAAATAAAATTTAGGCTGTTTATTAATAAATCAATCTAATGAAAGGTTCAATACGCAGCCTTGGTGTCTATTTCGAAGTCAGAACTTGGTACAAAGAAGTACGAGTAAGGGCAAATGAAAGGTGAATTGAGTCAACCTCAAGGCTCAGAAACCGGTTAAATTTCCAAATCGGAATCATGTCCTTGGCGCAAAACCTTTTAATTTCGGTTTCGCTCGAAAAACCGTTATTTTAAACCGGTTTTTTATGGGACAGTTGTTGTCAAATTAACCGGTTTAGAACAATAAAAACCGGTTTCTTCCTATGTCGGTGTCTATGTTTATTGTTTACGTGGCAGGCTGACCGGCCGTTGCGTCGCTCGTCGAATAAACCGTTTTTAGGGTTCCGTAACCAAATGGCAAAAAACGGAACCCTTATGGATTCGTCATGTCATGTCTGTCTGTCTGTCCGTCCGTATATCACAGCCACTTTTTTCCGAAACTATAAGAACTATACTGTTGGTAAGTAGATGTATTCTGTGAACCGCATTAAGATTTTCACACAAAAATATTAAAAAAATAAAAAATAAATTTGGGGATTTCCCATACGTGAGGCGTATCTATGGATAGGTCTTCAAAAATGATATTGAGGTTCCTAATATCATTTTTTTCTAAACTGAATAGTATGCGCGAGAGACACTTCCAAAGTGGTAAAATGTGTGTCCCCCCCCCCCCCTGTAACTTCTAAAATAACAGAATGATAAAACTAAAAAAAATATTGTCAATTCAATCATTTCATCGTCAATTCGATCAATCGCTTATTATTTGAAATAGACTTAGCAACCATTACCATATTGAAACACAAAACTTGAGGCAAAACAGCTCATTATTTATTTAATGTTTCAGAGAAGGGATGTCACGAATGTCGCATTTTTCACATTCGCGAATCCGAATGTGCGGATGCGAATACAAATCTTAGGGAATATGTAGTTGTTATTAGAGATGCAACGAATATTCGGCCACTATTCGGTATCTGGCCTATTCAGCCACAATTTCTCTATTCGGCCGAATACCGAATAGGGGCATAGTATTCGGCCGGATACCGAATAGTACGTTAACACGGAGATAACGGTAAACGAGGAGTAAAAGGAGTAGTACCTAACAAACTACAAGTAATCAATTATTGAGATCAGTATAATCTTTCAGACTACATTTATATTCATAGATAGTACAAAGTCATGAGAAAAATAATACAAAAAAAAACCGCTAGCCGAATATTCGGCTATTGGGCCGATGGCTCTGCCGAATATTCGGTATTCGGTCAAGCCACTATTCGTTGCATTTCTAGTTGTTATTATCATTCCTAATTAGAAAAAAATCTGTTAGTACATAAAACATATGTAACCTTAGAACGGGATAGTGTTGACAAATGCAGTCTACTGGTCAAAATGCATTACTTGAAAACAGTTTGGGCACACTGCCCATACGCGAGTCGACGAGACAGGACACGACCTGCGCACATTCGCATTCTCAAAACAGTTGCTTCATTTGATGCGAATACGAAAGTCGATGTGAATATTTAAAATGATGCGAATATTCGTAAATACGAATGTGAATATGCGTGACATCCCTATTTCAGATTACGACCAGTCAATGCACTCTACATCGTCGCCAAATTGGCCGCCATCTTGATAAGTGTACCTTAAGTAGCTCCTTTGTGTGGTAATAAAACAATTTAAATAATGAATTCAGGCGACGTACTAGGTCCATGTTCACTGTGGTCTGTGGTTCAAAGTCAAAGCCATTGCACAGTAAAGGTCCGACCACACCGGTGCTTAAAAACGGTGACGCACCGTAAACGTACCGTTTTTATCGCATGCTCTTCACACCGCTGATCAAAACAAGCTGACGGTGCGGAATCGCATTGACGTACCGTAAACATTACGATTTAAATGGAGGTCATGCGATAAAATCGTGACATTTACGGCGTATCTTGAGCAGCGGTGTGGCTGGCAAGCAATAAACGGTGCGACTGCGATTCCGTACCGTCGTGGTTTATTGAGCAGCGGTGTGGTCGAACCTTTAGGGTCATTGTTTCGTATACCGGTTACGTATAACCGGGTTGCAAAATCCAAACTGGAAAAAATGCGCACAAAAAATGTAATTAATTACTGGCGAAAAAAAAGCAAAGACTTTAACTTAAGTATATTTTATCAAGTACGCTCAAATATAAAGAAATTTTTATTAATTATATATAATATAATATAACACCTTTTTCCTTTTTACTGAATAGTTATAGACATATTTAAAACATTGTTTAAGAAAAGTTAATATGAAACGAAATGTTACTAGTCCTTAAACTTTGTTTCTTCCATGAAAGAGAAAGTGTCTTAAAAATGTAAAGAAGACATTTAAATTAAATAAAAAAATTGCAAAACCAGTGATGTTATCGGATCGGAAAACTGGAATCCGTCAACGACAGGTTTTTTGGCCGATCGAATTAGCGAAGTTCTACTGTATATTTATATTTTCCTGATAGGCCCTCGAGAGCCAAATAAACTTTTTCTCTCAGCCTTCAAAAAGTCGTAGCAGCAGGTTAACAGGGCGCAGGAAAAACAATACCCCTACTTATCTGTATAAGCCAACTCAATTTAACTACATAACTTGCCAGAAATCCTCACACCTCGCGTCCGACCTACCCCAAGCAGCTAGACTCTTTGTCGTCTGTGCGTTGACCTAGGTCTGGCTAGACTATCCCCCGACGCTAGATTGGTTTACAGACTTCAAAAAACGTTCAACGATAAGTGCATTGGGGTCATTTCGGTAGAGGGATAGTTTAAAATGGCAAATACCTATAAAATCAAAAGTAGGAATGTCACGAATGTCGCATTCTTCACATTCGCGAATGCGAAAACGAATGTAAGGGATATATATTTATTATTATCATTAATAGAAATGATCTGTTAGAAAAAATCCTAATTAGAAAAAAATCTGTTAGTACACAAAACCTTAAAACAGGATGTTATGTGTTGAGAAATGCATTACTTAAAAACAGTTTGCATTCACTGCCCATACGTGAGTGGACGAGACAGGACACGACCTGCGCACATTCTCATTCGCAAAATATTCGATCCATTTGATACGAAAGCGAATGTCGATGCGAATATTTAAAATGATGCGAATATTCGTACATACGAATGCGAATATTCGTGACATCCCTAATCGTAAAAGCAACGTTTACTAAACATTTTGCTTACTGTTGCTACATTAGCTTCTAGTTTTTTAGATATTCGAAATTATCCAGCTTTCGAAGTTATACCACATTTCATTTACCATGGCGGGATTCAACTTGAAACTGCACTAAGAAAATGTTGATTTATTGTTTAACAATCGCTTTACGAGCTCTGCTCTTCAAAGCCAGCGTGTGGTCAAATAACACAAAAGGATCAAGACTGGACAGTTACATTTAAGACACGACGCCGCCAAAACAGTTTGCCGGCTATCTTTTGTTGTCACTACTTGGATTGTTTACGCCTAATGACCATCTCAAGTGGAATCCCGTCATGGTAAATGAAATGGGGTATACCCCAATAATGTGCATAAAAGGCATACTTACTGGTTCCAAACAAGCAAAACATTTTAAAATTAATATCACAGTATTTTTCAGTATCATAATACTTTATCAAAACGATTTAAAGCACTTTTCAAGGCATTTCAATCCACATCGTGGGGACTTCACACTTTTCTAGAATAAGAGTTTTTAGTTTATTCAATGTTACACTCAAAGATCATATACGCGTGTTGTAAATTTTATACTGACATGATATCTAATTAACCCAGAAGGTTCGTGAGAAAATTGTACGCGATTTTAGTGGAAATCTTGAATGGGTTTTTTTTTAATTGCTTACTGTTTTCTCCCATAACATTTTTTAATACCACGTCGGTGGCAAACAAGGATACGGCCCGCCTGATAGTAAGCAGTCACCGTAGCCTATGGACGCCTGCAACCAGAGGTGTAACATGCGCGATGCCGACTCTTTAAAAACTTGAACACTCCTTTTTTGAAGAACCCCATACTGTAGACCCTTGGAAATGCTCGGAAGGGAGCCTCGGAATATATTCCAAGTTGAAATTCCGTAGTGTGCCTTATTAGGACTCACTTCGTGGTGTCAAGCTGAAGGAAGACCTATTACCACAATTTTCTGTTACTTTAAATATTAAGTACCTGGGCGACCGAGCTTTGCTCGGTTATAACTATTTATTGTAATATGGTGGTATATAGGTGATAATCTTAACTAATTTTTTTTTACTAAATTAAACTTGTCTAAAACAATAAAAATTAAAAAATTATATATAAACTTGAACATATAAAAAAAAAACAAAAGTTAGTCACCGGGCGAGATTCGAACCCGTAACACTCGTTTAGCAGTCCGCGTCTTAACCCGCTGGACCAGACGGACAGTGGCCGGCAATACGAAATTAGCGACCATATTCTGCGTCGAAAGAAAAACGCATGAAAACTCAAAAACACGCGTCTTCCCAAACATAAGACTAATCTAGATCGATTGTTTACCCCCAAAAACCCCCATATACCAAATTTCAGCAAAATCGTTAGAGCCGTTTCCGAGATCCCGGAAATATATATATATATATATATATATATATATATATATATATACAAGAATTGCTCATTTAAAGGTATATTAATTTATGTATAATGATTTATGTTATTTTTGTGCTAATAAAATTCTTCTTATCTTATCTTAAATGTATGTTTCAATAAATGCGCAGTTATGTGTAGAGGGACCCGAAAACAAATAAGTTACATATGAACCACCAAATGAAAACTTAAATAACTTCTTAGACAGTCATGTCTGAAAAATATATATACGGACAATGTGCCAAAACTATGTATACACGACCTTATTTTTTTTAATACTACGTCGGTGGCAAACAAGCATACGGCCCGCCTGATGGTAAGCAGTCTCCGTAGCCTATGTACGCCTGCAACTCCAGAGGAGTTACATGCGCGTTGCAGACCCTAAACCCGCCCCCTCTCGTTGAGCTCTGGCAACCTTACTCACCGGCAGGAGCACAACACTATGAGTAGGGTCTAGTGTTATTTGGCTGCTGTTTTCTGTAAGGAGGTACTTCCCCAGTTGGGCTCTGCTCTACATCTGGAATGACATCCACTGGCTGTGCCCTACCACACAAAGCGAGATGACATTCGCAATACCCATACCTTTCTTTTGGACGTAGTTTAACGACGTACCCGGGTCCAAATATTAAGGTATTATTTCCCATATATTAAGGTAGTGCATACATATTTTTGGCACTTTGTCCGTATATATATTTTCTGACGTCACTGTACTTAACAAACACCTTAGTTAAGTGGTTGGCAGACCTAGCTACGTAGATAATAGGAATTAAAAATTAATTAGTCAAAAACATATAAATACAAATTCATTTACTATGACAGGTGCAGTTAACTCCATACGGACTCAATTTGGCGATTGCAAAACATTATCATTAAGTGCAATTAATTTGTGAAGTGGATTATTTGATGTAGCAATGCATAATGAAATATGCAATATGTTTCTGGGTGTTGTTGACATAGTCAACACAATGTTATTGGCAGTGGAATTTAACTTTTGATATTAAATATTAGCATAGGTACTTTTTGGAAGCAGAGCATGCAACTTTCGACCGAAAAGGACATAAATATATGTTTTGTATTTATTTAATTGTACATAATTGTTTTGTTTTTATTTGACGACCGGTCTGGCCTAGTGGGTTGTCCTGCCTAAGAAGCCGATGGTCCTGGATTCGAGCCCCGTTAAGGGCATGTATTTGTGTGATGAGCACAGGCTCCTTGTTCCTGAGTCTGATGTTTTCTATGTATTTAAGTATTTGTTATATTATTTATTATATATAACGTTGTCTGAGTACCCACAATACAAGCCTTCTTGAGCTTACCGTGGGACTTGGTCAATTTGTGTAAGAATGTCCCTATAATATTAATTCATTTATTTTATAACATTTTATTTTGTATAGATTTGTAAGTACATAAAGAAGCACTGTGTTTTGTTTAAGTACTGCTGTCAAAATACATTTCATCGGCATTCTTTTTAACCGACTTCAAAAAAGGAGGAAGTTCTCAATTCGACTGAATTTTTTAATGTTATTTCGCGGAAGACGCTGGTTCAATTGCAGCCTCGGACTTCAGTAATTTTGATTTCTATTTCATTATATAATTTATGAATTTCAGTACTAAAAATAAAATAATTGTCATTGTCAATCATTTTCACTGAATTAAAATTGCTATTTCAAAAGATCCACATATTTGGCTCGACACTTTTTTTTTCTTTTTTTTTATTGTAAACTAAAGACTTATATACACTTTATAAACAGGATATACAAGTCCCCAAAGTGAGACTCGTCCGCGACGAACGGTGTCTGGTGCCCGACTGAGACTGAGAGCATAGTCCTGGACAGCAGTCTGGCCTGTGTCTAGACGAGGTGGGTGGAGGTGCAAGTGGAAGTGCATCTTGCGTTTAGAAGTTAATAAAGAGGGAGTGTTTTGAATTGGAAAATGTATTTACAGAGATGTGATTTATGGTAAGCTATATGATCAGAACCAAAAAGAGGAAGACTATTGGATTAGACTAATAATTTGTGATTTCGTTTCAGACGAAAGTGGAGGACTCGTGCGAAATCGGTTTTTTCATACAAGGCCTCATTTTCCTTTTTTTTTAATACTACGTCGGTGGCAAACAAGCATACGGCCTGCCTGATGGTAAGCAGTCTCCGTAGCCTATGTACACCTGCAACTCCAGAGGAGTTACATGCGCGTTACAGACCCTAACCCCACCCCCCTCGTTGAGCTCTGGCAACCTTACTCACCGGCAGGAACACAACACTATGAGCAGGGTCTAGTGTTATTTGGCTGCGGTTTTCTGTAAGGTGGAGGTACTTCCCCAGTTGCGCTCTGCTATAGATCTGGATCCTCTCTGGATGTTAACATTATTGAAAATATTTTGTCACAATTAGTTGTATATCAACCACAGCTATGCCCCTACGTTTGATTTTTTCTAATTTTTAATTATTATAAGACTTAGGAGCATTTAAAAAATTGTATGAAATTGGGACTACATTTGTATGGAGAAACGGCCATCCGATTTCCTCTTAAGCACAGCGCAGCGCAGTAAATATCATTAGATCATTACAAATGAAATGAAAAGTATTTTTTCATCACACTTGCTCGAAAAAGATCTTATTTCAGCACAAGCCTTATTGAGCTTACTGTGGGACTTAGTCAATTTGTGTAATAATGTCCTATAATTTTTTTTTTCATGCAGGTGTACTGAAGGACAAAGACCTATTTTGTTCCCGCGGGAGTTATGGATGATGAAAAAACTATAACTCCCTAGGGAGTTATAGCTTTTTTCATTAATTAGCTATGTCACTTATTCATACAAACCAAGTAGCATAAATGAGTTTTACTTTTAAAATACTGACCTTAACAATTTAATATTTTTGTTTATGTTTAAAATTATTTAATTTGATTAATTTAACAGCCGTTAAAAATATTTTTACATCATTTTCAATCGTGGCTGAATGCTGAATAGGTCTGTGCCTTCGATGCCTAACCTGTCAAGAATTACATAATGGCGGACGAATGTTTGATATGTCACCGTATTCAAGAATTATTTCGCTTAAAATTTAGTTTTTTCTTTGCAAGTGTGATGAAAAACATTATTTGTAACGCGGGTCTTTAATTCCCTCCAGACTGCGGTTGTCGGGAATTACCACCCTCGTATCCAGAATTTCATTTACCCCCCTCGTTGCACAATGTACTATTACTATATGGAATTTGTTGTTTTATATCACATCGTTAAGCAAGTAATGTGACAGCTTTGATTTTTCTTTTCCAATTATCAAAAAATACCGCCATAAAAAAAAAACCGTTCCGTGTCGCAAGGTGTCTGGTTTTCTACAGAGACTATCTGCTACTAACGAGAGCAGACATCTGTGAAGCAGCCTGGGCAGCAGACATCTGTGATGTCTAGACGAGGTGGGTGGAGATGCAAGTGCATCTTGTGTAGGGGTTCAAGTTAATAAAGGAGTTTGAATCGGATTGCCAAATGCATCCCTGTTGCATTCCCCAGGGTTCACTGCGTTTTCAGATATATGACCAGACATGGGATTCTAGGTGGCTATAAGTAAGGAGTTGCTTTATCGATAAATTAAATTATCAGCACTTTACCCTAATACTAGTGATCATGCTTGCTTCTTTTGTAACTGTTCTAGATCACAGAAAGCATTTATATGATCGCTAGGTTAGAAAATAATGATGATGAATGAAGTCTCGAAAATCCCATTAAAAATTCACATGAACACGTTCAATAAATTATAATTTTAAAATAAAACTTGGAGAAATTTTAGATATGATATGTATTATTGAGTTCATCAATATAGGATCTCCGTACAGTCCCTATTTTGCCCCCTAGAATCCGATGTGTGTCTATGACCGAGGCGGTGAAAGGGTTAATATCGCGAAAAAGAGGTAGATGTGATTAAACCTGTATAATGTTTTGTTTAAACACACCAACAGTTTTCGCCATCCCATATCAAAATAAAATGAACAGACATATTTTTAACTCAACAGATTCATCAACTTACAGAAAGCATGCCTGTCAGTTTTTTGTCACGTGTCCAGCGAAAAAGAATATAATTAGTGGCAAAAAAACATGACGTCTTGACTTGACCTTGCCGCGATCGTCTACCTCTGATGACAAATTAGTGGGAATAGGTGTTGTAAAAAAAGCTGGTAGCCCAGCGGTGAGGCGTCTTCTAAACATAAGGTCGTAAGTTCGAACCTTCGAACCCGACCCCACACCAATGAGTCGGAACTGTTTCGTGACAGATCGCACAGACTAAACGTTAAATGTGGTGATGTATGTTGAATGCAAAGCAAAGTGGAGGAAGGCAAGTAGGAAAGCGGGCCCTAGCAAAGGCCGGGATAAAGCTAGGTAGAAGAGACATGATAGGCAAACGAGCAGCCTAAACGCCTTATGGTAGCAGTTAGCTACCATCACCCATGGACACTCGCAACACCAGAGGAGTTATAAGTTGCTGACCTTTAAGACGTTCTTTTCTTGACAAGACGGTGCCTCACCTGGCCAAGTACATGCTTGCTCCGGACTAGCTCATACCAGGGGACACAATTTGTGAGGAGTGACACGCTCTGGGACGGGAGGAGATGATTACAATCGACCGGCTATGCAGCCTCAAGCCAATTTTGGGAATGAGGAGAGACAGGGTATATGAAGACGTTTGAGAGTTGTTGAGGTAGTGCTCCTTTCTCTCGCTGGTCGCTTCGTTTTATAAATGTTGTTCAATATGTACTAGACGTATTTCTTCTTTTTCTTGAAACATGCCGAAGATTCTTGAGTAACAACCACGTATCGGCAGGTCGCTGTTACCACCTGTTTCAATGCAGCTGTTTGCCAACTGCGCCAGTATAGGATAATTAGGATATACGTAAGTCGGTGAAATTAGGCTACTTATTCTCGAGAAAGAATTTAAACAAAAGAGGGCTGAGATGGAAAAAGCTTGCACTTTTTTCGCCTATCGAAGTTCCTTCGTTCCAAAGCGTCCGAAAAAATTAACAAGTTTGTGACGTATTTTCACATACGTTTTCTCCCGTTACACTCACAATTTGTATGAAAAACCGACACCCAAAATTTGTATGAGAAACTGGGGACGCTATTTTCTTTATTTCCTCGTGAGTCTTAAGTCGAAATAACCCAAACCAAATAAAAAAAAATTGTCTGAAAAAATGAATTTGCGTGTACTAAACATTTTTCCAGCACTTCTATTTGCGAATGACCTTGTAAAGTCCCTAACCCGCACTGGGTCAGCGTGCATGCACTGTCCATCGACCCCGGGTGCAATAACCGTGGCGCAAAAACATTTTGTGAGGCCGATGCACTGATCAATCAATGGCCCCTTACATTTGCTGATGTCCTTTTACTCCTGTTCAACTCTCTGTCTAACAACATTCGTTGGAAAGGGAGGCAAACAGTAATTACAGGTTAACAACGACTAGTAAATAAGTTAGACCAAGTGGTAAATTAGTAGATTAATTGGTACAAAAGAATTGTCGGCCGAGTGTAATATTAACAGGCTAGAGAAGCAAGGCCGTTTACTAGCACAAGGCTGGCAATTCCTATTTTAGCCGAAATAAATGTGTTTACTCGTATTAGTAGGTATTTTAAATTAGTTCAACGTACAGCGCCGCCAAGAGTGTCGGTATAACACTCGTGAATTTTACAGGTGCCACACATTGATGTACTGTCATGTCATGTATGTTTGTCACTTATAAAATCGTTTCACGGCAGCGCCATCTGCATCGAGCTTTGAAAATTGTCACAAAATACGATGTGCGACCAATATTTATCTGTTTAACTGCTAATCAAAATATATATATTTACTATATATGTAGCATTTTTAGGGTTCCGTACCTCTAAGGGAAAAAACGGAACCCGCCATCCGCCCGTTCGTCCGTCCATCTGCCTGTCTGTCAAAAGTGTCAAGGCCCTTTATCTCGGGAACGCGTGGAAGTATCGAGTTGAAATTAAAACCATATACTCAGGTCTACAGTTCCTTGAAAATCTAACTTCTATGTTATCGTAAAAAAAAATACGGCCTTTTATGCCACAAAATACGTATATTTCGAGATTCTCAAGAGAATCAAAATTTATATGTTACTTCCCGTTGGCCTAGAACTATATGAAATTTGGCAAGTAAACTACAAATACAGGGAAAAATCAGAAAACCATAAAAAAGTTTAATATGTACGGAACCCTCGGTGGGCGAGTCCGAAAGAAGTAGTGCGTAAGAAAACTAGGTAACAACTTTTTTTAATCATTCAGTGACTTTATATTCAAGCATGTACCTGTAGTAGGCGAACATCCTACGTACACAAAACACGACACTCCAAAGTACCACGGACAGAATTAACTGGACATCCGTAAATCTAAATTTGGTCAGTATTGTTAGTACGAACCACCATTTTCAGAAGTTGTTTCATTACACGAGCTATATAAAGTAACTTGAATCTTGAAGGACGGGTGAACAATGGCATCCGACGAATTGTCTCGCAAAAAAAACGCACACCATGTATGTATACTAAAACCCAGCGCCCACTATTCGGCATGGCACGGCAAGGAATCATTCGGCATATTACCGAGGCATACTCAGGCATGCCAAGGCGTCTTAGACATGCCGAGGCGTTCTTAGCATTTCTGGACACCTTGGTATGCCTAAGAACGCCTGAGGGATGCCTCGGCATTCCCAAGCACACCTCGACATGCCTGAGGACCCCTTGGCATGCCTGAGTATGCCTCAGTAATAACGGTGTCAAAACATTCAAAGATAACCGCCTCACTAGCCTAGGCATAAAACGCCAGTTACGGAAAGAGAGACCTAAGCCCTCCTACGTGTACACGTTCAACGCAGCTGGCCAACTTTATTGTCACGCGTGCAATAGAGTATTTAAGAGCAAGTTCGGCCTAGCCAGCCACATTAGGGCTCATGCTAGACAACGTCCATGTTTATTTAGGGTCGCCGTCATCGAAAACGATGAGGAGGACTATATATAATATGCCGAATGATCCCTTGCCGTGCAATGCCGATAGTGAGCGCCGGGCCTAACAGGGATTATATTTAGGCTTGGATTACTTAGTAATTCGTCACTATTGTATAGAGTGAGGAATCCAAACGAGGCAATGAGCTTTATCGTTGACTGTGCTGTGCTTTTCTTTCAACAGGCAACTAATACTCATCCCAACAAAATTAGATTGCGTTGTTTATCACTGAGTTCCTATAGCCACCTCCTGTGTCCATCATCAGATGAGCTCGATGATGATATTGCAATTTCAGCGTTGGGTAGCGTTACAATCATCAATTATCACCAAAGGGGAGGGTCAAAAGTAGGTCAAATATCGTCGCATGATTTCGGGACCAGACGTTACCAAAAGAATAAGGATGTTTTGCAATTTTTTCCACTCCGACCGGAACGAACAGAAGATGTTTTTCCACTCTTGCTATTACATGAGCGGACATCAGTACAATATACAAAAAAAGTACAATAAATAGTAGTTATTATGTTACTGAGCATCGCGTAACGGAAGCCATTGCTCGTAAGTAATCTCATTATGTAATATGCTCTTTAGTTACTGTTACACATAACTTATATGACTCATGTTTTTCTGGTATTGGAATATCTGGAATTGCACATGACTGCACAATCAAGGAACTGATTATACTTTAAGTATGGTGTCGGCAGATCATCCCATACACATCCGTCAAGTATTATTAATTTTTAGATCATTTTCAGATTTGTGATTGAACTTCACAATGGCAAAGTGACCTCGAGAATGTTTTTTTTCGTCATGATTTTTGTTTACTTAGCTTATTTATGCAGTGAACTAACGTAAAAATTTGCAAAATTAACTAAAAGCAAAACAATATGATGATTTTGCCAATGCCATGCTCCGCGAGCACGCTTAACATTGGCAAAATCTTAAGATGGAAGCTATTTATTAAAAGAAGAAGGTGACTTTCAACAATTGAGGTTTCAAATATGGATAATGGAGGAGGGAGTGTTTTAAATCGACACGAGTTGCGAATTACCTATTCGCACGTTTTTCGCACAACGTTTTACACTTTTTACAGTATTAGATTATCGACATAAATACGTAAAGTGCTACTATGTACTGTAAGATTGTTAACTAACGACTTCTGCGCAGTCGTGGGCAAAGCCTAGTCAAAAAACATCAGCAAACTTGGCCTAAACGTAGAATTCACAATCACCAGGACACGATAAAAAACCAGGATGCCTCGGGTCTGTTGACCCAAGGTTCAACCGCCTTCAGCTTTCGACAAAAACACACTTTTTATGCTCCCCTGGTAACAGCGCGCAATTATACGTGTTGGGTTACGTCATGCAGTAGCTGTGTTGTGGTTTCTTAAGTCCTGGTACGTGAAAGCTCTTTAATTCTTTAAGTCCAGTCCAAGAACTTTTAATACGAAGTCTAAAAATATCGTCCCCCTAAGACGGAGATCTCTAGAACTAATATAATGTCGTATGCATAAAATCTTTGTTTGTGTGTATGTATACTTCGTGTCATCCACGATGACGCGTGTACTGTTTTTGATGATAACTTTATGTACCGTGAGGTACAAATTATTTTAAAGGAGGTACTAAATAGTACAAATTAGGTACAAAAATATGGTATGCTATTCATTTAATGTTATTTAGGTACACACGCCATTCTGACTCCACTATCTATGGTATGACATGACAGCTGCAAGATCAGGGCCCCATTTCTCGAAAGGTATTAGACTAATATTATTAGTCCAAGAACTGTGAAGTCGTATGGACTACCATAGCACACACTAATAATATTAGACTCATAGATTTATAACTAGCCTAGATGCCTAGTCTGTACATCCCTAGTGAAGCCATTTCGAGGGCGACATTATGTCGCCCTCGTGTCATCGTATCCGAACGGCCCTCGCAGTACTCAAGGTAGAGTTGGTTTGTGTACACCTCCCGGTTATAAATTAAAAAATACACGAAAGATGGTTGTTTGTGCGGTGAATTGGTGTCACAACACATCAGTGAATAAAAACAAACCGCCTGATATAACATTTCACGCGTAAGTATCCAGTTTAATGTGATATTTTTACGTAATTGTAAATACAAAAATCCAAATTTTCGTCAGCCGCCATTACTTATAAATGTTGCCAGGTGATATAAATCTTTTTTCCTGCAAATGAGGCATGACGATTACATTGATAAAATTAATATGCTTACTTTAAGTTCCTTGTATGACTATAGAAAATATTCTTTTTTAGTTTTTCATTCTTTTATTTCAAATTATGTTTTGTCTTTTATAAAATTACAGTTTAAATTCATATTTTTATTTTGTGTGATATTCGTTTTAGATTTCCGACTGATCCGCTACTGTCTGCGAGATGGATGGAAAAAATTAGATTAAATAGGAACGATGCAATATGGAAACCGACTAAACATAGTCGAATATGCTCTCGCCATTTTGATGAGCAAGTAAAGTAATTTTTATTTGTGGAACACAGGTGTTACAGTTAAGGTCTGTAAAAACGAAACGCAACTGTCACTGTCGCACTTATATGGAAGACTGATAGAGAGACACAAAGCGTTTCGTTGTCGAAGCAATAGCGATTGCAACCTTGGCTAGGCCGGCAGGTACAATTACTAGTACTGACGATAAATAGTTATTTGTTTTACAAGAGGGAAAGTTGTTGTTTAACCGCTCGTGCTAATTAGCAATATTATCGAGCTAAGTAGATAAAGATCCCAAAATTTCTAAAAATGGAATCTTGAGCGTTGCGAGGGTTTCAAGTTACGAGAGTTAAACAAATTTTGCCCCAAGTGAAACACAAAACTTTTCACCATACCAACCCGAAGAAAATATTAAATGTAAGATATCAAATAAAATCAAACCAAATCGAATCCAAATGATCGTCATTAAATATTTATCATTTAAAATCATTATTCCAAAGTCAATTCTACCAGCTATTATTTGTGCACATTTGTAAAATAAAAAAATAAACGTTTTTTATTTAAACATTATTTCATAAAGTACAGAAATGCAAAGTCCTTAAAAGAAACCTTGAAAGCTTTTGCTATAAATTTAATATCTACATACACACTCCCAAATGATTGATAGCCAAGTATAAGGATGTGGTTAAAATCCATCTACTTTAAGGGGAATAAATGAACTCTGGCAACCCGTTTTTGTATATATGTGTGTGTCGCTGAGCGTAAGACACGAGCGTCGCACGCACACATCGATCGTGTTTCGGCTTCACTTTTGGCAGATTAGCCTTATGAGGACTAACTGTCTATGTGTGATAGGTCAGTGATTAGACTAATAACGTTCGAGAAATGGGCCCCAGTTCATTAATTGTTATTTGTTGGTACAATAAGCCCCTTATTCCGTCTAAATAGCAAGGAATGTACTACATTTTTAAGTCATGACATGTCAAAACAGGAAGTTAGTAGTCATCGGACGCCAGATTGTGAAATACTTAGTCATTAGTCGGCTTATCGTAAAAGGGAAACACGGGAATACCACATGGTGCAAAAGATTATAAATATTTATAATATGTTCGTATGCCAATGAATTTAGAAATCGCCTGTGGCACCTTAACCGAACCCAACAATCCCAACATGTATCAGCAATTATTTAGGTTCACGTCTATCTTGTAGACATAAAGTGTACTATACAACTTTCTTCAGATTGAATGACCCTTTTCTGCATAAATGGGCACTCCTATTTCGTTAGCTTATGTGAAAAATAATAACATTCACCTATTTCACAACATTTTGAAAAAATATATTGCAAAATGTTGTGAAATATGTGAACGTGCTTTGAAATGGAAATTGATAATTTGTAAAGAACATAAATTCAGAGGATTGATAAGAGTGTCGAGACAAGTACTGAAATAAAATTTAAATATTGGTGAGGTAACCAGCAATCCAAAGATGTGGGTTCGAGTCCCACGTTAGACAGAGTTGATCACAGTTAATTTTTCATTGCGGTCTGACATCTGTAACTTATAAATTGTACTGTGAATTCACAATAAAAAAGGAGAAGAATCAATATGTTTATCAAAAACGTCTTCATATATTAATATTGGATTTTTACCATATAAAATTAAAATTTTAATGTTATACTTAATTCTAATTTAATTTTAACATGAGTGGCACCCCTTTACAGTGTCAATTTAGTTTAGTTTAGTTTTAATTTAGTAATAATAACTTTGTATGCACTATGGGTACTGACTGCCTGAAATAAAAGCCTTTTATTTATTTTTTATTTTTATTTTACCTTATCTAAATTACCTACTCTGATAATATTCTTCTGTTTAATATTTTGCTCGTCAGTACCCCTAGTGTAAATAAATTCGATTTCGAAACGTGACGTACGCGTTTGCGTTTAGTCTCATTTTGTATTGGATTTAGAAAGAGCGTGCCAAGCGGGACGTTTTGGAAACTCAAAATCCTATACAAAATGAGACTTAACGCAAACGCGTTCGTCACGTTATGATGTCGATCAAATTTACACTAGGGGTACTGATCTATCGGAAATACCTATCACCAGCTTATTTTGTACTAAAATAATACTCAGGTTAATCATTTACTTACAACTGAAAATAAATGAAAATTAGATGTCATGTTTTCGAGATTTTTTTATTCTGCCGGGCAAACAACATTTCAATATTTTGATTGGAGTCTGCCCTTGAAAATACCGTCTCAGTGTGATTTTTTTCATAAAAATGACCCTTGATTAAAATGTGTAAGAATTCAATATAAATACAAGGTACCATAACCTCTACAATAATAATGATAAAATAATAATTCAGCCTATATACGTCCCACTGCTGGGCACAGGCCTCCTCTCATGCGCGACAGGGCTCGGGCTATAGTCCCCACGCTAGCCCAATGCGGATTGGGGACTTCACATACACCTTTGAATTTCTTCGCAGATGCATGCAGGTTTCCTCACGATGTTTTCCTTCACCGGAAAGCTAGTGGTAAATATCAAATGATATTCCGTACATAAGTTCCGAAAAACTCATTGGTACGAGCCAGGATTTGAACCCGCGACCTCCGGATTGAAAGTCGGACGTCATATCCACTCAGCCACCACCGCTTTATTTGTAACCTCTACAAACTCTACAATATGGGACATATATAAATAAATAAATATAAGAATTTTATATTGATATAAATCCATATGTAGTTGTTAGTTACATTTACATTCTTTTTTTCTTTTTTCCTAGCGTTGTCCCGGCATATTGCCACGGCTCAAGGGAGCTTGGGGTCCGCTTTGACAACTAATAATTAGTTACATTTACATTGAATTTATAAAATAGTGTTAGTGTAATATAAAATAGTATTTTATACAACCGTGATATAATTAGAGAGCTTTTTGTTCGAGTGCCGTGTACTCAGCAAGCTTCGTTGCCTAAGTAAGGTACGAGATTGAAAAGCTTAATTATATCACTATTGTATACAATACCTTTTCTACGAGTTATCTAAACTAATCCTTTTTTAACTATAAAACCTAAATAATTAATCAAATTGATAAGTAGACAAAAATATAGTACAAGACATAAACGCGCGAGACCCCCGCCCGCCCGTCCCCCGTTCTGTAGGAGCGCGGCGGCTCGTGATTGGTAATTTTTTTTATAGTTGACTACAGTGTACCAAAAGATCGCAATTATAGTTTGGTATACGAAATCTTCATTCAACCATTACAGTCGACGAATAGAAAAACTGCGTTAGCTCATCTTAAATAATGAATCCATTAATTTTTATTTTTACAAGTTAAGTAGATACTTTAAACGCAGCGTTAAAAGGGTTGCAGCATTCACCCGGTCAAAGCCCGACCTTTAAGTTAAATAGGTCTAACCCCGCAGGGTTAATGCACGCAGACAATGCAGGTCTATATGCACCTATACTTATATTTATAACACATGCATGTGCATGTAACAAACAGGTCGAAAATAAGTAAGAAGAGTCCGGGAGACTTGCCTATAATCTGTATCTTTCGGTATTTCATACAATTTTGAGTACTTAATGCAGTAGCGGCTAAGAAAATACACCTATATTTCAACTTTATATGCCCCTTTCAGCACTCATAGTTTATATCCACCAATTTGGGTATAACCGAGTAAATACTGCTAAATTGAGTTAATTACTCCTGAGTATTTTCTCACTACCCACCTTTAGATATGGCTACCATTTTTCAATTAGCATTTATCATTGCGTCACGCTCGCGTGTGACTTGCGGCAATTTTACTCAATTATCAATATTAAAAAAGTCCCAGATCCGTAATATATATTAATATATACTAAGTATGAGTACTGTAGTTCATCGAGAAAATTGGAAGTCTAGGGGGAGGCCTTTGCCTGGGCAAACCACACACCACACACACCACAAACGCACTAGCACTAGGGGCACTAGGGGGTGCACTGCTGGCAGTGGGACAATTTATAGACTCGTTAAATATTACACTTTTACACAAATTTACCTCGTCCCAAAGTATATCTCTTCAAGGTACAGGCAGGGGGCAGCTGCCCCCTAGAGTTCAAATGCGGCCCCCCCGCCGCCCCCTTCGTAGGCCGGGATACTACGGACTAAGTTAGGAGGCAGTTGTATTAAATAAAGCATAATTCCGCGCTTGATACTTGATATTGCGCGCTACGATCGTTCATTGATCCATTTCTGTACATAACTGTATTGAACCTTTTTGTCCGGTCGATATATATTTCCATTTTTCGCCTTATTTCAAAGGGGTAAGGTTCAAAACTGTAAATGTATTTTTGTGCATAGGTCAATAAACAGGGACAATGTACTTAAGCGTACACTCGGTCAAAATTATACACCGCGGGGGTTCATTTCCTTTGCCATGGGAATCACCAAGGGCGTAGCCAGCCAGTCAACTAGGGCAGAGGGGGGGGGGGGGGGGGGGGGGTTAGGTTCGGCAACGCGCATCTTACTCCTCTGGAATTGCAGGCGTACATATTACGCTACCTGCTTACCATCAGGCGGGCCATATGCTTATTTGCCACCGACGTAGTATTAAATATTTTAAAAAAGGCGGTCTTCATATTGGATGCGAAATTAAAGAAAAAAGGATGTGGTGTGCGAGCGAGACATCGCTATAATATGTGCATAGCGCTGTCTCACTCATACACCGGAGTGACAGTCACATTAATACTGACTTACTGACGAATACCTATATGAATTATAGTAGTGTAACAACAACACATAACAAAATTATACTAAAAATCTACACATAACAAAATTATACTAAAAATCTACACATAACAAAATTATACTAAAAATCTAATAAAATTAAAAGTTCTAAAATTAAAATTAAAAATTGATAGAAAAAAAAATAAGGTTATGCGGTGTTAAAAAATAAATGAATAATTATATGTAACTTAACTACTCACTGTGTTTATATACCTAATAACGTTTACTAATATTACGCCAAGCAAATTATTATACTACGCCAAAATTACTATACTGATTTAGAGCAAAATATAGGCAATCACTAAAAATTACGCCCTTTCGTGAAAACGTGATATAACAAAACCTGAAAAACGTAATTTGCCAAAATTATTTCTTAAATAAAATTGGCTACGTACAGACTACATTGTTGCCCCAGACCAAAAAGCGAGCTAAAAAGTCTAAAAACTCAACAGTTTCAAATAAAACAATGACTACCTGAGACTTTCCAGTAAAAGAAAGTCGTTTCGAAAGTAAAAAGGCCTTAGTAATAAAAAAAGTTGAAAAACCTGAGGTTCGCGACCGGGCCACGCACTCCGAAGGGCGTACGGCGATACGCTATAGTGTGGAGAACTGGGGACAATGCCGGAATACCGGTAAATTATTACGATGAATAAACACTCGCAGATGGCGCTGCAATCGTTTAAAACCTGAGATTCGCGACCGGGCTACTCACTCCGAAGGGCGTTCGGCGATACGCTAGTGTGGGGACATTGCCAACTGGAATACCGGTAAATTAGTACGAGGAGGTTAAACGCGCACAGATGGCGCTGCAATCGTTTAAAACCTGAGGTTCGCGACCGGGCTACGAACTCCGAAGGGCGTTCGGCTATACGCTAGTGTGGGGACATTGCCAACTGGAATACCGGTAAATTAGTACGAGGAGGTTAAACGCGCGCAGATGGCGCTGCAGTCGTTTAAAATCTGAGGTTCGCGACCGGGCTATGCACTCCGAAGGGCGTTCGATGATACGCTAGTGTGGGGACAATGCCAACCGGATTACCGGTAAATTATTACCACGAGGTTAAACGCGCGCAGATGGCGCTGCAATCGTTTAAAACCTGAGGTTCACGACCGGGCTACGCACTCCGAAGGGCGTTCGACGATACGCTAGTAATGCGAACTCATTGGCCTATCGCTGGCCCAATATTACAGGGGTCTATGTTACATTTTCAAGATAGTTGAAATTCAACTTAATGTCACTATGACAATGTTCAAATTTCAGTTCAATAAAAGTGAAACATAGAACCCTGTAATATTGGGCCAGCGATATATTACACAAGTAATATTGAAAACCAGTATGCGTGTCCTAATAAAATTTGACACATAACTGAAAGGAAGCACTACAATTTTGAACATATCGAAGTAAAGCCGGAAAACCGGTAAAAGTGGCATAATAAAATTTGGCACCCAAGTAGCTTTATGCGTGAAGGTCATAAACCATTGAACTTCCGTTATTTTGCTGATGACGTGAATGTCTGAAATAAATCCCAACCAGTATTTTGCTGGTAATTGACTTATGTTACGTTTTTATGTGTATTTTAATTAAAAGCGACTATTTTGTTAGCGTGTATTTTGTAACTGATTTAACGTTATTTTAACGGCCTCCTAGCCTAGCCTAGTCGGCAGTGACTGCCTACGCAGCAGGAGGTCCCGGGTTCTAATCCTGGTAAGTGCATGTATTTGTTTGTTTATAACAAATTTTGTTCCTGGGTTATGGATGTTACCATTGTTACCTATGCATATAAGTATGTGTTTATGTACATAACTATGTATATCGTTAGCCTAGTACCCATAGTACAGTCAAAGAATTTAATTTCAGTAGCATTTCGTACATTGTCACAGTGACGATCAATATGAAATTCACTAGGGACCTCATACTATTGTCACTGTGGAAATGGTACTGAAATTAAATTCTTTGACGGTACAAGTTTTGCTTAGAGGCTAGGTGGATTTGTGTATAAAATTGTCACAAAACAATTATTTTTTACTTATCAACTGCGATCTATTAATAACTATAAATAGTGTTTATATTAAAGTGCACATATTTTGCTCAAGCTCAAAAACATGTTTTTTATAAATATGTTATTGAAATATCATTCAATGTAGTCACTGTAGTTATCAGTTGTAGGTCAATAATGCTATGTTAACACATTAACAACATTATTGACAACACAGGTAGGTATGTTTTTTAATGCATTCAATATTAAACAACAATGACTTTGACTTAACGTCTTACAATATTAGCTGAATATGAGCATTATGATAGTCCGATAGTAAAAAAAGTTTATTTTTACTTCTTGCACTCTAAAGATATGGAATATTATCACAAACTTAACTATAGTTATTTGATTTTCAAGAGGTTAAAGTTATTGTTAAACCCCGCGTGCTGAAGCGAATGGATCGAAAAGTGGAATCTTGAGCGTTGTGAGGATTTTAAAACGAGGGTAAATCAAAGTTAGCTCCCGACTGAAACAAAAAAATTCACCACACAAACGCGAGGAAAATACTGTTACAAAAACATTACAAATCAAATTCAAATCAACGTTATTACATATTTATCATTCAAAATCATCATTTTAAAGTCAATTCTATCAGCCAACATGAGCAAACAACACAGAATTTGCATCAGATTCCTTTGCCACACATGAGGATAAATTACATATTTCTTATCAGTTTAAGAAGTACAAAGCAAAGAGAGCCTTTACGAGCTGATGTGGTAATACTTTGACTTTACTTTTCTCTCAACAGTCAACTAATATACGAAATTTCAACTCAATTGAATAATGGGAAGGGGGTCTAATTTAACTTCCAAGATTTGATTACAGAAAACGAGGTGAAACTAAATAAAAGCTTGTAAATATATTAAACAATAAAATCCGGAAAATCGATACTCCGGAATACGAAGCTGCCTCCGCCATTTTAGCTCATTATACTTTTAATCGGTACAAATGACTTGTCCACTGTAAACACGGTAAGATAGCACTATCTTTGCCTAGACATAAATTAAGTCTATCACGGCTGCTTATAATTGCACTTGCAATAATTATACAATCAGAAGGGAATAAGAGACAACTGTTTTATTATTAATTTATAAGGTAATTTCCCTGGTTAATCTGTAAATACATAAACAATAAATCAAACGTTTACCTGGTAATATATCGGGGATGTGAAGTACAGAGACTGAACATATACTTAAAACAATACACGACGACATTTCCATCTTCACCACTTATACCTAGATGGTTGGCAGTCTTCTACTGTGCGTTTCTCCAGAAACATCCTGCCTCGGCAAACTAAACTGTGGAAACTGTCGCCTGCGGTATTTCCGGACCGATATGACCTTCAAACCTTCAAGAAAAGATCGTACCTCCATCTTAAAGGCCATCAACGCAATCGCCTAACTTACGACGCAGTTTTTAAATTGTTAGGTATTACATTTACCTTGTTTGACACTCAACTAACACAGACTTTCAGGTTTTAATGGAATATAGGTATATAGCTTAGGCTATTTTCGAACTGAACCAATTGATGTATACTGCACAGCTGTGATTGAGAAAAGAAACCAAGTTTGTTGACTTTACGTAGAAGGTAGATAAATGTTTTACGTCTTAGTTTACATCACTACAAGGTATTTTTAGATTTACTACTTTATGCTAATATATATACTGTTTTTATAATGGTCTTCGTATGTAAAATAGGGGACGAAAAAGGGATAATGTGAATTAAGGTCCAAAAAATATTGTCGTTTTAAAACACTTAATGTTTCCATACAACACCTGTCTTTATGTGCGTGTTCGAAATACCCATGTTTGAAAAAACCAAACTAATGTGCAACCGACAATGTGCTATGCGGTAAACAAAACCGGGTTTACCTATCGATTTTACCATACCATGCCAAATATTTATTACCAAAATTTTCAAATAAAAACAGGCATATACTTAGGTAGTTAGACAGCCACAAGTCAGTGCGAATATAGCGACCGATTGGACTACAGAGTTTAAAAGTCTAAAGACATCCAAAAGTAAGATTTATAACTAGTAGAGTAGTACAAAATCATGGTTGATTGACAGATTGTTGACATCCGTTTTGGCAGCCCTTCATGTCGATCTACCCGGAAATAAGATTTCCGAGTCCAAAGTACAGAATACATTTCCATTGAGAGAAAAATATCTTTAAGTTGGGTGTACTCAAAATGATCTTATTCTCATAACAGCGTGACAATGACAGTGTTTGACGCACGGTATTAAAAAGCTACACCACTTACGTCCTTCATACGATCATCACTCATCGTCACACAAAGGCGTCGGTTTCCTTTCTTTCATTCGATTCGAATAGAACCTAGGCAGTTTCTTACTTGTCTTGTAGGTAAGGCGGGCTTCTATACGGTTCCACTGCTCTGATGTGTGAGCGAGACATCGTTATATACAAGCGTAGCGCTGTCTCGTTCGCACATCGGAGCGGCGTACGGATCCGCTTCAGTGTGATAAGCACGTAAGGCGTTGGTGAAAGTTACTGTAGCTATAATAGCTGTTTAATGTCAAATTACTTTTAAAGTCAAGGTCTACGATATCGAAACGAGACAGTGATTAATAGTTTTAGCGGACCAATTCGCAATTTTAAATTGTTAACCTGAGTATATTAAACACCATTTTTCCCCAAATTTAAGTATCAGCTGTAGCTGTAGCTAGTAATTATGCAGAATAATAAATTAAATATGCAAATTGAAAACTAACATACCTAATTTGCATTAGATAAACAACAGTAAATAAAATTACAAAACTACGTATTTACCTGTCCTAAATCAATAAAATGAAACAAAAAATGTATTATAGGAATAATTTTCCAAATTATGGATAAAGACTTTTTTTAGACTTTTCCATCATCTGTAATAATTTATTTGGTCCAAGGTCAATGTAGGTAGTTACTACATACCTATACTTCGTTTTTTGCATTAGAGTAAGCGATCATGATGTGCCTTTTTATTAAAAAATCCTTTTCAATAATAAATTATAGCAAATACTGACAATTATATGTATAGCATAGGATGTTCAATTACATTCTTTTAGTTTCAAAAGTAATAGGTAGGTAGTTACTATTTTTTAAAGCAATTTTCAATAATAGATACGTCAAAATCATGTAGTCTTTTCATCAGAAAAGACTACACGATTCAGCCATCACACCACGAGGCATCAGCCAAAAAGACCAGGTATACCTAATTCAAATTATTTAATATTTCTTAGAAAAATTGACTAAATGTATAAAACTAATTTAAGCCTGCTTTTACCGTAGGTTCATAATATATTTTTTTTTAAAACTAGGAGTAGCCTCAACCGCCATGTTAGATACAAAATGGCCGATTCTGACGTCACAAAAACAGCTGTTCGGGTGCGAGACAGGCAAAATACTAGTTACTGTCATCATTCAAAATGAAGATCCAAAGTTCACTATTGAACAAAGTCTCAGGTTTTACGAATGCAACGGTAATTTAAAGCAATTAAGACCGAATAAACAATTTAATGCCATATGACTTCATTGTATAATCAAACAAAACAAATGTTAACAGAAATCTAAAGTAATAATAAACACGTCAAACACACATACGAAGATTAAACAATTTGTTCAAAAGGTGAATATTTACCGTTCTTCCAACATAGGTTCACGTACACAATCTAGATTTCAAACCGGTAAAATCGATAAAAAAAGCACAACACTAACCGGACTGACGGACAGGTCTAAAGGGCTTGGCTGAGAGCTTAACCCGTTATAATAAAGTTGTGCTTTGGTCCAAGACCCAGTAAAAAAAAAAAAACCACAGCTGATTTATCCTGTAGGATCAATTCACACTCCACAGTTATACTTTCATTACTAGAAGTAAAATTCCTGAATCACTTTTGTTGTTTTTCACGGAAATATACTTCAGTAAATAAAGTATGTATGCTAATAACCAGCCAATATACGTTGTATACTCTCTGTAAAGAACTTAAATGCAACAAAATACTCTGCAAACTGCCCGAGTAACATGCCAAACCTGTATATCTAATAACTTTCTAAATCCGTAGAGGATCACACGGCAAGCAAAATTAACACGAACACTAAGAAAATAGCTGTCCGATCATGTATATTATGCGGTGAAACCACAGTGGAACCCAAACATATGGAAAGACATACCTTTTTTTATTAGCAAACTTAGTCGTCAACTCCACTTAATAACACCTACGCTATAATATCACACTTCGATAATCGTGTCTTTTTCTCTTCAAATACATTATTACACTGTGAGACAAGTCCGGACACGCAGAAATGCTGTCCAAATGGATTTTATACTCAGGTAAAACGCTTTGATAAATCTGAGCGAGCGTCCAAATATCGCTCGCTCTAGTCGCAAACTAAAATGTCAGCTGGTTTCGAACTCTCCCATTGGCCAATCGATTGCAAGAAACCAGTGAAATCGTGGTACAGACACAGATTTAACGTCCTGTCTCTTTTTAGCTCCTCGTGTCTCGCTCACACCCAGTAATAGCTCAGCGACCTTGATACGATTTTCATACAATCATTAACCTTTTTGCATACAATTTTGTTTACAATACATGTTTTTTATTTCGGTCCATAAATTTTCATTGCGTTGTAGCAGTTTTATGCTATAGGTTTCTGGAAATAGATCATATGGGAGACAAAGCAATGTGTCAACAATTATAATATGTGTCTGTAGCACGAGAATCACGGCATATTGACATTTGAAGAACGGTTCTCATTGGTCGATGCACAGCTGTTTTTGACGCGAGTCGGCCATATTTGTTTAGATCATTTTTCAATGCTAGATGGCAGCAAAATGTGGTCAACAACAACTAAAATAGTAATTCAATGGTAAAAAATAAATATCTATTAAAGATTTGATAATAATATATATATTAAGCGGTCGAATTCTGTTTTAAAATATTCCTTGAATGCATACAAAATCAAAAAAGATATCCATATGACTTTACGTAAAGTCAAGTAACTGTATTGATCTACCCGTTGTCATAGCAACGAGTTTGTTTGATTACAATAGTATGCAACCAAATTAAAGAGGTTTCTAAATATTAGTAATTTTTAGTCAAACAATCGTATTTTGTTTATAATCGGTTAATTGATCTGGATAGTTATCGTTAACTTTCCGTTGATAACTAAATATCCATTAAGATGGATTCCGCTGACTTAATTGAGAAGGAAAAAGAGTTTAAAAAGCTGAATAAACAATTAGAAAAGAAGACAGACAGTTTAATGAAGCAAATAGAAAAAGCAATGGTAAGTCGATTGTTACTCGATATCAGAGGGCCTACCGCGAACCACGTTCGACGTGTTGCCTCCCTGTCACACTTACGTACAAATTTACAAGTGCAACAGAGAGGCAACACGTCGAACGTGGTTCGCGGTAGGCCCTCAGTGTGTTGGCTGGCCGAAAAGTTAATGCAATTTGTAATGGTTAATGGTCAATTGCAATTAACGTTCGGCCAACGCTGCTCAATACTTTTGCACGTTTTGCTTCGCTCATACTCTTTGGTTTCGCTTTAGCGCTTTAGCTCAGGAGTGGAGTAGGGGCACATTTACTACAGCGCCATCTAACGAGTGTTACAACTAGGTATTGAGTAATTTTACAACTTTTCTAAATAAGATTACTAAAATGGTATTTGCGTAAGTATATTCAACTGTATATCAATAAGTAAAAAATAAACCGCAAATTTTTTTGTTTCAGCAAAAGCCCGATTTTTTCTCAGAAATACCTCAAAATATTTCACTACATGAACAATCAAATTATAAAAAACATTGCTGCGAAACTCCTAAGTCTAGCCCTTCTCCAAAAAGTACTCCAACAAAAATTAAAACAAAATCACCCGCCAAAATAACTGTCAAGCCTGAACCAGAGACAAATTACAAAGACCACGGCTGTGACCATCATGCCTGTGATTTTAGAACCCCGGAAAAACGAAGGGACTTCGATAATGAGTTTTTACACGCTTTTGTTATAATGAATATTCAGGAAAAGGTTCTGCCGTCGTCTTTTACAAAAGGTGAGGAAATACATTAAATTTAAATACAAGAGGTATGTTAAGAGCCCATTAGCGTGCTCACTAGCGCCACTGGAAAATAATTATGATTATTTTAATTTTACGATAGATATTTTAAACTACAGAACCCTAAATAAAAAATAAAAAAGGGGCCGCTATTTACTGTATTTTGTATTTAAGTACCTTCTGAATACATCAAACTAGTTTCTATTTTGCTGGATTCGTCGACCTATAAACTCAAAACAAAACCGGCCGTTTTAACTTGCCTAGATTGACGAATCCAGCAACGTAAAAACTATTCTGATTTATTCAAAAGGTACTTAAATACTACATGCAGTACGTAGCGGCCCCCTTTTTTAAATATACATTGTTAAATTTAAATAATCACAATTATTTAGCAGTGGCGCTACTGAGCACGTTGATGGGCTGTTAATTTCTAAGTGTTTATTTTAAGTATTTGTGTTAGTTATCATATTTCTTCACACCAAACTTTGTATTACAGAAAATGCATATTGCACTAGGTGCTTACAAAATATACAAAATAGTGGTAATATTCTCTTTGGGTGCATATACTCTGGCAAACCAGCTTTATTAGTAGAGAAAGGCGCCAAATTTGAAAAATGAGAAGGATAGATCTACTTTAATAGGCATCTAGTAAATCCTTGTTTATAGGTATTAAGTTTATAGTTTTAGTTAGAGGAGGCTCTTATGTTATTATGTAATAATATAATACATTTTTTTTTATTGTTACTTAGAGAAAAGTGCAATTTAAAAAATTTACAAATACTATTTACTATAATCCAAGTATAGGCCATGTTGTACGTATTATAACTAATATAAGTAATAGTAAGCAAAGTGTGATATTGTGAACTACTTACATTTTTATTTTGCTACACCCTTTCCAGGGTCCATGTATGTAACATATATTGGTATGCAAATAAATCTCTATCTATCTATCTATCTTAAATACTATTTTTCTAGTGACAATCTAACTTGGCTTGCCAGAGTATACATACTTTATTTTTCAGGTGGTACAACTGTGGAAAGTGTATGTAAATTTTTGGCATCCAAGGCAAAACTGCTACAGGAACAAGTAGATACATTGCAAGCTACTATTGATAAGAAAGTAAGGGTTTTTACTGATTTTTAAGATACTTTAATCAGTGGATTAGATAAGTAGGTCAATGTGGTACTACTACGAAGGTATGTATACAAATATAAGAGTTTTTGCCTTATGAGGGTCTTCTGAGTAATATTTTTTATACGCCGGTCTTGTTGTCCACATGGACAAACGAACAAGGCGAAGTACCTTAAGTAGTCTTTCCAACAATTTTTTTTATGCCTGTCTTCTCCACATTGACCTTAGCTGTTTTTTGAGTTGCGATTCTGACCTACATGTTGATTACAGGCGTCACAATGTGAGAAACATCTAGCGCGACAAGCAGACCTGGAATCTGAGAGAATGACGTTTTTGAACAACATTAACAACTTGAATGCTGACCTGAGCAGCGCTAAGGCCAAGTGTGCGTCGCTGCAAAACCGGTTTAATGTAAGTCTTCAAACACTTCTTGCCTCGTACAGCTACACAGTGGGATGAACTGTCTTCCGCGGTATTTCCAGATCGGACTGATACGACCTTCAAACCTTGAAAAAAAAAGAGCGTTCTCCTTCTTTAAGGTCGGCAACGCACTGCACGAACTTTCAACCCCTTTAATGTTACAGGTGTCCCAGTTCGATGGTAATTGCATAACATCAGGCAATTTTCTTACTCGTTTGTATCATAGATATAAAAAAATGTTTTGTTGATGATTTTGGTACTTTTTTAAGCAATTATACATCACGCCCGTCTGCAGCCCCTCTTTGATAGAATCAAATGGATACACGCGGCCCGTCCGGCCGGCTTGAATCTTCATGGAAATGTGACTTTACTTCTTTTACTACGCGACCTCACAGCAGGCGACTAATTAAACTATATTGAATATCGTTTACTTGATGCGTGTTCGCAGGAAAAAGAGCGTATTTGCGAGAAACAGAGATCGGAGTTAGACAGCCAAGCATGCCGTATGAAGCAGCTGGTATCGAAGATTGCCAGCGAAGAATCCAAACAAAGCTCTTATGAGAGAACTGTCGATAAGTTGCGGAAAGAACTGGAGAGCGCTAAGATCGTTGAAAAGGTTTGCTTACAAGCCCATTTATTTATTAAAGCGTCGCAAGATCCCAACTATCCCAAGACTGGAATTTGTGTAGAACCGCCTAAAATTATCACAAAATTCTAAGCGATTTAAATTTTTAAGGTGTCGGTAAATGATCAATGTTTTGTGAAATAGAGAACGTGCATGAACTGTAGGAGGCAGCACAGGAGCTGTCAGATTTTTGGCGCGAGGCGTAAATGTGATTATTATTATTATATGTAATGCCAAATTCTTGAAATAAATATTATTCTTATTCTTATTCTTATATATATCAATATTATAGCGCAAAAAATGGCAGAACCTACTATGCACAAGAAAACGCGTGACGTGTAAATGCACATGTTTATGGTTCCGATTCAGGCCACAAGATGGCAGACCCTCCAACGCGCACGGTCCCTATACTAGTTTTTCAGTAGAAAAAAGGCGCCAACTTCAAATTTTCTATGGGACGATAATCCTTCGCGCCTACATTTTTTAAATTTGCCGCTTATTCTACTGTTGGAAATGGCTTAACAGGCTTTGCCTACTTGCATTCTTTAGATGATTCTTCACTTGGAATAGAATTCGCATTTATTTATTTTTCGGTATTTTCTATTTTAATTCATGATGTGAACTTGTTTCAATACAATAATTTATACTATTGAAAATTTTAATGTGTAACCCATTATTGCAGGAATTTCGATCAGCATCTCGGGAACTTTCGGCCTCGCATCGCAACGCCATCTCTGGATTAGAGTCACGAATTAAAACACTGACGTCTCGTATTCACAAACAAGCGGAGCTCATTGAAAACTTGAAGCGACAAAATGCGTTGTTGATCACAGACACAGCAATCAAAGCACTTGAAAAAGAATATTGCAAGTTTTTGGATAAAGATTTCTGATAATCTTTTTGTTTTATTCTTGTTCCCATTACTTTTACACATGTCAGTAGATAGTAGGCTGCGCAAGAAGTTGATATTTTTGTTAAGATGATAAAGTTTGTCACGTAAATTAGACGGTGGGACGGTGGAGGGCTAAGATGGTCGGCTCTTTATCATTTGTCACCATGCCTGTCACGTTCTAACAAGTATGTAAGTGCGAAAGTGACAGGCATAGTGACAAGCGATAAAAATGGAACCATGCTGCCACTGGTAGGTCGCCAGGTAAATTATACCTTTAAATATCATGTTAGCGCGCTAATGTTTTCACTTTATAAATATTGTAATTATTTCATCGATTATTCGCAAATTAGTTTTATCGATTACCAGCGAAACATGAGCCACGAACCTGGCAACATTATTTCCATGTTAAATCCTTCTAGCAACATCTATGATCTGTCAAACGTTCGCTGACGTAAAATTTTTCCACTGCATAAATCTTTGTTTTCACGACGAGAAATCTTAGACGTCCGCAGTTTAAGCCTCAAAGGCAGCGCGTAGCGCGTGATGTGATAGTGGTACCCATGTCGGACATGGAGGGCAAAGGCCAGGAGGCCATGACCGATCAGAGGAGACCATTTTTCTACCCAGACAGCAGCAGCGATACCGAGGAGTACAGAAGGGATAACGAAGATAGGAGAAAGAGGTTGTCTAAGAGGAATATGCCTCCTATGAGGGCGCGTTTGTCTTCAGCAAGCATGCCTCCGAAAAACCAAGCAAACACGCCTCTTCCTTCGACGTCGTCAGCTCAAGATCCGCCTAGAAATGGAAAGCAGCTATGTGAAGATAGAATTACTTTGGTAGTAGATAATACTAGGTTCGTGGTAGACCCAGCGCAATTCACAGCTCATCCCAATACGATGCTTGGCAGGATGTTCAGTTCAGGTATATTATTTTGTTTGTTAAGAGTCAATGGAATCTTTCCTTGTCATTTTCAGACCACTTGGATGTGATTAGTGTGAAATTTGACCTACATTAGATGTTCATACAACATTGATTTGTTATTGTGAATCTATATTTCTAGTTATTGAATGTTATTTTGTCAATATAGAACAATGACATGTTCATAAGATACAAAAATATACTATTAGTCATTGCTTTGTGCAAACAACAACTTTCGTACACTTTGATTGATCATTATTTGTAGTTATTGTGGCAGTATTAATAAGACTACATTACAAAACATAATATTCCCATAGGGTAGCATTTCCCAAACTATGGGTCGTGAGTGAATATTAAGTGGGCTCTGAAACTTGTAGGAACTCTGAGCATTACCAATAATATTTTTTGCCCCCTTTTTAAGATGTCCAAGAGGTGGATCCCGAATTTGGCAGTTTTGGTTAGGCAGGTCGGAGTCCAGTCAACTTTGGAACCTTAGGGGATTGTAGTAGTTTCCCTGTTGAATGATGCCTAGGGTCGGCTTTAATTACCTAACCCCAAGAATTATTGGTACAACATTTCTTTTTACATATATACTTTTATTTAAATTCACTATGAGTGTTTTAAATATGGACTACTTCTTAATATCTGATTCAGTAAAAATTTTGTTGATAAATTTGGACTTCCTTAATTACTATGTGACAATGCATATGATGCAGTTAAAAAGTAGCTAGTGGTAATCCTAAATGGAAAAGTGCATACACATAGAGTTTGCACTCACTAGAAAGGTCCCGAGAAGTACTTGATGTCAATCCATATACCATTTCATTAACTAGTAAATAAATATCTGCCGCCCTATCTAATAGATCTTACCAATCAACCTATTCCTGCCGGCATCACATTGGCAGACCTGTCATTTTATGAGCCTTCCACTATTGATATTTTTGTCGGGGCAGAAGTATTTTGTGACGTCTTAGGTTCCGTGCCGCGCAACACGGAATGCACGGAACGTTATGAGCTATGCCACATTGCTGAAGCGCAGCGCTGCTTTCAACCCGCCCTTGATCCGCCGACTGAATGCGAAACTGACGCTGCGTGGGCGCTGCCACCCACCCAGATGTTACGGAAAAATTGATTAAGTGTTATATTGATATGCCTCGCTCCTGAACGCTTCCGCGTCGGTGTGACGGAGCCATAATAATAATACAAATACAGACCCTACTTTCAGGTCTAGAATTCACACATCCCAATGAGCGAGGAGAGTATGAGGTGGCTGAAGGCATCTCGGCAACAGTGTTCCGAGCCATTCTCGAGTACTACCGTGGCGGAGCTATCCGTTGCCCGCCAGCTGTATCCGTTCAGGAGCTGAGAGAAGCCTGCGACTATCTGCTGGTGCCGTTTGATGCTGATACTGTTAGATGCCAGGTATGAATACAGGTGTCTCGAGCCTCTCAATCTAATATAAACCCCGTATTCTAAATTTCATATGAGTTGTCCTTAGAAATGGAACAGTACTTCACATTATGAAAAACCAAAAAAAAAATTTTTTTCGGATTCTGCATTATTAGCAGAAAAGCAATAATCAATAGAATATGCATTGTAACATACATGTTTACATAAATTAAAACAAATTCTTTTCGAATTGTCAAAACAATAGCCAGTATGGTTTAATGTGATGTACATTCACCTGAAATGTTGCATTAAATAGCTACATTTTTGTGCTTTTTATGAATTTATTAATCCCTCAACTTTATACGTCAAAATTCGCCGGCTAAACCATCCTTGGAGTTCAAAAATTTAGAATTAATGCATCTCTTAATGTCACATCTCTGAGAAGCGGTAGAAGCGAGGGGTTGAACACCAATTTTGTCCATAAATTTCTGTGGATTATGATTTTCCAGTAAATTTTACTAAAGGCTTGTGCCATGGCAATATTCTGCAGACACCATAGATAGATAAAATACTCTTTATTACGATACGAGACTATATACGAGATACAGCTTCAAGAAAAACAATTGATTAAAGATAGAGGCAGACAACAGGCGGTCTTATCACTAAAGAGCGATATCTACTAGCGTCCGTAATGTTTTAGCATATCAAAGAGTTTTAACCCACAGATTGTGATGATTCCAACTGGTACCAAAGTCTTTTTATGTTTCTTTGGATTTGGCATATCTGTGAAGGCATTTTTTTAAATTATTGCAGCATCGTCGCAGCATCCGCGTTAAGTTTTGCTTTATTTTATTTTTTGCCATTAGTTCTTAAATTGACAACAGGAAACAGTAGCACTTACTTGCGACCATCTTTTTGCATTTTTTCTGAAATTGAGCTTTGAAGAGGCCTGAGTTCAGGAGTCTCACGACCTTCCACGTTTTTGCCGAAATTAAGAGTTAAACCTGCTTATCACGTTTCTAGAACCTCCGCGGTCTCCTCCACGAGCTGTCCAACGAGGGCGCCCGGCGGCAGTTCGAGAACTTCCTCGAGCGCCTCATCCTGCCGCTCATGGTGCAGTCGGCGCGGCGCGGGGACCGCGAGTGCCACGCCGTGGTGCTGCTCGATGATGATGCAGTCGAGTGGGACGAGCAGTATCCTCCGCAGATGGGGGATGAATACAGTCAAACTGTGCTGTCCACGCCGCTGTATAGGTTCTTCAAGTATATTGAGAATAGGTCAGTATATTATATTATCATTCTCCCGCTCATGGTGCAGTCGGCGCGGCGCGAGGTCCGCGAGTGCCACGCCGTGGTGGTGCTGCTCGATGATGATGCAGTGGAGTGGGACGAGCAGTATCCTCCGCAGATGGGGTATGAATACAGTCAGACTGTGCTGTCCACGGTGCTGTATAGGTTCTTAAGTATATTGAGAATAGGTCAGTATATTATATTATCATTCTCCCGCTCATGGTGCAGTCGGCGCGGCGCGAGGTCCGCGAGTGCCACGCCGTGGTGCTGCTCGATGATGATGCAGTCGAGTGGGACGAGCAGTATCCTCCGCAGATGGGGGATGAATACAGTCAAACTGTGCTGTCCACGCCGCTGTATAGGTTCTTCAAGTATATTGAGAATAGGTCAGTATATTATATTATCATTCTCCCGCTCATAGTGCATTCAGCCCGCCGCGGCAACCGCGAGTGCCACGCTGTGGTACTGCTCGATGATGATGCAGTGGCGTGGGACGAGCAGTATCCTCCGCAGATGGGGGATGAATACAGTCAAACTGTGCTGTCCACGCCGCTGTATAGGTTCTTCAAGTATATTGAAAATAGGTCAGTATATTATATTATCATTCTCCGGCTCATAGTGCAGTCAGCCCGCCGCGGCGACCGCGAGTGCCACGCTGTGGTACTGCTCGATGATGATGCAGTGGCGTGGGACGAGCAGTATCCTCCGCAGATGGGAGATGAATACAGTCAGACTGTGCTGTCCACGCCGCTGTATAGGTTCTTCAAGTATATTGAGAATAGGTCAGTATATTATATTATCATTCTCCCGCTCATAGTGCAGTCAGCCCGCCGCGGCGACCGCGAGTGCCATGGTGTTGTGTTATTACTATTAGATGATGATGCAGTGGAGTGGGTCGAGCAGTATCCTCCGCAGATGGGGGATGAATACAGTCAGACTGTGCTGTCCACGCCGCTATATAGGTTCTTCAAGTATATTGAGAACAGGTACCCAAAACTTATTAATGAACATCATCTGTCAGTCACTCTCATGTACAGTCAGCTGCAGAGATAACTGACCCCTCCTACATATAAATTTGTCTTGGGGTGGAGGGGGGTTAAAAATATCTGCAGGTGACTGTACTATCTGCTAGATAATGTTGTGTTTTAAATTAATTTTAACTTTAAACCTTCAAGAAAAGAGATCCCATCTTAAAGGCCAGGCCAGTGTTGCGTGTGTCCATGGGTGACGGTATCCGCTTATCATCAGGTGATTTATCTTTGTCTGCGCGTATAGACATACGTTGGGGCTGATGGCCAGGATTTGCGCTGATGTGGATGGCAGGTTGTAGAAATGACGAAGGCAGCGGGTTCTTCGAATTAATTATATAATTCGGAATTTTTCTACATGGTTTTTGAATCAATTAACGTTATATAAAAGGAGCAAAAAATAAGTACGTATAAGCTACGTGGTAGTTCGGTGAGAGATCGAAAATGTGAGTGTCATTCTCTGTCTTCATTGGTGCGCGCAGGGATGACGAGCCGCTACACCATTGGCTGCCGATCACGACATATACGCGATGGATGCCTCTCATTGGCTGCTGGTGACATGACGCGATAACATGTATGTGACGTAGGTGCATCGCAGCCGGGGATGAGCGCACGGGTCGCTAGGCGCGGCCAGGCTGAAGGTCACAGGCCGCCGCCAGTTTCTATGCGGTTTAGGTATGCCTTAACATAAGCTCCCGGCCTTGGAAGAGTCAACTTCCAATGAGACGGTGAAGTTAGTCATCATGCGTAGGTAGCGGGCAGATCTTCGAAAAGGCTCGACGTACAGTGCCGCGGGATGTGCGGATATCGGCCACTCGGGAGACGCCGTCTTTACCCGGGAAAGTCTTGGTGATTCGCCCTAAGCTCCATTTGAGGGGCGGAGCATGGTCCTCCTTGATCAAGACGAGAGTGTCCACCTTGAGGTCGTCCATATTTCTCGTCCACTTTGTTCTGACCTGCAGCTCGGATATGAACTCCTTCGACCACCTGGCCCAGAAATGTTGTCGCATTTGCTCCACTCGCTGGTATCGTGTCAGACGGTGTACGGGAGCGTCGTTGAGGTCAGCGCACGCAGGAGCTGTCAGCGGACGTCCAACGAGGAAGTGAGCAGGGGTGAAAGGGGTGTAGTCTTGCGGGTCTGAGGACAAAGGACTCAAAGGCCTGGAATTCAGGATAGCTTCGCATTGAGTCAAAATCGTGCTAAACTCTTCGTAAGTTAGCTTAACATCACCTATCACGCGTCGCAAGTGATGCTTGCAACTCTTAACACCAGCCTCAACCAGACCAGCAAAATGACTAGCATAAGGTGGTGTCATAATAAATTCAATTTTATTCGAATTCGCGTATTCTTTTATTTCGCCTGAACATGATTTTAAAAACTTTGCAAAATCATTCATAAGACCTACAAAGTTCCGTCCGTTATCTGAATATATTTTTGAAGGTTTACCACGACGCGAAATGAACCTTTTCAACGCCAGTAGGTAAGCATCTGAAGAGAGATCGGTAACCAACTCTAAATGAACTGCGCGTGTAGCAAAGCATATAAATATACATAAATACGCCTTAACAGTTGTGGCTCCCCGACCTTTGCGGTTTAAAATGTAGAATGGACCCCCGTAGTCCACAGCGCAATTGACAAACGCGAACCCGGGTTCTAATCGCTCTGAAGGTAAATTACCCATAATAGGAGTTAGCGTTTTACCCTTAAAACGAACGCAAACAACACAGCTGTGTACCACTTTCCTAGCTAAATTCCTACCGCTTACAGGCCACCAGGCCTCGCGAAGCGAGAACAATATATGCTGCGGTCCTGCGTGCAATAATCTTTTGTGTTCATATCGGAACAATAAAACAGTAAAATGGTGCTTACTAGAAAGTAATATCGGGTGTTTCTTATCGTAATCAAACCTAGAAGAATTTGTAAGCCGTCCTCCGACTCTAATTACCTTGTTATTGTCAATGAACAAATTTAATTTGGCTAAGAAACCCTTTGCGATACATTTGTTCTTTGTCAATACATTGTGAACATCCGATAATGACTCCAATTGCGATAAGCGCGAGAGTAATATTTCAGATTCCCTCAGTTCATCTACAGTGAGCGCACCGGTTCGACGTGCATCTTTATTGCGCGCGTTATGAATGAAGCGAAGCACATATGCGGCCGCGCGTTGCATACGGTTGAACTGAGAAAACCTGTCGAATGTAAATAGGTTATTATTGTTATTGTCGTTGCATACCAGACTAGTCATAGGATTAGTTTTACGTTCGGGTATCTGGGACTCGTCTAGCAACAATGACGGATCGACACTCTGAGCATTATAATTAATGTCATGAAGGAAGTCGGGACCGGTCCACCAGAGACTGGAGGTGCGAAGTGCGTCCAACTGTACTCCCCTAGAAACCAAATCGGCCGGGTTGCACTTGCCGCTAACGTGATGCCACGAATGTTCTTTCGTTATTTCGTGGATTTCTGCAACCCTATTTTGAACGAAAGGTTTTAGTAAATTAGGCTGCATTCGGAGCCAACTTAAAGCAATTGTTGAATCGGTATAAAATATTACTCGGTTGAATTTTGCGCGGAACGATTCTTTTATTTTATTATATAATTTAGCGCCCAATAAACACGCGGACATTTCCAATCGAGGCGTACTCAACGGAGGCGAAATTGGGGCCACTTTACTTTTTGAGCATAGCAACCGGACGGTAACAGCTGATTTATCATCAATCGTTCGTACATAGGCGCAAGTGCCATAAGCTAATTGGCTTGCGTCTGAAAATATATGCAATTCTATACATATATGGTCATTGCACATAACATGGCGTGGTATGCGAATGCTAGGTAAAATAGCTAGATTGTTTACAAAGCGGTGCCAGGCTTGCGTGACGTCATCGGGAACCGCTGCGTCCCAATCCACCTTTAATAAAAACAACCGTTGTAATAAACATTTAGCGATAATTATCATCGGACTTAATAATCCGAGCGGATCAAAAACCTGTGATGCCGTGGATAATATTATGCGTTTTGTGACAGGTTTAGGATTTGACTCGTGTCGCGTATGATAGAACAATTCGTCACTTTTGTTGTACCAACCGAGACCTAAAGTCTTACTATGCGCGTGTTCGCCTAATGATAATTCCTTTGATGTATCATCATTATAACGTTGATCGGTACAATCGAAGTTAAAAACCCATTTTCGTAATGGGAAGCAACCAGAACTTAAAACTTTCGCGGTTTCGTCACAAATTCGTAGCAATTCGGGAATTGTAGACGATCCAGAGATCAAATCGTCTACGTAAAAATCGTCTCTAATCGTTCTAGCTACTTCGGGGTCATTACATTCTAGCGCCAACTGTTTGAGACACCTGCAACTGAGGAAGGCAGCGGCCGCCGTGCCGTATGTAACGGTACTCAGCTGATATATGTCAAGGTCGTCGCATGGATTATCGCGCCATAAAATAAGTTGTAAGTCGCGTTGAGATTCGTCAATTAAAACTTGTCTATAATGTTTTTCTATGTCGGCGCATGCAACAAACCTATTTTCGCGGAATCTCAGCAATATGGCAATCAAATCGCCTTGAATAGGTGCACCTACGCGTTGTATGTCGTTCAGCGACTTGCCACTGGTCGTGGGGGCGCTAGCGTCGTAAACGACTCTAAGACGTGTTTTTGTGCATGTTCACGATAAATTCCATGGTGGGCCAGAAAGTAGTTAGGGGTTCCGTAGGTATATACTCGTTTCATATGACCTAACGCGAGATACTCTTTTATAAAGTCGCTGTACATGCCTTTATATATAGGATCGCGACTGAGACGTTTTTCTAACGACATAAAGCGTCTTTTTGCTTGCGCGAATGAGTCACCGAGAGATTCGGGAGGTTCTTTGAGAGGAAGTTGCACGCAAAACCTACCATCCTCGAGACGGGTGGTTGTTTTGACAAAATGGTCTTCGCATGCAATTTCCTCTTCGCTGCGCGAATTGTGCGATTTGTTGTTTGCCTGCACCTCCTCTATTTCCCAAAACCTACGTAATTGATTATCTAATGATGGCTTGTCAAGAGATTGCGTAAAATTACAATTGATAGGCTTCGTGTTGCGCGTATTAGAGGAAACAGGTCCGGAAACAATCCATCCTAACTTAGTGTTTACTAAAAATGCCCCGTTTGTTAAGCGAGTTATCTCAACTTGACCTTCGAGGAGCTCCCAAAATAGGTCAGCTCCTATAAGTAACTCAACGGGTTGACTTTCATAAAAGTTAGGATCTGCCAGACGTACGTTATCTGGAATGCGGAATTGATTACGTTTGCTCGGAAACGTAGGCAATGATGAGGTTAATTGCGGTAAAACCCTACATTGTAATCGCGCCTTGAAATTGGTAACAAGTGAATTTATTTCGATTTCACATACTCGCGAACTATGTGTAGCTAAATTCATGATACCGTTTAATTCTTCAGTGGACTGTAACGATTGCGGATTTAATTTGTCACACAACGCTTCGGTAATTAGACAACCTTCGCTCCCATTGTCGAGAATCACTCGCGTTTTATGATAATTACCGTAATTATCTGGAATTTCGACTAGGGCAGTTGCTAACATTACAGGTCGCCTCGAAGACAATCGCGCGTATACGTCTTCGTCTATGTGTGCGTTCGATACCTGCAATACGTGTTGTGCGTGTGCGATATTATTATCAGTGATCGAGGAGGAGGAGGAGGGCGACCTTGATGCGTTGTCTGTTGCCAGCAATGCTACGGAGCGCTTGTCACTGGCACCTTCCTTCTCGTCCTCGTGAATTATGGAATTGTGTTTTTTGTTACACTTTCTACACGGGCCATATCGACATTCACTGGATGTATGTCCTGTTCGTAAACAATTCTCACACAAACTTTTATCGCGAACTAATTTTAATTTATCTTGCAAAGTTAAATCAATGAATGCTTGACACGAGTACAAAGGATGTTTACCGTTGCACATAAAACATAATTTTTTGTTTGGTGTTTGTTTGGAGTGAGATTTGGCGACGGACTTTTCGGTAACAATATTGCAGTGAACCTTTGGAGCCGTGTGCGCGTTATGAGTGTATGATTTTTTAGCATCATGCTGCGGATAAGTGCTATTAGTGTTAGACCGGCTGTGCGTAACCAATAAGGTTTCTAACATATCGGCGCGGTCGCGAATGAATTTAAGCAAATCATCTACCTTAAGCGCGGCTTTGTTTTCGTTCGACACTGGTAATAAAGTGCATTTATATTGCTCCCACTCACGTTCGGTGGTGGAATCTAATTTAGAGACAACTAAATAAATAATTAGTGTATCCCAACTTTCTGTGGGCTCACCGAGCAGTTTTAAAGCGCGTAAATTCTTTAAAACTGTATCTAATAACTTTCTTAACAGTGCCGGCGATTCTTTGTTAAGCGATTGTATAGAAAATAAGGCCTTTACGTGATTGTGTACTAGCAATCTACTATTGTCATACCGGTTCAATAGCAATTCCCAAGCAATCGTGTAATTATCTGCCGAAAACTCAAGTGAATCGATAACAAGAAGCGCATTACCCTTTAGCGATGACTTTAAATAATGGAACTTTTGAATGCTGGTTATTTCTTGCGAGTTATGCACTAAGGACGCAAATGTGTCACGGAATTGTAACCAGTGTTCATAAGATCCGTCGAAAGTTGGCAAAGAAATGACGGGGAGCCGAACTGTTTGGGCTAAATTATTCGAAGCTTGCACTTTAGGTTCGTTAGCTTTCTCCGAGCATTTCACCATACATTGAGTTTCGGCCAAAATCGCGTAATATTCGCTTTCGAATGCCTCTCTGGCTTGAAAAAGTGAGTCCATTTCGCTATCGGGAATTAAAATTTCTAGCTGATTATTAATTTCAGTAAAATCATCGAAAATACCCCGAGCTCCCTGCATGCGTAAATTAAGCTCTGTGCGCTGGGTATCGGACAAAATTAAACCCTCAAACGTTTTGACAAACTTTTTGAAATTAGTTAGCCTACATTTTACGGAACCTCGCCTACGGCTTAAATGTTTTATCTTTTCCAAGTCCGTTTCTTGATTAGGACCTAACGCGGCGTGAAACACAAGATCATCTTTGCCAGTCATTCCGCGAATCGAATAAAGGCAGGCGCCAAGTACTCACAGTTGCAATCACCACCACGGTCGAGCACAGCAAGGCAGCTAGCGGTAAAGCTGATGCGGGCTGCTTGCAGACTTTTGCGAAGGTCGACTCGACGACGTGCGATAGGGTCACAACGAAAGCACAAGCACTGGAATTGAGAAAAGCACGGTATGACGCAAGCGTAAAAGGGAAAGGTAGGAAAGGTAAGTTGGCTCGTCTCACCGAAGATCTTCACCGCTGCCGATGACTCAGGTCGTTACAGCACTCTGCCGATGCGTTCTCACATCCAATCCGTGTATCCAAGGCTGGTTGATATCCGGTCTCGATGGATCAAAATTTATGTCTGCGCGTATAGACATACGTTGGGGCTGATGGCCAGGATTTGCGCTGATGTGGATGGCAGGTTGTAGAAATGACGAAGGCAGCGGGTTCTTCGAATTAATTATATAATTCGGAATTTTTCTACATGGTTTTTGAATCAATTAACGTTATATAAAAGGAGCAAAAAATAAGTACGTATAAGCTACGTGGTAGTTCGGTGAGAGATCGAAAATGTGAGTGTCATTCTCTGTCTTCATTGGTGCGCGCAGGGATGACGAGCCGCTACACCATTGGCTGCCGATCACGACATATACGCGATGGATGCCTCTCATTGGCTGCTGGTGACATGACGCGATAACATGTATGTGACGTAGGTGCATCGCAGCCGGGGATGAGGGCACGGGTCGCTAGGCGCGGCCAGGCTGAAGGTCACAGGCCGCCGCCAGTTTCTATGCGGTTTAGGTATGCCTTAACAATCTTCTTGTTTGCCTCCTACATGATAAAAAAATAACTAAGTATCTTGACGACAGCAAAGCTCAAAGGAAGAATTATTCAAATAATAATACTTAATTCGAATTGCTGATTTCGTTAAAAACTAAATTGCCAAATATGTGACGTCACACAGGGGGTAGGGGGTTTCCAAATGTGACCAGGTGTGACAAGGAAGGGGGAGGAGTAAAAAAAAATAGTAATAATAATAATCAAATAATAAAATAACTTTACTTAGCTACATGATAGCTCACAACTGCTTACAAGTAATAAATGATACAAGGTGAACTTACCATTGTAAACAATTTATAAACAAGTTTTAAGGTAAATGCAATGAATTATGAATTAGTGTGATTTATGAATGACTTTTCAAGATTGTTTTCCCTTTATCTAATTTTATTATGTTGTGAAATTATTATGACACTGTAATATTACACATGTGTTTTAATAACAAAACTTCCGTGAGACACAGACATAAATTACCGTGCGCCTGCGCCAGTCCGTCAACACAAGCTCCTGTCGACACTCCTCGGTACAGAGTGAAACATGTCGAGCGTTTTCGACTTAAAATACGTGAGTGACCCGTTTTAATACACATGTGTTTCTTATTTTTCCAGAGATGTTGCGAAGCAAGTGATGAAAGAGCGTGGACTCAAAAAGATTCGTCTCGGCGTGGAGGGCTACCCAACTTATAAAGAGAAAGTTCGCAAAAGGTAATAAGACTTTGCATATATTCGTTATTTATTCCCATACTTTTTTTGTCATTACCTATAAACTACAGGTCCAATATTAACTACAATGATAGCTCTCATATGATTTCTTAATTTTTCGTTTAATCGTTTTTCATTTTAATTTATTGTAATTGCGGAGTTTTGTTGAAGTTTATGATATTGATATAGATAAAACAGTGTATGTTCATAATTTGATATTAAATTATTCGTGTGATCCTTTTATGAAACTCATCGCTATCACGAGCAAAGCGAAGCGCAACCTACCCTTTCTCAAAGCGCTTCGTTGTTTTTTTTAAATCCCTATGACTTATTATTATTTAATAAGCAGGCAGGCAGTTATCACAACTGATATGACCTTCATAAAAATAGTTATCCAAAACGAGTAGTAGATATACTTGTCTAATTTATTTTCAAACTGGTTCATATTTTGTGCTAAAACCACATCTTCCGGGAGTTTGTTCCAAGCCCTCACCGCTCGATTGCTGAAAAAGTGTTTGTATGGGTTCCTTTGAGACATATGCCTTTGTAGCTTTAAATTAAATTAAATTAAATAAATTAAATATCATTTATTTTCAGGCAACTATGGCCCATATATACATACCTTACAGACTAACATACATACAATAATAAAATCTTAAAATATAAATATCATTTTGACGACGCAGTTACAATAGTTTAAGTGATCACCTCTCAGAACTGATGAACTTTCCTTGGACTGTGATGAACTTGGCTTCGGATTATACCAGATAAACAAAATTCTCGGGATATTATGTCAATAGTGGACTTATTAATCATAAAAAAAAACAATTGAATTGATTGTGACGACCCGTCTGGCCCAGTGGGTAATGACACTGCCTATGAAGCCGATGGTCCCGGGTTCAAATCCTGGTAAGGGCATTTATTCGTGTGATGAGCATGGATATCTGTTCCTGAGTCATGGATGTTTTCTATGTATTTAAGTATTTATAAATATTTATATATTATATATATCGTTGTCTAAGTACCCTCCATACAAGCCTTATTGAGCTTACTGTGGGACTTAGTCAATTTGTGTAATAATGTCCTATAATATTATTAATTGCATAGCTGTCATACTTTAGATTTTATTCATACCTAAAGAACGCCGATTTCGTCTTTGCCCACTAAGGAACGTTGGGTAAGGAATTTGGGAACGGTTTGAAAAAGCTTAGAGCGAGAAAAAACCTTTACATTCCAGGCCCGGAGGCCGAGCCGAGGTGATCTACAACTACGTCCAGCGGCCCTTCATCCACATGTCCTGGGAGAAGGAGGAGGCCAAGAGCCGGCACGTGGACTTCCAGTGCTTCAAGTCCAAGAGCGTCACCAACCTCGCCGAGGCCACCGCCGACCCCGTCATGGAGCTCGAGAACCGGGTGCGCGAGCTGGAGGTGGAACATCAGGTACCCTATTGCCATTTCAAAAATATTAGGTCATTACCTATGAAATTGGCGTTTTGTATGGAAAACTTTAAAGAAATTCGATTTTTCATACAATGAATTTTGCGGATTATTTTGTGATGGCATTTTCAAACCAATCAAATTTTTGCCAGTAATCTGAGACATTTTTAAGGCACATTTTATATCACATATTTAAAAAAAAAAATTGTCCCGTCAGAAAAATAAAGTCATTCAATAAATAAGTCATTTAATTACTCGAGCCGGCAGCACATGAAAAGAGCTGTTTTCAGGGCGGTATTCTGAATACATAAAACAATAAAAGTAGCAAATAATTGTATGTAAAATCGTTGTTATGTAGCGCACTAATAAAATTAAAAAATACTATTAAATGTTAAATAAATAAACTATGACATGACTAATACTTATGAACAAAAACGCCAATTTCATAGGTAATGACCCAATATTACATTTTTCATCGCACTTGCTCGTAATAGTATTTTATACAATCGTGATATAATAGAGCTTTTCAGTCGAGTACCGTGTGTAGGCAACGTAGCTTGCTGAGTTGCCTAAGTGAGGTACGAGATTGAAAAGCTTGATTATATCACTATTGTATACAATACTTTTTCTACGAGTCAACAAAAATAATACTTAAAACTAATGAAATCATATAGGTAAACAAACTAAGAGTATACAGCTATTTAAGATACGCGAGCAGCCGCGATACCTTCATACTCGTGCGCGCCCCGGCCGCCGGGACCCTTCATACTAGGGCGGGGTGGGCAACGACACCTTCTCGTAACTCATGAGGTCCTGGTACTTGCTCTGCGCGAAATTAAATTCTTAGACGGTTTTTTTCTCGCTTTTGGCCACCGTAGCCTATGGAGACTAACAAGCAGCGGTAAGCGGTTTTCGTAGTCTATGGATGTGGCTATATTAAGGGTGTCACATGTGCGTTTATAGCTTATAAAGCAATTGTTTCTACTATACAACCTAAAATAAATAATTCATTTGAGCTATCGTTTTGTTTCGTCCTCTTAATTGCGGCGAGCTGTGATTGGTCAATTTCAGTATAGTTGACTAAACCGTTTCGAAATGAATACTATAGTTGAGTCCATACATGAAACGCACCAAATTACAGTTTGGTATACGAAATCGTAATTCAACCATTACAGTCGACGAGTAGAAAGAAGGTGTTATGATCGTATCTAAGCGATCCGTAAATCCTAAATGTCGACCTAGGGCTGTAAAGTATTTTTTCATCGCACTTGCTAGGCGTTGCGATTAGAGATTCCTAAATTTCTAGTCCTGTAATATACGTCTGAAATTGGGCAGGAGGTTTTTTTTCCCTTTTTTGCACTAGTGTGATGAAAAACATCGTTCGAGCTTGTGGTAATAAATTCACACTCATTCGTAAATTCTTAATAGTAAGTACATTGTGTACTAAGGGCGGTAAACAAGAATTTACGAACGAGGTTGTACTTGATAATATGTCTATCATATGACGTCTTGAAAGCCTTGTAGTGTAATATCATAATATTTACATATACAAATATTTTTATTTTCAGCCCGAGCCTCCAGCGGAGCTCCCGGCAGAGGAGGAACCGGCGCAGTGACCCGCTCGTACCACGCTAGCGCTCTTAGCTAGCTTCTGTTGGCATTGCGCCTGACGTTATACCACTCTTATACCATGTAATACCACACTTGTAACATGGAGACCACTGTATACATTAGTAGGTTGGCTTCTCAGAGTCATTTGCTACAGATACTAGAACCGGCGCAGTGACCCGCTCGTACCACGCTAGCGCTCTTAGCTAGCTTCTGTTGGCATTGCGCCTGACGTTATACCACTCTTATACCATGTAATACCACACTTGTAACATGGAGACCACTGTATACATTAGTAGGTTGGCTTCTCAGAGTCATTTGCTACAGATACTAGAACCGGCGCAGTGACCCGCTAGTACCACGCTAGCGCTCTTAGCTAGCTTCTGTTGGCATTGCGCCTGACGTTATACCACTCTTATACCATGTAATACGACACTTGTAACATGGAGACCACTGTATACATTAGTAGGTTGGCTTCTCAGAGTCATTTGCTACAGATACTAGAACCGGCGCAGTGACCCGCTCGTACCACGCTAGCGCTCTTAGCTAGCTTCTGTTGGCATTGCGCCTGACGTTATACCACTCTTATACCATGTAATACCACACTTGTAACATGGAGACCACTGTATACATTAGTAGGTTGGCTTCTCAGAGTCATTTGCTACAGATACTAGAACCGGCGCAGTGACCCGCTCGTACCACGCTAGCGCTCTTAGCTAGCTTCTGTTGGCATTGCGCCTGACGTTATACCACTCTTATACCATGTAATACCACACTTGTAACATGGAGACCACTGTATACATTAGTAGGTTGGCTTCTCAGAGTCATTTGCTACAGATACTAGAACCGGCGCAGTGACCCGCTCGTACCACGCTAGCGCTCTTAGCTAGCTTCTGTTGGCATTGCGCCTGACGTTATACCACTCTTATACCATGTTATACCACACTTATACCATGGAGACCACTGTGTACACTAGTAGGTTGGCTGCTCAGAGTCATTTTCTAAAGATACTAGAACCGGCGCAGTGACCCGCTCGTACCACGCTAGCGCTCTTAGCTAGCTTCTGTTGGCATTGCGCCTGACGGTATACCACTCTTATACCATGTAATACCACACTTGTAACATGGAGACCACTGTATACATTAGTAGGTTGGCTTCTCAGAGTCATTTGCTACAGATACTAGAACCGGCGCAGTGACCTGCTTGTACCACGCTAGCGCTCTTAGCTAGCTTCTGTTGGCATTGCGCCTGACGTTATACCACTCTTATACCATGTTATACCACACTTATACCATGGAGACCACTGTATACACTAGTAGGTTGGCTTCTCAAGAGTCATTTGCTAGAGATACTAGAACCGGCGCAGTGACCCCGCTCGTACCATGCTAGCGCTCTTGGCTAGCTTCTGTTGGCATTGCGCCTGACGTTATACCACTCTTATACCATGTTATACCACACTTATACCGTGAAGACCGCTGTGTACACTAGTAGGTTGGCTTCTCAGAGTAATTTTCTACAGATACTAGAACCGGCGCAGTGACCCGCTCGTACCGCGCTAGCGCTCTTAGCTAGCTTCTGTGGGCATTGCGCCTGACGTTATACCACTCTTATACCATGTAATACCACACTTGTAACATGGAGACCACTGTATACATTAGTAGGTTGGCTTCTCAGAGTCATTTGCTACAGATACTAGAACCGGCGCAGTGACCCGCTCGTACCGCGTTAGCGCTCTTAGCTAGCTTCTGTTGGCATTGCGCCTGACGTTATACCACACTTATACCATGTTATACCACACTTATACTATGGAGACCACTGTATACACTAGTAGGTTGGCTTCTCAAAGTCATTTTCTAAAGATACTAGAACCTGCGCAGTGATCCGCTCGTACCACGTTAGCGCTCTTAGCTAGCTTCTGTTGGCATTGCGCCTGACCTTATACCACTCTTATACCATGTTATACTACTCTAATACCATGGAGACCACTGTGTACACTAGTAGGTTGGCTTCTCAGAGTCATTTGCTACAGATACTAGAACCAGCGCAGTGACCCGCTCGTACCACGCTAGCGCTCTTAGCTAGCTTCTGTTGGCATTGCACCCGACGTTATACCACTCTTATACCATGTTATACTACACTTATACTATGGAGACCACTGTATATACTAGTAGGTTGGCTTCTCAAAGTCATTTTCTAAAGATACTAGAACCGGCGCAGTGATCCGCTCGTACCACGTTAGCGCTCTTAGCTAGCTTCTGTTGGCATTGCGCCTGACCTTATAACACTCTTATACCATGTTATACTACTCTAATACCATGGAGACCACTGTGTACACTAGTAGGTTGGCTTCTCAGAGTCATTTGCTACAGATACTAGAACCGGCGCAGTGACCCGCTCGTACCACGCTAGCGCTGTTAGCTAGCTTCTGTTGGCATTGCGCCTGACGTTATACCACACTTATACCATTTTATACCATGTTTTATAACTCTTATATCATGGAGACCACTGTATACTCTAGTAGGTCTCTATTACTCTTAATAAACATAATAAAGCAAACTGTGTTTTGTTTAATAAATCAAACGCATTTATACTGAAAATACAAAATTTGAAAGATCTTACGTGAGATTCGAGGGGAGATTTCAAAAAACCTCAAAAGCCCCTCACTAGTTTGATACACTGAACTACGATCGCGAGTACAAGCTCCTGCTAATGGTCCTCGTAATGGATTGAAATTTTCATGATCAAGATCACAGCTAATTTTGATTTCATGTCGAAATTATTTGAAAACAAAAATTTGATTGACTCGTAACAATTTAAACTGGGTCACTCACGCTAAGTCAAACAGAGCTTGTCATGTTTCGCTCTATAACGAGCAACTTTATCTAGAGGAGCCTTTCTTTTTTTGCCACTTTTTTTAAAGGACAGTACATATGGTGCTACTTTCCCGCACGCGTGCGGGAATGAACATTTTCCGTGCATACGTCGAAACTTTAAAGAACCATATGTACTGTAAAACGTTGTACGATACACGTGCGAATAGGTCATTCGCAACTCGTGTCGATTTAAAACACTCCCTTCGGTCGTGTTTTAATCTATCACAACTCGTTGCGAATTTCCTATTTTCTGCACTTGTATCGTAAATAACTATTTTGCCACTTTTGTGTTATTTCTAGTCAGGATCGCGAGCCCTTTTCATCCTTATGGGAGGAAAAATGTACCAAAATTTCCATACATTCAAAGTTTCCTTTTTGTTACCGCCATAAAAAATATATGGGGAAATGGTAACACAATAGAAAAAAAATCTGGGACATTATAGAAGGAGCTCGTGATTTTGAGTAGAGAAAAAAAAAGATTATGAAAAAATACGAAATTAATGCAAGTGGCATTTTAAAACTTGAGTGACTCGGTGTATTATATTTAATATGAGTACTAAATAATAAATATGATAACACTGTGGAATCCGTTTATTATGACTGCTTTTTTTTTCAAACAATAATATACAGCATTACAGACGAGACCAAAGCACTGTACAATTCAGATTATACACTAGGAAAAACAGATCACAATCAACTTTCGTTTATATTGACCACCCGCTTATTATGACGTAATTACTCTGCAAAGTTTGGTTCTCATATAAAAACCAAATTTAGGAAATTGCCTCGCTCTGTGTGGACCCGGCTATAGACTACAAACTTTGCATAAATATGTTACGACGTTTTTTTTAAACGATTGCAGCGTCCGCGTTAAGATTTGCACGTTAATTTTCATTCTCAAACATCTTGTGACAACCAGCGTTACTGCGCAATGTATGAAGCCATACAGCGCCATCTACTGTCAAATTAGAAGCACGAAATTGTCTTGTACTTTACACTGATACACACCACACATGGACTGAATCAAAAATTCAGTACCGGAATCTCTATGGTACTTCATAGAATACATTCAGATATTTTGTCTAGGGCGCCTGTATTTGTATGGATAAATAAAATGATATAGACAATATCTGAAATTATTCCGTGAACACAGTGATTAGGCGGGTCCATACACAGCTACCTCGAATGACGCCATCGTGCCGAGCAAATTGATTCGGTATTTCCTCGCGAGGCAAAAATTTGAAAACGCTGCTGAGCGAAGACGCGCGAGGCAAATAGCAAGCAAGATAGGCAAGGCTTATCTTTCTTACAAAGTCGGATAAGATGACTTCGCTTATAGTCACATATAGCTTATTATGTCCTATTAATCATATTTTCTTGAAATTTTGAAATTAGGACCGGTTATCTTAGATCATTTAACCAACCGGAGACGCCTTGTCTGTAATATTCTGTACAAAACAGCCGATTTTTGCGGGGGAGGGGCAGGACAAATGTATGGTTATTTGTAGGTAACCAAAGAGAATCTGAAATAGAGGTGTATTGTCAAAAAAACTAGCGACGTAAATTTACTGCCATATTTCGACACATGATTAAAACTTTTAGAACGCCATTTGACTTTGATCCTTATTCTTTTACTAATATGTTTTCAATTTGTTAAATATCAAAAAGTGGCGCCATCTTACGGGGCATTACCTCAAGGTTATGGCGCCATACCTTTGGCCTTTGATCTATTAGATGGCGCCACTTTTTGATATTTAACAAATTGTATTTGAAAAAGTCAAATGGCGTTCTAAGTTTTAATTATGTGTCGATAGATGGCAGTAAATTTACGTTGCTACAAAGTTTTCTTTGACAATATACCTCTATTTCAAATTCTCTTTGACGTAACGTACACATAGCCATACATTCTCAACAATTTTCAGTTAATGTTATAACCGGATTAACTCGAACTCTAATTTCAACTTCTGCTTGTAATATTAGTTGTAAATTGTTGAGCAATACAATTTTCGTCAGTCGCGACACTCATGACATCTATTGTCATGCAGCGTACTAAAAAATCCACTACTTTACGCTAGATGTCGACTACGAAAATAATAAGCGTTTTAGGTAACATAACTCATGTATAGAGTAAGCAGTCTGGTGTTGCAGGTGTCCATGGGCGGCGGTAATCGCTTACCATCAGGTGATCCGTCTGCTCCTTTGCCTCCTCTACCATTAAAAAAAAGCACTCTATGCTTAGTTATTTCTCTATGCCTTTGATGTCATTATATGCGGATTCTACTGTATGTCGAGTTTCACTGGAGTTTCCTAGTTAAAATTACTTGTAAGTCGGTGTACGTTCCATAACGCTGAATAATACAGTAACAGAACGAAAGGCAAAGAAAGACCCATTCATTTTTAGGTCCTACTGAGCAACTTTTACTATGGCACCAACCCGAAATCGCGAAAAAAAATTGATTCTCCCATAGGAAATTTCAACATCAGACACACCTTACAGAAAATAGCAGCCAAATAACACTAGACCCTACTCACAGTGTTGTGAGTAAGGTTGCCAGAGCTCAACGAGGGGGGGGGGGGGGGTCGGCAACGCGCATGTAACTCCTCTGGAGTTGCAGACGTACATAGGCTACGGAGACTTCTTACCATCAGGCGGGCCGTATGCTTGTTTGCCACCGACGTAAAACAGGCTTGGTCCCATAATAAAAGTTACTCAGTATGACCTAAACATTAATGGGTCTCTTTCTTTGCCTTTGGTTATGTTACATTCTGTATAATATGAGAATAGAATGTGTGTGAAGCAGGGATCGGAAACCGGTATTTTTTGTATGGGAACGAAAACGGTATTTTTTCGTTCTTTGTTAATTACTTCATTTCTAATTAGGCAATCTAATAATACGAAGTCGTTATCTGAAAACACAACAGAGTCCTACATTTCGAGTATAAAATAAACCGAAATATATGGTTATTTCGATGTTTTTGCAAAAAACCGGTTCCGATCCCTGGTGTGAAGTACATAACATATACAAATAAATACTAGTACGCTAAAAGTAGTGCAAAATGTAGGCGCATAACGATGTAAGGGCACAGATTTTAATGTTGACCTGTCCACGGTTCAAGCTTGTCACGTTTTCAATCAAAAAGTACCACTTTGTCGCTTACCATAAGGACGAAATTTGCTTGTATATTTATACGAATAACCTGTCAGAGCGGCTCTTGGTAAGCATTTGGTTGACAGTACGGTCACGTCTGTAAATATCGATACGAAAAAAGTACCAAACAGTATGTATACACGACTTTATTGCCCATATATTAAGGTAGTGTATACATATTTTTGGCACATTTTTCGTACCGATATTTTCAGGCGTGACTGTACTAACGCTATGACATCACCAATGTAAACCCTAAATTGCTCAACGATTAAAGTCCGTGACTAAGTTTTATGGTAAATTGATTGTCAAAAGTTAGTGATTGAAAACCTAGTTACCACATGGATGCGCAGCGCCATCTAACTTAGTTGTGAAAACTACTGCTAGAATATTTTGTACTACCGTCAACTGGGGTGAGTAAGAACGGCAGGGGTGGACTAAACATGAAATGAGTTTAACTTGAAAAGTTTCTTAGAAACTATCCTCACAAATGGTATCATACTAAATCTACTATTATTTTCAATCTCAATACACAATTTGTGTAGGTAGTTTTGTCTCTTTCACCCTGGTTGACGGTACTTTAATTCCCTCGTTTATGCTAATGCAAATGTATGTAAAGTACTTAAGATAATAAATGTATAATTTGTATAATTGTTACTTATACATTATAATAATGTGGTGAAAAGGCAACTCTTTCTGTCATATCATTGCATTATTTTTTGGGATAATAAATGCTATTTTGTACGCAGATGTATTATATATGAATTTTTTTACGTTTATTTTTAACCCTTATAAGGGAGTCAGGAATTATGTGAAATTGAACGCTATCACTTTGAAAAAAAAGTCCAAAATCAGGTGGGAATTATATTTCCTCTGCCTTTAAAATACTACAGTTGGCTTCATACGTATTAGTTCATGTCAAATTTAACCTTTAATAATATGACAATACGACTCAAGGCAGGCGTCCTTGTGAATGACACGGTCCATACTCTATTTAAATATACCTCTTAACTGAAACATTGCGTTATATATTATATATACAGTCGCTATCATATATATCGAACCGGCCAAGATGTTGACAAATACATGGATCGTACAACGTTTTACAGTACATATGGCCCTTTAAATGTTCGACACAGTAACGTAATATGCTAATTCTCGCACTAGTGCGGTAAAGTACTACCATATGTACTGTAATAGTACATTATGATACAAGTGTGCTAAGTTGGACATTACACACGAGGCGATATTGTGCAATAAGAAAGCCGATGTGTGTAATGACCATAGCACACGCGTTTCATACGACGTTTTTCAACACACAAAATTTATTAATTAGTTTTTTTTTGTCAAAACAGTAAAAGTACATATATATTTCTTGTTATATGTCACATATTAATAAAGGTGACAGTCCATTTCCAACTGCAGCAGCACTACCGTTGCGACATTACTGCTGCGTCATTACTGCAGCGGCCGACTGCTGCTGTTTGCGGCGTGCAGCAGCAGCGTTCGTCAGTTGATTGTCAAAGTCAATGAGTTATGAATAATGTCACTGTCAGACGTATAAATAAAATCACTAATTAACTTAATTGTATATTTGTATTTTTGACGAGAAGAAGTAAGTGACGATAATGCTACATGGTACACGAAAACGAAGAACAGTTTGCCTTTCTACAAGAGTCACAGTCAGTCGAATCGAAAGCAGCTACGCAATATGATTAAAAAACCAGATATTTGTGGTGATCGTTTGTTTGCCGATTAAATAAGTAGCAATTTAACTTCAAATTGAAGAAATACAACCAAATTACTCGAATTAAATTAAGGCAGAGGAGAAATATTTCTTCACTTAAGGTAAGTTAATATTTTGAAATTATCTTCCACATCCTCTTGACTAAATGCGTGACCACCGCACATAGAAACCAGACGAGAGCAGGGCTCATGTTGTTGTTGTTGATGTAGAAGTCTGCGGTAAACGTCCCCTCAAAAAGCCAGGTAGACTCTTTTATCCCGGGTTTACTTTATTTCTACAAAGGGATTCGTGGGTTTCGGAGATGGCGATGCGACACGTGAGAATAAATTCTCCAATGCAGTCGTTCAGTGTTAGCAAAATATTAAACCCATTTTTACTTTCTTTAGGTACCTAACAGTAAAGAATAAATTGATTTGTAAAAGCTATAATTGCGCAATTTACACTGAATACTGTCCAGTTTCCTATTTCAAACTAAGTAAAGCACAAATTAAAATTTTATAATCGCTTTTGTGTTGCAGGTGTCCATGGGCGACGGCACTCGTGGTCGTGGCAGATACAGTTTATGACTAGACCATATAAAACTTGACGGGCGAGACAGGAAATCCTTTATGAAGAAAGCTATTTACGTCAGCCAAGTGGCTGATTGAAAGAATATTTAATAAATGAATTGGAATAATAAATATTTTCCTCGTGTTGTTGTGATGAAAAAAATTCGTGTTGCATTCTGTAGCAAAGTTTGTTTAACCCTCATGCCTTGAAGCCCCCGCAACTGTCAATACAATTTTACTTTTAAAACCGGTGTCACTTCGCTCGTGGTTCAATTTTGTAATCTTTCTTACGTTTGAGTATTTGTACTATTATTAGGTAATACAACTTACTAATTGCTTCTTTTAGCTCAGGAATGGCTTTGAAATGACAAAATGAGAAAGTGTCACGATATTATACACGTGGGCTGGTAAAACCTGATAGATTTTAAAGTTGTATTCTTAATTGCATTTACCTAGAGGCTAAAATATCATACAAAGTTTTCTGTAATCGGTCTTCCTTCAGAGATAAAGGCAATTCTTGCGAAAATTTGTTTCTGCAATAACTTTGTGAGAAACGCCTTTTTGGCTGCGGCGCTGCCTTTATGTGACTAGGTTTAGACATACCTTCTGACAAACATTACTCAACTAAAAAGAACACTCGCAATTTTGGTCTATAGATGAATGAAGAAAACTTTACTTCTTCGTTGTAATGTTTTTTTTTTTCGCCAAGATGTAGAAAGAAATAACGTGTTGTGTGCAGAAAATGGCTTTTTGGTCGGCTTAAAGAAAAAACAGAACTTTTTTTTGCCAAATTTGACTAAACATTTTTTGCTCCTTAGGAATGCGTGCTTAAAATCTGTCGGGTTAAAACCCGACAAACCAACCCACGGTGTATATAATATGAAATTACGACACTGACATTTTATCACGCCAAATTCACTGTGTCACGGTATTGTCAGCGAGAATTCAGTAATTAATCCTGTTAAATACGACCATCACTGAAACTCCTAAGCACGCCTCCAACTCCAGAAGTGATATATGCGCGTTGCCGACCCTTTAAAAACACTTCTTTTTTGAAGAACGCATACTGTAGACCCTCAGAAAAACAGACAGAAATTCCTCTTAAGCCGCACAGAGCGCGACCATTGTGGCCACTAAAAAATGTAATCTATTATGGTTTCGTAGTATCCTAACACAAATACAGAGGATACAGAGTAAGCTATTTCATTCGAAACATTTTCTCAGTCAGACTTTGGAAAAAGAGAGAAAGAGGAAAGAGAAAGGAAATTGCATACGACCACTCCATTCAGTCTTAGAATCATCATAGAAATATTATGTTGTCACATTTTTATGCTGTTTATGCTGCGTGTACATGATTGTATGATGAATAACGGTTAGCATACCAACATCGATCTTATTCTAACACATAAATGCGTCCTGTAATTTAGTAGTAGTAGTAAAAAAAAAAAAATTGTACAAAAATGAAAAAAAAAAAACAGGAAAAAAAAACACTCATCATTAGTACAAAGGCGAACTAGTTTTCCAGTTTTTTCTCTATGATTAGTCATGTAAATAATTTATTTATGTATACATACATATATAGCTACTATCTTCTTATTGCCTACCATGAAAATCTTAATTTGAAAATCGTATATTTGCCTCTCTATCGCTCTTGCCCTTTCGGGCTTATAGCTGTTCTCGGAAAACTACGAAAAAAAGAAAGAACAGTTTATTTAATGAATTTATCAGGAAACATAAAAAAAAACAATAAGAGTAATGCCAAGATACAGAGGGCCTACCGCGAAACACAGAAACTATCGGGGTCTTTATCCGCCGGTGTAATAAACTCCTTAGAATGTAGTGGTTATATCCTCTGCTTAGAGCTACTAATATCTGTGACCAAAGACATTTCTGTAAAGATTTGACGTGCGGTTCGCAGTTGCGGTCGTATGTACACCAAACACTAAAAATCACCATGCTACGTGCAGTCGGTCTTGTCATTCATTTTACTATGGAAATTGACAATAACACCAACGCGTTCAAGCCGCTGCAGTAATGTCGGAGCAGTAGTGCAGCTGCAGTCAGAAATGGACTGTCACCTTTAGGGTCGGTAACGCGCATGTGACACCTCTCGAGTCGCAGGCGTTCATAGGCTACGGAGACTACTTACCATCAGGCGGGCCGTATGATTGTTTGCCACCGACGTATTATATAAAAAGCGGCCAAGTGCGAGTCGGACTCGCGCATGAAGGGTTCCGTACCATTTAAGACGTATTAAAAAAAAATCTACTTGCTAGATCTTGTTCAACATTTTACCACTTTGGTTTGGAGTCCAAAGTTGTCCAAAGTTTGGACACACATTTTACCACTTTGGGACTGTCTCTCGCGCAAACTATTCAGTTTAGAAAAAAATGATGTTAGAAACCTAAATATCATTTTTGAAGACCTATCCATAGATACCCCACACGTATGGGTTTGATGAAAAAAATTTTTTTTTATTTATTGACGTATTAAAAAAAAACTATTCACTAGATCTCGTTCAAACCAATTTTCGGTGGAAGTTTGCATGGTAATGTATATCATATATTTTTTTTAGATTTTTCATTCTGTTATTTTAGAAGTTACAGGGGGGGGGACACACATTTTTTCACTTTGGAAGTGTCTCTCGCGCAAACTATTCAGTTTAGAAAAAAATGATATTAGAAACCTAAATATCATTTTTGAAGACCTATCCATAGATACCCCACACGTATGGGTTTGATGAAATTTTTTTTTTTTTTAATTTTTATGACGTATTAAAAAAAAACTACTTACTAGATCTCGTTCGAACCAATTTTCGGTGGAAGTTTGCATGGCAATGTATATCATATATTTTTTTTAGATTTTTCATTCTGTTATTTTAGAAGTTACAGGGGGGGGGACACACATTTTTTCACTTTGGAAGTGTCTCTCGCGCAAACTATTCAGTTTAGAAAAAAATGATATTAGAAACCTAAATATCATTTTTGAAGACCTATCCATAGATACCCCACACGTATGGGTTTGATGAAAAATTTTTTTTTTTTAAATTTTTATGACGTATTAAAAAAAAACTACTTACTAGATCTCGTTCGAACCAATTTTCGGTGGAAGTTTGCATGGCAATGTATATCATATATTTTTTTTAGATTTTTCATTCTGTTATTTTAGAAGTTACGGGGGGGGGGGACACACTTTTTACCACTTTGGAAGTGTCTCTCGCGCAAACTTTTCAGTTTAGAAAAAAATGATATTAGAAACCTCAATATCATTTTTAAAGACCTATCCATAGATACCCCACACGTATGAGTTTGATGAAAAAAGATTTTTTGAGTTTCAGTTCTAAGTATGGGGAACCCCCAAAATTTATTGTTTTTTTTCTATTTTTGTGTGAACATCATAATGCGGTTCATAGAATACATCTACTTACCAAGTTTGAACAGTATAGCTTTTATAGTTTCGGAAAAAAGTGGCTGTGACAGAATCGGACAGACAGACGGACATGACGAATCTATAAGGGTTCCGTTTTTTGCCATTTGGCTACGGAACCCTAAAAAAGGGATAGGTATCAAAAATATTGAGGATATCAATTTTTTTATTAAACTCCTACTTTCATTAAGGAGCAGGCAAAAAATAGACGTTCAAATTGTGGTATTGTCATGTATTTTTTGAATGAGTTTAGTTACAAAACACGTATAAATGAACTATAATTATTTACATCATAATGCGAATATCTACTGGTTTTTTTACCCTACTTCAAAATATAAAAAATACCGCAGTTTTTTTGCAACACTAAGGACCATTCACAATGTCCAAGACCAAGTAAAGTATTAAATAGCCAATTAACAAATAAATTGCTTGCCAGATAAAACTTACTGCAAAACTTAGCATTTTATCTATCAGTTAAGCTTATTTGAAGATTGTGCAACGCCAACGTTAACTTTATTCGTGAAATAAGTGGCAAGTAGCTTATTAAGGACTTTACTTGGACATTTTGAAACAGGCCCCTTATTCATTATTTGTGGCGTTCCACCAATGCCGGATTTAGAGGTCTGGAGGCCTCGGGCAATAAAGGAGTGGAGGCCCCCTGGCCCCAAATTTTTTCCAAATAAAATGGTAAATTTACCGAATTCTCAATAGACCCCTCTTTTGTGGAGGCCCGGGGCAGTAGCCCCGGTTGCCCTCCCCTAAATCCGGCCCAGCGTTCCACGCGTCGGCGCTTGCGTCGCGCACCACCGCATTAGAATTGATTGGAGCAACGTTAATAATAGTGTAAGCCCCAACCACCATAAGGTACCTTTACCGTGGAACGTCACATTTTTCTTAGTATTTATAAGATGACCATATAGTGCTCACACATACATGAGTTTTGTTACCAAAACGCTTATTATTTTCGTAGTCGACATCTCGCGTCAAGTTGCCGATTTATCAGTAAAGGTAGCAGGAGTTGAAAATAGAGTTCCGGTTAAAGGATGACTTACGCTAGACCGGCCCGTGCCCGGGTCGAGGCGTCCGACACGTCATTTTCTATGACGGCTAATCGGGGATCACTTGGTGCTCTCCATAGAAAACGAAGCGCAGGAAGCTCCGGCCCGGCCCCGACCCGGTCTAGCGTGGGTTATCCTTAGTCCGGTTATATTATGATATTAGCTGAAAATTGTTAAGCATTAGACTTTTCGTTCGTCGCGACATCTATTGTAACGTAGCAGTACTAATAAATCCGATACTCGACGCTAGATGTCGACTACGAAAATAAGCATTTTGGTAACAAGGAGATGTATGACATTCTGCTTACTTATTTTTCTATGACCAAGGAGATACAAAGAATCGTGAAGATTCACAAACTCCTACATTGGCCACATCTTAAATAAAAAACACTAACTATTAGGTATGTAGTGAATTTACTACATCTTTCGACTCATGAATAACACCAAAGAGAATTTGAAATAGAGGTGGATGGTCAAAGAAAACTTTGTAGCCATAGTAAATTTACTGCCATCATTCGACACATGATTAACACTTTTAGAACGCCATTTGACTTTGATTCTTATTCTTTAACTGATATGTCTTAGTGTTAAAGTTAAATATCAAAAATTGGCGCCATCTAATTGATCAAAAGCCCAAAGGTATGACGACTTCGTTTCAAGCGATGGCGCCACAATCTTTGGCCTATGCCCGGTAAGATGGCGCCACTTTTTGATATTTAACAAATTTAACACATATCAGTGACAGAATAAGGATCAAAGTCAAATGGCGTTCTAAAAGTTTTCATCCTGTGTTGAAAGATGGCATTAACTGTGGCTACAAAATTTTCTTTGACAATCCACCTCTATTTCAAATTCTTTTTGTTCGTACATTTACGACTCTCACAAACCAAAATATATGTGACCGCGGCCGGCAAACCGTCTCACTTTGTTGCTTGCCATATTTTCCTTATTAGGCTTAGAACAGTTAGAAGGCATTGCGATGAATTCCTTGCGGTTCAGTCTTGCAAGTATCTAAATATATCTCTATCTCTCTAAAAGTGACTAATGATAATCTGACAATCATTACATTATGACATAGATCCGTGGGTACGCACCCAGGATCGTTCTAGCTTGAATCATGCTATATGCAAGTTGCGTAAAGTATATCAGCAATCGCATTCGCACTGTCCTTTGATGGATACGGAGCCGCAGGCGGGCGTGCAGCCGCTAAAAGACGCGGAGCCGAGCACGGGCACGGAGCCAGACACGCAGGTGGTGCCGCACGCTTCGACGGTGCCGGTTATGCTCACTTCTCCAGAACCTATCCCTCCGTAGGAGCCGTCAGGACCGAGTGAGCTAGGAGTGTTGCAGCTGGAGCTAGACTCACAGGGGATAGAGCTGGTAATGCTGTAACTGGGGCAACTGGAGCTAGACTCACAGGGCCTAGAGCTGGTAATGCTGTAACTGGAGCTGCTGCTGCTAGACGCGCTGGGGAAACAGCTGGCAATGCTGTAACTGGGGCAGCTGCAGGTACATGCGCTGGGGTTACAGCTGGTAATGCTGTAACTGGGGCAGCTGCAGCAGGAGATACTTGGGTAGCTAATGCTGCAGTCGTTCAGACTGTAGCTGTCGTAACTGACAGGTAAGCTGTAGCTGGATCCGTAAACACAGCTTTGGTCCCTGATTGTCTGTGGGAATAACATTGACATAAATAGTCACTTCAAACTGAAACTCACAGAAACGCAACTCGCACAAGTCCCTTCTAAGTAAGAGGAATACAAGAACATGAGTAAGACAAGAAGATGTGTCTCATAGTGAAGACTCTCGATCAAAACTTCATTTAAAGCAATTTTGAAACTTCACTCATATTTTTTTTAACTTAACGATAATATTATAAAATATTTTTTCTGTAAACTTTATCATCGGGTCCAAAATAATACTTACAAATAATAAGCAGTGATAAACTAAGCTGGATCTAAATGAAGCTGGATCACTATAGTATTAGGAAAAAAGTATCGATAATTTTATTTATCGATATGGGTACAGTCAGCATCAAAAGTAGCTGATCAAATTGACGCTTCATAAGTATCTACTACGTACCATTCTGTAACGGCTTAACAAAAAGTGATGTCTAACTAAGACCGTAAAATACATACTATTAAACGTGAATTTTAGAAATTTATCTATATTTGGAAAAGTTATCCGGGATGTCAGATACTTTTGGCGCGTTTTTTCATCATAAATAATGAATTTTGCCCGTTAGAATGTGATGTCTGGTTCAACAAAAAAAAAGGAAAATCAATAATACGTACCGGTATATAGACCAAGTTGCTCGCATAAACAGCAGGTCCGTTGATCACGGTGTAGGTTCTCCGGGCTGAACAATAATTGACCTGTGGGGAAAGAAGCCAATTTTTAAAGACTTAATTATCACCTCTTGTACTTGTAAGCGTGTAAGCGAAAGAAAGTTGTATTTTATGTTCATAAATTATCTATTATTGACAAATACGATACCAAACAATCTTGCGGATCTGCAAGTTCAGCTACCAGGCGGAGGACGGAGGACATCTGTAATGGGAAGGCGCTGCTCTACCAGACCCTCGGCAAAACCGACGAAATGCCATCAAGACGAAGAGATGGAGGCGTGAAGAATCTAAGGGACATCATCCCGGTGTTCAAGGGGACCGATCCATCAAACATGCCTTTCGTGGCGAATGACTTGCATCGGCTACCTGTCTCGTTTGACCATGTTGACGTTTCCAAGCTGTTAAAGGATATCATTTTCCTGAAGGACAGACTAGCTGAAATGCAGGCTAAGTTAGAGGTATCGAATAATACCATTAGTGAACTACGTTCTGAATTAGCGTTCATACATAGTGCTAGTTCGTAAAGTAGGTCAGATAACTCTAACATGTGTGGCACGTTGCGCGGAATGCGTTCATCGGCGGTTTCGAGTCCGCGAATTTGGATGCGTCGACGTTTGCTGACCAGGCAACTGCTGACCCGCGCCCCACCGCCCGCCCGTCTACGATGACGCGCACTGTGCGCGCACACGCGCACATCACGTGAGAGTACGGTGACCCCACAACTAAGCCGCCTGCTGTGTCCAAGTCTAAGCAGCGGCCGAAGAAAGGGGTGCAGAGTCTTCGTGAATCTGTTCACATGGATCGATCACAGCTGACTCTAAAAGAGTCAGGATGCGACAGAGATGGTTTTAAAAAGGTGGAGAGGAGAAAGAAGCCAGCTCGTCAGAATCATTGCGGTACCGCACCGACTGGATCAAAGACCCAACCATTTGCTGCGTCCTGCAACACCGACGATGCTGCTGTATGTGTCCCGTTAACACTACCTTACGAAGGTCGAGGAGATCTTAAAGTATGAACGAGTCAAGTCCGGATTCGTCGGAGTCGGGTCGTGAAGTTGGAATCTCGACACAATGTACATTTTGATTCTTTAGTGGTGAGCATTCCGACTGAACACCTAGCGACCTTCACCAATGATGAGTTTTGGCCGAAGAGTGTCAGGTTCCAGCGGTTCCGCGGCCGGCTCCCTGACACTGCGGAGTTGCGAACTGCATCGCAACCATAATTGTGTGTTTTTAGTTTTTAGATATATTTTAAAATAATATGTATGCTAGTTTATATACAATACAATACAAATACTCTTTATTGCACACCTCAATACAGAAACAGTACAAATAATATAGTATAAATAGTATATATCTATGGGCCAATACTTGCCTAAATAAAGATTTTCAAATTAATCATCATCGTCAAAATATTAAATGTCAACTATTTACATACACGTGTTTATCAATTAATGACAAAATACTAATTGTTTAATATCAAATTAAGGCCTATTGAAGTATTATTACAACGTACCCGCATAGAGAACAAGTATTTTGTTTTGCACCATGAATTGATGTTTACAACAAACCATTAGAAGCGGAGCGTGAATCTTAAGGCGCTTAAGACGTTTTGGTCACGTGGTACACGTTGCGTGTGCGACAATTTCATTCCTTGGTATGGCTTCTCTATAGTAATAATAGGTAGGTATGTTTACCTGTATTAGGCATGAGATGCAGAGAGCGAATATACTGATGGGAGACATCTTTAAACCAGACGATCTGATGATCTCAGTGTCCTTGATGTGAGATATATTCAAACCACTGGTTTTGATGGACGTCAAATTCTTCTGACGGACGTGTAAAAACTATTGTTAACTTGAAAACTGCCATTTATAAATACATGTTTTAAAACATGAGACGTTGATAACGTTGTCAATGGAAGCACGTGGTTTTACTAAGTTCTAAAATTTCTAAATGTTCTGATATTGGTTGTAGAACGTGCTCAACAGTTCCTAATTAGAAATTAGCTAATAATAAGTAATGTAATAAATGTTGATAAATAAATAAACGAGCGATTTCTTAATTTGTTTTACTCAAAAGTGACCTACTTTTTTTTTCTCATGTTTGGAAAGTGGGTCATTGTTGCTTTACGAAGTGTGAAGAAAGCGATACGTTTCTGTAACAGAGTATTTTTCATTTTAAATGGATTTTTTCGATAATTTCCATTTTTATATTTAAATTCCGCATTCCATACATAATTATACTTTTACCTAAATTGTCAATTGAAAGTACCCTTAAGAAGTACTATGTAAGGTGTATGCAAGTCTATTCGCTACGTGGACGACTGTCACGCCACCTAGCATCCGCAGATCTAGCGGAAAACGTCAAATCACTACATCTTATAAAACGTCCCCCAAACTCAAAAACTACTAAACAGATTTTCATATGATTAGGTTTTGTGTAAAATTGGTTGAAATATGACGATGTTTGCTAACGCTGTCGGAAAAAATCACTCTAGGAGCTTTAATCGAAAGCGTATTAGGCAGATACCTTTGAGCTATAACAACATAATGTATCGTAGGGTTGTCTGTATTTCATTGGTCTACAAAAAAGTTCGCGATGATGTATGTCTATCTTTTAAGGAAAACTTACTATTAAGGTCCGACCGAGATCTCGGTCTCGGCATTCTCGGCCAAAAATCGGGCCGACATCTCGGTCTCGGCTCTCGGCCAAATTGGGCCGAGATTCTTGCCGAGACCGAGACTAGGCAATAAGTTATCATTGGTGGATCTGAATTTACCGCGCACGAGCGCCCGTTTCCAAGCCACCCGTTGGTTGCATCGCCCGCTTGGTGTGACGTTTTTTGTGGTTTTGATTGGTTTCGTAGCCACATTTTAAGCCAAGTTCTTATCAAATACGGTGTTGGGATCGGATAGACTCGGTTGCGAGTAATGACTTGTTCTCGGTCTCGGCCGAGAATACCATTGAATCTCGGTCTCGGTCTCGTTCTCGGCCGAGACAGAAAAAGCGTTCTCGGTCGGACCTTACTTACTATACCTACCCATTCTTAAGATCTAGAAAAACCAAGATCAGATTAAGAAGAGGTAATGATTTATACTGATAAATCATTACCAAATTAAATACGTTAATTAAATAATTACATTAAGCATTTCATACAGATTACAATGGAATGTTAAACCATACAATTCAAATTAATATAATAGGAGTATAAATTAAAAATTCAATTTCATGCATATAATTCTCATTTCAGAACCCGTAGTGTAAATTTCATTCGATAGCGTGACATGACGTGCGCGTACGTTGAACAGCGCGCCAAGCGGGACGATTTGGAAACTCAACTCTTTGGGTACAGTTTAAATTATAACTGGGAATCGTATATTTTAAGCGTTAATGTATTCAATATTTAAAGCTCCAAATTTTATTTATTCTAAAGAAATATTACAAAAGTAGAATATTATATTACACACAAATACAATTAGAAACAAATACACACAAAACAATAATATACAAATAAACTACGTGTACAATGCTTAATAAATATCTTATTCTAAAAGACCTCCGTAAGCTGCACCGGGTGCAAAGGTGCCCATCACACTTGCCGCGTTACCGCGCTGGATAGCGATGGCCAACCTCTGCACCAGGTACGAACACGCGCGGGCCTCGGAGGTCTTCTCCCTAATCCTACGTCCCACTTCCCTAATAAACGCTATGGCGTCAGACCCCCAACACCCCGTTGTCGTTGTCGTTGTCGTTGTTGGAATCGTATTAATTGAAATCAATGTTACCTAAATGTTAACGTTTTCCTTTCACCCGAGTAATACACTTTACTTTTCATTTCGAATACGAGGAATGTAGGTAAAATTCATGCGCATTTAAGAAAACACGGTTAGTATAAACTTAACTAGTATTACTTGAGGGTACTTTCAAGTAAAAATATCGTTATTTATGGAATGGGGATCATTAGATCAGAATGGAAATTGTAGGTACAACAAATTCATTTAAAATCAAAATTTTAATTGTATATCGTAAAATAGAGAAAAGCGTACATAGAAAGTACAGTGCTCAGGAGCAGAAACGTATTATTTTCTGCACACTTTTAAGAATAACAACGACCCACTTTCATAGCATGATAAATGAAAAATCTAGTAAACAACCCTATAATGGAACAGGCACCAGTAATGGGATGGTTTAGACAAATCCTGTAAAACAAGTATTTACCATCAGTTTTTTACGCTGGCAACATTTTACAATAAACAAGAGCCAAAGAGCTGCTTAAGTTTAATTTTTCATTGATATTTGGTATTGTGTCATGATGCCATTTAAATTTTATTAAGTATTTATTATTAAGTAATTATTAAAGAATTTATTATGCCATACATCCCATAACTGGACCAAAACAAACACAGTTTTAATTTGTTAATAATGTTGAAGCCAATTGCAGTAGCTTTCATTAAATACATAGAAAACATAAAGGACGAATAGGACATTCAACTTTTAACGCATAAGCGGTAGAAATTTGACAGGTGTCAGTGAAATATCAAAAATAGTCAAAATTTTGGTGCCGTTAACCTATTATAGTTTCACCTACTAATTTCTAGCAGTCTATCTACTACCGTTGGTTGTAAGAGATTCGCTCTTTAGCGATAAGAGATATTGTGTTTTGAATAAAAAAAATATCAACGTGTGCAATGAAGAGAATTATGTTTTATTCTAGTTTTGACCACCGTTAAACACAAATACAAATTATTTATTGTTTGAACAGTGGTGGACAGTGGACACGTGAAAAAATATCGCTATCCTCAGGCCCAACCTCGAAAAACGAAAATTTAAATATTTTTATCTTCCTCTCTATCGCTCGAATATGCAAGAGCGATAGAGAAGCAGATAAAGAAAACTTGAAAACAACGCGATGTTCGCGGCTGGCTCTCGCGTGTTATTTCCGATGCACCGGATATTCGGTTACTATCCGGTATCCGGCTAATCCGGCCTATATTTTAGTATCCAGCCGGATACCCCATAGGGAGTACTATCCGGCCGGATACGAGATGGTAAATTTACTTGATTTGGGGTAAATACATTGAATCTAAAATACAATCACGATCATAATCGAAGAAGTATTATAGTTTTAAAAATCCACACGTAACATTTGCGTAACACAGCAAAATAATTATTTGTTTATAGCAATATATGCGAGCGCACGTGTTCTATAAACGATGTTACTCCGCGATGAAATGATGAAACTGATTTCGAACCTAGAAATGAGTCCGTGCAAACATTTACGTAACACTAACAGGAAAAACCTGCACGACGCGCACCTGCAAAACCCAAAATCACAAATGTTCCGTTGGTCGGAAATCGGCGGCCGGATACCGGATATTCGGCCTGAGGCTGATTATCCGGTATCCAGTCAAACAACTATCCGTTGCATCTCTACTAATAATCCATGAAATTAACTCATTATCCCATTCCCATGCTCAATTACAGAGTAAGCGTAATCACTAGGAATGTTAATGGTAACAACTTCGTAGTGCTGTACCCGTAGTGTAAATTTAATCGACATCATAACGTGACGAACGCGTTTGCGTTAAGTCTCATTTTCTATAGGATTTTGAGTTTCCAAAACGTCCCGCTTGGCGCGCTCTTTCTAAATCCAATACAAAATGAGACTAAACGCAAACGTCACGTTTCGAAATCGAATTTATTTACACTAGGGGTACTGTATTGGTTTTTCGCGCGAGTCGTGTAGGAAATATTAGCGGCGTCAACACACAGTAAAAATGTGAACTTTCATGGGATAACATTTGTTCTATGTTCTTACTAGGGTAATCAGATCTGATTTCCGGTTTTACTGGACAATTGCATAGAAAATACGGGATTAGAGGCAGAAATACGGAACAGGCCGTTTTTTTATTAATAACCATTTTTTTTATTACGAAAAGTTGACATAATCGTTATACAATTGCTAAATGTCTTAATGAAATGTCTTAAAAAACAATATGAAATATTTAAAAAAACAACAATAATTATTATCTGGAAAGTAAAATGTAAAATCATTTCATTGCGTTGTTGGCGTTGATTGTGTTCATGCAAATAAATAATTTTTGATTTGATTTAATAATCAACTAAATAACCTATGCATACAAACTTTGATTTCTTTTCTATATTGATATCAATCTCAATGTTGTTCGAATAGCTATTTTTATCATTAAATGCCATTGAATCAGAAAATTACGGGAAAATGTACTGTTCCGTTTTGATTTCGTCAAATAACTGTTTGGTTATTAAAGGTAGGGCTGTAGGCCCTAGTTCTTACCAACGAACTAGAATTACTTTAGAGGTGTGACTTGAACTCAAAAAGGACCCCACAAGTATTGTAATGGTACTGTGCCACGAGTAGCAATGTGACATAGAGAATTTTCAAAATAACAAATTTCCCATGTAATGTTGTCGGTATTTCTGCACGTTTATTTCCAAACCCTCTTACAGTTATCTTATCTTGCAGTTAGTTTTGACAGCAGCGGCTTTAACCTTCGCGAGGCCCCGGGCGGCCCTTGTAAAAATCTGCTCTGCGAGGCCACGCGAGGCCCTTGTATAAGCATGTGATCGGGTTGATGCGAGGCCCTGGGCGACTGCCCTGCTTCGCTACCCCCAAAGCCGCCAGTGAGTTTTGATTTAAGTATATGACACTTGAAATACGCGAATGAGCAACGTAAATTATTTAAATATTATATTGGAACGGTGGTTGGTAATAACTAGTTACGAGTTATTATTTTAACTTTTGAATAGTTTAATTAGTTAAGTAAGTCACAGGAAATGTATACTTTTTTCAACATCAAACAAGCATACGGCCCGCCTGATGGTAAGCAGTCTCCGTAGCCTATGTACTCCTGCAACTTCAGATTTACATGCGCCTTGCCGACCCCTCGTTGAGCTCTGGCAACCTTACTCACCGGCAGGAACACAACACTATAGTAGGGTGTAGTGTTATTTGGCTGCGGTTTTCTGTAAGATAGAGGTACTTCCCCAGTTGGGCTCCGCTCTAGATCTGGAAGGACATCCGCTGTGCTGTGCCCTGCCACACAACGCGAGATGACATTCACAGTACCCATACATCTCTTTTGGACGTAGTTTCAGGACATAGGTACCTGGGTACCTGGGTCCAATATTTCCTTTAATTTTAGATACCGACTTATCTACCAATTACCTATAACAAAATCGATGTCATTTTTTTTCCCAGCACTAGTTGCGCTTTGAAACATGTAGTTTCTTACCGGATTGCTTATTTTGTATTATTATAGAAATACTATAGGATTAATTCGCAACGTACAAACACCCACACTGTGGACCTTATGCCTTTTGTAATAAGGTCCACCGGTGGACAGTTAACAGTGTGTGCGATGGCATATGCATAAACATGTGAAATAAACAATTGCTTTAAATTTGCGGGGAAAAGAGGAAGGATTATTTCGCCTTAGGTATAAAAAATTTGTGTTGTCAGTTAAAGGCGGTTAAAGTATTTCAACACAATACTTTTGTTAAAATAAGTAAAACCAACCAAAACCAAGCAAAGGTAAATGGCGGTAGCGTCTCTGTGATATGGTATTTCCATGGTAAAAGTAGTTTTCACCGTCTTAGCCCACTGTGAAAACTAATTTACATACTAATCTTGACCGAGTAAGGCATTTCGTGGAAATTATTTTAAATGAAAAAAAAAAAAAGTTAAGTATGATCCTAAGTTACCTTTTTAAATCGCGATTGAAGTATTTTTTCCACGATATTAGTTACTAAAGCTTAAAAATAATAAAATATAAGATAATAAAAGTTATGTCAACATAGATAATATTCGAATAAATATGTTCGTATTCGTAAGTACCTAACTTGTATTAACTAATAGATAGAAACGAGGCTATAAAATAAATATTAATTCATTTATTTCATTATCTTTTAGATATGGTAACGGCACCAGTCATGGGACATTTAAGAGCAGATTTGTAGCATTTGTAACTCATTCTAATTTACTCGAAGTAAATATATTATTATAATTTAAAATACGTACTCACCTCTCTTAGCGGAGTTCTTAAGAATTCTTACTGATTATTTTTCAAGAAAAAACCAAATTTAATGAATCATCAAACTTAAGAAGCTCTATGACTTGTTTATGGTAAAATGTTGCCAGTGCTTATAAACTAGTTTTAGTTACTTATTTTACAAAATTTGTGGTTTTATGTCCCATTACCGGTTCCTGTTCCATTATAGGGGTATCTACTATATGTCGCATGTAATAGCTTTTTCTATATCACGTCATTCATAACTTATCTTTTTATCGTACTTAAATTTATTTTTTAGTGCAACATGACAATAACACAAGTTTTTTATTCTCTGAAAAGACGATTAGATGACAGGTAAGATACTTATTTTAACAAAAAAAAAATCATAACAGTATAAAATCTAAGCACCTATAACCTATTTATTTGTTCCCAAAATTGTCATTTAAATATAAAATGTGACGACTTCGAGCAACACAGGGAAGAGAGACGGCATTCATACTATTTCCCCTCTGCCAAAGCATAGGTACAACTGTGCCTATGGCGGTGCATGTTGCGACTCGTCCGTACACAAAAAGAGATCGAGGTGTGCAAGATTTGTCTTTGACGTGTGTGGAGGGCACACTCGTGCGCGAATTGATGAGCGAAGCCGCGAACGCGAGTGTGGATGGCCCTCGCGTCGATTTCGCAGATTGTTCACGCCTTCGCGCCTTCTTCCCCGTTTTTGTCGGTATTTGGCCCGCGTCAAAGGAGACGCGAAGCGTGAACTTGCAAGACTCCACACTTGCAATCGCTTCGCGCCGCGATTCGCTCACGAGTCGGTTAATCTGTTAACCTGTCATAACCTTCTATGGCGGCTACTTGGTTATATTGGGTGCGAACTTGATCAACCAAAAATCAATTTGACAGTTCCCAGTTTGAATCAGTGCAGCGAACGAAAAAAACATAGAAGACTAAACTCAAACAAAATATCAGCGTAAAAGTGGCCCCACTATTAAAACACGCAGTACTCATAACGGACCAATTGCAACTCGTCGATGTTGACGTCTTGTTTTCTTCGACGAAACTGCGTTTGACCATGATTAGTCAATTTAAACCACCCAAACTACGATTGGTGTATTATAAAATAAGGCGCTGTGATTTGCTGTAGCATTGACACTTGAAAATACATGACAATGGAAACCAACTCCACGTAGATGGTTTCATGCGATATAGAACGTTTTAAATGCTATATTTTGTATGATAATTTGTTATTTTATTTTAAAGAGTAAATATACATAGGCTTATTATTTGTTCGTTTGTCGCACGTGTTTAAAGGCAATTAAGCCTCCGAACCAATTAATACATTGTATCGTTCATGCAGAAATTCGTATTGAACACGTCGTCGTAGGAACAGTTTGTATGGGAATGGGAAAATATCATTATTGTTACTATTTTCTTTGTGGGGCCTACTCCACATCAAAGTACGCAAACAAAACAGAGTCACAAAACCTTTTTCGTGTGGACCCACTCACGACAGCCGACAACATGGCGGCGCGCGGGCTGGCAACCGTTGCTAGACCGCCGGTAACGCGTGTTACCTACGTCACGGGATCGATCGCTCGCACATCGTCAACGCCAGTTAAATCCTATCCGCGTACTTGACTAGTAGCTTACGTGATACTAACCTATGGATTCACGGACTAATATAAATGGTATGGTGCATGAACCTAACTAGTGTTTCGGTGAACTGTGTGTGCCTGTGCTAACCGCTTGTGTTTAATAATAACTTTTTAACTGTATTTCGAACATTACTATTGTTTATTAAGTGCGTGCATTATTATTTACGATCCACGTAGGCTTAACACCCACACTTGCGTTCTTTCCATATTTTTTCACCGTTCAAACCGTCCCTGGACCTAGAAATATTGCAATACCAAAATTAGCCAAATCGGTCCAGCCTTCCGCGAATTTAACGAAAAGTTATAAATAGCAGCGAGATCTTTACTTTACTAAGTAAAAATGTACCTATACATAAAAAAGCGCCACCTACAACGACGATTCGTATTTACTATCACGAATTTAAATTGTCAAAATAAAAACCTGAACAAATTTAAAATGAAAGTTTCTTAATATAAACGATTGTTTAAAATGCATAACATCATCCCCATATGAAACCTGTTTTGATCAAGAGAAATCAAAATAATATGATCCTAGCTAAACTATACGTGAAAAGTAATCCCATATTGTTTCCAGTGTTTGATGGAACGACTAGCACATCATTTATCCGCACAATAAGGCATATTTCTTTTATTAAAGATATAATTTTAATACTTCTTACTACGACTGTGACAACGGGCCGCCATTTGCGAACTAAATAGCTCCGCGGCACAAAGTTGACGCCCCGCCCGCTTCGGCACAATATGTGTGGGGTCATTTTGCAGAGCTAGTTCGTCATCTATGTTTATTATCAATCACTGAATCAGTGCCTTGCCGCAAACTAAATCCGATCAGCTGACGCTTCGGCGCCATCTTGCCGCGAACCAAACTGCGAAATCGCCGTGAAGTTGTGCGAGTGTGGAGTCTACGTCAACGTCGCGGTATGTTCGCGCCGCGATTCACGCGCATAGTCTGGAGGGGGCTTCATATTCTATGTATTTGTGTCGTCATTACAGATTGGATTTTGTATGTAGTGAGTGAGAAGTGCGACTGTGTGCACATTTCCCCCCGCAAAAAATGACAGAATGATTTGTTCGGTAAGATATCGCTTAGGCTCCTCCCCTCTGACGTGTCGAAAGCCGGTGTTGCTCGAAGCATCAAACCACTTTTTACAATCTTACCTCAACATGCCTTGTTTAGTAACTAAGTTTTAGATCTACAATGATTTTAGGAAGATAATTTTGTTTTATAGTGATGCAATGTCACCCCTGAATTTCACGTACGTCTGCATTCTTAGTTCCATGCTAAGCTCCATTGGCTCTTGGCCACACAAGCAGTTCGGGCGACGCCGGCTGGATTTTATATTGTCCATGTACAATATTCTTTTGATCGTTGTCGCCATAGCTTTACCGAGTTTGGGCGCAACCTACATTTGGAACAAGAGAGAGACGATTTCGTTCTTCGATGTGGGGCACGTGCTTTTATGCATGTTTTTGGAATTTTTGTTTTTGGTGAGTGCTTAAAAGCATTTATAGCACGTACTCGCCCAAACAACGCAACTAAAGTTAAACGTTTGACAAGAACTTATAGCACCATCGGAATAGAACAAACCTCGAAATCTCTGGGACAGTCCTGAAATTTGGTATGTGTGTAAATAAAAGGCCCCATTTTCATTTCCACACCATTTGACATTTGGGGACCTCGAGGAATTGAAACCATCTTGGCTTAATAAGCTTTAATGTCGTTTTACACCATATTTTCCGAGATAACGTAGATTTAGAGTAAAGTGCTAATTTCTCCAGGATTGGACACATTTTCCAAGATGGCTGCGATTCCTCGAGGTCCCCAAAATTTCAAATGGTGTGGACATGAAAAAGCGGCCTTTAATTTACTTACATACCAAATTTCAGGACTGTTCCAGAAATTTCGAGGTTTGTTCTATTCCGATTGTGCTATTACATCCGTATATCATCACTTAAAATAAATTCTTGTTTAGTAATTTCATTTGCCTTACTCGACTATTTTTGCATAATATATTTTTCAGTATCGAATTTAATCGTAATTTCAGCAAAGGTTATTTATGCCCTGGACGGCTAAATATCAAGTGATAATTAAGGAGTACTTACTTAAATTCCACCTGTTTTACTTCAGGAATCAAACGCAGTACGCTTCAAAGGTTTGTTTCTACGAGTCGCTTAATTTATCCCTTAGTACATCTTAATCTCTTCAAATAACATTTTTTCTCCCACTGCAATAATTTTAGAGTTCTGATTAAAAATACCACTTGTCATTGAATGTGTACTTTGTAATAAATTACAAATAATAAAAATAATTATATTGGTATTCTGTTCAGATACATACGCAGATCCATAACATATCAGTGATATTCACATTGTTAATGGCCTGTCAGATGTTCTGTGGTGTAAGCCTGTTTACTTTCATGCCATGGTACAACAACTACAATAACAGAATGTTCATCCTGGACCGACCCGCCAATCGTACCTTTGAGCAAGCCGTGTATTTCTACTGTTTCACCGAAGACGTGTACACTACCATAAAGGGCTATTGGGTACTCTTTGTATTCAATATTCCCACCACCTACAATACTTCATGCGGCGTCGTCGCATTCGACCTTCTGCTTTCCCTTATTGTCTTTCAAATTTGGGGGCATCTTAAAATTTTGAAACACAATGTGTTAAGCATATTTCCGAAGGAAGGCATGTACTCACCGGAAGAGAATATGAAAGTCCGAGAGATCTTAAAGGAAATCATCGAACACCACAAATTTATCATAAAGTAAGTTTCAAGAAAATGTAATTTAACACGAAATATATTGATAAAGGAGGATTCAAGTGGGTCAGAAACGTTCGGAAAAAACCGGCGTCTTTTCTGTGAACATTACGAATGTGAACGATTTTCACTTTAGAAAGAAATAAAATTTCAACTGTCTAGGTATGAGGAGATACAGCCTGGTGACAGATGGACATACAGACAGACGGATGGACAGCGGAGTCTTAAGTTAGTAATGGGGTCCCGTTTTACCCTTACGGTATCCTAAAGTGTTTGGCCCTTGGGAAGTTCTGCAAATAACTTGGAGGATTTAACAACTGGAGACGCCTTTCTTTTCTGTACAAAACAGTCTGCCAATTTTTGCGGGGGGGGGGGGGGGGGGGGGCAAGTCCAAATAGCCATGTCAGATAAAAGTTAGCCCATAAAATATATATGACCATTGGCCGAGGATTTCGACACAGGGGTAAACTCTTAAAGGCGACTCCAGTTGTGATGAGACTATTATTCCATTCCAGGTTTGTGAACAAGTGCTCCGACGCATTTAGTGAGGAATTGTTTGTCTTTTATTTGCTGATGCAAGTCATTACCTGCACAAGTTTGCTTGAGGTTTCCGCTCTGACGGCAGACGCGCTGGCTAAATACGGACCAATTACTCTCGTGGTGCACCAACAATTGATTCAAGTTTCTATACTTTTCGAAATGATAAGTTCTAAGGTAATTTTTGTGTTGTCCGACGAATGTGGAATCCGTTTAGACCGTTTATTATGACTGCTTATATTGATAGTTATTGACCAACCGTTTATTATGATGTAATTAGGTAATTACCTACTGTGCGAAGTTTGGTTTTCATATTTCATTTTGATATTCTTGTTTTATAAGAACTAGGTTACTTGAAAAATGCTGAAAACGGCCAAATAAAACGCCTAGCTTACAAAATCGGTAACAATAAACGCAAAAATCAAAAAGACACAGATCATTTCATTCTCATCTCGTTCTCTCAAAACGACTACGATTGTTTAACTTTTGGAGGAGGAAAATGTCAAGAACGAAACATTGATTTCTGCGATCCGTCCCCGTTAGCGCGATACCAAAATTTTTTAAATCTGAGATGTGGCTCAGCTGACTTTTCCTCTTATTTGTGAACTTGTATTGACAGAGCGAGCAGCTGATCGACGCCGTGTACGCAATGCCGTGGCAGAGCATGGACACCAGCAATCGCAAGACAGTGATGATCCTGCTCCAGAGGTCACAGACCCCCATCGCGCTCAAGGCCGCTAAGATGGTGCCCGTGGGCTTGCAGACTATGGCCGCGGTTTGATCTAAACTCAATATTGTTGGGCCCTTATTTAACTTGCAATGTTTGATGTCCGGGTCAAATCTTGCAAGCTAGATTAGACCCACTTCCCAGTATTCGATTGAGCTAAAACTTCACATACATACGTAGTCTGGTTGACAATGCAATAGTACCATCTAGCTGATCTGACGATGGAAATAGGAGATGGCCGTAGGAACACTGTCATAAAACAATGCAACCTAATTTTGTTTGAGTCTGTTATGTTTGTCTCGGCGGGTAATAGTTGCTTGTTGAAAGAAACGCACAGCCAGCGATAAAAGCTTGTATCAATATCGTGGCAAAATAATATCTTAAAACCTTCTTTTGTGCATATCTATCGTTGGTTTCGCTCTACCGGCAATCTCTGTATTTTTATCCTTCTTCATTGAACAGGCTTCATAAATATTCATTCATCAGTGATTTCTTTGCTGTCAGTTCATATAGAATATCAGCGTATCAGTCTCAAATCAAAACAAATGGCGGACTTAATGCCTTATGGCATTCTCTACCTTTGATACATTTGACCTTCGCCGTTCTATGGTTCAACTAGAAATGTTTGCCTAATCCTCAAATATTATTTTCATTTATTTTTCAGGTCCTGAAGACATCGATCTCCTATTACATGATACTGAACACCGTGGCTGGAGAGCGTTAAGGCACCGAACACTACGCACAAAATTCAACTTTACTGAAACGATCGATACCTAACGCATGTCATCAGATACAAAACTGTCAAAACTGTTCCCATGAAACCGGTTTAAAAATAACAGTTTTTCGAGCGAAACCTAAATTAAAAGGTTTTGCGCCAATTACATTATAACGGCTTGGAAATTTAACCGGTTTCCGAGTTTTGCTCTGATCGCAGCTCGCTGAGCACTGAGCGGACGGCCGTGCTTGTCCGGGATCGCGGAAATCATTGTCATTGAATAGTTTTTCTTTAACAAATAAAAAAGTAATCAATGAGTTAAATAACCTTATAAACTTTAGAACCAATTTTCATCAAGAGATGAGATATTACATGTTATTGGCACTTAGGTATCTTAGGTATATATGGGCTCCAGTTTAAAGCCTAAAATATTTAATTGAATTTTAAGTTAAATTTATTTCAATAATAATATAATTTTTTAAAGTAATGCTAACACTGTATGGACCAAGGTCTGAAATATTTTTTTTTTATATTTTTAAAACGTCAGAGCTTTTGGACGGTCAAATACGACCTGGTTTATTCATCAAGCTGTAAGTAGAGTTGGTAGAGTGAACCTATTTGTAGGTATACAATGGGGTCATTACGTCACACAACCACAGGCGGTTATCACTGAGTGTTTGCGCCTAAATAGTTACACATTTTTAATGTTGAGTTTTTAACTACGCTCCTGATTTTATCCATCGAGCGAAAGTTGTTTATTCAGGTTTCAAATCGATTAAGTTACTAAAAAAAGGCCTTACGGTAAAGCCTGTGTGGACGCTCGAAGCGGGGCGTGCAGCGTGGCGTCGGGCTCACAAGTGATGTGAAATGTGAACAGCGTTCACTAAGGCCGCACCTATACGTTTGCATAATATGTTTAACATGCACGCTGCCCCGCTCCGCTGCACGCCCAACTCGAGCGTCCACTCAGGCCTTACACTTAAGATTGCCTTACATATTTGCTGTCAACCATATTATGAGTTAAAAAGCGCATCTATAAAAAACGCAGGCGCTTCCTTCTGAGGTGTTTCCCTTGCGTATGACATGGGGTTCTTCTAGAGGCAGGTACAGGGTGGACAAATAAGAATGATACACTTTGTTTTTAAATTTTAATTACATTAAGTGGAAATTTTACTAATTATTTTTTCATAAATATATTATTCAGGGTTGGCAATTGTATACGGAAAATAATTTCTGCCAAATGTCTACCACTAGCAGCAAGCAATTTTATCTCAAATGTTTCTGTTGTTTAAAACGTTGTTTGCTCGATTAATTTTGAAAAAAAGTGACAGTGATTGGCACCCAAATTCCCCAAATGTTGCAGCTCTTGACTTATTTCTGTGGGCTATCTAAAATTACGTGTCTATGCTAACGAGCTGATGAAATTTAAACAGTTAAAACCGACTATTCGACACAAATGTACTAAGATAATGCCAAAAATGTGCGAATAGATGCTGAACATTGGGATGATAAGAGCTTACATTTGCCTGCTGTTAGAGGTGGACATATGTCAGATATTATGTTTCGCATGAATTTGCCAACGCTGAAGAATATATTTTTAAAACAATACTTAATAATTTTTGAACTTAATACAGTTAAAATTTAAAAACAAAATGTATACTTCTTATTTGGCCACCCTGTATTTAGGTTTCTCAAAGTTTGGCAACGCATAAGTGGCTCCTCCGATGTTGCTTATGTCCATGGGCGGCGATGACTGCTTCCCATCAGGCGGCTCGTCTGCACGTTTGCTGCCTATTACATAAAAAAAAAGGTAGGGTGGGATACGAACATAGTTTATTTTGCTCGGGGCAAGACAAACAGTATGATGATTCCATGCAAGTGTTTGTCTTGTCCCGGTGATAGTCTTATTATTTATTATTATTGTGGTTTGTGGGCCTTTGAATGCCACGTCGACCAGGCATTGGTCTATTGTGACAGCCCTTTAAAGTTCATTACTGATGCCCGTTGAATCCAGGAAATTCCAGATTCTTTGGGCCGTAATGTTCTGTACCTCATAGGGTTGCAATACGTGCCGCCCTAGGTGGGTACTTCTTTTTGACATTAGTGGTCCACAGGAGCAGAGAATGTGCATTGCAGTCTCCTCTGACTCATGGCAGAACCTGCATGTCGCGTCTTGTTTCTTTCCGATTTGAAACATGTGTTTGTTCAATTTACAGTGTCCAGTCAAAATTCTGGTCACCGCGCAGACTTTGTGTCTTTTGAGCCCTAGAAGCTCCCTAGCATTTTTGCTGTTGAACCCTTTGATTAGAGCTTTCGAGTGTTCTTGTCCTTTTACGAACTTCCACCAATCATTTGCCCTTATTTTTTCTAAATTGCTGAGCAGTGAATATGCATCCCGTTTTGTGATTCCACAGAACGGTTCTGGGCCGACCAGGGGTGTGTCTGCGCCCTTTCTAGCAAGTTCGTCCGCTTCTTCGTTTCCGTTAATGTCGGAGTGCCCTGGTACCCATCTAAGTGTGACTTTGTTGGAGTTTGCCAGTGCATTGAGGTTTGTTTTACAGTTCTGGACTAGTTTTGAGTTTGACTCAAGGGATTCTAGTGCCAGCAGAGCAGCCTGGCTGTCTGAGTTGATGTAGATATGTTGGTGTCGTAGGGTTTTATCCAGGTTAATCTCCGCACATTTGTTGATGGCGTAGACTTCAGCCTGGAAGATTGAGGCCTGTGTGCCCATGCTGACGCTGGCTCTGAGCTTAGGTCTCTCACCATAGATCCCACATCCTACATCAATGCCTTTCTTGGAACCATCCGTGTACCAAATATGGCTTCCCTCTTCGACGAACATTTGGTTGTTGGTCCATTTGTCTCTAGGAGGTATTTCTACTGTGTACAGTTTATTAAACTGACATTCAGTGTGCGTGTCATCGGTGGGCATGCTAAGGGTTCTATTTGCAAAAACCCAGGCCTTTAGGCGATAGTCTTACCTCACCTTACCTTAATTCCTTTGGCTTTATGTTGGGTTTTTTACAAACGATATAATCTGGTAAACAACAGTGTCAGTGAGTAAGAACCAGGAAAACTATTCTCATCCCTTTCTTTTGGGTGCTAGTACTAGCGACAGAGACAGTCCTGGGCCAAACTATAACACTTAAATTCCATTATAATCAAACCCACGTAGGTTTTTGCTGGGTTTTATGAAAACGATAATAATCCAATGACAAACAACGTGGACAAATGCGACCTTCTGACCCGGCCGGGCCGCGGAGATAAAACTTTATTACGCAAAACTGTTTTCTTCGAAATGTTTTTTAAGTAAGTAAGCAAATATAATACCTAACTTTTCACTTTTCTAATCACAAAAGGAAATATTCAAAAATAGATTTACAATGTAAATACAAGAAGCAACAGGTGCAAAAGGGCCGCTTCGCTGTAATACAGAATGAGGGATAGCATCAACACGATACTAGCTATGTTTGCAGGCAGACGTAATTTATTTTCACAAAAAAATAGTAAATACAACGAATAAGCAAAAAAAAAAGACACAAATACAATAGGGACAATATGGTAATTTTTTTTATGTGTTTTTAAGAACTTATCTTGATGTTCCTTCAAATAACATTATTAACAGATTTTTTAAAATAAAATATATCTTTTGTCTAAAATCTTCACCGTCTACCGAAAAATTTGAACCTTTTTGTTTGCAGTGAAAATTATCGCATACCTATCGTCGATTGCGATTTTGCTTTTAGTTTGTCAATAAATAAAATAATAATAAAAATAAAATATTTTTATTCAGTAGCTTAAAAGACAAATTACAATATTTTAAGTGAGAAAACACTTGTGCTAAGAGAGCACCGCTCTTCCACGCGGTTAATTTACAGTATCTTAGGTGTATAAAGTATGTTAAACTATAGAAAAATAACAGATAACAACATTTGTCAATATGGGCTTTTCTTCGTATATGAACAATAAAAGTACCTGCCTTAATTTTCACTTTAGTAATTGACATGTCCCATCATTATCATACATGTATAACTGTAAAATTATAATATTTTAGTATTTCCTCTTCTTATAGGCTTTAATTATCAATGGGGTTGGCCGGTCGAAGTATTAAACAGATGGCGCCATTATGGCTTGCCCTGTCAATCCCTAGAATTGTGTCAAATTCTTGTTTTTTTTTTTTTGGAATTTTGTGACCTGGATTCCAGTACTTTAAGCCAAATCTCATAGAACAAAACTAGAGACAGGGGCAAGCTATGATGGCGCCATCTATGCAAACCTTTGACAGTTGCCAACCCCATTGTATGAACTCATTTGAGTCTGGGTTACCTACGAGACAGGCTGAGCCTAGTGTAGGAGCCAGAGCAACCTGTAGTTTATTTCATAGCCAAGGTACCTACATTTCGTCAATTGTGTTTAATTAGGTTAGTCTTAATACCCCTGTAAACATATTTGTATACACCTACACTAAAAAATTTGAAGTTTTTTTAAAGATCTAAGGACGGGCCTTACGGGCACTAAGAATTGTACTAGTTCAGCGGTGTCACTCACGAATTCGAGCCAATCGTGCAGTCTAACGCAACTACATAGTTGCGATGAATCGCGCGCGTGATGCGAACTCATCAACCAATCGCGTTGTGGCGTTTTAGTACGTACGATGAGATTCTTAGAAACTTTTATGGTAATTTTGCTATAATTCATTTTGAAAGTAAGCTGTATCTTTGAAAAGTGTTTTCTATGTCTTCTAAAACTAGATAATGTCTAATGTAATAGTACATTGTTGATACATGTGTGCTAAGTTGGATGACGCACACGCGTTTCATACGACGTTTTTCAACACACTTGCGAGGAAAAAGAAATTTTAATTGTTAAATCGGTTAGTAGGTTCGGTTAATAAAGAATATTATTATTATTATTATTATTATTATTATGCAGTGTTGCATCTGTGAAAACAAATGGAAACATATTCTGTATTTCCCTAATAATTGGTAATTGGTTTAATTTTACTAATCCCGCGTTCGTTTTTAGGGTTCCGTAGCCAAATGGCAAAAAACGGAACCCTTATAGATTCGTCATGTCCGTCTGTCTGTCCGATTCTGTCACAGCCACTTTTTTCCGAAACTATAAAAGCTATACTGTTCAAACTTGGTAAGTAGATGTATTCTATGAACCGCATTATGATGTTCACACAAAAATAGAAAAAAAACAATAAATTTTGGGGGTTCCCCATACTTAGAACTGAAACTCAAAAAATCTTTTTTCATCAAACTCATACGTGTGGGGTATCTATGGATAGGTCTTTAAAAATGATATTGAGGTTTCTAATATCATTTTTTTCTAAACTGAAAAGTTTGCGCGAGAGACACTTCCAAAGTGGTAAAAAGTGTGTCCCCCCCCCCGTAACTTCTAAAATAACAGAATGAAAAATCTAAAAAAAATATATGATATACATTGCCATGCAAACTTCCACCGAAAATTGGTTCGAACGAGATCTAGTAAGTAGTTTTTTTTTAATACGTCATAAAAATTTAAAAAAAAATTTTTTTTCATCAAACCCATACGTGTGGGGTATCTATGGATAGGTCTTCAAAAATGATATTTAGGTTTCTAATATCATTTTTTTCTAAACTGAATAGTTTGCGCGAGAGACACTTCCAAAGTGAAAAAATGTGTGTCCCCCCCCCTGTAACTTCTAAAATAACAGAATGAAAAATCTAAAAAAAATATATGATATACATTGCCATGCAAACTTCCACCGAAAATTGGTTCGAACGAGATCTAGTAAGTAGTTTTTTTTTAATACGTCATAAAAATTAAAAAAAAAAAATTTTTTCATCAAACCCATACGTGTGGGGTATCTATGGATAGGTCTTCAAAAATGATATTTAGGTTTCTAATATCATTTTTTTCTAAACTGAATAGTTTGCGCGAGAGACACTTCCAAAGTGAAAAAATGTGTGTCCCCCCCCCTGTAACTTCTAAAATAACAGAATGAAAAATCTAAAAAAAAATATATGATATACATTACCATGCAAACTTCCACCGAAAATTGGTTTGAACGAGATCTAGTGAATAGTTTTTTTTTAATACGTCAATAAATTAAAAAAAAATTTTTTTCATCAAACCCATACGTGTGGGGTATCTATGGATAGGTCTTCAAAAATGATATTTAGGTTCCTAACATCATTTTTTTCTAAACTGAATAGTTTGCGCGAGAGACAGTTCCAAAGTGGTAAAATGTGTGTCCAAAGTGGTAAAATGTTGAACAAGATCTAGCAAGTAGATTTTTTTTTAATACGTCTTAAATGGTACGGAACCCTTCATGCGCGAGTCCGACTCGCACTTGGCCGCTTTTTTAAATAAAAAATGATGTGAGTAAGTAAAGTGTTCAAATAATTTATTTTTGATTTCTTTCGTTGATTTGTATTTGATTGTTTTCATAAGGCCGGCACCAAAAGGAATACACCAAAAAGTTTTTTTTTAACTTTAAACTTGCACAAATGAGCAAAGGCAGAATCTTATACAGCCACACTTAAACGTTTTTACGACATTAAATAGGTTTTTAAAGTTATTTGGCATTATTCATGTAAATAAAATTAAATGTGAGATAAAAGTTGCTTCTTTTACTTATTAAAACTCTTATTTATTATTTAAATTCCCTAAAATAGTTTAATTTCGTTTAATCTCGCACATGAGAGGAGGCCTGTGCCCAGCAGTGAGACGTATATAGGCTGAATTATTATTGAATAAAACAAAACAAATGTAAATCTCTTCCAAATGAAAAAGAGTAAACAATTCATTAAAGGTTCAATTTCAACACACTCAAAAAACAAAAGTTAAAAAAAAAATCATAAGCTAGTTAGTTTTCCAAACATTTGACCTACTAAAATATATATTACAATACAAATTACCTTATACAACATCATGGCCATGGCCACCAGGTTTACGGTTTACTCCAGCTCTTCCTGAGTCTCCAGTACAACACGGCACAGCTGATTAACACAAAGATGGACACAAGTATAGCCACCAGCGTCACAGGGGCAATGGTGGTGAATGTTTCAGAGACAACCAGTTCAACCTGCCCAACTGCGATCCCTGAGCCGTCCAGCTTCCTTGAGACACATCTGTAGATACCAGATTCGGCTGGTGTAACATTCTGTAAGAATTTCAACAATGACTATTAAAATTTTAATAATGAAAGATTTAAAGTTTAATCTTAAAGTGCGAGAATTATTAACTCATAGAAATGGGACTTAATCGCGTATTACTTTTTAAATTTACCTCCGACGTTTCGAGGACGGCGTTGTCCCCGTGGTCTCGGAGAAGACTGGCTAAAGGTGACATCAACATCTAGCCGCGCGAGTTTTTCGAACTACCCGCGCACTTGGTCTTGTTTATCAACTTGAACTTTTTGCGCACTTGAGATGTTACTCTGTCGACACACAACACTAACGATATTCGATTTTTCGACTGTCGATATTCGTATATACATATACTAATGACTGGATTCCATGTGGATGAGATCCTCAACTTAGAAAAACTTAATACGCGATTAAGTTCTGTTTCTATAAGTTAATAATGTGTTAAAATCGTGAAAGTTAAAATCAAAGTGCGAGAATGTTCTACGCTAGCCAAAATAATTGGTAAAAACTGTAAAACTAAAATTATTTTTACATTTCTAAGCATATTTGGAGCTTATGGAAAAAAGTTATAAATATATTTATTTTATTTTATTTCAGCATACATATAAGCATTACAGTTCTGTACCAAAGCGATTACATACTAGTCACATTAGATTACTTAATATTAAAACATTTAATAAATATTATAAGTTTATAATACACAAAAATTAATTCATTAGTAGTTCCATACTCCTTACCGCAACTAAAACCCCGAGGCATGATAAATTTATGCCATTTTACAAATATAATATTGTTGACTAGCACGTTATTATTTCGTGGATTAGCAAAGTAATAGTTTTGTTTTAATTAACATGGATTTCCGCAAAGTACACTGAAAGAAATGTTTGCATAACTGTAACAAAATTTTGGTTACTGTTTACACAAAAATTGGGACTTGCGAACTATGTGTTATATGTTACAAAACCGTGTTTGGCTATCAGTGTTCAGGTACTGGGTATACACTACAAAATAAGTTTGTAAATTTATGCAAAGTTTATTTTCTTATAACCGTAGTTTAGTTATTTAGTAAAGTTACAAAACCAGTTCGGCTATCTATTTTTTTCAGTGTACCCTGATTCAATTAATTATTTGTCATAGTTACCTACTTTATTATTTATATCAACAAGTGGAATATGTTAACGTATTAAGAGATCAGTGTCTATTAGGAAATAAAAAAGAAAATTTGCCTATTTCAACCAAAAACCAAAAGGGTACTTATTATCGGTTGTCAATTTCCATAAAGTTCCAATTTGAAATCAACCTTATCGACAACCGCTAATGTAGTACCTTTTGGTCGAGAACGTCACAAATATTCTAGTCTACTTACATCAATGTGAAGTTTTCCTGATAGCACTTCATACTTGTACTTTCTTTCATCATAATAGTTGTTGGGGCCAACCACCTTGTCTGTGTCAAACAGCCAAAACATAAAATTGTGGTTGAAGTCATTACTGTTACATGTTAGCACAGCGGTGCCTCCGGCCGGGACTTTCACTATAGAACTCAGAGGGGCATCAGTTGTAGCCATTTTGAAATTCCTTAATAACACCTTTCTCAAGTCTTTTAAATCATCAACACTCTTGGCTCACTGAGTACATATTGGACACATAAACATATCAACCGATTCTTTATCTACTGCGGGTCAAGGGTTATCTCCACGACAGTGCCCCTTATCACCTTCCAATGAATTCTGTATATATGCGCTGTACTCAGAGACTGATTCGGTTTGATCATTTGCCTCGCGTTGGATTCACATCGCACCATGGAGTTGTTCGCGCTCTCGAGTCTGCTGTTGGCTGCGTCGGTTTCCGCATCACCTCTCGGCGATAACCAAAGTTCAAAACGCGAAGACAGTGCCACATCGCCTATCAATATAAGTGACTCTCCTTTTTTGAAAGTAATAAAAACAAACGACATAACCGTACGTGACGCTATATACTTAACACCTGCAGTGGTATTCGTCGGTACGGAAGACAAGCTGCTCCGATGTCTGTATGAAGATCCTGATGAGTGTGAAGTCATGTTTAGCAGTAACTCCGCTCTTTATTCTTTGCTCGTTACTGGGGAGTATCTCTACGCCGGACTATATTCAGGTCAGCTTCTAAGGTGCGACCCTAATCAAAAAGAGTCTTGCAAGGTTTTTCAAACAATCGGATCATCTGTAGATTCTTTGGCGGCTGCTGGTCGATATTTCTACGCGGGTCTCGACAATGGTACCATCCTACGCTGTCTACATGAACCACAAAGCTGCCGACCTTTCCATACAATGGGATCCAGGGTATACTCTTTGACTCAAGTCAATGAATATCTCTACGCCGGCTTGTTAAGTGGTGATTTAATGCGCTGTTCTTTAAGAACTGAGAATAGCTGCATCAAAATGCAGAACTTTAACTCATTTGTTATGGGCGTTGCCAAAACTGGAAATACGATTTCTACCGTGACTTGGGATAATCGTTTGTGGAACTGTTCTTTAAAAACCAATGATGTGACTGATTATTGCGATTCCGTGCCCTTACAATACAGCAATCCAAGAGGCATAGCGTCGTTCAATGGCATATTGTATATGCCTACTAATGATAATGGTATTTACACTTGCAAGTGGGCGAATAACACTGACTGTTCTAGCTTCGGAAATTTCAAAAGCACTCGCAGTATAGCCTTTGCATACCGGACATATCATCTACAGAGCCGTTACAAGAATGAAGATATAACCTGTACCTGGCAGAGCGATGACATGTGTCCACCGACTGTTACATACTACAATGTGCAGCAGAGAGCTCTGTTGGAGGTCCATGTCAAAAATAACAGATTGTACAACGCGTTCGGTTCACTTGTGGACACGACCAATGCTAATGAAGGAAGGTCAGGAAAGGCCGCCATCTTTGCAATGGGGCCTGATGGTCGAATATTGGTATCGAATTCCCATAAAAAGGAACTACTACATACATCGAGCCTCTTCGCTGGGAGCCCTGTATCTGGTGCAGGGGAAATTGTTGTCAGGAATGGTGTTGTGGAGAAAATCGTCGCCTGTTCGGACCATTACTGGCCGGACGTAGGTTTAAACCGGCAGGTGGTTGAGTCTTTACGTACGCAAGGGTATACGGATCCCATAAGTTCTCTCGTGTGTGAAGAAAACGATAAATTAGATAAACAATTTCTAAATGCAATAAATTTTTGATAACGTATATTTAATTTATGTAATTTATTGTACGGTAACGTAGCATAAGTTGTAAGTTGAAATTTTTTTTTTCATCAAACCCATACGTGTGGGGTATCTAGGGATAGGTCTTCAATAATGATATTTAGGTTTCTAATATCATTTTTTTCTAAGCTGAATAGTTTGCGCGAGAGACACTTCCAAAGTGTGTGTCCCCCCCTGTAACTTCTAAAATAACAGAATGAAAAATCAAAAAAAAATATATGATATACATTACCATGCAAACTTCCACCGAAAATTGGTTTGAACCAGATCTAGTAAGTAGTTTTTTTTTAATACGTCATAAATGGTACGGAACCCTTCATGGGCGAGTCCGACTCGCACTTAGCCGCTTTTTGAGAACTCCAATTGTACAAACAGCATGTTTAGTAAGCAAGCTTCGCTACCTACGTTTTTTCATCTATTTTTAGGGTACCGTACCCAAAGGGTAAAACGGGACCCTATTACTAAGACTCCGCTGTCCGCCCGTCTGAAGTATTTCTGTTGCCGCTATAACAACAAATGCTAAAAAGTACGGGACCCTCGGTGGGCGAGTCCGACTCGCACTTGTCCGGTTTATTTCTCTTTTTACGACTAACAAAGTAAAGTAAAGTAACAAAAGGCAATTATTGAATTCTTTTAATATAATCTGAAAATGCAGTTTTTGGAATCCATTTACTTTACTAAGAAATTTACTACAACGACGCCCTTAACTCGCATTGTAAGAAATGTATATTAAAAATTACTTTACAGTACATATGGCATTACTTTACCACTCCTATTTTTCGCACTTGTATCGTAATGTACTATTACATTACTGTGTCACCGTAAAATAATATATGGAAAATATAAAATAAAGCGTCATTGTAAATTGTAAACTTAAGAACTGCTAGAAGCGGTTTTGACATTCTAAAATTTTCATCCACATCGGCTTTCTTATTGCGCGCTCGCTTACAGCTCGCGCACACACAATATCGCCTCGTGTGTAATGACCAGCTTAGCACACTTGTATCGTTATGTACTATTACAGTACATATGGTGCTACTTTATAGCACTAGTGCGAAAATTAGCATATTACGTTACTGTGTCGAACATTTAAAGGACCATATGTACTGAAAACGTTGTACGATACATGTGCGAATAGGTAATTCGCTACTCGTGTCGATTTAATGTACTATTACAGCTGTGTATTTTTGTAAACTTGATTCATTCTATTAATAAAACCTTGTCATCGTAAAATAATATATAGAAAATATAAAATAAAGCGTCATTATGTATACAACATTTGCTCTTTATTTCCAAACAAGTTCCATCTTCCTTTTTTGTTGGTGTCATTTTTTTTGGATCCTGGGGGAAAGGGTTAGTTGCATCCGCATCCGCACTGTCCGCAGATGGAGACGGAGCCGCAGGCGGGCGCGCAGCCGCCGAAGCAGACAGTGCCGAGCACGGGCACGGCGCCAGTGACGCAGGTGGAGCCGCACGCGTCGATGGTGCCGGCCGCGCCTACCTGTCCGCAGCCCTGTCCGCCGTACGAGCCGCAGCTGCCGCCGGAGCTGGAGGAGCGGCTAATGGAACCGCTCAGCACGGACTGAAAAATATATGTACATTGAAAATTCCGTGGACCCGTTTTCTTTGCTCTTGAGTGTTCATGAAACACTGCGTTATTTACAACAACATAATCCTAATAGCTGGTGTGCTACACGTAAAAGAAACATTTCTTGTGTATCACACGAATCATTAAGTACCTAATTCAAAATTAAAACATATATTCATGTACACATATATATATAAACAGCCTCTCATCATAGACTTAATACATTTACGATTACTATTAACTTTAGTCGGATGACTCGTAAATAAGTAGGTAAATAATAAATGTCTTAAACAACACAAAGAAATACAAAATCGGGCATGTGAAGTTAGGTAATAAAATTATAAAGTAATTTGTTGTAAAGTAGATTGTTAACCAAGGGATTTCATCCGAATTAAACACTATACTTTTCATTTCGAATACGAGGAAAGTAAAATACATTTAAAAAACACGGCTAAGTATAAACTTCAGTAGTATTTCTTGAGAATACTTTCAATTAACATTTTAGTTAAAGTTATCGTTATTTTTTGGAATGGGGAGTTAATTACCAGAGTGGAAATTTACACAAAATCCTTTTTAAACCAATATTTACATTGCTTATCGTAAAAAAGAGAAAAAAAAAACGTATTTAGAAAGTATAGTGCTCTAGAGCAGACATGTATTATTTTCTGCACACTTTTTAGAACAACAACGACCCACTTTCAGAGCATGATAAATGAAACGAATCTATTAAAGTTAGTCGTTAAAATAAATGAAAATTTAATTAAATAAATTTACCTGAATCAGGCAAAGCTGGAGACAGAGGACGAACACGGTGAAGGGAGACATGTTGCTGGTCTTTACTTTCAAATTTACTTGAAACTATACTTGCTTTTTTAGCTGTTCACCCTTTTATACTGAAGTGGTTTCAATGGAATGTTAAAAACATTGATAACTCGAACACGTACATGAAAATCTGTGTTTTGTCTATTAAATAGTATTTTACTGAAACAATGAGGCTTAAGCTGATAGTGACTGTAGACGTGGACAATCACAGGCTGTTTAATTAATTAGTCTATTGTTTTAAATCAAAAGAATTTTCGAGTAGAGATAAAAAACCATTTATAAACTAGCTCTGCAAAGCGAAGAGTCATTCTAGTGAAAACTTCCACTAAGAACAAGTCAAGATGGCCTTTAAAGTTGTGATCTTCTGCGCTGTTGCTGTCCTTGTCCAGGTAAGTCGCTTTATTCATTTAATTTTAAACTTTTCTACACACCAAACACCATATATATATTGTAAATATTTTTTCAATTATTTATCCATTTTGTTAGTTTATTCATTCTCTCAACGTGCCTGTAAAATCACTGCTGTTTTTGCCAATACTGCAATTACCATGGCTTTCAAGACAGAATACAAACTGATTGAAATATGGAATGCAAGCAATTCGATGCTGCCTAAAGCTAAAATTTTAGTTGTACTACCTGTTACGAAAGTCTCATAAAGTTACTGTCTTCTATAAATATTTATTATCCTGCAGGAAAATTATGGATGGCTTAATCTCGTTTTTGGCTGTTTTCACTCTGTATTGTTTTTTTATTAAGGTGTACAATAAAGAGTATTTGTATTGTAACGAGTTAGGGACTCAGCAGACCGGAGAATCCTAAAAATGGTGTACACAGCTATTTGTCAATCCGTAGCTAGTTATTGTGTTTGTATCTGGGGCAACGCAGCAAAAACCACGCTCCTAGGTGCGGAACGGGCCCAAAGTTCGGTGTTAAAAGTTATGCTTAGAAAACCTTTTCTCTTCCCCACGTCTCAATTATATAAAGAAGCCCGGGTCTTGAACATTCGACAGCTCTTTATACTCCGAGCCTGTATACTTACCCATAAAAATTTGATTGGCACGGTATTGCACAATGATATGCTAAAAAAGCGCACTTTTATACTAAAAAAACCCTCAACAAAAACTAAGTTTGCTAGGAGATTCGGCAGCTATGGGAAAGCATCAGTGTACAATTCAATTGTAAAATACTGCAACATTAAGGAGCTCCCTGTTAAACAGGCAAAGCGAGTTATATGTGACTGGTTGCTAACTATTGATTATAATAAGACTGAGGAGATAGTGCAGTAATGATACGGTGATACACGCTTGTATCGAGAAATAAACATTAAATATTAGGTTAACAAGTCTCGATTTTGCCCATATGTTGTAGTAATTTATGTTGCTTAACTAATACACTTATCCTTCCACTTAGCCCTAGGGGACTTGACTGACAGACTGACTAACGAAAATCCCTAGTAGCTATGGTTTAATAGTAGTATCTATATTTTTAGGCATAATTCTCTAGTTTTTAATTCATTAACTGGTTGCCCAAGATACAGGCTATGCCTAGTTTGGGGACCCCTGTTCAAACGGTTTATTATAAAAGTATCGCTGTATGCACGCAACCTCAACTTAGTGTATATTTCCCACTGTTGAACCCATGCTTGTGTGTGCAATAATAAATTAATTTTTCATTTTCATTTTCATTTTCATTGTATCGTAATCCACGTGATACAATAACTGTCACTTTTTAACACCGCGGGATAGAAAGTGACGCACATCGTTTTTATCACGCTGTCACGTAGACAAGAACGACCATCATATAAAAGAAATTGTGTTAGATTTGGGGCCTTCAAGGTTTCACAGTCAAACTACCCAACTTATGCACGTAGGCACTAACACTCAGTATTTATTTATATATTCTTATCAGATAAATAATAATAAATTTATTATGTTGATTTGTGTTGCAGACCATCTCTGGTCAGAAATGTGGCTGCTCAAGCGGCGGCTCGAGGGGCTCCAGCAGCTCCCTCAGCTCCAGCTCCATCTCAATCTCCAACAGCGGCGGCGACCTCCTCGTCAGCAGCGTCGGCCCCATTTCTCCCTCCGGCATCGCCGTCTCCTCTGAGCTCGGCCTGAGCGGAGACTTGGACGTTAACGGGGAACTGCCGTTCCTGAGCGCCGTGGAGTTCTCGGGCAAATATGACACTAAAGGGTCTGGCTGCGTCGACTACAGCTGCGGCAGCTGCGGGAACGTGGCCATCACCAGCGTGCAGGGCGGTTCCGGCTCCGGCTCCGGCTGCGGCTGCGGCTGCGGACGCTAACATCATCAACTACGATGACTTGACAACCTGAAATTATTTTTGGCTTTCTTACTGCAAAACACGCAATTGTGCAAATTCATTAAAATGCATTAACAAAATAAGCATTGTTTTTATCTCATAGAATTACGTAGCGGCCTAGCGGTAAGGCTTTTTAACGGATTCGAGTCCCAGCTCATACTTAAGAGTGTCTTGGAACTTATGCTAAATAAAAAATTATTTGAAAAATCTGACTAATCTAAGAGCTAAGAATCCCCCCCCCCCCCCCGAATCACAGTCATTTTCAAGCTTGCCTGTTTTCTAAATTTCATACTAATTTACTCGTAAGTATCAATGTGATCAAATTTCGCGTTTATGGTCGCTTACTACCACGAACAAAACTGAACACAAGAACAGCGACGGCCCTTATTTGGTGGCGTACCTTACTTATTTTCAGCATGAACAAGACTTTCCTAATAATAGTCGCTTTCTAAAAGCATTGCCAGTGCCAAGTTTGGGATTATTTTGAACATTTATGTCACATTTTTAATGAGTACCTATTATTCTGCCTTCCTAAGCTAAAGACGGTATCTGAATAACAAATGAATTAAAATATAAAACCTTTAGGTTGAGATTTTAAGGTACATGTTTGCATGAAATTTTCTTTTTGCTATGAAATGATGATATTACTTACGTCAAATTAGGTCCGGAAATACTACATATCAGGTGGCATGAGTGAACATGATATGTAAAGGAATTTCATACTGCCTTACACACCTAGGACTGTAAAGCAACCTTCTTTTGTTTTTTAACGTCAAATTGTGACACAACGTCTTGGTATCCACCCATCAACTAGCTTCAGTTAGCTTGGTACGGTGATTTGTTGTGCATATTCGTTGCTAAACAACGGCGCTGGCGCATCGCGCTGACGCGCGGACTTTCGGGTTGTACACCGCTGGTAGAGTGGCGAGCCGAGTAGGTCGCCACAAAACAAACTGACTAAATTTTTTTGTTTTAATTGCAAGTTTGAGAAAAGCATTATACATATCTCGGCGAGAAACGGGGTTGCCGGCCGCGTATCTCTATCCTGCATTTTAGTTTAGCAGTTATGCCTGGTTGTTATAAACCTGCCTCTGACTAAATTTTTATTTAAATATATAATCTATGCAACAGATGTTGTTGACGCCCGGCATCTCTCAATTTCCATGATAAAATGAGTGACGTTCACCGCCGCATTACTGTCGCGATTATGACGTTCATTTCGTTACTCTTTAATCTAGGAAACTGACAGACAGCGGCAACAACGACGCCGCAGCAGTCATGCAGCTGCAGTTAATATCGGTAAGTCACTTTTAACTTTCTGCACAACAACAATTTATGTCAGTGCAGTGTCATTCGTCTCAAGTCACAAAGTTGCGTCATCCGCACTGCGTCATATACACTTTGTGTGTAACTTACGTTAAAATATAACGGTCGTTTTTTTCCGCGCGACATTTTTCTCTTGACGAAATGACAAATACATAGAGGACAAGCGAATGTGCTTTAATATATCTTCATTTCAAGGTTTTTTTTTTCAACTAAAAGGATAATACCAAGATTTTGTATTGTCGAGATCCAGATTACAGAACTTCAGTTGAGACCAACTTTCAAAGTATAAAAAGATTCACTTATACAATCAGCACCAATAATTGCGGACAGAAATATGACTCAACGAAGTATGAGCCAACTTATAAAAGATTTACAAAAAGATCTCAACAGTTCGCTTTCAAACCTCAAAAGATATCTAATTTAGTAAAGCTTATAAGAGAAAGTTAGATTAGGTACTTTTAATGCTTATAGCGTAGTCTCATCCGCTATTGATGATGTTTTTTTTTCTTACTTAAAAGTAATTGTAGCCATTGTAAGCATTTATTTTTCGATGTTAACGAGTGACTTTATTTAAAAAAGGTTCTTGGTTAAAGACTGTATTGTTCAGAATTGATTTAATTCAAGGCATACGGGATTCAGAAATTCATTTAGTGTGAGGTTTTCGGTGAGGAATTTAGTTGCATCCGCATCCGCACTGTCCGCAGATGGAGACGGAGCCGCAGGCGGGCGCGCAGCCGCCGAAGCAGACGGAGCCGAGCACGGGCACGGCGCCGGTGACGCAGGTCGTGCCGCACGCGTCGATGGTGCCGGCCGCGCCCACCTGTCCGCAGCCCTGCCCGCCGTACGAGCCGCAGCTGCCGCCGGAACTGGAGGAGCGGCTAATCGAACCGCTCAGCACGGACTGAAAAATATTGTACAAAATTCTTTGGACCCGTTTTCTTTGCTCTTGAGTGTTCATGAAACACTACGATATTTTCAACAACATAATCCTAACAGCTGGTGTGTTACACACATAAAATAAATATTTATTGTTTATCACAAATCATGAAATAATTCAAAATTAAAATATATATTCATGTACACATACATTAAAACAGCCTTACAACTCAATATAGGTACTTAGTATTCACTTTAGTCGTTAGACTCCTACGTAATTTAAAAAATAATAAATGTCTTTTTCAACACACTTGCTCAAAACGACGTTTTTATTCCACCAATTTTTGGCTCATTATCCTAGATATTAAACACGCGTGCTTTTTCTGTATATTATATCACTCGTGCTTTTTCATGATATTATTCGACTGAGTTAAGAAGGTAACTGATTGCTAATAATATGCATGGAAACGGAGCCTTCTCAATTTGGTCGAGTAATACATTTTTTAAACCAACTATTAGGTTTCAAATGTTAGTTCAAAGAGGTTTTATCGCACCAAACATTTTTTTATAGATTAAATTATCTCGTATAGTTATTAACGAATAAACATAACATTTTATCGATTTGATCTCCCCCCGTCGAATAGAAATACGAAAATGTTAGCTTTAAAAAAAAACTGGCTGTTTGTCGATTTCGTTCGCGCCTTTGCCTTGCGCGCGCATTGGAAACGTGTGTAATTTTTTTTAAATAGTTTTGCATGTTTTTAGTTTATATATTGACGAAAATGTCATTTTCAAGCATTGAAAATGAAGAACACATAAAATTGACGCTGCCAGTAATACTAATAGAGACAAGAGCAGAGAACGATAGCCTTTTACCATCAAAATCGGATGAAAAATAACTGGCAACATACGAATTAGTAGCAACAGCGGGTCTAAAATGGCTACAGACAGCCCAAGATAGAGAGAAGTGGTATAGCTTGGGGGAGGCTTTTACCCGAAAGGGGCCCACATATTTTTTAAGTCAAATTTTAAGTTAAATTATTTTATTTTAATTTCTATATTTATTTTGTTTAAAGTATGTGTGGAAGAAATAAAGCTCTTTATTATTATTATTACGACGCACAACGACAACGACCCACGACAACAACGACCCACTTTTAGAGCATGAGAAATGAAACGAATCTATTAAAGATAGTCGTTAAAATAAATGAAAATTCAATCAAATATATTTACCTGAATCAGGCAGAGCTGGAGACAGAGGGCAAACACGGTGAAGGGAGACATGTTGCTGGTCTTTACTTTCAAATTTACTTGAAACTACACTTCCTTATTTAGCTGTTCACCCTTTTATACTGAAGTGGTTTCAATGGAATGTTAAAAACATTGATAACTCGAACACGTACATGAAAATCTGTGTTTTGTCTATTAAATAGTATTTTACTGAAACAATGAGGCTTAAGCTGATAGTGACTGTAGACGTGGACAATCACAGGCTGTTTAATTAATTAGTATATTGTTTTAAATCAAAAGAATTTTCGAGTAGAGATAAAAAACCATTTATAAACTAGCTCTGCAAAGCGAAGAGTCATTCTAGTGAAAACTTCCACTAAGAACAAGTCAAGATGGCCTTTAAAGTTGTGATCTTCTGCGCTGTTGCTGTCCTTGTCCAGGTAAGTCGCTTTATTCATTTAATTTTAAACTTTTCTACACACCAAACATCATTTATTATAAATATTTTTTTCCACTATTTATCCACCTTTTTGTTTTATTCATTCTCTCAACGTTCCCGTAAAATCACTGCTGTTTTTGCCAATCCTGCAATTACCATGGCTTTCAAGACAGAATACAAACTACCTGTTATGAAAGTATCATAAAGTCACTATCTTGTATAAATATCTATTATCTTGCAGGAAAATTATGGATGACTTAATCTCATTTTTGGCTGTTTTGACTCTGTATTGTTTTTATTAAGGAGTGCAATAAAGAGTTTTTAACACCGCGGGATAGAAAGTGACGGACATCGTTTTTATCACGCTGTCACGTAGACAAGAACGACCATCATATAAAAGAAATTGTGTTAGATTTGGGGCCTTCAAGGTTTCACAGTCAAACTACCCAACTTATGCACGTAGGCACTAACACTCAGTATTTATTTATATATTCTTATCAGATAAATAATAATAAATTTATTATGTTGATTTGTGTTGCAGACCATCTCTGGTCAGAAATGTGGCTGCTCAAGCGGCGGCTCGAGGGGCTCCAGCAGCTCCCTCAGCTCCAGCTCTATCTCAATCTCCAACAGCGGCGGCGACCTCCTCGTCAGTAGCGTCGGCCCCATTTCTCCCTCCGGCATCGCCGTCTCCTCTGAGCTCGGCCTGAGCGGAGACTTGGACGTTAACGGGGAACTGCCGTTCCTGAGCGCCGTGGAGTTCTCGGGCAAATATGACACTAAAGGGTCTGGCTGCGTCGACTACAGCTGCGGCAGCTGCGGGAACGTGGCCATCACCAGCGTGCAGGGCGGCTCCGGCTCCGGCTGCGGCTGCGGCTGCGCACGCTAACATCATCAACTACGATGAAGTTATTTTTGGCTTTCTTACTGCAAAACACGTACCTATGCACAATTGTGCTAATTCATTAAAATGCATTAACAAAATAAGCATTGTTTTTATCTCATAGAATTTCGTAGCGGCCTAGCGGTAAGGCTTTTTAACGGATTCGAGTCCCAGCTCATACTTAAGTGTCTTGGAACTTATGCTAAATAAAATATTATTTGAAAAATCTGACTAATCTAAGAGCTAAGGTACCCGAATCAAAGTAGACCCAATTCTCAAGCTTGCCTGTTTTCTAAATTTCATACTAAGTTACTCGTAAGTATCAATGAGTTCAAATTTTGCGTTTATGGTCGTTTACTAAATTGTATATTTTGGGACGTATGTAAATAAGCTCTATAATAATTATAACGTGTAAATTGGTTTTACTAATAAATAACTTATGACTTATGACTTATGACTTATGACTTACTACCACGAACAAAACTGAACACAAGAACAACGACGGGCCTTATTTGGTGGCGTACCTTACTTATTTCTCGTATGAACAAGACTTTCCTAATAATAGTCTAGTCCTAGGGTAACGGCGGCTATTAACGCGGGTATCAAAATCGACGTCTAACACCGCGGTGTTTACAAATACGCATTTTGCAAGCAAACAGATCTATTCTCTAAGAAATAAAGCATACACAAAACAAGCTCATTCATTGGTCTATCGTGCCCATTAGTGTGCATTTGTGTGAGTGTAACAAAAAACTCGCAATTCGTCAGTTTGTGCGACGGCGGCGCAAGAACCGGTTGTTCCATACAGACGCGTGACACCACAGGTAAGTGCACTCCAATCTTACTTAGTGTTTTACGTAATAGTTATGGCAAATAAACTAGTGCAATGCCTTTTAAGAGGTTGTGTATTGGTTTCTACACGATTTTGAATTACTTTTAACTTAGTTTTTGACCGGAAAATACGTTTAAAATTGAAAATAAAATACAGCGGTGATAGGCGCCAATTATTTCTGTGGTAAGTAATTCCGTGGTATGCCACGGTAATAGAAAAAGTGGTAGTTTTGTTATTTACTCTTTAGTTTTGGTACAAATTATCAATTTTATAATTTCTTTTATTTATTCCAATCTTGATCTATTCACGCTATTAAAGAGCTATTTCCGTGGTATGGAAAGTATTGAACTAACCCTTAATTTTTAACAAAAACTTCAGCACCGATTTCCTTGTTTCTATGGGAACCCTTAATCTGTCAACTTTTTTTTATTTTGAGTTAAAACCTAAAATTTACTTGCCAGTTATGTGATTTTGTCTTTACAAGAAGCTTGTAATATACGTGTTTGATTTGATTTGAAAAAACATCTGTGTTTTATTCTTTTTATGGGTCGGAATTAGGTTTAATTAAACTCCAAATTAAGCCTATTACCGATGGTATGATCATATTACCCTCGGTAATAGAATGTATAGAAATCTATTACCGACCCAGAGAAATATCGAATGGGTCGGTAATAGGCTCTTAAAGAGTTATCTATTACCGAGTGACTATTTGGTATTGTATTGAAATATCGCATTTAGGGTACCGCAAGTACAGATTTCGTTGATAAAATTTAGACTTCAGTTATCATTATCAGATTTAAATTCTTCTGTTTTCTGATTCAGTTATTACTCTGACAGACAAGGAAGGGTACCCAACTGCCGGACAATTCCGATTAGATTTTTTTTTATATAATTTTATTTATACAGTAGTCCAAAATCTCAGACATGATTTTTTTTAGCTATAAGAATCAGCAATAAGAAAAGTACTGTGATTTGTTAGTTATAAACGGGTAAATTATAACACATAATATGTGAGAGACTTTATTTAACTTAATTACCTTATCAAAAATATTAGAATTAAAAATTTTCATGTTTTTATATATAGTCGAAATTTTATTAGGTGGACGTTTACCATTTCACTGTGGTAAACTTTCACTCAGGTGGTAAACGTCCAGCTTATAAAATTTCGACTATAATTTACGCTGTGCCTTATGAGAAAATGTTACTTACTTGTTTTTTTTGTGCAGCTAATTATGTCAGTAAGACAAACTCTTATCAATCTTTATAGCATTTAAAAATTACTTTATTTAATAACAGGCAGGCCTATTTGTCATATACGTCCTTAGTAAAACTTTACTAACAATAATTTTTGTTGTTTTACATGTAAAACATTCAACTTATAACTACAGGTACTTATACAGGTACTCGTGGGTACTTGGTAAGTTAACTATTTAATATTGTTTGATTGTGCCGAAGTGTAATTGACCGAAGCGTAGCGTAGGTCTACGTTTTGACTCGCGCAATCTGCTTTCGTATGTCCGGATGTTCTCCTCTACAGGTCGCAATTCTCAACCGATTCGCGTGAAATTTTGCGACCATATTCTATGATCAAATAGAATTTTTTTGTCGATCCAGTTTTTGGAATTTTTTCAAAATGGCGGAGTCATGGTACGTCGCGCCTAAACAAATAGCCGTATCGATATCATAAGAGTTTCCTCCTTGTGAGACATGGTTACAGAGTGATTTGCGAAAAATTCAGATATTTTAGAACGCTGGTTTAGGGGGTATTTAGATATTTAGGTTTTACTCGAGAATAAGTAGCCTAATTTCACCGTGTCACATATATCCATTCGTGGCTCAATTGGAATACACTAGCTTTACAATCATGCGGTTCCGGGCTCAAATCCCGAACAATGAAATCTTTTTTGTTTGTTTTTTTGCACTTTAATTTCCTATTTTTTATTGACTAAGCTTTGTAACAGGGAGAGAGAAGAGGACCCTGGATCTATTCCCTGAATTGTAACATTTTGTATTTTTTCTTGTATTTAAATTTCGTATTGTTGATCAAGCGAGCACGAAGCGCGAGCAAAGCGTATTCGTTTCAGTTTTATTGTCTGAACTTTTTTTAGAGCCGTTAAAGTTCAAGGAGACGGACAGTTGCGCAGGCGAAAACGGGTTCATGTTTAAAAAAATCTGAGCAGTTTTTACATTTAGATTAATTTATCAACTTTGGCTTTGCTATAGAGACGTAGTTGTAGATTGGAATATTGATATTATATTATTAGAAGTTTAAACGTAAATGTATGTTATATTGCTTTAATAAATAAAAAATATACAGGGCGTCCCACGGCGATGCCACATGGAGGGAAAGTACCTTAAATATCATAGATAGCATATTTTGCTGAAAGAAGACTTCATTTTATTTTTAAAACTTAGTTAAATTGCATTCATACTTTTTTAATTTTTTTTGAAAAAAAAATGTATGGAAAAAAAATATCGCGTCATTGGAGGAAAAGTACCTTAATTTTTGTAAATGAACATCTTACTGAAAGAAGACATTATTTCGATTTAAAAAAACAAGTTGAATTGCATTTTAAATAATTTCATGGTTAAACCGGGAATCGAACCCGCTACACGAGAAAAAAAAATACCTTGTAGCTTTGTCATACCGATCGAAAGGCTTCAATGTGAGAATTATTTTTTTGCCAATTAACATAGTGTTGGAAACAAAAGGAAGACCATTATTTTTTTCATTTGATGTGAAATTTTGATTAGAATAATGACATTCCCGTATGGGCATACAACTAATCTTTCATTTTAAAGTACCTATTACTAATGAATCAGGACCCACTTGAGAAGTACGCATCATTTCCTTATTATAATTGTAGTGCATGATAAAATGATAAAGAGATAAGTAATAAGTAGGAACGTACCTGTTTGTATGCAATCAATTGAGTTTGTGTGCATAATGTTCTGCCGTATGCGTAAACGACAACGAGCGTATTTTAATTCTTGCTATAATGTGTTTAAATTCCGTGTTTCGTGTCATTAAATTAAATAAATCTGTTAAAATAAGTGTCAATTATTGTTTAAACATGTTTTAAAATTACTGACTAGGCAGAAAAACAAGTATCTTAAACTATGATCAGGTGTTGAAAGTAAAAAAAAAAAGTTTAAAAAGTTTGTTGGCGGGAATTGACTATTTTATTTAGTTATTTCGCTTTACGAGGATTTTGTTACGACGGTATTGTATTAAATAACCATGGCGTATCAAAATAATGTTGATTTAATGGAAGCATACTTTTTGAACCACAAAAACATAACATTAGCCTTAAATTGGCACCGTGAAAGATATCCTGATAGAAATACACCATCTCGATTTATTATGAAACGGTTGGTGGATAATCTGACAAATTTGGGACGTTTCGATCATCTATTACCACAACCACGGCACCAAATGTTAAACACTGACGATGAGCTCGACATTTTGATATACTTTGAGGCAAATCCTAAATGTTCAGTGAGGGAAGGTGAAGCAGAAACCGGATTTTCGAAAAGCAAAATACACCGTGTACTGAAAAAATACAAATTTAAAAGTTACGTTGAAGGGCGATTAGTACAAAAATTGCAACCGGGTGATCCTGGTAGACGATTGATTTTCTGCCGAGAAATCGAGAGGCTCATTCTAGAGAATCAAGATTTTCTTAATAATATTATCTGGTCTGACGAAACAAACTTCAGCAATAATGGTATGTACAACAGACATAATAACCGCATCTGGTGCAGGGAGAATCCCTTACGTATCCGCGAGACTAACAATCAAGTGCGTTTTTCCTTCAACTGTTGGTGTGGTATTGTAAACAACCGGGTCCTCTTAGTACATTTTTACGAAGGGCATCTAAATACGGATAGGTATTTAGAAATACTTGAGATTTTAAGAATTGAGATAAATAATCTTCCGTTGGCAGAACGACAAAACATTATTTTTCAGCAAGATGGGGCTCCGGCTCATAACAGTCACAGAACAAGGGATTATCTCAATGAACACTTTACTTCCTGGATCGGAACAAATGGAGAAACTAGATGGCCGCCGAGATCCCCAGATCTAACCCCGTTAGATTTTTTTTTATGGGGTTATGTAAAAAATGTAGTTTACAAGAACCAGTATGAAAATGTCCACGAGCTACAAGCAGAACTTAGACGTATTATTTTAAATATCCACCACACCATAATTAAAAAATCGACAGGGAGTGAAATAATGAAAAGAGTGAGACTTTGTATTGAACAGGATGGAAAACATTTTGAGCATTTGATAAATTGATTTAATTTTGTATTAAAAATATTAAAATGCATGGCATTTTTATTTCGTTATTTAGCAAAAAAGTAATTCTCACATTGAAGCCTTTCGATCGATATGACAAAGCTACAGGGTATTTTTTTTTCTCGTGTAGAGGGTTCGATTCCCGGTTTAACCATGAAATTATTTAAAATGCAATTCAACTTGTTTTTTTAAATCGAAATAATGTCTTCTTTCAGTAAGATGTTCATTTACAAAAATTAAGGTACTTTTCCTCCAATGACGCGATATTTTTTTTCCATACATTTTTTTTTCAAAAAAAATTAAAAAAGTATGAATGCAATTTAACTAAGTTTTAAAAATAAAATGAAGTCTTCTTTCAGCAAAATATGCTATCTATGATATTTAAGGTACTTTCCCTCCATGTGGCATCGCCGTGGGACGCCCTGTATATCATAGCTAAAAGAGGGAAATGGTTTTCTAACATATTTCCTGCGTGCAGTCGCCGCAGAAAGTTTCGGTACGGTTCGTGGCATTCTTTTAGAAAATTTTGGTGCATATAGATTACTAAGAGCCAGCGATGCTTGTTATAATCTTGTCTATAAAAATTCAGGCCACAAATTTGCAGGAACACAATGTTCCGAAGATTTATTACATATCTTCTGTTGATATTTTAGTCAAGGTATTCGATGTAGTAAAATGAGGTTATAGCGGATTAAATTGCCAAATCCTATAGAGATAAAACACTACAGAGTGAAGCTCTGATGGCCCTTCTTCTGCCGACGAAGATGGAGGTGGTTCTACTTTTACCATTCAGGGGATGACCGACTAACTGTGGGCGTTTGGAAACGGGAAAGGGAGTATTTTCTCTTTCCTTCCCATTTTGTAGGTGTTGGCAAAGAGAATTTGAAATGGAGGTGGACTGTCAAACAAAATTTTGTTGCTACAGTAAAATTGCTGCTATATCTTTCGACACATGATAGAAATTGTAGAACACCATTTGACTTTCCTTTCCTTGATGATCTTTTTGATCCTTATTCGTTTACTAATATATGTTAAAATTGTTAAAGACCTAAAAGTGGCGCCATCTAATAGATAAAAGGCCAAATGTTTGACAGCATCGTTTCGAGCGATGGCACCATAACGTTACAAAAGTTTTAATCATATGTCCAAAGATGGCAGTAAATATACGTGTCTACAAAGTTTTCTTAGTTATTAATAAATATAAAATTCCTTTTCCGTGCAGGCTTTTTAAATTTTGATATACGAAAAAGCATCTATAAAAAATTAAGAGCAATCAACATTATTTAGAGGTCGCTATAAATGAAACAATACTGCTATACAAAATAGTATGAAAATAAATTGACCCATCAATAAATCTGCTTTGGAAATGTCTTTTAGGGCTCTTTATTCGTTTTATTTATTATTTATAAGTATGCTTAAAAAGATGGCGATCATTTTTTTTTTGTTTTAGGTAACTTTGCATTTTTGTATTTGTATGAGGATATTGCAAATCACAAAATCATAGCGACCACCTAATCATTCGCAATGAGTTCAAATTTGGCACATAGATTACTGTTCTATAAAGGGAGCCATGTGAAGATAAAATCCTTTCAACTTTTTTCTACATACAAAGTTGGACCATCCTATTCGATAATTATGTTTTTTGTCAATTTAGTTTTTATAAATTCTTCTAAACAGCGGAGCCATAGGTACATTTATTCAGTTTTAAGGGCTCCTCTACACGATGGCCCAGCGTAGGACGCAGCTATGCGGTGAAATGAGATAGCAATATCACTTGCTCCCTCTAACGCAGTGGTTCCTAACCTTGTCAGTTCTGCCACCCCTATGACTAACTAGGGAACCCGATTTTACCCCTACTCCCAATAAATATCAATATTCTTTCTTACAGGTCTAATTTCTGTTATATTTAATTGAGCTTATTACCTCCGTAAAATACCAGATTTACCACTACGGGGGTAATTACCCTCAAGTTAGGAACCGCTGCTCTAACGCATAAATGCGCCCCTATAGTCTGTATCTTGACGTATTTAAAAAAAGGTAAACAAACAATTTGTAAATTTTCGGGTAGTTTTAATATTTATTGGTTAATCAACCAAATACAAAACCGCCTGGATCTGTCACTGAACGACCTGACTTTAAACCTACGTTATTTGATCATGTAATGTTTTCATCTACCCTCAGCTGCCTTAAGGAGCCATTTGAGGGTAGATTTTGTTTACCTATTTTTAAATACCTAAAGATACAGACTATAGGACTTGCCTACGTTGGGCCATCGTGTAGAGGAGCCATAAGCTATGCTCGCGAGGTCTACAGCTCACAGAGCTACTAGTTATAATCTCTTCGAATATATCTCTTATTTTTAAACATACTCCTATAGTTTTATTTTTTATTTTTGTGTCATTATTAAACTTAATGACACAAAAATAATATACAGAACCCACGTCGTTATTATTGTTTTAACCCTCGGTATTAGGTTTCGAATTTTGAGTTTGGTTTCTGTTAACGAGTGCAGAAAAATCATGCCAATTGTACCCTCGGTAATGAAAGCTCAATTCGCGATAATAGAATCACAGCCTGTCCCTTGCCACGGTAATAGAAGATTTGGTCATTTTGGCTTCAAAAAATATTTTAATACATATAATAACCCAAAATGAATCCAAAAACGTGTGAAACGGAAAGTTCATTAAATGCTCTGATGAAAAAAAAATATTGCTGGCTGTTAGACAGCATTGATACCCTTAATTTTTGGATCTCTTTTGAAAAGTTCCTGAACTACCACGGTAATAGGTGCCTTTACCCTAGTCGCTTTCTAAAAGCATTGCCAGTGCCAAGTTTGGGATTATTTTGAAATTTGTTTTGTCTTGAGAATCAAACCAAGGAAGAGCTACGTTAAGAAAGAGGATGTGTCATAAATCATTAATCATAAATCTTTATTTGTCCAACATAGGTATACAGGTTGTAACATTATGGTATAGCTTCACTATGTGGCGCCTTTCGGCATACAAATTGTAAGGGCATGCATGTCACCTTATTTATACTAAACTTAAATTAGGTCTTCCAGAAACTCGTTAACAGTGTAGTAGCACTTATCGACTAGTAATTTTTTTAGGAGGGTTTTGAAAATATTCAGGTTTTGTACAGATTTAATTCGTAGTGGTAATTTATTATAGAGTTTTGGAGCCATTCCAACTAATAAATATATGTGTATAATTCAAACTGTAATTTTACTGAATCATTGACGCACCTGAGTTTTATGAGTTGCGTACGTGTTTGTTTTATTGATCTAAATATAATTTGTCGATTTATTCCTGAGATTGGAAAATTGGAATAATACTAGCTGCTGCCCTTGACTTCATCTGCGTGTGGCTTATTTTTTATCCAATGTGCTTTTTAATGATTCCCCATACAAACTGCTTTATTTGAGAGATAAATATTATTCCTGAATATTGTTTAATGGTAATTATTCAATTTTAGCATATTCTTACATGCGGTGCATAAATTATCAAAGTTCCACCCCGCTTTTCACCTTTTTAGGGCCACACTAGCGACTTTTGAGCGTCGTCTAGTCAGCACTATGGAAAATGACGTCACCGCGCAGTTGCGCCAACGACGCGTCGAGCAGCAGCCATAGAGTTGACTTAACGCCAACGCTCGTAAGACGCTCTTTCGGGGATAAAAACAATCCTTTGTGCTTCCTCAGGACTCAAACTATCTCTGTACCAAATTTCAAGTAAATCTGTTCAGCGAGTTAATCGGGAAGTGGTAAGAGACAGACTGTCACATTTTTAATGAGTACCTATTATTCTGCCTTCCTAAGCTAAAGACGGTATCTGAATAATAAATGAATTAAAATGTAAATGCTTTTTGGCAATGCTTTTAGGTTGACATTTTAAGGTACATGTTTGCGTGAAATTTTCTTTTAAAATACTGCTTTTTAGGGTTCCGTAGCCAAATGGCAAAAAACGGAACCCTTATAGATTCGTCATGTCCGTCTGTCTGTCCGTTTATGTCACAACCACTTTTTTCCGAAACTATAAGAGCTATACTGTTCAAACTTGGTAAGTAGATGTATTCTATGAACCGCACTAAGATTTTTACACAAAAATAAAAAAAAACAATAAATTTTGGGGGTTCCCCATACTTAGAACTGAAACTCAATAAATCTTTTTTCATCAAACCCATACGTGTGGGGTATCTATGGATAGGTCTTCAAAAATGATATTGAGGTTTCTAATATAATTTTTTTCTAAACTGAATAGTTTGCGCGAGAGACACTTCAAAAGTGGTAAAATGTGTGTCCCCCCCCCCCTGTAACTTCTAAAATAAGAGAATGATAAACCTAAAAATATATATGATGTACATTACCATGCAAACTTCCACCGAAAATTGGTTTGATCGAGATCTAGTAACTGGTTTTTTTTTAATACGTCATAAATGGTACGGAACCCTTCATGGGCGAGTCCGACTCACACTTGGCCGCTTTTAGTTTAGCAGTTATGCCTGGTTGTTGTAAGCCTGCCTTTGACTAGATTTTTTTTTTAACGTGTAATCTTATGCAACAGATGTTGTTGACGCCCGGCATCTCTCAATTTCCATGATAAAATGAGTGACGTTCACCGCCGCATTACTGTTGCGATTATGACGTTCATTTCTTTACTCTTTTATCTAGGAAACTGACAGACAGCGGCAACAACGACGCCGCAGCAGTCATGCAGCTGCAGTTAATATCGGTAACTCACTTTTAACTTTCTGCACAACAACAATTTATGTCAGTGCAGTGTCATTCGTCTCAAGTCACAAAGTCGCGTCATACGCACTGCGTCATATACACTTTGTGTGTAACTTACGTTAAAATATAACGGTCGCTTTTTTCCGCGCGACATTTTTCTCTTGACGAAATGACAAATACATAGAGGACAAGCGAATGTGCTTTAATATATCTTCATTTCAAGGTTTTTTTTTTCAACTAAAATGATAATACCAAGATTTTGTATTGTCGAGATCCAGATTACAGAACTTCAGTTGAGACCAACTTTCAAAGTATAAAAAGATTCACTTATACAATCAGCACCAATAATTGCGGAGAGAAATATGACTCAACGAAGTATGAACCAACTTATAAAAGATTTACAAAAGATCTCAACAGTTCGCGTTCAATTCAAACCTCAAAAAATATCTAATTTAGTAAAGCTTATAAGAGAAAGTTAGATTAGGTACTTTTAATGCCTACGGCATAGTCTCGTCCTTGATGATGTTTTTTTGGTAACTTAAAAGTAATTGTAACCATTGTAGTAGTTTATTTTTCGATGTTAACGAGTGATAATATTTAAAAAAGGTTCTTGGTTAAATACTGTATTGTTCAGAATTGCTTTAATTCAAGGCATACGGGATTCAGAAATTCATTTAGTGTGAGGTCTTCGGTGAGGAATTTAGTTGCATCCGCATCCGCACTGTCCGCAGATGGAGACGGAGCCGCAGGCGGGTGCGCAGCCGCCGAAGCAGACGGAGCCGAGCACAGGCACGGCGCCGGTGACGCAGGTCGTGCCGCACGCGTCGATGGTGCCGGCCGCGCCCACCTGTCCGCAGCCCTGCCCGCCGTACGAACCGCAGCTGCCGCCGGAACTGGAGGAGCGGCTAATCGAACCGCTCAGCACGGACTGAAAAATATTGTACAAAATTCTTTGGACCCGTTTTCTTTGCTCTTGAATGTTCATGAAACACTACGATATTTTCAACAACATAATCCTAACAGCTGGTGTGTTACACACATAAAATAAATATTTATTGTGTATCACAAATCATGAACTAATTCAAAATTAAAAGATTAATTCATGTACACATACATTAAAACAGCCTTACAACTCAATATAGGTACTTAGTATTCACTTTAGTCGTTAGACTCCTACGTAAGTAAATAATAAATGTCTTTTTCAACACACTTGCTCAAAACGACGTTTTTATTCCACCGATTTTTGGCTCATTATCCTAGATATTAAACACGCCTGCTTTTTAGGGTTCCGTAGCCAAAAGGCATAAAACGGAACCCTTATAGTTTCGCCATGTCCGTCTGTCTGTCTGTCTGTCTGTCTGTCTGTCTGTCTGTCTGTCTGTCTGTCTGTCTGTCCGAGGCTTTGCTCCGTGGTCGTTAGTGCTAGAAAGCTGAAATTTGGCATGGATATATAAATCAATAAAGCCGACAAAGTCGTACAATAAAATCTAAAAATTTAATTTTTTTTAGGGTACCTCCCCTACACGTAAAGTGGGGGTGAATTTTTTTTTTCGCTTCAACCCTAGAGTGTGGGGTATCGTTGGAAAGGTCTTTCAAAACTAATAGGGGTTTTCAAGAAACATTTTTTGATAAAGTGAATATATTCGGAGATAATCGCTCCGAAAGAAAAAAAAAATGTGTCCCCCCCCCTCTAACTTTTGAACCATAGGTCCAAAAAATATGAAAAAAATCGTGGAAGTAGAGCTTAAGAAAGACATTAAATGAAAACTATAGCGGACATGATCAGTTTAGCTGTTTTTGAGTTATCGCAAAAAGTTTTCCCTTCATAGTAAAAAGACTTACTTTAATAAGGTACTGATTATGCAAATTTGCCTATTTGTTTAACTCGGGTGAAAGGTACCGTATCATCCCTTGGTTAACAATTTACTATACTTTAAGCTCCAGTTTAGCTTATTGTGACGGAAGAGTAACTACGGAACCCTACACTGAGCGTGGCCCGACATGCTCTTGGCCGGTTTTTTATTTTATTCTGTATATTATATCACTCGTGCTTTTTCATGATATTATTCGACTGAGGTAAGAAGGTAACTGATTGCTAATAATATGCATGGAAACGGAGCCTTCTCAATTTGGTCGAGTAATACATTTTTTAAACCAACTATTAGGTTTCAAATGTTAGTTCAAAGAGGTTTTATCGCACCAAACATTTTTTTATAGATTAAATTATCTCGTATAGTTATTAACGAATAAACATAACATTTTATCGATTTGATCTCCCTACGTCTAATAAAAATATTAGCTTTAAAAAAAAAACTGGCTGTTTGTCGATTTCGTTCACGCCTTTGCCTTGCGCGCGCACTGGAAACGTGCGTAAAAAAAATTAAATAGTTTTGCATGTTTTTAGTTTATATATTGACGAAAATATCATTTTCAAGCATTGAAAATGAAGAACACATAAAATTGACGCTGCCAGTAATACTAATAGAGACAAGAGCCGAGAACGATAGCCTTTTACCATCAAAATCGGATGAAAAATAACTGGCAACATACGAATTAGTAGCAACAGCGGGTCTAAAATGGCTAGAGACAGCCCAAGATAGAGAGAAGTGGAATAGCTTGGTGGGAGGCTTTTACCCGAAAGTGGCCCAAATATTTTTTAAGTTAAATTTTAAATTAAATTATTTTATTTTAATTTCTATATTTATTTTGTTTAAAGTATGTGTGGAAGAAATAAAGCTCTTTATTATTATTATTACGACGCACAACGACAACGACCCACGACAACAACGACCCACTTTTAGAGCATGAGAAATGAAACAAATCTATTAAAGATAGTCGTTAAAATAAATGAAAATTCAATCAAATATATTTACCTGAATCAGGCAGAGCTGGAGACAGAGGGCAAACACGGTGAAGGGAGACATGTTGCTGGTACTTACTTTCAAATTTACTTGAAACTATACTTGCTTATTTAGCTGTTCACCCTTTTATACTGAAGTGGTTTCGATGGAATGTTAAAAACATTGATAACTCGAACACGTGCATGAAAATCTGTGTTTTGTCTATTAAATAGTATTTTACTGAAACAATGAGGCTTAAGCTGATAGTGACTGTAGACGTGGACAATCACAGGCTGTTTAATTAATTAGTCTATTGTTTTAAATCAAAAGAATTTTCGAGTAGAGATAAAAAACCATTTATAAACTAGCTCTGCAAAGCGAAGAGTCATTCTAGTGAAAACTTCCACTAAGAACAAGTCAAGATGGCCTTTAAAGTTGTGATCTTCTGCGCTGTTGCTGTCCTTGTCCAGGTAAGTCGCTTTATTCATTTAATTTTAAACTTTTCTACACACCAAACATCATTTATTATAAATATTTTTTTCCACTATTTATCCACCTTTTTGTTTTATTCATTCTCTCAACGTTCCCGTAAAATCACTGCTGTTTTGGCCAATCCTGCAATTACCATGGCTTTCAAGACAGAATTAACTGATTGAAAAATGGAATGCAAGCAATTCGATGCTGGCTAAAGCCAAAATTTTAGTTGTACTACCTGTTATGAAAGTATCATAAAGTTACTGTCTTCTATAAATATTTATTATCCTGCAGGAAAATTATATCCATAATTTTGGATGGGTTAATCTCGTTTTTAGCTGTTTTCACTCTGTATTGTTTTTTTATTAAGGTGTGCAATAAAGAGTATTTGTATTGTATTGTAATCCACGTGATACAATAACTGTCACTTTTTAACACCGCGGGATAGAAAGTGACGGACATCGTTTTTATCACGCTGACACGTAGACAAGAACGACCATCATATAAAAGAAATTGTGTTAGATTTGGGGCCTTCAAGGTTTCACAGTCAAACTACCCAACTTATGCACGTAGGCACTAACACTCAGTATTTATTTATATATTCATATCAGATAAATAATAATAATTTTATTATGTTTATTTGTGTTGCAGACCATCTCTGGTCAGAAATGTGGCTGCTCAAGCGGCGGCTCGAGGGGCTCCAGCAGCTCCCTCAGCTCCAGCTCCATCTCAATCTCCAACAGCGGCGGCGACCTCCTCGTCAGCAGCGTCGGCCCCATTTCTCCCTCCGGCATCGCCGTCTCCTCTGAGCTCGGCCTGAGCGGAGACTTGGACGTTAACGGGGAACTGCCGTTCCTGAGCGCCGTGGAGTTCTCGGGCAAATATGACACTAAAGGGTCTGGCTGCGTCGACTACAGCTGCGGCAGCTGCGGGAACGTGGCCATCACCAGCGTGCAGGGCGGCTCTGGCTCCGGCTGCGGCTGCGGCTGCGGCTGCGCACGCTAACATCATCCACTACGATGAAGTTATTTTTGGCTTTCTTACTGCAAAACACGTACCTATTGTGCAATTGTGCTAATTCATTAAAATGCATTAACAAAATAAGCATTGTTTTTATCTCATAGAATTACGTAGCGGCCTAGCGGTAAGGCTTTTTAACGGATTCGAGTCCCAGCTCATACTTAAGAGTGTCTTGGAACTTATGCTAAATAAAATATTATTTGAAAAATCTGACTAATCTAAGAGCTAACCACTCACGTGCTTCATATTTTTCAGTGACTTCTATTATTATAATAAAATAAGGATGACAGCTGGTAACCAGAGTTACCAAAAGCATGTGAGTGGCTAAGGTACCCGAATCAAAGTAGACCAAATTCTCAAGCTTGCCTGTTTTCTAAATTTTATACTAAGTTACTCGCAAGTATCAATGAGTTCAAATTTTGCGTTTATGGTCGTTTACTACCACCTGTGCTACCACGAACAAAACTGAACACAAGAACAACGACGGGCCTTATTTGGTGGCGTACCTTACTTATTTCTCGTATGAACAAGACTTTCCTAATAATAGTCTAGTCCTAGTCGCTTTCTAAAAGCATTGCCAGTGCCAAGTTTGGGATTATTTTGAAATTTGTTTTGTCTTGAGAATCAAACCAAGGAAGAGCTACGTTAAGAAAGAGGATGTGTCATAAATCATAAATCTTTATTTGTCCAACATAGGTTGTTACATTATGGTATAGCTTCACTATGTGGCGCCTTTCGGCATACAAATTGTAAGGGCATGCATGTCACCTTATTTATACTAAACTTAAATTAGGTCTTCCAGAAGATCGTTAACAGTGTAGTAGCACTTATCGACTAGTAATTTCTTTAGGGGGGTTTTGAAAATATTCAGCTTTTGTACAGATTTAATTCGTAGTGGTAATTTATAATAGATTTTTGGAGCCATTCCAACTAATAAATATATGTGTATAATTCAAACTGTAATTTTACTAAATCATTGACGCACCTGAGTTTTATGAGTTGCGTACGTGTTTGTTTTATTGATCTAAATATCATCTGTCGGTTTATTCCTGAGATTGGAAAATTGGAATAATACTAGCTGCTGCCCTTGACTTCATCTGCGTGTGGCTTATTTTTTATCCAATGTGCTTTTTAATGATTCCCCATACAAACTGCTTTATTTGAGAGATAAATATTATTCCTGGATCGGCGTCTAGTCAGCGCTATGGAAAATGACGTCGCCGCGCAGTTGCGCCAACGACGCGTCGAGCAGCAGCCAGAGTTGACTTAACGCCATCGCTCGTAAGACGCTCTTTCGGGGATAAAAACTATCCTTTGTCCTTCCTCAGGACTCAAACTATCTCTATACCAAATTTCAAGTAAATCTGTTCAGCAAGTTAATCGGGAAGTGGTAAGAGACAGACTGTCACATTTTTAATGAGTACCTATTATTCTGCCTTCCTAAGCTAAAGACGGTATCTGAATATTAATGAATTAAAATGGAAATGCTTTTTGGCAATGCCTTTAGGTTGACATTTTAAGGTACATGTTTGCGTGTTTTTTTTTAAATACTGCGTTTTAGGGTTCCGTAGCCAAATGGCAAAAAACGGAACCCTTGTAGATTCGTCATGTCCGTCTGTCTGTCCGTTTATGTCACAACCACTTTTTTCCGAAAATATAAGAGCTATACTGTTCAAACTTGGTAAGTAGATGTATTCTATGAACCGCATTAAGATTTGCACACAAAAAAAAAACAATAAATTTTGGCGGTTCCCCATACATAGAACTGAAACTCAATAAATCTTTTTTCATCAAACCCATACGTATGGGGTATCTATGGATAGGTCTAATATATATTTTTAGGAGGGTTCTAATATTTTTTTTTCTAAACTGAATAGTTTGCGCGAGAGACATTTCCAAAGTGGTAAAATGTGTGTGTCCCCCCCCCCCCCTCTTACTTCTAAAATAAGAAAATGATAAACCTAAAAAAGTATATGATGTACATTACCATGCAAACTTCCACCGAAAATTGGTTTGATCGAGATCTATAGTAACTGGTTTTTTTTTAATACGTCATAAATGGTACGGAACCCTTCATGGGCGAGTCCGACTCGCACTTGGCCGCTTTTAGTTTAGCAGTTATGCCTGGTTGTTGTAAGCCTGCCTTTGACTAGATTTTTTTTAAATGTGTAATCTTATGCAACAGATGTTGTTGACGCCCGGCATCTCTCAATTTCCATGATAAAATGAGTGACGTTCACCGCCGAATTACTGTCGCGATTATGACGTTCATTTCGTTACTCTTTTATCTAGGAAACTGACCGACAGCGGCAACAACGACGCCGCAGCAGTCATGCAGCTACAGTTAATATCGGTAAGTCACTTTTAACTTTCTGCACAACAACAATTTATGTCAGTGCAGTGTCATTCGTCTCAAGTCACAAAGTCGCGTCATCCGCACTGCGTCATATAGACTTTGTGTGTAACTTACGTTAAAATATAACGGTCGCTTTTTTCCGCGCGACATTTTTCTCTTGACGAAAGTGAAGCGCTGGTGGCCTAGCGGTAAGAGCGTGCGACTTGCAATCCGGAGGTCGCGGGTTCAAACCCCGGCTCGTACCAATGAGTTTTTCGGAACTTATGTACGAAATATCATTTGATATTTACCAGTCGCTTTTCGGTGAAGGAAAACATCGTGAGGAAACCGGACTAATCCCAACAAGGCCTAGTTTACCCTCTGGGTTGGAAGGGCAGATGGCAGTCGCTTTCGTAAAAACTAGTGCCTACGCCAAATCTTGGGATTAGTTGTCAAGCGGACCCCAGGCTCCCATGAGCCGTGGCGAAATGCCGGGACAACGCGAGGAAGAAGAAGAAGAAAGAAGATTTTTCTCTTGACTAAATGACAAATACATAGAGGACAAGCGAATGTGCTTAAAAAAATCTTCATTTCAAGGATTTTTTTTCAACTAAAAGGATCATACCAAGATTTTGTATTGTCGAGATCCAGATTACAGAACTTCAGTTGAGACCTACTTTCAAAGTATAATAAGATTCACTTATACAGTCAGCACCAATAATTGCGGGCAGAAATATGACTCAACGAAGTATGAGCTAACTTATAAAAGATTTACAAAAGATCTCAACAGTTCGCGTTCAATTCAAACCTCAAAAAATATCTAATTTAGTAAAGCTTATAAGAGAAAGTTAGATTAGGTACTTTTAATGCCTACGGCGTAGTCTCGTCCTTGATGATGTTTTTTTGGTTACTTAAAAGTAATTGTAACCATTGTAGTAGTTTATTTTTCGATGTTAACGAGTGATATATTTAAAAAAGGTTCTTGGTTAAAAACGGTATTATTCAGAATTGCTTTAATTCAAGGCATAAGGGATTCAGAAATTCATTTAGTGTGAGGTCTTCGGTGAGGAATTTAGTTGCATCCGCATCCGCACTGTCCGCAGATGGAGACGGAGCCGCAGGCGGGCGCGCAGCCGCCGAAGCAGACGGAGCCGAGCACGGGCACGGCGCCGGTGACGCAGGTGGTGCCGCACGCGTCGATGGTGCCGGCCGCGCCGACTTGTCCGCAGCCCTGCCCGCCGTACGAGCCGCAGCTGCCGCCGGAGCTGGAGGAGCGGCTAATGGAACCGCTCAGCACGGACTGAAAAATATTGTACATTGAAAATTCTTTGAACCCGTTTTCTTTGCTTTTGAGTGATCATGATACACTGCGCTATTTTCAACAACAAAATCCTAATATCACTCACTGGTGTGCTACCAGGTGCTACACATAAAGTAAACATTTATTTTGTATCACAAATCATTGACAAAATTAAAACATTTATTCATGTGCAAAAACCTATTCACAGCCTCCATAATCATAAACTTATTATACTTACAACTAAGCACATAGGTATTCACTTTAGTCGTAAGTAAATAATGAATGTCATAACTAACAGAAAGAAATACAAAATCGGTCATGTGATTAACTGTATAGTTAGCTAATGAAATTATAAATTTAGGCTTTAACAAAAGTGAAAATAAATGAAATATATTTACCTGAATCAGGCAGAGCTGGAGACAGAGCACGAACACGGTGAAGGGAGACATGGTGCTGTTTCTTTCTTTCTTTATTCAAAGTTATTTGAAACTTTAATTGCTTATGTATCTGGTCAAGCTTTTATACTAAAGCGGTTTCAATGGAATGTGAAAAACATAGATAACTCGAACACGTGCATGAAAATCAGTGTTTTGTCTATTAAATAGTATTTTACTGAAATAATGAGGCTCAAGCTGATAGTGACTGTAGACGTGGACAATCACAGGCTGTTTAATTAATTAGTCTATTGTTTGAAATCAAAAGAATTTTCGAGTAGAGATAAAAAAAACATTTATAAACTAGCTCTGCGAAGCAAAGAATTATTCTAGTGAAAACTTCCACTAAGAACAAGTCAAGATGGCCTTCAAAGTTGTGATCCTCTGCGTTGTTGCTGTACTTGTCCAAGTAATTCGCTTTATTCATTTAATTTTAAACTTTCCTACACACCAAACAGCATATCTTATAAATATTTTTTCCTTCATTTTCCCCCCTTGTTGGTTTTATTTAATTCATTCTCTCAACGTGCCTGTAAATTCACTGCTGTTTTGCCAATCCTGCAATTACCATGGCTTACAAACTGATTCAAGTAAAGAATGCAGATAATTCCAAACTATCGGAAAAAGCCCAATTACCCAACCCGACAACGCAAGACAGATCGTCTTGGCGCCGAAGGATAAGGAGAGCCGACCCCACCTAATGTGCAAAGCAAAGCAAAAGACTAATGAATATATCATAAAGTAACTTTCTTGTATAAATATCCAGCTATCCTGATTGTATTGGATTTGGGCCCCTCAAAGTTTGACAGCCAGCCAACCCAACTTATGCGTCGTCAGTCAACTAACTATTGAAATGTCAGGAAAGCACTAACACTCAGTACTTATTTATATATTCTTTTTATCACGTACTCGTAATTCTCAGCTTTTAAACTCTTTTTGTTAGTTGATTTAATAACGTACGTTGATTTGTGTCGCAGACCATCTCTGGTCAGAGATGTGGCTGCTCAAGTGGCGGCTCTAGGAGCTCCAGCAGCTCCAGGGGCTCCAGCAGCTCCGTCAGCTCCAACTCCATCGCCATCCAAACTAGCGGCGGCGACCTCCTCGTCACCAGCGTCGGCCCCATCTCCCCCTCCGGCATCGCCGTCTCCTCCGAGCTCGGACTGAGTGGAGACTTGGACGTTAACGGAGAACTGCCGTTCCTGAGCGCCGTGGAGTTCTCGGGAGAATACGACACTAAAGGGTCTGGCTGCGTCGACTACAGCTGCGGCAGCTGCGGGAACGTGGCCATCACCAGCGTGCAGGGCGGCTCCGGCTGCGGCTGCGGCTGCAGGCGCTAAGACCACGCATATCGTCCGATATTTTTAAATTTGTAATTTATCGGACTTAAATTTGAAATCGCCCTATGCTGTGACACAATAAAATATATGAGCCTACCTAAATTTCCTTTTGCTACTAGTATCAGTGCATTTCTTCTGGAATCCTTGTTCACCATTAGGTAGCTACGCAACTTAACTTAGATATTTATTTATTTATTTGTATAATATGAAACAAACTGTCATACAATAGTACATTACGATACAAGTGCGAAAAATAGGAAATTCGAAACGAGTGGCGATAAATTAAAACACGACCGAAGGGAGTGTTTTAAATCGACACGAGTTGCGAATTACCTATTCGCACATGTATCGTACAACGTTTTACAGTACATATGGCCCTTTAAATGTTCGACACAGTAACGTAATATGCTACTTCTCGCACTAGTGCTATAAAGTAGCCCCATATGTACTGTAAAAAATATTATTACTGTTTCTTCTCTTAATCTAGACTAGTTTTGTTAAACATATAGAAGCACGAAAAGTATCTAGATAGTAGATATATTGACTTTTAAAGACATACATTTTTCGCAATGTGGGCCCTACCGCAATCCTCGAAAATTGATTTTACATAGTGTATCTATGTCACTCTTATACGGCATTGAACATCATTTTGGGCGTTATACTGTTAAACACTGCATAAACGTAAATCGTGCCGTGCATCATCGAAGTTATTTGTTGATATTATTGTTAGTAATATTGACGGAAGCTAAAATGTTTCTCATACCTTCTCACGTTTTATTATGAAAAGTTTAAATTGATCTTCGTTTCCGTCGCTTTAATCGTAAATACGACAGCGACAAAAAGAGACAAAGACAATTTTTAGACAATTGAAACGGTAATTAAAGAACAAGGTCGGTATAATTGGTATATTTATTAGATATATAACGAAATATAACAGAAATCATCCAAATACCTACAGCGAAAGAGAGTAGTCTGAATCAACAAAAAATATTGTATAACGATTACAAACCATTATATACGCTGATCAACGACTTTATTTAATAATCGTTTGTTACAAGAATGCCATTTAGTCATTTTTGTCTAATACCTATGGAAATAATATTACGTGTACGAATTTTAACAAACAACATCAAAATAAATATTCTCTGCTGACACTTCACTATATAGATCGTGTCATTCACGACCACACGTTCGTCTTGACTCGTATCGTCATGTAATTAAAGGTTAGATTTGACAAATCTGCGCGTCGTCGTGGATGACACGAACTATAATACCTATTGATGTCAAATTCGGGGGTTGTCGTTGAGATTCAAGATGGCGAAGACGTCTCGAGAATATTTTTTTGTGTTTAGCTCATTTATGTTGTTCAAAGTGTAGTATTGATAGCTTATTATGCAGTGAACTATCGTGGAAGTGTGCAGTTAATGAAAAACTAATCTTGAAACACGTTTAAACATGTTTTAATCAACATCCGGCAATCCATCGTGGCTTTTAGTAAAGTCCAGCTATCTCTTTACTAAAAGCAACTACCGAACAACGTCATGCTCTACGAGCACACTTAAAACTCACAACGAAACTTGACATTGGCAAAATCATCATAGATTTGATGGAAGCCATATTTTAAAAGAAGAAGATGTCAAATTCAATATCAAATTGATAAAACACGTGAGTGATATCCATGCAGGCAAATGAGCTTTAATGCCACCTTTTGAGCCTAGCTAAGATGTAAATCTTTAGAAGTACATCAAAAAGTCCCATGCGAATCGAAAACATGTATTGGGATAACAGTTCTACGAAAGGTCACCTGACAATTTTTATACAGTATTTAAGTTTTGTTTGGCGTTTTCTATGAACAATTGTCAACTTAGCTAGGCCCCCTGATCGTCAATGAATAGTATATTTATGTTGATTGATTGACTCTTAACTAACTTGGGAGACTAGCTAAATAAATCCTCCACCACGAAGCGATATAATATAACAAACAGTCATAACAGACAGAAATCTCATTAAATTGATAATCGAAACTATATTTGATCTTTATTAGTGATGGACCTAATATTGGCTAATTATTAGGTATTCGGTAGGTAAGTTCGATTAAAGTACTGAATAATCGACAAATATTGTATAGTAGGTATACATGGCGGATGGGGGCTAGTCGATTTTTTTAGGTTTTTTCGTTAAGGCCCTCTTTTGTTAAAATCTTACTCGAGTATAAGTTTTTTTTTTATATACTACGTCGGTGGCAAACAAGCATACGGCCTGCCTGATGGTAAGCAGTCTCCGTAGCCTATGTACACCTGCAACTCCAGAGGAGTTACATGTGCGTTGCCGACCCTAACCCCACCCCCCTCGTCGAGCTCTGGCAACCTTACTCACCGGCAGGAACACAACACTATGAGTAGGGTCAAGTGTTATTTGGCTGCGGTTTTCTGTAAGGTGGAGGTAAGTAGCATAATTTCCCCGACTTACGTATATCCTACTCTTATAGTGGTGCAGTTGGCTAACAGCCGCTTATAAACAGGTAAACAGCGACGATCCGAGTTCGATCCCCGGACGTGTGTGCAGATATAACTTTTTGTACTGTAATTTCATATTTTTGATTGATCAAGAGAGTGTGAAGCTCGAGCCGAGACCTACATGTTTTTTCGGAACGATTATTTCCGAAAATATTAACTTTATCAACAACTAGTTCGTTTTGTAAGACCTATTCAACATTACCCCACACATTGAGTCAAAGCAAAAAACAAAACGTTTCCTATGGGAGGTGCCCTAAAAATATATATTTATTTTGTAATTTTTATTTTACCGTTCTGTCGCTATGCATGATGTATGTATTCATGCCGATTTGCAGCTTTCTAGCACTAACGATCACGGAGCTAAGACGCGGACGGACGGACAGATGGACATGGCGAAACTATGTAACTATACGGGTGTCTAGGTGACTACGAAACCCCAATAAAGGGGTACGATGGCTAGTTACCATATTTCTTATAACGATGCTCAACACGGAAATGTAAAGGTGCTGAAAAGGCCTGTGGTTATTTATATTTGTAGTTGTTGTATGCGTACTTCACTCAAAAAATTTAAACTTAATTTTAATGTAACCTAATAACAATAATAATTACCTATATTATGGTAGATATTAGGTATGTTAATAAATATGACGATTTAAATTAGAACATCACTACTGTCATGTTGTAACACTTAATTAAGGTGGCACAGAGAACCAGTATTTTGGGCCATTAGTTGTTGTTTTGACAACAAACCATAGAAGCGGAACGTGAATAAGGTCGCAAGTCGCCACCTAAACGCGTAAATTTTACGGCGCTTACGTCGTTTTGGTCGCGTGGTATAGATTGCGATTTCGACAATTTCATTGTTTGGTATAGCTACTCTATAGTAATAATAATAACTCAATGAAGAAAGAATTAAAACATTTTAATAATATCAACAAATGACTTCGACGTTGCATGGCCAGTTTGTTTTGCAGTGTATAAGAGTGACGTAGATACACTATGTAAATTAAATTATCAAGTTTTACGAAATTATATGTGTCGGCAAGAGACAACGATCTCTAGGTTACGTTGCGTAGCTACCTAATGGTGAATAAGGATACCAGAAAAGATGCACTGATACTAGTAGCAAAACGAAATGTAGGTATGCTTATATATTTTATTTTGTCACAGCGTAGGGCGATTTCAAATTTAAGTCCGATAAATTACTAAATGAAAAATATCGGACGATATGCGTGCTCTTAGCGCCCGCAGCCGCAGCCGCAGCCGGAGCCGCCCTGCACGCTGGTGATGGCTACGTTCCCGCAGCTGCCGCAGCTGTAGTCGACGCAGCCAGACCCTTTAGTGTCGTATTCGCCCGCGAACTCCACGGCACTCAGGAACGGCAGTTCTCCGTTAACGTCCAAGTTTCCGCTCAGGCCGAGTTCGGAGGAGACCGCGATGCCGGAGGGGGAGATCGGGCCGACGCTGGTGACGAGGAGGTCGCCGCCGCTAGTTTGGATGGCGATGGAGTTGGAGCTGACGGAGCTGCTGGAGCCCCTGGAGCTGCTGGAGCCCTTAGAGCCGCTACTTGAGCAGCCACATCTCTGACCAGAGATAGTCTGCAACACAAATTCAACATGTTATTAAATCAACTATCAAAAAGAGTTTGAAAGCTGAAAATTACGAGGAAGTGATAATAAGAATATATAAATAAGTATTGTTTTTAGTGCCTTCCTGACATTTCAATAGTTGGTTTGGTTGGCTGCCAAACGTAGAGGGGCCCAAAATCCTATACGATCCGGATAGGTCGATATTTATACAAGAAACTTTATGATACTTTCATAACACGAGGTAAAACTAAAATTTTAGCTTCAGTCAGTATGGAATTGTCTGTATTCTTTATTTGAATCAGTTTGTAAGCCATGGTAATTTCAGGATTAGCAAAAATAGCAGTGATGTTACAAGCACGTTGAAAGAATGAATGACATAAAACCAACAAGGGGGATAAATAAAGGAATAATTATTTATAAAATATGGTGTTTGGTGCGTAAGAAAGTTTAGTAAAAAGTAAATGAATAAAGTGACTTACCTGGACAAGGAGAGCAAAAGCGCAGAAGATCACAACTTTGAAGACCATCTTGACTTGTTCTTAGTGGAAGTTTACACTAGAATGACTCTTCGCTTCGTAGACCTAGTTTATAAATGGTATATTATCTCTTCTCAAAAATTCTTTTGATTTAAAACAATAGACTAATTATTTAAACAGCTTGTGATTGTCCACGTTTGGAGTCACTATCAGTTTGAGCCTCATTGTTTCAGTAAAATACTATTTAATAGACAAAACAGTGATTTTTATGCACGTGTTCGAGTTATCAATGTTTTTAACATTCCATTGAAACCGCTTTAGTATAAAAGCTTAACCAGCTACATAAGCAAGTATAGTTTCAACTTTCAAGTAGCTTCAAAAGCGAAGGAACAGCATCAAACATGTCTCCTTTCACCGTGTTCGCCCTCTGTCTCCAGCTCTGCCTGATTCAGGTAAATATTTTTGATTGAAGTTTCACTTATTTTAACGACCAACTATAATAGATTGTTTACTTTGTAGATTGTTTACCTAACTACACAGTTAATTACATGCCCGATTTTATGTTTCTTTGTGTTAGATATCTAAGACATTTAAAATTTACGACTAAAATTAATAATTATAGTATATAAGGTGTATCTAGATCGATATCATAACCTTCCTATAACACGTATAAAATCAGATGCGATAAACAAACGGCGTAAAATATTAACAAAGCTGTATCTGTAGGTACAACGTAAATGTAAAGCGCAAAAGGTTTGCATTAGAATAGAAATCATTTATTCAGACACCACATCAAATCAAATAGCAAATACAGGGAAAAGATACACAAAACAATAATAGAAACAAAGATGTGAAGTCGAAATGGTCTCCACTCAGCAAAGCAGCTGGCGCGACTAGCGTGGGAAACGACGCTGGTTTTATGTGGAGCCAGGTACCATCGCTATTTTCACGTTTTATTAGTTCGTAAGTATACAATTATTTTGTTGCAGCTTATCCCTTGGAATGTTAGGCCGTCGGCTCCCGACCGATAATGTTATTTAAATTTCAAATTAGATTAATTGTAATAAAATCTAATTTCCAACAACTCAAAAACGACATATATGCCATTTAAAGAGTTATGACAATGATGTAGATAAAGCAGTGTATGTAACGGTACATAATTAGGCATTAAAATACTCGTGTGATCCTTTTATGAAACTCATTTCATTCGTTTCATGAACCCACACGTATTTTAATGCCTTTCATTATGTAGCAGTCACATAAACTAATATTATGTTGAGAGGTCATTTATATTATTTTATATTATGATGGTGCGCACGAATAAATATGTTAATTATAAATTTGCTAATGATATTTCTCTTATATGGAGCATACCAGTTGGTGCTATTAGAATTATGTAGTTGAAAATAACGCAGTGTTTCATGAACACTGAAGAGCAAAGAAAACGAGCCCAACAAATTTTTAATGGAAAATATTTTTCAGTCCGTGCTGAGTGGTTCCATTAGCCGCTCCTCCAGCTCCGGCGGCAGCTGCGGCTCGTACGGCGGGCAGGGCTGCGGACAGGTGGGCGCGGCCGGCACCATCGACGCGTGCGGCACCACTTGCGTCACCGGCGCCGTGCCCGTGCTCGGCTCCGTCTGCTTCGAAGGCTGCGCGCCCGCCTGCGGCTCCGTCTCCATCTGCGGAAAGTGCGGATGCGGATGCAAATAAATTCCTCACCGAAGATCTCACTCTAAAAGAATTTCTGGATCACTCATGTCTTGAATTAAAGCAATTCTCAATAACTGTGTTTGCCTTTTTGCTAATAATATAGTTCTTAACCTTATAACCTTTTTGACATATTTAGGTGTCAACTCGCTAACATCGAAAAATAAGTGCCTACAATTACTTATAGATAATCCGATAAAAAACATCAAAAATAGCGAATGAGATTACGCTTTACAAGTATCTAATTGCTTTCAATAAATGCGAATTATGTATTTCCGACAAAATCATTCAAAATTTTAATAACATCGCGCTAACCATCAAAAATATATCTGAAGACAGTCGACATCTTCTCGGGGCACCCATCTTCAATGAAGGCATCCCTCCCCTTCTGAGTAAATCTATTTCGAAATTTAGTGACTATTCGGACAGCCTTCTCAAAGTCATTCTGCTTTGTTTATTTTAAAATCTTGTTTACTCATTCCAAAATTCACCTACCTGCTCCGCTGCTCCTTTTGGAAATATCCCCGTCTACTCCGACCTATTGACTTACTTTTAAAAATTGAATCCATTTTGAACATCCAATTTAGCGAGCAGGCATGGACTCAAGCCACCTTACCGATAAGATATGGTGGCTTGGGTACCCGTAAAATTTCAAGTGTGAGTGAGGCGCCTGGCATCATCTAGGCCAGAGTCAGGTCACTGGCTCCACGCGTATCCTTCGTTAACACCGGCACCTTTATCGACCCAGAGACGCTTCACATAGCCGCTGGTCTCCGGCTTGAAGTTGCACTCTGTGCCGACCACGACTGCGCGTCTTGGGATCCCATGTAGATAGCCTCGGTCACCATGGGCTCGCCTGCTCTTCGGGTGCCGGCCCGCTTGTCTCGCCACGCCGCGGCGCGCCGCCCTTAACGACATCTTGAGAAGGGCACTAGTCAGTGCCGGCGTTCCCGCCGCTTTGGAGCCCCAAATAGTGCGGAATGACGGTAAACGCCCCGACGGGATGTCGTTAATTCCCTGGAAGATGGGTCGCGCGTTGGTATGGGACGCCACTTGCGCTGACACGCTAGCGGCATCCTACTTCCCATCGACCAGCAATCATGCTGGTGCGGCGGCGGACACTCGGGAGCATCAAAAGGTAGCCAAATATAGCTGTCTCGGCGCTCAATACGAATTCATTGCGTTTTGCGTCGAGACACTTGGTTCGTGGGGCAGAGGGGCACATATGCTCCACTCCACAAGGAGCTGGGAAAGCGGCTGAGGGAGGCAACGCAATCCAGCGCGGGAACGCTGCTTGCATGATTTTTACTTTAGTTATTCTAATTGTAATTAGTTTTAGTTTATTATTCATGTTGTGAGTTTTCATTGAGATTTTACGCAAATAAAATGTCCTAATTTAGAATATATTATGCTAAAACGATCGTCAACAAAATCAAAGTAATTTGTTAAGACTTAGTAGAATTTTTTTCTCCCGAAATGGAATTTCATAGAAAAGATACCGTCCCTCCCTTCCCTCTTAAGGTGTACAGGAGAGTCTGGGTCCATGTAAGTATCTAATCTAACTTTCTCTAATTACAAAAATAGAATATCTCTATGTATTAAACTCAAAATATATCATATTAGTTTTCACCACACCAACGGGTAAAGGCCCTCCTGATTGTTCAAAAACTAATGAGAAAGATGAATTTATGTATGCACGTGGGGCAAAGCAATCAGATGCAAATTTTGAGTTTTTTCCTTGCAAATTTAGACTTTTCAATGATGATTTGGTTTGTTTTTTTGGTATATCATAGTTTGTATTTTCCTCGCGTTGGTGTGGTGAAAAAACTTGTGTTTCATATGGAGGCAAAGCTTGTTAACCCTCGTTCCTTGAAACCCTGAAACTCGCGACGCCCGTGGTTGAATTTTGGAATCTTTCGCTTGCTCGGGTATCAATATTAGCACGAGCGGTTAAACAACAACTTTGCCTCCTTGTAAAATAAATAACTACTAAACGCAAACTGTTGAGATCTTTTTGAGGCTAACTGTATTAGTCATTCTTTTTATATTTTGAATGTTTGTCTCAACTGTAGTTCAGCAATCTGGGTCTCGACAGTACTAAATATTGTTTTTATCCTTACGGTTATAAAAAAACTTAGAAATGAACTCTATAGATAATAATTTTATTTGTATAAATATTTGAGTTTTAATAGCTGTCAATAGAGTTGCATTTTATAACTGACATATATGGCTTCGTTTTTTTTTTTTATAAAAGAGAAATTACATCGGCTATGATCACTTATCTGCCAAACTGCATAGCAGTTTGTTGGCAGAAAACTTATTCTACCCTCCAACATTGTTAAGTAAGTTATTGCTTACTTGATTTATAGCTATATAACTATAGTTTGAACTAGAGGCTTAAGATATTATATTAAAACATTCGCTTGGTAGGTATTTGTCATTTTGTTAAGAGAATATCACGAGGAAATTAAAAACCGGGCCTTCTTAGGCTTACGATACCATAGATAAGTTATTTTTTCTAAACTAATGTATACAAAACACTCACCAGTACAAGTCGGGGCTCAAATCCGGGTTACAATTTATTGCTGCCTGACCGCTAGGCCACTAGCACTCTCATAACTTTCATAGTTTGGGTATTATGGGTGAATGTTTGTAAGAAAAAAACATGCCTATTTTGTTGATGCATTTTAATGAATCAGCACTATTGTACATAGGTACGAGTTTGCAGAAAGCCAAAAAAAACATGGACTTGTCGAGTCATTGTAGTTGGTGTTCTTAGCGTCCGCAGCCGCAGCCGCAGCCGGATCCGGAGCCGCCCTGCACGCTGGTGATGGCCACGTTCCCGCAGCTGCCGCAGCTGTAGTCGACGCAGCCAGACCCTTTAGTTTCATATTCGCCCGAGAACTCCACGGCGCTCAGGAATGGCAGTTCCCCGTTAACGTCCAAGTCTCCGCTCAGGCCGAGCTCGGAGGAGACGGCGATGCCGGAGGGGGAGATGGGGCCGACGCTGGTGACGAGAAGGTCGCCACCGCTGTTGGAGATGGACACGGAGCCAATAGACCTGGAGCCGCTGGATCTTCCGGAGCCGCCGGACCCACACGAGCAACCACAGTTCTGTCCAGAGATAGACTGCAGCACAAAACTTCATTAAGTATATATTACAAAAATAAAGTCTTGAAATATTTATAAGTAAATACATTTATTTATTTTAGGTAGGTAGTTGAAACATAAAAGGTGAGCCACCAATATATGGCAAATACATAGTATGTCCATCAGGACGAGCACAAAATGCTCATTGTTGGTATTACTTAATGACTTCATTGTGTATGTGTATTCATGATGGTATTACTTAATGACTTTATTGTATATGTGTATTTATAATGAACTTTAGAGCAGCAAAAGAGACTAATTTTTTTGAATAAGAGGCGTTTATTATTTCCGAGAAATAAATAATAAGAGCTATAAACTTACCTGGAATAGGAGGGCGAAAGCGCAGAGGATCACAACTTTGAACGCCATTTTAACTTGTTCGTAGTGGAAGTTCTCACTAGAATGTTTCTTCGCTTCGCAGATCCAGTTTATAAACAGATTCTTATCACTACTCAAAAATTCCTTTCATTTAAAACAATAGAATAATTAAAAATAACAATTAATTGAACAGCCCGTGATTGATCACGTTTGTAGTAACTATCAGCTCAGACCTCATTGTTTTAGGAAAATACTATGTAATAGACAAAATACTGATTTTCTCCCACGTGTCCCGAGTTATCAATGTTTTCAACATTCCATTGAAATCGTTTCAGTATAAAAGCTTGACCAGCTACATAAGCAATTACAGTTTCCATTAACTTTGAAAAGTAAGGAATAGCACCATGTCTCCCTTCACCGTGTTCGTCCTCTGTCTCCAGCTCTGCCTGATTCAGGTATTTTTTTTTAATTTTCATCTTTTTTAAATTCTGTCTAACGTTTTAGTTTTATAATAGATCGTTTACTTTGTAGTTTTATTTCCTAACTCGACAATGAACTACATGCTCTTGTATTTCTTTCTTTTAGTTAAGACATTTATTATTTTACTAAAATGAATAAGTAGGTGTATGAGTTTTTGGTTAGAGGCTGTTTATATGTATTTGCCCACGAATACATCTATTAGTTAATGATTTGTGATACACAAGAATGTTTCTTTTATGTGTGCTAAACACCAGGTGGTACAGTCAGCATCAATAGTAGCAGATGAAACAACGCGCTAAAAGTATCTGATATTCCGGATAACTTTTCCAAATATAGATAAATATCTAAAATTTACATTCAAAAGTTATATCTTTTACCGTCTCAATTGTTCTACATATAGAACCACCACATTTTGTTAAGTTGTAACAGAATGGTAGATACTTTTGAAACCTTGTTTGACCCGCTACTTTTGATGCTGACTGTACTATTAGGATTCTGGTGTTTCATATGCACTCAAGAGGGGTCCAACAAATTTTCAACGGACAATATTTTTCAGTCCGTGCTGAGCGGTTCCATTAGCCGCTCCTCCAGCTCCGGCGGCAGCTGCGGCTCGTACGGCGGGCAAGGCTGCGGACAGGTAGGCGCGGCCGGCACCATCGACGCATGCGGCTCCACCTGCGTCACCGGCGCCGTGCCCGTGCTCGGCTCCGTCTGCTTCGAAGGCTGCGCGCCCGCCTGCGGCTCCGTCTCCATCTGCGGACAGTGCGGATGCGGATGCAAATAAACTACTCACCTAAGATCTCTTTCTAAATGAATTTCTGAATCACCCATGACTTTAATTAAAGCAATTCTGAATAATACCGTTTTGTTAATACCGTTGTGTCAATTCCTTTAAGTTAGCAAAACAACATCAACAATAGCGAATGTGACTACCCTTTAAAGTATCTAATATTAAATGTCTCTAATATGCTCTACAAAATAAGATATATATACATCAAAGTATATCAGATTCTTTTAAACACGAACTGTTGAGATTTTTATGTAAAACTTTTATCATTTGGTTCATACGTCGTTGGGTCATGTTTATTTCCACAACTATTGGCGCTGACTGTCTAAGTTAATCTTTTTATACTTTGAAAGTTTGTCTAAACTGAAGTTCTGCAATCTGGTTCTCGACAATACTAAATCTTGTTTTTATCTGTACGTTTGTAAACAACTTAGAAGTGAAGCCTCTAGTGCATGTCATATATGTAAAAATATTTGTATAAAAAATGTGAATAGCTGTCATTGTAGTTGCATATTATAAATGCTATATATGGCTTCGTAACTTCGTATGAACTAGAAGCTTAAGATATTATATTAAAACACATTCATTTGGTAGGTATTTGTCATTTTGTCAAGAGAAAAAATAACACGAGGAAAAAGTGTGCTTATATTTTAACGTTAAGTTACACACTAAGTATAAGTATATGGTAAGGTTGCCAGAGCTCAATGAGAGGGGCGGTTTTAGGGTCGGCAACGTGCATGTAACTCCTCTGGAGTTGCAGGCGTACATAGGCTACGGAGGCTGCTTACCATCAGGCGGGCCGTATGCTTGTTTGCCACCGACGTAGTATATAAAAAAAAATTATGCAGTGCGGATGACGCGACGTTGTGATTTGAGACGAATGACACTGACATAATTTGTTGTTCTGCAGAAAGTTGAAGGTTGACATTTATGACATAAATTATATGTAAAAATGTCCTACTCAGAGGCAGGTTTAAAACCAGCGAAAGCTGCTAAGCGAGGGGTTGTCGTTGAGATTCAAGATGGCGAAGACTTCTCGAGAGACAAAGTGTAGTATTGATAGCTTATTATGCAGTGAACTATCGTGGAAGTGTGCAGTTAATGAAAAACTAATCTTGAAACGCGTTTAACCATGTTTTAATCAACATCCGGCAATCCATCGTGGCTTTTAGTAAAGTCCAGCTATCTCTTTACTAAAAGCAACTACCGAACAACGCCATGCTCTACGAGCACACTTAAAACTTACAACGAAACTTGACATTGGCAAAATCATCATAGATTTGATGGAAGCCATATTTTAAAAGAAGAAGAAGCTGCTAAGCTAAAAAGCAGTATGAAAATTTAATGCATTTTTCAGATTCAGATTTTAAGGTACATACCAATCTAACATTTCTATTAATTAATTAATTAAATTATTTTTCAGATACCTCCTTTAGCTTAGGAGAGCATAACAATAGGTAGCTCTCTTATTAAAATCGTGAAACTGTGTATATGTGTCTGTTACCTCGTCACGATTAAATCGCTGACCAGTTTTTCTTGAAATTTGGTATAGAAATAGTTTGAGTCCCGAGGAAGGACAAAGGATAGTTTCATTCCCGAAATCATTCCGGGTGAAAAACGGGGTAGAAATATGATAATTAATGAATCGTCTTGTAATTGAAGCAAGCATCGACATCATCCTGGACCTTTATCCCTATTTGGGGTCTGCCTTCCTTGTCCTAAGCCTCCAGTTGGCACGATTCCTGGATAGGTTCATGTCGATATTTGTTTTTTTAAGGTATTTTTGGACCGCCGTCAACCAAGTGGCGCGGGGCCTTCCGCTTCCTCGCCTCGTCGTCGACTAGTTTAATTGGTCTTCAGGTCGTCTTTGTATATGTCCGTTTTCGTATAAATGAAGTAGAGTTAGACCAAGATAAGTTGGCAGCGATTTTAGCAGCCCACACAGTGCAAATGTGTCGCTTAACTTCAAACTCAGATAAATCCATTCGACCCTCTCAGCAAATATCTACCTTATTACCTTTTCATAATACCAAAATCGCATAATCTGACAGATGGATAATTTACCTGAGTTTGAAGCTAAGCGACTCAAATGTTATTTTAAACGCCAAACTTCTATGAAATTATGACGTGTACTTAACTCGCTGCCAACTTATGTTGGTCTGACTCTAAGCATATGCTCAATTTAATGATAGCCATTCAACTTTACCCAGACATTATAGTTGTCTCTCAAATTAGGCAGTTTGTATGGGGAATAGGGTTGTTTCCAATTTCTTGAAACGCTTGTATTACGTTCTATATTAACTAAAAGTTGCTCTAAAATTCAACTTTTATACTAAAAACGGCTTTAAATATGTTAAATTAACAAAATATATTTTGACAGATGCTTTCGCGCCCAAAACGCTCTTTGAAAATTGTGTGACGTCACAGTTTACGGTTTGACACATAACAACACCACACATACACACGTAGAAGATACGAACTGTCAACTGACATTTGTCATTTCTTGTTTATCGCCTAATGTCAACAGTGTCAATCCGAGAGTTGTGACGTCATCAGAATCTTCAATGGCGTTTCGAGTTTGGTTACGTGACGTGTGCCAAAAGATATTTTAAATTCAATATTTACAAAAATATGGTCATTACAGGTCCCCTAAAAGTAGTTTAACATATTCTTATAATCCAAAAGAATTTATTGGGATACAATTCTGCCGTAAGATTTGTAGATTGAAACAACCCTATTATAAACAAGACATAAGCTACCTAAATTACTAATCAACGCAGATGAAGTCGCCGGAAAAACTAGTATTATTATAATTTTTCAATCTCAGGCATATCGGCATGATGTTATTCAGGTTAATAAAACAAACACGCACGCAACTTGAGACTACATCTCTATTGTATTGTAGTAATTATTTATTTTAAGATTATTATAATGTAATGTTTACCCAGGTATTGGCTGTTGTATTTATAAATGTTGTTATGTATTTTTCATGTCACTATATGATGTTACTATAAATGTTGTATTGACTTGTAAAAGAGCCCTTGAGGCCTACTTGCAGAATAAATTTTTGAATTTTGCTACTCAGTAAACTTAGGTGCGTCATTTCATTACACTTTGAATTATGTACGTCCTTCTTCTTAACGTAGCGCTTTCTTGGTTCGGTTCTTAATGCCCCCTAAGTTCGTGTTCTTCTCTCCCTCTCAATGAGCGTAAGTGTGAGAGGGATGGATGTGTGTGTCTGGGATTGCTGATATCAAGTTTTTTAATTTTAATTTTCTATATATTTAATTAATATAAAAAGAAATCGATAAGTTCCCTTAAACATGATATTGCCGATGCTTAGAATAAGTTTCATATTTTAAGTTTTTGTACAAATTTGTTACAAATGTTTAAAGTGCATTTTAGACCTTTGTTCGTGATTTTTTTCTGTAGCGCAAAAGTCAAAAACTCAGGTATCGAATCGAGTAAGACCATCGAGAAAGGCCTTTAGATTACTGATTAAATTTATGGCAGCCATATTGTGATCCAAAAAAGATTCGAAACTCCGTTTTCTGAATCTGCCGCACATTTTTTACTATGCGTTTAAAATGTTGGGTCCAGTCCCCGCAAAGTATACGGGTGGCTGGATCCGTAAGGTCTGTGGGATGTTTTATATCTCTAACAAATTATGTGACACTGGAGTGATCTGGTGTTGTTATGAAAGGTGATGGTGGTAATTAATGTTAAGATGTGAAGATTCGTGGTGTAGATGAGTTGTTTTTTATGTGTTGTTGAGCTTTTTTAGACAACAGTCTAACATAGTCATAGTCATTTTGCAAACTATCTAGAACCATAATCAACAGATTATGTTCCTAGATAGTTTGCAAAATAAGGTCAATGTACTTTTTGCTAATGAGGTCTTGGAGGCTGTAAGGTTGAATTTGGAGATTATGACAGATGATTTAATGGTTGAATCTTGTTATGCTGAATTTTGGGCATGATCGTAGAATAGTCTATCTGCCGCACCTTAAACAGCTGGAGGTCGGTTTTTTAGCACATTAGTTCCAAACTTGGCGCAGGCAATGCTTTTTAAGAAAGTGACTGTTAGATATTAGGAAAACCTTGTTCATATTGAAAATAAGTAAGGTACGCTACCAAAACTAGGTAGCTAGGTAACTAGGTAGGTAGGTTTTAGGTAAAACTGGCGTCTACTCCACCGACAAGAGCCTTGCTCTTAAATTAAGAGAGAGACGCCACCAAGTAAAGCCCATCATTCTTTTTAATTTTCTTATGTCTAACTAATATGATCATGAAAAATTGTACCGATCATAATCACAAAGTTTTAACCCATTCACATATATAAAATAATAGAATGAAATTTTAGAAGAAGGCAAACTTAACAACCGGGCATTCTTAGGCTGAGTTACCTTAGTTAGATTTTTCTAAAATGTTTTCCTTAACATAAGTTATAAAACACTCAGGTACAAGTCGGGGCTCAAATCCGGGTTAAAATTTATTGCTGCGTTTCCGTTAGGCCACTAGCAACCTCATAAATATACTAATTTGGGTATTGTGGGTGTATGTTTACAAGAAAAAGCAATGCTTATTTTGTTAATGCATTTGAATAGATCAGCACAGTTGAATATAGGCACGAGTTTGCAGTTAGAATGCCAACAATAACTTGCAGTTTTCGAGTGATTGGCAGTTCGTGTCCTTAGCGTCCGCAGCCGCAGCCGCAGCCGGAACCGGAACCGCCCTGCACGCTCGTGATGGCCACGCTCCCGCAGCTGCCGCAGCTGTAGTCCACGCAGCCGGACCCGCTGGTGTCGTACTTGCCCGAGAACTCCACTGCGCTCAGGAACGGCAGTTCCCCGTTAACGTCCAAGTCTCCGCTCAGGCCGAGCTCGGAGGACACGGCGATGCCGGAGGGGGAGATGGGGCCGACGCTGGTGACGAGAAGGTCGCCACCGCTGTTGGAGATGGACACGGAGCCGATGGAGCCGGAGCTGCTGGATCTGCCGGAGCCGCCGGACCCACACGAGCAACCACAGTTCTGTCCAGAGATGGACTACAACGAAAAACAACATTAAATAATTACTTCAATACAGAACAGAAATAATGTCATTAAATAACTATTTAGAAGTCGGTAAATACGTTTATTGATATCAGGTAGTTAAAACTCACAAGGTGAGCCACCAATATATGGCAAATAGTATCTCCATCAGGATGAGCACAAAATTCTCATTGATTGTATTACTTATTGACTTTATTGTATAGGTATTTATGATGAAATTTAGAGCATCAAAAGAGACTAAAAACCTATTTGTTCAATAAGAAGCAGCGTGGTAATTTGCCACACGAGGCGTTTATTATTTCCAAGAAATAAATAAGAAGAGTTAAAAACTTACCTGGACTAGAAGGGCGAAAGCGCACAGAATCACAACTTTGAACGCCATTTTGACTTGTTCGTAGTGGAAGTTCTCACTAGAATGATTCTTCGGTTCGTAGACCCAGTTTATAAACAGATATTTATCACTACTGAAAAATTCCTTTAATTTATAACAATAGAATAATTCAAAAAACAATTAATTGAACAGCCCGTGATTGATCACGTATGTAGTCACTATCAGCTCAGACTTCATTGTTTTAGGATAATACTATGTAATAGACAAAATATTCCACCAAGCGGTCGAGTTATCATTGTTTTCAACATTCCAGTGAAATCGATTTAGTATAAAAGCTTAACTAGCTACGTACACAATTATAGTTTCAAATAAGTTTGAAAGTAAAGAACAGCACCATGTCTCCCTTCACCGTGTTCGTTCTCTGTCTCCAGCTCTGCCTGATTCAGGTGAATATCATATTGGTTTTTATTAAATAAGATTAAGTGCCAGACGCGTTTAAAAATACTAATATAAATGTAAATGTTTTTTATTATAATAAAGTCTTATAGAATGCGTGAATGAATTTAATATGTGTTTCGTTAACTAGTCATGTTTTTTTGCTTGTGAAAATTTAAAATGTGTAAACTAGAGCCTACGCCAAATCTTGGGATTAGTTGACAAGCGAACCCCAGGCTTTCATGAGCTGTGGCAAAAATTCCAGGACAACGCGAGGAAGAAGAAGTTTAATGTACTAGTTTTACTTTGATGCTTTACTCGTAAAGATTACCTAAATATTACAATAATTATCATATCAATTGGTTTAATATTTATGCTTTGAAAAATACTGAACACAGAAGGAAATTAAAGGTTAAGAAGATTTCGATCGTAATATGTAAAACTCAACGTTTAAGACTCATTTAGTTATCATGTTATCAATGAGATCTAACGACAAAGCCAGAATTAGACACCCTACAGTCATACATATTTTACAAACGCTAACGCTGACTTCTTGATGATTAAAATGTACGAGTATAACAGTATCCAGAATCGGTCGTAGATTTTAAACATAAACAATGATTATTTTTCAGTCCGTACTGAGCCAGAACTGTTGCGGCTCGGGTAGCCGCTCCACCAGCTCCGGTGGCAGCTGCGGCTCGTACGGAGGGCAGGGCTGCGGACAGGTGGGCGCGGCCGGCACCATCGACGCGTGCGGCACCACCTGCGTCACCGGCGCCGTGCCCGTGCTCGGCTCCGTCTGCTTCGGCGGCTGCGCGCCCGCCTGCGGCTCCGTCTCCATCTGCGGACAGTGCGGTTGCGGATGCAACTAAATTCTAAACTCTCAACGATTATCCGATTAATTTGAATACATGCCATGAAATAAAGAAATCATTCAAAAACAAACTTGTTTTTGAACCGAGAACTCTTTAGAAACTTGAATTTAAGTTATACTTCCCATATTCGCCTATTACGTACAGTGGGTGTCCCAACTTAAGTGCCCTCCTAACTAACAATTAGGCTAAACTTAGCATCTATTTTCTTACCTATAGATATCTACCGGCACTAGAATAGCCATATGGTCCTTGCCTACAGGTTGTGGTGGCATAAGTTCAGCTATAGCATTAAGACCAACAGTAGCTGTTTTGGCCGCTATAGCGCATGTTAAGTAGCTAGTGTTTTAGCTCATAAAGAGTTACATAGGCGATAAAAAGCTCTTTATAGCTCCTTGTATCGTAAACATTTCTTAACTCTCTTGTATGACTTACATTAAACCTAGAAGTTATGAATCCGAATATAGCGTATCTATTATAGATCATACAGTTGCAGACGAGCATCACTCAATATGTTAGCACCTACATCTTATATTGTGTATATTCTTGCTCGGTATTTGTCGTTTTGTCAAAAATAAAGATGTCGCTTGGAATAAAGTGACAGTAGTGCACTTATTATTGTAACCACGCAAAGTTTACGTGAACGACGTAGTACGTGTGGATGGCGCGACGCTGTGACGAATGACACTGACGTGACGTAGTCGTTTTTATGCAGAAAGCGTGGTACGTGTCTGGCACCTGTAATTTTTGGCTGTAAAATAATACGATAAAGTCCCAATTCAATCCTATTTTTAACCGACTTCAAGATTTCAAAAGAGGATGTTATCAATTCGGTTGTATGTTTTTTTTTTTGATGTTTGTTACTCCATAATTCCGTCATTTCTAAACCGATTTTGAAAAATACTTTTTTGTTAAAAACATGACCATGGCAACGAAACAACATTGCTAAATTTTTCTTTAATTTATATATTTTATGAAAACGAAAAAATTATCAAAGTCGCCTGCCCATTTATCCACGCCTATCGCAATAGACAAGCTGCATTGAAATTTGGTCTCTACGGAGACCGCAACGCAGGCCTGCGGCGCCCGCGAGGGGCGCTGGGGGCGCTCCTAGTCGCCTTGACAAGTGACAACGTCATAGAAGTGAAAATATTTAAACCTGTGTCTTTTAATGTCATTGTATGATATCTAAAATCAACAATAATCGTTTTTTTACCGGTCTCCCTCATTGAAGTCGGTATTTTTTTCTTAAAAATTATTCTTAATTAACTAGGAAACAAATGTCCCGCAACACATGTTGGCGACATGTCAAGCGAAGTCGAGCAATGTCGCAACACACCTTTAAGTGACATCTATGATATAAATTGTAATGTATGTAATATTATATGAAATGAAGTAAAAGTCTTGCATGAAAAGCGCTCCAAACACCAAGACGGTCGTCAAGGTCGTATCATAAACAAAATTATTAAATTATACGTTAAGTTGTAAATGAATAGCAATATGATGATAAATCACATACGTGTAAAGCTAAATGCTTGTTGATACAAAAGCATACTTAAATTTTATAACACAATAGTTAATCAGCATACCACTTACATCTGTTATGGCTAAGTTTGGTTAAGTATATAATTTTTTATCCTTTTTTTTTATTGTGATTTTGTAAATAGAATAGGTTTATAAATTAATATACATTCTCATAATTTCGTTCCCAATTATAAGTTTTACATAGGTGTGTAAGTTAATAGTTTTTATTTGAATACTGTACGTCTTCCTTTTAGGTAAGTATAGCGGTTTCTTGGTTTTTGATAAACTTATTTTATCCCAAAATTTAATGCAGGCAGTCATTTTCTTTCACGAAAGCGATTGATATGACTTAAGGAAACCTGGAGTCTATATGAGGACTAGTCAGATTCAATAAAAAAAATATTTTTAAACATAGATAATGTGTATAAGACAAAGCCAATGCTAATTTGGGCAATACATTTTAATGGATCAGAAAAAATATACTCATACATGGGTACAAGTTTGCAGAAAGGCAGCCAAAAATAACTTGAAGGTGTCGAGTCATCGTAGTTGGAGTTCTTAGCGTCCGCAGCCGCAGCCGCAGCCGGAACCAGACCCCTGCACGCTGGTGATGGCCACGTTCCCGCAGCTACCGCAGCTGTAGTCGACGCACGCCGAGCCGCTGGTGTCGTACTTGCCCGAGAACTCCACAGCGCTCAAGAACGGCAGTTCTCCGTTAACGTCCAAGTCTCCGCTCAGGCCGAGCTCGGAGGAGACGGCGATGCCAGAGGGGGAGATGGGGCCGGCGCTGGTGACGAGGAGGTCGCCGCCGCTGTTGGAGATAGAAACGGAGCCAATAGAGCCGGAGCTGCTGGATCTGCCAGAGCCGCCGGACCCACACGAGCAACCACAGCTCCGTCCAGAGATGGACTGCAACACAAAATATCATTAAATACATATTATTCTAATACAGGACAAAAATAATATCTTGAAATATTTATAGGTAGGTACGTAACACATACGGGAGGTTTTAGTAGCTTTACGTAGTTTTCTGATGATAATTAAGCATTAAATGTCAATAAAAACTTGGTTTTTGTGTTTATTTCATGAACTACAAGGTAAAAAAAGGGAAATTGTTGATTCAGATAAAGATTTCATGTTTAATTGTCGTTACAAAACTGACATCGATTAACTTTTCATAACTTCTGACGCTAATTGGGTACTTACTCTATTTTCTAAAAACTCCCATACATATATTTATTTCAGGTAGTTAAAACTTATAAGGTGAGCCACAAAAGTGAGGGCAAATAGTATCTCCATCAGGGTGATCATAATACGCTCATTGTTGGTATCACTTATTGACTTTATTGTATTGGTATTTATGATGCACTTTAGAGTAGAAAAAGTGACTAAAAACCTATAAAAAAAATAAGCAGTGTGGTTACCTATTCATCACACGAGGCGTTTATTATTTCAGAGAAATAAATAAGGAGTCTTATACTCACTTGGACTAGAAGGGCGAACGCGCACAGGATCACAACTTTGAACGCCATTTTGACTTGTTAGTAGTGGAAGTTCTCACTAGAATGATTCTTCGCTTCGTCGACCCAGTTTATAAACAGATTTTTATCACTAATCAAAAATTACTTTCATATGCAACAATAGAATAAAAACAACAATTAATCGAACAGCTCGTGATTGATCACGTTTGTAGTCATTATCAAGCTCAGACCTCATTGTTTTAGGAAAATACTATTTAATAGACAAAATATTCTACCACGTGTTCGAGTTATCAATGGTTTTAACATTCCATTGAAACCGTTTTAGTATAAAAGCTTAACTAACTATATAAGCAATTATAGTTTAAAGTAACTTTGAAAGTAAGGAACAGCACCATGTCTCCCTTCACCGTGTTCATGCTCTGTCTCCAGGTCTGCCTGATTCAGGTAAATATCCTATTAGTTTAATTATTATACATAAGATTTTGAGCCATAGAAGCCAAATTTTGTAATTTGAATAACAATACCTATAGGCCCATATTATGAGTTGTTGATTATATCGTAATCAAATCTTTGACGTGGTGGATTTGACGTGCATTTTTAAAAACTCATAATTATTTCCTCGTGAAACATAATAAGTATAATATTTAATATATTATAAAATATTTACTATCGACTTTGCTGAATTACCTACCAGTTTCTATTTGATTACTCTACTCGTCAAAATTACATAAATACATACATATATGTAGTGTATTAAAAAAACAACTAAGCAGAGAAATTGTAGGCTTAGAATATTTGTTGCGTTCCATGCCTAAAGGGTCCTCATGTTCCATGTGAATTATAAAGGAGCATTCTCTAATGAGAAACCAATTTTTTTTTTGTATTAGTGTCTGAGATCACAGAATGGCTTAGGTTGCCATCCAGTCATTTTGAGTTATTAATTCGTTACTCATACTCAACGTGTATGATCCCTACAAATTATTAATAAGATCTGGGGACAAAACAAACATGTTGCAACCCGATTTAATTAGATTTATAATAAAATTATTCTTTTCTAGTCCGTGCTGAGCCAGAACTGCTGCGGTTCGGGTAGCCGTTCCGGTAGCAGTGGCGGCTCGTACGGCGGACAGGGCTGCGGACAGGTGGGCGCGACCGGCACCATCGAAGCGTGTGGCACCACCTGCGTCACCGGCGCCGTGCCCGTGCTCGGCTCCGTCTGCTTCGGCGGCTGCGCGCCCGCCTGCGGCTCCGTCTCCATCTGCGGACAGTGCGGATGCGGATGCAACTAATTCAAATCAATAATTTGGCGCTAATTACAATCCAGTTTAAATGACTGTTCACCGGTATTCTATATTAGTGATTGATACTTTAGATTTACTTAATGGTAGGCTTCTTGAAGGAGTACTTAGTGACCGCATTTATAGCCCTAATGGATGACTAACGTTAGACCGGCCCAGAGCCGGGCCGGAGCCCTCGGCGCTTCGTTTTCTATAGAAAGCACCACATGATCACCGATCAGCCGTCATATAAAATGACGTGTCGGACGCTCCGGCTCGGGCACAGTCCGGGTTCGGCCGAGATGTCCGACACTTCGTTTCTATAACGCGTGAACGGTGAACAAGTTGTCCTTTTTATAGAAAACTAAAGTGTCGGATGTCGCGGCCCGAACTCGGACCTTACAAGCATGGGTCATCCTTTAAGCATTTGTGTCCTCGAAGATATTATTTAAAAAAATTACAATAATTACAATAGCAATAGTCCTTTTATAAAGCTTTGATATGATACTGGAAAACTTAAATTATTAAAAAACTCAATAAGTGTTTAGGTACAGTCGCCTCCAATAATATATTACTCTTCGAAGGCTTCAAAAATATGTGACACTTTTGGTTATACAAATAAGATCATGTCACATATTTTTCCAGGCTTCGAAAAGTAACATATTATTGCATTATATCAATTTTATTATTATATTTTCTGTCATCAATTATTTCAGGTGCAGCACAGTGCATTGTCGTAAGCATAGAGATAGCGAGGGAATTTAATATTTTGATATATAACAATATTCTTAACGTCCTTATTTGAACGCCTCTGTTAAAGTGGGTCTAGAGTCTAAACCAAGAAGCCAATTTCCGATTAAATTTTCTATTGGGTGAACTTAAGATAATCGTATAACTATATAGCAATGTCACTAGAGTTCGGAACCTAAACTAGAGTTAGACCAAGACAAGTCTGCAACAATTTTGCATACGCATTGCAAGTGTTACAAATACGTCGTAAGTTAAATAACGCACTGCGTGTACCATTGAAATCTTTGCAGACTTATCTTGATTTAGTTCTAGTGGCATTGCTATAAGATTACACAATAACTTTGAGATCACTTTATAGAAAATTTTACCGAAAATTTGACCTGTTGGCTTTGATCCACATCATTTTAAACTGGGTTTCGTTTTGTTTCTGGAAATATACTCAATATAATTGGCTGTAACTGAAAATCTTTTATTATTATTTATTAGTCTACACTCCACTCCACAACACCCATCTTAACGGGCGCTCTCATATATTGGGGCCCCTTACTTTGTAAGGTCGGGCCGGGCGGACCCTCAAATATTGGTAGCCTGCGGTGAGCGGTGCACCGCAGTGCGTATAGGAGCGCGCGAAACACACCTTTCTGTGTGATGAGTCATCACACAGAATGGTCGGGCGATTTGAGTGTGTTTCGTTTGTGCGTTTACAATGTCCTTCATATATTTATAACAAAAGTAGTCTTCATCGATACCGATAGAACCCATACATCATACATTATACAGCGAATCTGACTTCATAAGTTCATAAACATGTTAAGCGCGACTTCATTCTAAGTTATTCATCCTAAGCGCTTTGGTTGTTGGCAGGGATCGGACACCGGAATTTTTTGTATGGGAATGAAAACGGTATTTTTTCGTTCTTTGTTAATTATTTCCTTTCTAATTGGGCAATCTAATAATACGAAGTCGTTATCTAAAAACACAACCGAGTCCTATATTTAGAGTATAAAATAAACCGAAATATATGTTTATTTCAAAGTTTTTCCAAAAAACCGGTTCCGATCCCTGGTTGCTGGTATCCATTTTTCGTGAAGTTTTTTTTTTAATTAGTTTGTGATGGATGAGTGTCATATGAATGACACGAATACGATCGTTATTATGTAATATTTGGGCTCAAATTAACAAGAATCCTATAAAAATATAAATGTATGTAAAGAGCGATATCGATTAGACGCCGTCGCAGACAATAAAGTAGATAATAATAATAACCAATTTGCCTGGCGGCTACGATATTAAATATAGCTCTTTCCCAGTCAAGCTATCCTCGAGGTAACAATAAAAAAACCAATCACTGAAATCCATATTTAGGCTGCCTGTCCACTACCTATGCAACCAAGTAGCGGAGTGGTGAGCGAGGTAAAAAACCACCAATATAATTTGATAAAATCTCCGATGTGCTTGTGCTAATAGTGTAATTTTAACTCGTTCATCGCTGCCTTGCTCTTCTTCACTGGTCAGTCAGTCTCGTATAATAAATTAAACTGCTTACATTATAAAAAAAGTAAATTATATTTAAATTAAGTAGAACTTATGTTAAACATTGCACCCGCATCCACATTGTCCTGAAATGGCAACAGAGCCGGACGCAGGCACCGTGCCGCTGAAGTCGACGGAGCCGAGCACGGGCACGGAGCCGACGACGACGGTCTGGCCGCTCGCGCCGATGTCGCCGGACACGCCGACCTGGCCGGTGCCCACGCCGCCGTACGACGCGCTCGGCGGGGCCGGAGCGGGCGCCGGCGGGGGCGCGCTTTGGCTCGCGCTGTTGAGACCGCCGAGTCCGCTCAATCCGGACCCGTAGGGGAGTTGTGGGAATCCACAAGACTGACTTAGCACGGACTGTGATATATAAGCAAATATTAGCATTTTTACAGTATTGAAATAAATAAAAATTATAAATATTTTACTTCATGTAAATATAAAATTAGTTGTTTAAATTTAAACGTAGATAGCTGTCAACTAAGTTGAATATTAAGAGTTTAACTGTCATATATGGCTTCATATGAAGGAAGGAGTTAAGCTACGTATAATATAAAAGTCTGTATCAAATCTGATTGATTTACTTATAATCAACACAGATTCGTTACTATGGAATCTCGAGTTACTGCTTACTGCCAGTTAAATAGTCACGAATTACACTCAGAAATTCATACCAAGAGAGGAGTCAAACGTTGATTAAAGTTTGTATACATGTATACAAACTTTGGTATACCTACTAGTTAGGGGATAAATTAATTTATAAAGTTATATAACTTATCTAAAACTTAAAAAAAAACATGATAATTATTATTCTCGGTGTTTTTGAATATTATAAGGAGAGTAAAACAAAGATAGAAGCTATAAGCGAAACAATAAATTACCTGGATCAAACAAGTCTGTACGAAGAGAGCAAAGACTCCGAGGGGAGACATTTTCGAATGTAGGTGAGTTGATATTACTATAATAAAAAGATAACAACCTGGCACTACTTATATACTAATAAGCGATAAGTATTACAAATAGGTCAGTGTTGAAAAATATTAGCAAAGCACGTTCGTAATAAAGCGTTGGCAAAAGAGTTCTTATCTTAATAGATAACATTTAATGCCTCAGTTCGAATATTGAAACTTTGTCAACGCACATTTTCATCGATAGTGCCTGATAGTGGTGATAATAGGCAATGAAATGTATGTATCATTTTATTTTTATCAATCTATGCAACATACTTTAAAGTATAAAAGTGCCTCATTATCTGTTTTATTATACATTTAATTCATTGTCCCGTGTTTGGAACAAAGTCCAAAATGGCCTTCAAATTTGTAATTTTCTGCACATCAGCTTTCTTAGTACAGGTATTGCATAATAAATATTATAGGAGATTCTTACACAGATTGACTAAGTCCCGCGGTAAGCTCAAGAAGGCTTGTGTTGTGGGCACTCAGACAACGATATATATGATATACAAATACTTAAATACATAGAAAACACCCATGACTTAGAACAAATATCTGTGCTCGTCACAAAAAAATGCCCTTACCGGGATTCGGTTCGAACCCAGGATCATCAGCTTCATAGGCAGGGTCACTACCCACTATGCCAGACCGGTCGTTCAATAACATAACAGTCGAGTTTCATGTATTATTTTGTTATTATTTGCAAGTTAGACATAATTGAAAACTGCAAGTAAACACTTACTTAATTCGATTTAAATAAACTGATGAACAGTATTAGTCAATAAGCAATGACATACTTAATATAGGGGTCAATAGAGTTAGATAGTCGATCATGTAAAAAAGACACTGTAAGATATTTTAATCCCGGAGTTCATACCCTAAGAGGTAGAAACGGAGGGCAGTTTAACTAATTCTATACGGACAAAGACGGAGGCATGTGTTATTCACTACACATTGTAAAAAAAGTCTCCCGCTGCGTCAGTCTCTCTATGTGTTCGCGATAAACTGAAAAAATACGGAACGGATTTTCATGCGGTTTTTCACCTGTCAATAGAGTGATTTTTGAGGAAAGTATAGGTGTATTATTCGTTAAGGTTTACTCGTAATGAAGCCGGGGCGAGTTGCTAGTGGTAAATAAAATAATATCTTAAATCACCCAGAGAAACAATAAAAAAATCTAATAGTTTTATTACAGTCCATTGTCACCCAGTCAACTAACTGCGGCTGCCGCTCTATCACGATATCTGACAACGGTGGTGCTTTTGCGATAACCAGCATCGGTCCCATCGCGCCGTCCGGCATCGCCGTCGCCACGGACCTGGCCCTGTCCGGCGACCTGGACCTGTCCGGCGCGCTGCCGTACCTGAGCGCGGTGGCGTTCGAGGGCCAGTTCAACACCAACGGCACAGCGCCGGTATCGTACAGCTGTGGGGACTGCGTGGCCATCACGCAGGAGGTCGGGAATCCGAGTAGCGTGAACGCTGGCCTCTCGTCTGGCTATGGCGCTGGTATTATCAACAGCTGTGGTAGACGTTCTTAAGACACAATCCCAGTTTAGTTTATTAATTACTTATTAGAATTATATTTTAGTAAACCTTACGTGTCACTTTAATTTTTTGAAACCCTAACCTTACATTGCAACATAAGAAACAAAACACACTAATTAGTCACCAAGCGTTTATTTTTTTGTTGAAGTGTAAGTGGTACAACTATTTAGTTGCATCCGCATCCGCACTGTCCACAAATAGAGACGGAACCGCAGGCGGGCGCGCAGCCGCCGAAGCAGACGGAGCCGAGCACGGGCACGGCGCCGGTGACGCAGGTGGTGCCGCACGCGTCGATGGTGCCGGCCGCGCCCACCTGTCCGCAGCCCTGCCCGCCGTACGAGCCGCAGCTGCTGCCGGAGCTGGAACCGTAGCTGCTGGATCCAGAGCCGCAGCAGCGCTGGCTCATCACTGACTGTTAATGGAAAAAAGACTGTTATTGAGTGATGGATTGGATATAAATGGATAGAATAGTAAAAGCTCGTTCGAGAATTGTTCTGGATTTACAAAACTTTCAGAAATTCAAAACTAACAGAAATTCTGCGTCAAATTTAGGAATCACATTCTATAGCCATTAACGGTAACTATACTAACTCTCGATGATGATATAATGTATTCAGTTGCAGTTTTTAAATTGCAAATGGCGTATCCTGTCCGCGAGAAACTCCTTTGTGTCTTTAAAGAATATTTAATTATTTAAGACCATATTGAAAAAAGAAAGATTTTTAAACGTTCTTTAGGAGGGTTAAAAAGAAGCGATAGGCGAATATGAGAAAAACAAATATAATTGATTGTCATTACACATGCACAACGAGCCACCTTATTAAATAAGGAACTCGGTGGGTTACAGTAATAGATTTAAAAACATAGTAAATAAAGTAATCGCACTTACCTGGATCAGGCAAATCTGGATGCAGAGGACCAACACGGTGTATGGAGACATGTTTAATATTGTTTATTCGAAGGTCGAAAAAACTATGTTCTATACTCTTAATGAGCAGCTTTTATAATAAACCACTTTAAACAATGATAAGAAGAACAATAGTATTTCAAAAGACAGAACACGTGGCTCATTAATGTTATCAAGTAAGACTAGACTAATTTAATAACTATTGAGCATACGTGGACAAACGTGGCGATTGAAGTTACGTAATGTATGTTATCTTAAGTTAATTTCGAAAGACTCGTAAGTACTATAAAAAGTCCTGCAATTCTTACTGCAAATCATACTTTAGTAAGATCATTACTACAGCAACAATTAAAATGGCATTCAAAGCTATCCTTTTCTGCGCTGCTCTTCTGCTGATCCAGGTATATAATTAGACATTTTTCCTTGGTTTACTTAAATGCTATTTTTACTGCAATTTTCTTTTTTTTTGTGTTCAGCAATACTAAATCTTTCTTTTCAAAAAAGTAAACATTGTAAGACACACCATAAGTACTATTTTACGTAAAATCAACTTAAAAAACAATCGAATTCATACAGTATTAAATAAAATATTATCCCCGCATATGGCGCTAGCAAATGATGTTTAAAGTCAATGCCAAGCCAAAATATAAAAATGTAAACCGATTGCAAAAACTACTGCGGGTCGATGAGAAAGACAGAACGCGAACGACAGATACAATTTTATTTTACACACTTTGAAGTCAGTTTTACTTTTTTGAAGCAGCATTCTGTCTGGCCTGACACGTTGTTGTCTGGCCAAATAGTCATGTCACACAAAGATTCGCACTAAAGGTAAGGTTCCGTTTTCAGTACGAAACTAAAAACAAAGAAAGAAAAACGTGAAATATGAGTCATTGCAGAGTTTCATTATCTTCATCAGCAGTTACACTTCACCAAATGACACTATTTGCAAATGCATGCCTATTAAGATTGGAGGAGTTCCCTTAATTCTTAACGAATTCCATTATCAGAACAATATTGACAAGAATGGGACCAACTTGAATACTTTCAAATAAAACAAAACATCCTTTTTTTTCTGTTAGAGTTCTGCTGAGGTAACAAACATACTCCTTTTTTGATGTCGGTTAAAACAGCTCGCATTTACAAAAAACTAGGTACGTGCCAGTTAAAAGAACATATACGTTTAAATACGACCTCGTTGTGAAACCTATGTATCTCTGATGCTAACCAACAGCCTGATTCAACGAAATACAACAACTTGGTCGAATGCGCTTTGCTTACACTTTAAATACTTTTTCGGATCTAAAAATTGTTGTTACTACGTTTCAGACCATCTCCGGTCAGAAATGCGGCTGGTCATCTGGCAAGAGCTCCAGCAGTTCCATCAGCTCCAACTCCATCTCCATCCCCAGCAGTGGCGGTGACCTCGCCGTCAACAGCGTCGGCCCCATCTCCCCCTCCGGCATCGCCGTCGCCTCCGAGCTCAGCCTGAGCGGAGACTTGGACGTTAACGGAGAACTGCCGTACCTGAGTGCCGTGGAGTTCTCTGGCAAGTACGACACCAGCGGCTCGGCCTGTGTCGACTACAGCTGCGGCAGCTGCGGGAACGTGGCCATTACCAGCGTGCAGGGTGGCTCCGGCTCCGGCTGCGGCTGCCGTCGTTAAGGACCTTCAATAACTTCTAGAAACTTTTAGTTAATATTTGCTTATTAACTTCTAGTTGTATAAAGGACTGATGGAAACGGATAAAATAAACGTAATTTTCCAAAAATAATTACACTATTTTTGTCTGTTTTACTAGTATTATTCCGATAACCGTGGCCCGATTGAAGTATTTTTTTTAAATGTTGTTTATTATAATAATAATCTTATGATTAGCTTAGAGTTTCGTAAAATTACCATGAGAAATAAGAATTACTAAAGTGCATGTAATTCTAATTACAAATCTTCCTATTATCTTTATTTATTTTTCTTCTTAAGTTATGTTGTTTATAACGTACAAAAACAATACAAAAACATGTAGATATATTATAAAAACTAACCTAACCTAACATAGGGTGCCGCCGGCAGCGGGGCAAGGCCCAAGCTGACGGTTGTCAGGGCCGCAGACAGAGGAACCGCCGGACTATCCGCGCCGTGTCCAAGATCATCGCCTTCTGAATCTGACCCTTGATTTAGCCACCTAGCTAGAGTATCTTGATGTCGAGATTCTTCACTATGAGACCGTTCGCTGAAACGATTATTGGAAAAATTATCGTCGAATCTACATCCCACATATCTATTTACTGTTAAATTTGGGATTTCGTCTTAAAAACTTCTGCCCGAGCTGTAGATAGCACCAACGCTATATCCAGGCGAGCCTATTAACCAGCGTTACATACCTACCTAATAATAAAATCCTCGAGTCAAGAGCGATAATTAATTTAAAACGTATCGAAACGCACGTATAATTATGTGTTATGACTAAGGCAAAGATCCTTTTCGGCCCAATTCCAACAATGATTTTAAGATGTCACATCGATATGACACACATACAGCGACATCTCTTAAGTATTGTACGCATTGGGCTGTTTGTTCATGTTAGATATCCCAGCAAAGCTATTTTACTTAATTAGGATAAACAAGCATAAACCCCTGCGCTGCATGTGCACTACATATATTTTTTTGGTTCCAATGCATTTGGAGTATTGTTTGCATAGTAACTTATAGGATTTAATCTTGTTGCAATGTGAAAGCATATAAATACAATATCTTCTTATCTGGTATCTTCAAGCTGATCAAGACATTAAGAGGCTGTCAACACCCAATGTCCTTGAAATTGATGTTACTTAAACAGTTTTTTAAGAAAGACTATTTGTTTTAGTCAAGTAAGAAAAATATATGTTCATATTAATTATATTTCAAAGACCGTGGTCGTACTCGATACACGATTGAACGAAATCGGCTCGATAGAAAATAATTGCAAAGATTGGTCTTAAAATCACAATTAAACGGTTTTATGTCTTTATTGTTTTGACTTATGGGTCTGCAATTAAAATCACAATTTCAAAACATTTATATCTAAACCGTGGTCGAGTTAAATATTACACTAATAATCCACTTTTTTTATTTAAATATTTTTCTTATTATTCCCTTGCCCAGGCCCAGTAACATGCGACAGTGCTATCTCATTTACTCCGATACAAATAGACAGTGTCCGCGCTTTAGGTATTGACAGCCTCTTAAGGATTGTAAATATTTTAGATTATCTGACAAAAAAGTAAAAGACTTCTTTATTAATAGGCCGTATTACGCAATTAATGAATATTTCGCGAAATCACTTTTTATTTTCTTTTTATTTATACAAGGAATTCCAACAGCTATAAAAAATACATTAAACTTTTTAGATAGTAGTACAGAACCAATTACAGGAACTCGCAAATAAAAACTGTATATATGGAACATGATGACGGATGGAAGTTGGATAGTCCTTAAGAACCGTGAGATTGAAGACCTAGTGGCTGAACTTAACATCATAGGAGAAAGTAAAGCCCACAGACTCCGTTGGTTGGGCCACCTTGAGAGAATGAACGAAGATCGGAACGTAAAAAGAGCGTACCTGGGTCGCCTAGCAGGAGGACGTCCTATCGGACGTCCTAGGTATCGCTGGGGCGACATGGTGGAGGCGAATCTGCGCGAGCTTCGAGTCGACAATTGGCGAGAGGTGGCACAGGACCGAGAAAAGTGGCACTGTCTTGAGTCGGAGGCCAAGTCTCATTTTGGGTCGCTGAGCCAACGGAGTAAGTACTTACTTACTCCGTTGGCTATACATATATACTTATATATAATTACAAAATACACACTAAATACAAAAGCACATGTGACACAAGATATTACAATATGAAATATATCAAGGTTACAATTAATAAAAAATAAGAGAGACCAAGAAATAGATATGAGCAATAAGCAAGAACACTTATAATTTATGAAATTAATTACACTAAGATTTATTATTATTTTTTTTTTTTTATTATTATTATTTATTTATTATTAACATAAAATCATACATCTCAAACAGGTACGGAGTCCCACAAAACAGTTTACACGGTTTGACTGTGGGATCGTGCAGTCTCTACTCTCTTATATTTATATTTATATTACAATGAGATTCGTTTCTATATGCTCAATAATTATTTTATGCAGTTTACAAGGTAAGTACGCAGCTTTTTACCAAACTTAACTTTATTGGCTTCCTGTCTGATGTCTGAATAATAATAAGATAAACAACTTATATTCGCATTTAGATGAACAACATGGACCGGGCCCCGGGCTCAAATAGATTAAGTTACAGATCACATTCCATAGCATATCACTACCTGCAATATGTTATTTAGAAGCACTGATTGACTAGATTGCGCCTTACACTAGGGATTGAGCAATTAAATACGTCAATATCTAGATCCTTCGACAAATTATTCAAGTCACGAGTTGCGCGACACAGGAAACTATTTTGCCTATAATTAGATAAAGTGCTTTTAACTGAAAGGGGGGGATAAAATCTTTTAGACCGAGTGGGCGTCACTTGACTAATTACTCCTGACATTATCATGATTTATTATTATTTATACTTAGTCTTATTGAATGACATGTACGTTCCCCTTAATTTTAAAATGCATAACTCCTAACATACCTAACCTTAGAATAATCAGTTTTAGCATGTAAGTACTCTAGAGTATATTTTTATAATTGTATTTGCATGTATTTAAACGTAAAAGCAAATAAATGTTCTTATTATGATTCTGATCTGATGTTGATACCAGAAGATGGATAGTGGAACTCACACTTCTTATAAGTAACTACAATCTACAGATTATAATTAAGTACACAGCATTTTTTGAAAATGACGTTTATTTTATCAGTTTCCATCGGTTAAGTTGTTTGTTCAACTAGAAGTTAATTAGCAAATATTAACTAAAAGTTTCCAGAAGTTATTGAAGGTCCTTAACGACGGCAGCCGCAGCCGGAGCCGGAGCCTCCCTTCACGCTGGTGATGGCCACGTTCCCGCAGCTGCCGCAGCTGTAGTCCACGCACGCTGAGCCGGTGGTATCGTACTTGCCCGAGAACTCCACGGCGCTCAAGAAAGGCAGTTCCCCGTTAACGTCCAAGTCACCGCTCAGGCCGAGCTCGGAGGAGACGGCGATGCCGGAGGGGGAGATGGGGCCGATGCTGGTGATCAAGAGGTCGCCACCGCTGCTGGAGATGGAGATGGAGTTGGCGCCGCCTGACCTGCTGGAGCTCCCCGAACTGCCGGATGAGCAGCCGCATTTCTGGCCAGAGATGGTCTAAAACGCAATCACAATTTTAGGAATATAAGGAGGTACTGTAAATATCTAAGAATGTATAGTAATTCTTTCCTCGTTATGGCTATTTACTTTCGGGCAGTCAGATAGTAGCAGATGAATTGAAGCTGTTTGTTTCGCTATAGGTACTTATATATATAAACTTTAAGTATTTAGTTCAGATTATCTTATTTTGTATGTAAGTCATTTTTACCGACTAGAGCTAGATATAAAAGAGCACCTGAAGCAATTTAACCAAAATAATTATAATCACATATTTGCGAAATTATGCATAAATACTGAATCAGTTTTGGACAAATTATGGCCACTTTGGACAAGAACTCAAGTAAAAAGCATATAAGTGCCAGAACATTGAGCATCAAAGAATTCTGTTTGTTAAATCAAAAGGAAAAACCCAAATCTATAATTTACCTGGACCAACAGAAGAGCAGCACAGAGAAGGATAGCTTTGAATGCCATTTTAATGGTCGTTGTAGTAAGTGTCTTACTAAAGTATGATTTTTAGTAAGAATTGTAGGACTTTTTATAGTTCTTGCGAGTCTTTCGAAATTAATTAAAGATAATAGACATTAACTTAAATAGGCACGTATGTAATCCTATACACATATGTTCTTAAACAAGTCTAGACTTACTTGATAAAATAAATCGTCCACGTGTTTCGTCTTTTGAAATGCTATTGTTTTTCTTATCATTGTTTAATTGGTGTATTATAAAAGCTGAATTTCAAGTGTATAGAACATAGTTTTTTCGGCCGTCGAATAAACAGCATCAAACATGTCTCCTTACACGGTGTTGGTCCTCTGCATCCAGATTTGCCTGATCCAGGTAAGTTCAATTACTTTACTACATTTTTTCCAAGTCCGTCGTCTTGAATTTTAATAATTTTATAGTGCCTGACTATACCGTAAACTTTATTTGTTTAGGTATTTTTTTTAAACGAGGGGACTTTTTGTACTTGCGTAAATGTTGATCAACAAAATTTGTTTATTATTTATTTTCTAAACAATGATTTCTCATAATCGCCTATCGTATATTTTTCAATCTTCCTTAAGAAAGATTAGAATAACTTTTTCATTTCTCTTGCTCTGAAAGTGGGTCGTTGTTATTCTAAAAAGTGTGCAGAAAATGATACGTTTTTTCTCTACAGCACTGTAATTTCTACGTTTATTTTTCTTTTTTTACGATAAGCTATCAACATTTTGGTTTTAGATGACTATTGTACAATTTACATTCTGATAAATTAAATACTGAGATATTTTTTAGCTAAATTGTTTATTGAAAGTACTCATAGTGTTGTGTTCCTGCCGGTGAGTAAGGTTGCCAGAGCTCAACGAGGGGGGGCGGGTTTAGGGTCGGCAACGCGCATGTAACTCCTCTGGAGTTGCAGGCGTACATAGGCTACGGAGACTGCTTACCATCAGGCGGGCCGTATGCTTGTTTGCCACCGACGTAGTATAAAAAAAAACTCTCAAGAAATACTACTGAAGTTTATACTTAGCCCTATTGTCTTCAATGTACATTTATTTTTCTTTCTCGTATTCGAAATGATAAGTAGATAGTACTATTTATGCCTTTATCAACTAGGTCAAAAATGGTATTAAATAAACTTCAAAAATATATTGGATATGTATGGGATAATCATCGCAAATAAAGCTTAGTGGTTTTTGGATGTTTCCCTTGCGCTATGACACGGGGTTCGTTTGCAGCCTATTACAATTTGATAAAATGAAATTCTTCCTCTTTAGACTACGATTCTCTAAATCGGACCCAGAATATCTATGAAAAGTTCAAAACAAATCTCGAACCAGCTTTTACAATTCGATCCGTTTAGGTATATACAGAATAGAAAAAAATAACTGGCCCTGGAAGAAAGGTGCCTTATAACCTTAACAATCCGAGTATCGAACCGACTAAAATTTTCAAAAAATAAACACTCGCTTATTAAAATTTATCTAAGAAACATTACACTCGTATGTCTTACAAAATGTCTATAAAATCGAATATTTAGTATACAAGAATATTTTTAGACAAGAAAATAGTAACAAATCTTTGAATGCAGTTTTGTTTATTAGCTTAAGGTCTTAAGGCACTTTCCCTCGAGGGCCCTTTATTTTTTTCCAACCTTGCGGCCCGATTCGAAGAATGAGACACGATAACGATAAGTTCTGGTTTAAATAAGTTCTCATTTAGATATCGTTTGTATGTCGTATAATTGACAGAAGCAGCTCGATTTGGGCAACCAATGTCACTTTAACGTTAGAAATATCGTAGATAGATCTTATTGGGATCACAGCGGAATCGAAATATACGTAAATTTTGACATGTCGTTTAGTTATCGATCTTTTAAAGATCTTTCCAAGATCTTAAACGAGTTTTAATCATTCTCCGATTCGGGCCGTGTATATGTCGAATACTTACTTCCCTGGCTGAGTGATCCGAAAAGGATCTTAGCATTTGACATACTCAAAATATATTTTGTTCATTTTTTTCATTAACAGTCAGTGATGAGCCAGCGTTGCTGCGGCTCTGGATCCAGCAGCTACGGTTCCAGCTCCGGCAGCAGCTGCGGTTCGTACGGCGGGCAGGGTTGCGGACAGGTGGGCGCGGCCGGCACCATCGACGCGTGCGGCACCACCTGCGTCACCGGCGCCGTGCCCGTGCTCGGCTCCGTCTGCTTCGGCGGCTGCGCGCCCGCCTGCGGCTCCGTCTCCATCTGCGGACAGTGCGGATGCGGATGCAACTAAATAGTTGTACCATGATGAATCACACTACACTAATAAAATAAACGATTGCTGACTAAAGAGTGTTTTGCTTCTTATGTTGCAACATAAGGTTAGGTTAGTTTTATACAATTAAAGTGACATTTAAGTTTAATAAAATATAATTCTAAATATTTATTATGAAATAATACTAGTGTCTACTACTACTGCGGTAGAACGTCTACCACAACTGTTGGTAGTACCACCGCTATAGCCAGACGAGAGGCCAGCGTTCACGCTACTCGGATAGATATCCACCACAGATCGCTCACAATTGATTTATTGCTAAACTGTACAATGTGCCCAATTAAGTCGGCTCCTGGTTTCGCGTACAACTTTCATTTATCAGACTTTAAAAATATGAATATAGAATTGTCGAAGATTAATTGGCCTAATTTGTTTGATACGCATAATTTAGAGGAATGTATTGAATCCTTTTATAAAATTATAAATGATCTTTTTGTCAAGTATGTGCCCCGTCGAAAAATATACACCTCTTCTACAGCTCCCGTTTGGCATAGTAAAGCGTTAAGAAAAATTTTAAACGAAAAACGTAAGTATCACAAATTGTGGAAAACATACAAAAACCCTCTTGATTACCTTCATTTTAAAAACCTACGAAAGCGTGCCGAGAAAATGGAGTCACACTGTTATAAAAGTTATATTGCTTATTCGGAACAAAAAATAAAAACACATCCCGCTTTTTTTTGGACCTATGTTAAATCCGTATTCTCTAAAAATAAATTCCCTCAAACAATGTCTTACAAAGGTACCCCTTCTTCAGACGCTAAACAAATATGTGATTATTTTAACGATTATTTCCACTCTGTTTTTGAGAAATTTACAGATAATATGCCTAATATTAGTAGTTGTTTAAATTCACTCTCGAATCCTCCCATTGATTTAAATTCAATAGATATTACTATTAACCTTGTTCTTAAACATTTAAATTCTGTTAATGTTCATAAAGGCTCTGGACCTGATGGAGTCCACCCTCTGTTTATAAAAAAATGTTCTAACTCTTTAGCAAAACCCATATGTTATCTATTTAAAAAATCATTAAGTGAGGGCTATGTTCCAAAAATATGGAAACAGGCGTGGATAACCCCCATACCAAAAGGAAAAGTTAGTCATGAGATTGAGATGTACCGACCCATTTCGAAACTATGTCAGTTTAGTAAAATCCTGGAAAAGATAGTAAAATTTCAACTCTTCGAAGTCGTTAAGAATCATATTACCCCCCATCAGCACGGTTTCTTTAAGGGTCGTTCGGTAGACAGTAATTTGTTAATCTTTACAGGCGAAGTTCTTGAAGCAATGGAGAGTGGACACTGTGTAGATGTCGTGTATACCGATTTCGCCAAGGCCTTTGATAAAATTTGTCACAGCACATTGTTATATAAGCTTTGGCGACTCGGTATACATGGAGATCTTTTTCGATGGATTAAATCCTATGTCGAATTTAGAACTCAGGCCGTCGTATTGTCCGGTTATACATCACAGTATAAGGTCGTCACTTCAGGAGTCCCACAGGGATCTCATTTGGGGCCTCTTCTTTTTGTGTTATATATTAATGATATAACCGACTACATTAAGCACTCTAAAGTTTTACTCTACGCGGATGATGCTAAAATTTTTAAAATTATTAAAGATGTTTCTGATTGTGAACTACTACAAGAGGATTTATCTAACTTGGAGAGATACTGTACTGATAATAATATATTTCTGAACAATAAAAAGTGTAGTATTATAACTTTTTCTCGGAAAAAGAAAAATATTGGTCATAATTACACAATTTCCGATAAAGTATTAAATAGGGTAACGCAAATTCGAGATCTAGGTGTAATAATGGATTCTAAGTTATCATTTATTCCTCACATTGAGAATGTAGTTACTAAATCGTTTAAGCAATTAGGTTTTATCCTACGAGTCGGTAAACCATTTAAAAATTCTTTTAGTTATATAACTCTCTATAACAGCTATGTAAGAAGTCGTCTTGAATTCGCGTGTGCTGTTTGGAAGCCATTTCATGCTGTCCATATTAATAGAATCGAAAGGCTCCAAAAGAAGTTTGTAAAAACGTTAGATTTTAGGACTGGACAAAACTACGTTGATTACCACTCCTCATTGCAGTACCATAAAATTCAGTCTCTTCAAGACCGCCGCGACTGCGTAGACTCGGTTTTACTTTATAAAATCTTAAACTCTAAATTGGAGATTCCCTCACTACTTCAACAAATAAATATTAAAGTCCCTCGTGCGCGTCAGCGTAAATGTCGCAAAAAGGAATTATTTGCTGTCCCATTTAGCAGAACTTGTTATGCACGAAATATGTTTATAAGGCGTGCTTGTAGACTTTATAATGAATGCGTAAATCTTTCTAATATTGATGTTTTTCATTGTAATATAGTATCTTTAAAGAAAGCATTTGTTTGTGAAAAAAATAATAATTAGGTATTGATTTTATTTTATATACTTAAATATAATACCTGTATCAAATATATACCTATATAGTGAATGGCACAATAGTGTATGGCGTATATAATTGTAGTACTTAACTCTGCAGGTATTTAAGTAAGCTTAGAATTTATTATAATTGTTCAGTAACTATATATACATATATAAAACACAGATGCTATGTAGCAAAAAAAAAAACTGTTTAAAATCTAACACTCTTATATTTAATTAAGGAAACCGTAGGTCTAGCTTTAAAATGCAATAGTTAATAATACCGCATATTGTAAACGACCGTTTGTTTCTTAATAAAAGAAAAAAAAAAAAAAAATATTCCCGACCTCCTGCGTGATGGCCACGCAGTCCCCGCAGCGTTACGACACCGGCGCTGTGCCGTTAGTGTTGAACTGGCCCTCGAACGCCACCGCGCTCAGGCACGGCAGCGCGCCGGACAGGTCCAGGTTGCCGGACAGGTCCCGGTTGCCGGACAGGGCCAGGTGCTGATGATGATCAGAATGGAACTCTTCAACGACGTACACGTTTGGCGATTTCTCCTCTTCGCTGTGTTTGTTAAGTAAATTAGATTTTCAAGACAAATTTTTGTCAGGTTCGAGTCCTGACGATGGGGTCCATGAGGAATCGAGTGAACTCTTCAAATATGAAAGGCATACATATAGTGATTTTTGTATTTTCTTTAACAAATCAAGCATTTGCATTTTAAAAAGTGACATTTGATGAAGTGGAACTGCTGCTGATGATCAGAATGGAACTCTTCAACGACGCATAGTACACGTTTGGCGATTTCTCCTCTTCGCTGTGTTTGTTAAGTAAATTAGATTTTCAAGACAAATTTTTGTCAGGTTCGAGTCCTGACGATGGGGTCCATGAGGAATCGAGTGAACTCTTCAAATATGAAAAGCATACATATAGTGATTTTTGTATTTTCTTTAACAAATCAAGCATTTACATTTTAACAAGTGACATTTGATGAAGTGAAACTGCTGATGATGATCAGAATGGTACTCTTCAACAACACATAGTATACGTTTGGCGATTTGTCCTCTTCGCTGTGTTTGTTAAGCAAATTAGATTTTCAAGACAAATTTTTGACAAGTTCGAGTTCTGATGATGGGGTCCATGAGGACTCGAGGGAACTCCTCAAATGTTAAAGACATATATATTATAGTGATTTTTGTATTTTCTTTAACAAATCAAGTATTTACATTTGTAGAAGTGACATTTGATGAAGTGGAATTGCTGATGATGAACAGAACGGAACTCTTCAATGATGCATAGTTCACGTTTGGCAATTTGTTATCTTTGCCAAGCAGTTAGGTTTTCAAGGCACATTTTTATATTTCTATCCTATTTCGTTTTTTTAATAATTTTCTGTTGCATTATTTCATGCATGGTTTGAATAATTTTTCTTAAATACAGTCGAATACCCTATTGCGGGTAGGTTAATCTTACCAGTCAACCATAGGGCAAATCTGAAATGTGTCAAGGTGGGTGCAGTGGCAAAAAAACACATGTTACCTCCTTTTCTACATAATTAGGCGTTGGACGCTGTCTTTTTAATTTCATTGTATGAAATCTCAAATCAACAATAATCGTTCTTTCACCGGTCTCCCTCAATGAAGTCGGTTTTTTTTCTTAAAAAATATTATTTAACAATAGCGATCCGTCTCGGCTTCGCACGGAGTTGTCGAAAAGTTGTACCGCTTTTTTACTTAGATCACAATTCGACTGCCACATATGTAAGTAAGTAAGTAAATATTCTTTATTGCACCAACAATTATACATTTTACATACATGTAAAACTACAAATGAATTTTAAAGGAAAATAGAACCAGGTAACAACAGGCGGTCTAATACGGCGGTCGGCGGTATGTAATTAGCATTCTTGAGGCCTTTTTAGAGGGCCTATCGATTAGAATCCTAAGTACTTTCACTGGAAAAATAAAAATCACGAACATAGGTTTAAATGCACTTTAAAAACACATAGGTCTAAAATGAATTTGTTACAAATTATGCACAAAAGCTAAAGCACGGTAATTGTTTCTAAAATCGGAAACTTAACTATTACTTTTTTTTAACGTATATAACTTAAAATTCATAAATATTGATTAACCTTGCGGTGACGAGGAGATAACAGTAAGTTATTTTTTTTAAAGAGAAAAAATGTTTTCATGTTACCCATGCGGAAGGAGGAGCTTTTTCTTCCCTGCTCGGATCGCCCCTAGCAGGAAAGAAAAAGCTCGGTACGTTCTTAAACAACGTCCAATCAAAAGCGAAGTAGGGCACAGTGAAATATCATCTAGAGCAACCCAACTGGGAAAGTACAGTGCCAGTGCCAACAGTAGCCGATGAAACAACGCGTCAAAAGTATCTGCACGCTGTATAACTATTATAACAAGAGAGAAATCTCTGCAGTTCGCGTCCAAAAGTATCTCTTAAAGTCCTAGACTAGGCCTTCTACATATAGCGACATATAAATAAACAAAAATTATAGGACATTTTTACACCAATACACAGATTGACTAAGTCCCACAGTAAGAAGAAGGCTAGTGTTGCGAGACAACGATAATATAATATACAAATACTTAAATACATAGAAAACATCCATGACTCAGGAACTCTGTGCTCATCACACAAATAAATGCCTTTACCGGGATTCGAATACACGACCATCGGCGTTATAGGCGGAGTCACTACCCACTAGGCCAGACCGGTCGTCAAAATATATCATTATCTACCTCACGTTATCCCGGCATTTTGCCACGGTTCGTGCAAGCCTGGGGTCTGGCAACTAATCTAACTAAGAATTGGCGCAGGCACTAGTTTTTACGTAAGCGAATCCCATCTCACCTTAGTCAAGTCAAGTCCTCTTACCGGTAGCCCACCAGCGCTTTACTTATAGAGACATACCAAAGAAAAATATCTATATTTACATATAGATAGGTTTTTTAAGCTTTTAGAGGATAAAAGAAATATATACTTTTGACGTGTAGTCTGATCAGCTATTTTTGATGCTGACTGTACCTCCGCCTTAATCAAGATCTAAACCACGATAGCACTGCTACGCACTCTGTAGGTATTTTAGTTTTATCGTATAATGTAGGTCTAATTTCGCATTCAAAATTTCATTACAGACTATGGTACAGGTGAAACTAAATTGTGAAATGTTTTTACCACTTCGTAGCATTTTTTCAAGTTGAATCAAGTGCATTTTTAGGGTTCCGTACCCAAAGGGTCAAACGGGACCGTCCGTCCGTCCATCTGTCACCAGGCTGTATCTCATGAACCGCGATAGTTCAACTGTCTAGTTGAAATTTTCACAAATGATGTATTTCTGTTCCGCTATACCAACAAATACTAAAAACAGAATAAAATAAATATTTAACGGGGGCTCTCATACAACAAACATAATTTTTTTGCCGTTTTTATAAATAATGGTACGGAACCCTTCGTGCGCGAGTCCGACTCGCACTTGCCCGGTTTTTATATAATATCCCTACACCTACCCATAGACAAAAACAATTTATTGTTATTGAGTAATATCGTTTATTCTATCGGGTTTTCATCAATTAAGTCGTTCGTAAACTATAAGTTAATCAGCTAAATTAACTAAAAGTTTCCAGAAGTTATTGAAGGTATTTAGCGACGACAGCCGCAGCCGCAGCCGGAGCCGGAGCCGCCCTGCACGCTGGTGATGGCGACGTTCCCGCAGCTGCCGCAGCTGTAGTCAACGCACGCCGAGCCGCTGGTGTCGTACTTGCCCGAGAACTCCACGGCACTCAGGTACGGCAGTTCCCCGTTGACGTCCAAGTCACCGCTCAAGCCGAGCTCGGAGGAGACGGCGATGCCGGATGGGGAGATGGGGCCGATGCTGGTGATCAAGAGGTCGCCACCGCTGCTGGAGATGGAGATGGAGTTGGCGCCGCCTGACCTGCTGGAGCTCCCCGAACTGCCGGATGAGCAGCCGCATTTCTGGCCAGAGATGGTCTAAAACGCAATAGTAACAATTTTAGGAATATAAGGAGCTATAAATATCTATAGACTGTATAGTAACTCTTTCCTATGTATTGCTCTTTACTTTAGGGATAATGTCAGTGAGTAGCAAATGAATCGTAGCTGCTTTTTTCGCTATACGCTAGTTCAGTTTGTTATATTTTTTTATACAAGTCTTTTTATCCGACTAGATCATTGGTGGGTAAACTTTCTTCGCGGGGGGCCAGAAATTTAAGAAATTGAAGAGAGTCATGTGGACCAATGCCATTTACTATGTAATTATTTCATATCACTAGACTAGATATAAAAGGCCAATTTAACCAAAGCGTTTTAACCAAAAAATCACAATTACCTATTTGCGGAATTATGCATAACTACTGAATCAGTTTTGGACAAATTATGGTCAACTCACGGAAGAAGCATAAAAGTACAAGAACATTTAGCATCAAAGAATAATGTTTGTTAAATCAAAAGGAAAAGAAAGCAAATCTATAATTTACCTGGACCAGCAGAAGAGCAGCGCAGAGAAGGATAGCTTTGAATGCCATTTTAATGGTCGTTGTAGTAAGTGTCTTACTAAAGTATGATTTTTAATAAGAATTGTAGGCCTTTTTATAGTTGTTAAGAGTATTTCTAAATTAATTAAAGATAATAGACATTAACTTTAATAGGCACGTATGTGATACTATAACCAAGTGTTTTTAAACTAGTCGAGGCTTACTTGATAACATAAATCGGCCACGTGTTTCATCTTTTGAAATGCTATTGTTCTTCTTATCGTTTTTTTTAATTGGTTTATTATAAAAGCTGAATTTCAAGTATATAGAACATAGTTTTTTCGGCCGTCGAATAAACAACATCAAACATGTCTCCTTACACGGTGTTGGTCCTCTGCATCCAGATTTGCCTGATCCAGGTAAGTTCAACTACTTTAATATTTACCGCCTTACTATACCGTAACCCTTATTTGTTTGAAGTTTATTTTTTAACGAGGTAACTTTTTGTGCTTATGAAAATGTTCATCAAAAAATACTTGATTTTGAGATTTTCCAATTGATTAGATTAGATTTATTTATTTCACAAAATATGATTACACTACAAATAAAATAACATTAATGTCAATTTATTAGAATTTATATCGTCAGAAATTAATTAAAATAATAGCAATTATTAGTTTGAAGTTTTAAAATCCGCCATGTTCCTTATATCAAATTACGCAATAAGACGATGACTTGTGAAAATTTGAGAAAAAGGACCACCATGGAGGATAGACAGGGTGCGTAGGCAAAATGCTTCTCCCACAAATATTCTGCTGAGCTCTCCGTATGCTATTATTTTCATATTGTTCACAGAGATCTTACTAAAAAGAAACTTAAAAATATTTTTTTTCTTTATCAACTTGGTAAAAAATGGCATTAAATAATTTTCAAAAGCATATAGGATATATTATGTATGGGATAATCATCGCAAGTGACGGTTATTGGTTATATTGGAGAGAAAATAGAGATAAATTGAAATACTTCCTCTATAGTATGCGGTTTTCTAAATCGGACGCAGAATATCTATGAAAAGTTCAGAACAAATCTCGAACCAGCTTTTACAATTCGATCCGTTTATGTATAAACAGGCTGGAAAAAAATAATGGGCCCAGGAAGGAAAGTGTCTTAAAACCTAACGTTAGCTCAGTTTACTGAAAGAAAACCATTATTTTATTTTTATAAAGAAACAAAACTGCATTCAACTATTTTTTAATTCACCTGGAATCGAACCGACTAAAAATTTCAATAAATAAAATAAACACTCGCTATTTTATTCCGCTAGTAGACTATACAGAGTATACAGTTAGAGTTATGTTAAAATTTCTCCAAGAAACATTAGATCTTTCACTCTTCTATCGTACAAAATATACATAAAATCGAATATTTAGTATACTTACATGAATATTTTTATTCAACCACATTGTTTTTCAAAATTTTCAGCTAGCTTAAGGTCTTAAGGCACTTTCCCTCAAGGGCCCATTATTTTTTCCCACCCCACCCTACATATACATATGTGGAATACTTACTTACTTCCCCTCAGTGATCCGAATAGGATCTTAGCATCTGACACACACACGTAATAAATATTTTGTTATTTTTTTCATTAACAGTCAGTGATGAGCCAGCGCTGCTGCGGCTCTGGATCCAGCAGCTACGGTTCCAGCTCCGGCAGCAGCTGCGGCTCGTACGGCGGGCAGGGCTGCGGGCAGGTGGGCGCGGCCGGCACCATCGACGCGTGCGGCTCCACCTGCGTCACCGGCGCCGTGCCCGTGCTCGGCTCCGTCTGCTACGGCGGCTGCGCGCCCGCTTGCGGCTCCGTCTCTATTTGTGGACAGTGCGGATGCGGATGCAACTAAACAGTTGTACCATGGTTAATGACACTACACTTCAATAATAAAATAAAGCCCTGATGACTAAACTGTGTTTTGTTTCTTGTTTTTTCCAGGTGAATAGAATAGAGTTTGTAAAATAATATGACAAATAAGAAAAACAAAATGTATAATTCTAATTCTTTATTAATAAATTAAACTGGGATTTTATCTTAAGAACGTCTACCACAGCTGTTGATAGTACCAGAGCTATAGCCAGACGAGAGGCCAGCGTTCACGCCACTCGGGTTCCCGACCTCCTGCGTGATGGCCACGCAGTCCCCGCAGCCGTACGACACTGGCGCTGTGCCGTTAGTGTTGAACTGGCCTTCGAACGCCACCGCACTCAGGTACGGCAGCGCGCCGGACAGGTCCAGGTCCCCAGCGAGGCCTAAGTCCGTGGCAACGGCGATGCCAGAGGGCGCGATGGGGCCGATGCTAGTAATCGCCAGAGGGCCACCATTATCGGATATCGTGATAGAGCGACATTCGGAGTTAGGTGTGTAGATACTTTGTCCGGCTACAGACTGTTTAAAAAAAATACGTATTGTTAGCTTTTAACTATCAGTTGCATAGAATCGGCAAACAAAATAGGAAAGAGGGTTTAAAAGTTTGATAAGCATTACCTACTTATAGTGGATTCTCAAAAAATATCGAAAAATAAGCAAATTTACTATACACGTTTTATTATGTCTAACTCAACTCAACCTTACAAAGATATTCAAGTAATGGCACGTACCGACGAATTAAAAATAAATGGTATTATATAATCAGATGTATAGGTAGGTATGTAATTACCTGAGTGAAATATACTGCAGCGCAGAATGTGATGTATTTGAAAGCCATTGTAAAATAAGTTTTTTAGTTGACAACACAATCACCACCACAGTCACGAAACCCGTTGTCTAAACAGCAATGCTTAAATCGTCTGCAATAGACGCAAAGGCCTGTGATGATGAGTTGACAACAGTCAATTAATTAATTTATGATTAGCTCAGTTACTTTTTATACGAAATTACAACCTATTGAATAATCATGATAAGTTTCGTTAAAATTGATAAAAAACATTAATCGATAGCAATACAAGCAAAATTTAATATGTGGTAACTTAATTCGTTTTGATTGTCCTAATAATAACGATAACGTTTTTCGCAACGCAATAGGACTTTAATGAGTTATTATACATATTGAACTAATTTTCAACACGCACAGATTTTTGTAATAATTATCGCCATGACAAGTATAAAGGCTTTGGTTGATTGATATTAAATCATTCTAGTGTCAAACAAGAATAACATTAAATTAACATGTCTCCCTTCGTTGTCTTCGCCCTTTGCCTGCAGGCTTGCTTTATCCAGGTAATTTATAAAGCATATTTCTGCCCTCCACACCGGTCGGAAAGTGTCAACCTTTCGGCCCGCCGCGCTTAACTAAGTTGCCGCTTTCCAACTCCTTGAATCCAGAAATGAAATATTGATTTATTCAGAAAATCTTAATGGAAAGTTATTTCTTTCTTTGCAGTCCGCGATGAGTCAGTCCTGCGGATTCCCACAAATTCCCTACGGGTCCGGTTTGAGTGGAATCGGCGGGCACAACAGCGCGAGTCAAAGCGCGCCCCCGCCGCCGCCCGCTCCGGCCCCGCCGAGTGCGTCGTACGGTGGCGTGGGCACCGGGCAGGTCGGCGTGTCCGGCGACATCGGCGCGAGCGGCCAGACCGTCGTCGTCGGCTCCGTGCCCGTGCTCGGCTCCGTCGACTTCAATGGAACCGTGGCTGCGTCCGGCTCTGTCTCCATATCAGGACAGTGCGGATGCGGATGCAATGCGTAGTTAGTTATTTAATGTAAATATAATTTAAGTATTTTTTTAATGTTGTCTTTTATTTAACAAGTGATTTGCACGTTATATTGGCACGTTGATGTCGTGATTAAAACGTTCAAACCGTCAGTTATTTTGTCAAGTATACTGACAGTTTATCGCCCATCTGTCATTGCTGAAATACTGCAGCAGCAACGCTGCATTAGCAATGCCTCTGTAATCTTAATCATAAAGAGCTAAATTTGAAAAACTACACAAAAAAAATAGTTACAATGTATAGGTCCATTGTTACTAGTAAAGTAAAGTAGGTACGTATGTCATGCAGTCCAAAATTATAGTGTTCTGAGCTCAGATTACCTTTGGGACTTTTTTTGTTTTTTATGCTGTTTTCCTTGAAAGCATTTGATGCTTCATAATATCATATTTTCATTATCAAACTGATGGCTTAGAAGTGATACTATATTGGGGAAGTATTGTTTACTTGTATATTTTCTGCCACGCAATAAGATTTTTGACTGGCAAGTCAGATCAGCTTCTATTTGCGAAGTGTCATCGTCAAACTACCTACTGTGTCAAAAATTAGCTACTTATTATTTTTTTCTGATTTATTCTACGTCGGTGGCAAACAAGCATACGACCCGGCTGATGGTAACCAGTCTTCGTAACCTATGTACGCCGGCGTTGCCGACCCTAACTCTCCACACCCTAGTTGAGCTCTGGCAACCTGACTCACCGGCGGTAATACAACACTATGAGTAGGGTCTAGGGTTATTTGGCTGCGGTTTTCTGTAAGGTGGAGGTACTTCCCCAGTTGGGCTCTGCTCTAGATCTGGAATGACATCCGCTATGCTGCATGCTGTGCTCTACTACACAAAGCGAGATGATATTCACAGTGCCCATAACCTCTCTTTTGGACGTAGTTTAATGACATACCCCCGGGTATGTCCATTAAGTCTGGCCGAAGGGTGTCGTGTTTCGGAGGTTTCCGACACAAGAGCAGCCGATTCAACGGAGCCACGCCGTTTTGTCACTTAAATAGTGTTTAGTTATAATTTTATATATATATATATTTTAATAATCATCCAATGCTAGTTTTCGCACAATTACATACAATATATTACAATCAACATCCCTATTGCTTGGTATATGTAAAACGAATCGTTTTATCAATGATGGCCATATTGTTATTTTTGTAACCATACAATTTGAACAGTTACGCCTTAAGCACTATATTTTTTGAGAGGAATGTCTCTATGGGGAAGGGTTTTACTGGTTTTAAGAGTCTAGACAACATGCGTGCCAACTTGCAAATACCAATGCTATGGCAATTAAGTGTCCCAGGTTATTTTGGATTTTTATATGTATAGTAAGTAAATAAATATTTATAAGCAATTAGCAAATTATTTTGTACTTTTTATTATAAAAAACATCCTTGCGACTTTATCTGTTCTTCCTTGCCAAAAAATAATTAAGCTTTGCAGCCGCATCCGCACTGTCCGGAGATGGACACGGAGCCGGACGCGGGCACCTTGCCGCCGAAATCGACGGAGCCGAGCACGGGCACCGAGCCGACGACGGCGGTCTGGCCGCTTGCGTCGATGTTGCCGGACACGCCGACCTGCCCGGTGCCCGAGCCGCCGTACGACGCGGCGTAGCTGATGGGTGCGCTAACTGTGGAACTATATTGGCCGTAGTTTTGATTGCAGCCACATTGCTGGCTAAAAGCAGTCTGTAAAAAAAATTAATTGTTATTAAATTGTAATTGACCGAAGCGTTAGCGAAGGTCTCCGTTTTGATTCGGGTATTTTGCTCTCGAGTTTCCAGATGTTCGCCTCTACATGTCGCAAGTCTTAACCGGTTTTCGTGAAATTTTTTAACCAGATTCTTTGATACAATTTTTTGTTGATCTAGGTTCTGTAAGTTTTCAAAATGCGGGCATTGGCATAAAAGACTTAAGCGCCAATAGCATGTATGGCGCTTAAGACAATTGTTAGTTCACTGTGAGTTATCACCCCTAATGAAATTAGTATTTTTCACTTTACATATTCTAAGCTTAACGCAAGGTCTACAGCTCACAGATCCACTAGTATTTAACTATACACGAATTAACTTGTTTTGGGGTTAAGGATGAGGATGTTTTTGATTAATCGCTATAAAAATATTTTGCTTACTACGCATGTCAACTGTACATAGCATTCAACAAAATCTCGTTTAGTTCATGTTTACCGTATTCTTGCGCAATATACTTATTTACAAAATAACTTTCTGATGAGACTAATGTTTATTGTTATGCCTAATCCTATTATGCTGAATTGTTAGAATACTTATAATTAAATACAAGAACTTTTAATATTATCTATGAAAAGGGACTTATTGTCGATGGCGCTTACGCCGCACTGCGTCGCAAAGCGTTGTATTTGTATCGGAGCATCGTTTATGACAGCGGAAGCGCCATCGACAATAAGTCCCTTTTCATAGATAACGTCACAAATCACACCAATTTTAGTGAATGTGGCGTTTTAGCTGACTTTTTAATACACTAACCAAAGTCAACCTATTCTATACAGGTAAACTCTGTCCACGCTGACTTTGCACAAACTTGACACTAATAATGCGTATATATTTCTATAAACTCTACACTTGGCATGAAAACTTAGGGTGGTCAGACTCTCACGCCTGTTTTGATACCCAGCGGACCTCACGCACGTTCCACGGTGCTCCAAACTGATGAAATGGGGTTGGCCGGTCGAAGTATTAAACAGATGGCGCCATCATAGCTTGCCCTGTCAATCCCTAGAATTGTGTCAAATTCTTGTTTTTTTTTTGGAATTTTGTGACCTGGATTCCAGTACTTTAAGCCAAATCTCATAGAACAAAACTAGAGACAGGGGCAAGCTATGATGGCGCCATCTATGCAAACCTTTGACAGTTGCCAACCCCATTGGATAGCGTCTCGTACTGCACACTTTAATTTGAAACGTTTATCCTAATACTTAGATACTTTTAAATTGCGCCTAAACAGGCAGTCACAAAAAAAATGGATTATAAATCTTAAGATAAACTTTAGGCTCGATCAATAAATCCAGTACTTACTTGGATCAGGAAAGCCTGAACGCACAACAGGAGAACAGCAAAGCGGGACATTTTAAATGTGGTTTCTTCTGTAATAGAAGCTAGAATGGTTATTTTAGTTTAAGAACCACTTTTATACTTATAATATTGCAAAGAAAATGTGGAAATGGGTCATAGATAACGCAAATATATTTCTAGTCTTTCTAAATAGGTAAATGACTTACCCACTTAAATGTCACGTACACAGATAGCTATCGCGTTAAATGTTTTCGCCTAGTTATTGGCTATCAATTGTTGTTAAGCAAGACCTATAAGTAAGGTGTATAAAAGCTGATGCTGGTATACTGAATATTTATAGTTTTTACTGGCAAGAAAAGAACTAACCACTGAGCCAAAATGGTTTTCAAGGCTGTTATCATCTGCACGTTCGCCTGCATGATCCAGGTATATACTTGAATACAGTAGTTGCAGGTTGTGGGGGTGGATCCCGGGTGGTGGTAGTGTGGGTACAACCGCGATACCAGCACCCCGACTCAGTAGTCATGGGGGTGGTCGTAATGATGGTATTTGGGCTGGTAGTAAGAAAGGAATGGAGTGGAGTGGTCCTGGGGATGTTGTGATGGTATCGACGGTAATGGTGTCAAAAGTATGAATTTATTAAGTTAATGCAAAAAAAAAACTAGTGATAAACCTGTCGTTTGTGATTAAGAACACTCGCCTTCGATTTTGAGTACACGAAAGTTGAAAATATATTTGTTTTGGAATATTTTAATGTAATTAACTATAATTTCAGGCTATCAGTGGCCAGAGTTGCTACAGAGTTCTTGGTTCATCTAGTGACTGCAAGTCCATCGCCATTTCCAACAGTGGTGGTGACCTGCTCATCACTGCTCTCGGCCCCATCGCGCCCTCCGGCATCGCTCTCGCCACCGAGCTGGGCCTGTCCGGTGACCTGGATCTCTCCGGCGCGCTGCCGTACCTTAGCGCAGTGGAGTTCCAGGGCCAGTTCGACACCAACGGCTTGACGCCTGTGTCCTACGGCTGCGGAGACTGCGTCGCCATCACGCAGGAGCTCGGCAACCCGAGCGGCCTCAACGCCAACATCAACTCTGGCTCCAAAATCGTCAGCTGCGGTTGTGCCAAATACTAAGATATACACATATTTTTTACAAATAAAAAAAAGTAATTAACCATTTCTTTCATTTCTTGTTTATTTTTTTTTCTTTTGCCTGTGTTGACTGACTGATTCATCAACGAAAACTAGAAAATTGGCACATCCGGTCTCATGTACATTGTGTACTTATAAGAAATAATAAGTAATTTTGAGAAATTCAACCTTAAGGGGGTTGAAAAATGGATGAAAATGGGGTTCAAGTTTTATTTTAAGTATAAAACGTTAAGGTATTGTTATTAGCGTATGGCTTTATTATAAAAATAAAATAAAAATCAGGCCACACGTCACAATCACATTAACATTATAGTCATAGTTTAAGATCTAGGTGTGATACCCAGTCCCTGGCATTCGCAAATATCGCATGCAGCTTTTCCATGCCTCCCGAGAAGCATCTCTTGGAGTATTCCTCCACGATGTGCGTGGTTATCTGATCTGGCGAGCCACAGTCGCAAAAAGTGAAATTGCTCTGTCCAGCGTATCCTGTAGCTTGGCCATTTTCCATTCGGCTTCTACAAGTTATCACTGACTTATACAATGATTTGTTTAAAATATACTTTCTTAAATTATTTATATGCTGAACAACTTTAATTCTGCTGGAATAAACATCATGGTTGCATTTTTCTCATCACAGCATTTTATAGCATTCAATCCGGATCCGGTCATTATCAGGTTTCTTGGGAAAACTAATGACTAAACTGATATGCTCTTAGTCTTAATATAATGTTAATTTTCATGTAAATTCTATTTAAGTTAAATCTGTGATATGTAAAGGTATACAGTTTTATTACCTACATTTAAAATTATCTTTAGTAATGAAAATATAGGTACTTACTTATAACTAAAAAGATCTAAAAATAAAATAAAAAATGTAAAACTGCTTCATGCTTATATTACCAAAAAAAATGCCAATTAATCACGTTGTCTGTCCAAGAACAAATATTATGCTTTGCAACCGCATCCGCACTGTCCGGAAATGGAGACGGAGCCGGACGCGGGCACCTTGCCGCCGAACGTTACCGAGCCGAGCACGGGCACGGAGCCGACGACGGCGGTGCTGCCGCTCACACCGATGTCGCCGGACACGCCGACCTGTCCGATGCCCGAGCCGCCGTACGACGCGGAGGAGGCATAGCTGGACCCGCTCTTGCTAGAGCTGCTGGACGAACTCGAGCTGATTCCACTGAGAACGGCTCCGGACTTGCCGTAAGAGATTTGGTTGCAACCGCACTGCTGGCTAAATGCCGCCTGTCAAAAAAACGGGATTATAATACTTGCCTTCTCTTGACTCACGTAAGTCTTATAAACTACCCTCCACCCTTTAGTGCTCTCGTTTTTAAATCTTTCATTTCACATTCCTAGTCCTAGCAAGAGGATATCTATAAAAGTTTCAGTATTTAAAAATATCCTATATGTTTTTAAATAAATTCAAAACATTCAATATTAAAATGCATGCAAAATACTTGAAGTTCCACACAATTTTTTTATTGGTTTTTCATACATACTACTGTTTTCTTACTGATATGAAAGTAAGGGGAATTTCTCAGAAAAAGAATTGTTACTGTTTTAACTTGGAGTAGGACAGCCTTACAAATAACCTTACCCCTTACTTTTCTACCAAACTTCATTAAAATGAGACAGTGAGAGGTTTTTACGTGACTGAGCAATTCCTGAAATATCTTTCCATACTTGTGCAAATATTTTTAATATTAGTGTCTCTTCTTCCTCGCGTTGTCCCGGCATTTTTGCCACGGCCCATGGGAGCCTGGGGTCCGCTTGACAACTAATCCCAAGATTTGGCGTAGGCACTAGTTTTTACTAATATTTTTAATATTAGTGTGATTTTTCGTAAAATTAACATAAAAAACCGGACAAGAGCGAGTCGGACTCGGCCAACAAGGGTTCCGTACTTTTTAGTATTTATTGTTATAGCGGCAACAGAAACACATCATCTGTGAAAATTTGAACTGTCTAGCTACTGTCTAGCTATCACGGTTCATGACATACAGCCTGATGACAGAAAACGGACGGACGGAGTCTTAGTAATAGGGTCCCATTTTACCCTTTGGGTACGGAACCCTAAAAATGGCTGTGAGATATGAACAGACGGACGGACATGACAAAACTATAAGGGTTGCCTTTTTGCAATTTGGCTACGGAACCCTAAAAATATGATCGTGCCTTAGTTACTATCTGTTTACGTGAATTCACCTATATTTGTGACCGCGGCTGGCAAAACCTCCCACTTTATCGCTTGCCATAAGAACGCCTTGACAGGTTATTTGTATAAAGATACAAGCAAATCTCGTACTTATGGAAACCGACCAAGTGGGACGTTTTGCTGGCCGCGGTCACAAATATAGGTGAATTCACGTTAACAGATAGTAAATAAGGCACGACCATATTTTTAGGGTCACATTTTGACATAGGGATACTTATTTAAGTATTAATGATTTTAATACATTTTGAGGCAGATTTATACTAAGACGTAAGTTCTATATCTGGTTATAGCTATTTTTTATTTTGGTAAACGATATATTACATGTTACTATAGTCTGTTTTTTTATTCCGTAGACTAAAATGACAACCACAAATGTCAAACGCAGAAATATTGTGACCAGCTTAAAACAAATAGTGCTGATCTTTGATTTCGGTTTGTAAATAACCGATAAATATTAAATTAATTATAGATCCAAAATAAACAATTAATGAAATGTACTCACTACATGATAGGAAGTAAATAATAAATAAAGTCTACTCACTACTAATCCACTCAAACATTTAAAAATTGCATTATGAGCTTCGAGGTGAGTGTTAATCTTACAATAAAATCACTTTTAAATATTATAAATATTGTGTTTAGACCTAGATACAAACTTTCTAAATGCCTCAAAATGGTGTTACATGCCTATATAAGTAACTCCCAATAGTTTGTTTTCGGTTACAAACGGTTGTAGCACACCACTATTTATAAGACGTAAAAAACTAGCAACACATGAAATGTCATTTTAGTCTACGGGATAAAAAAAATAGACTATATATTTACCTGGATCAGCAAAGTAATGGCGCACAACACAAATATTGAGAATCGGGACATTTTGAATGTTCTTTCTTCGGTAATGGAAGTTAGAATGATTGTTCTAGTTTAAGTGACACATTTATACTTTCCAATTATCGCAGGAGAAATGTGGAAATGGGTCAAAGATAATGCACATGGGATTCTAGTCTTGGGAAACACCTGGTTCGCCCTAATCAGAGTCACGTACGTTATTTATCGGCGCAAATGGTTTTTGCGTAGTTATTTGCGTTATTGTGAAGCAAGAGCTTATTAGGAGGGATATAAAAGCTGATGACAGGTTTTGACAATTATTCTGTGTTTGCTTACAGGTCAGACTAACGAATACACCTAAAATGGTTTCCAAGGCCATCATCATCTGCACCCTTGCCTTCATAGGACAGGTATGGTATTAGATTATAAATTTATAATGTGTATTTATCTCATTTTAAGGACCATACTGGAATTAGCATTCACCCTAAATGTTGACGCACGCTAGACCAGGCCGGTTCCGGGCCGGAGCTTCTGGCGGTTCGTTTTTTATGTAAAGCACCACGTGATCACCGATCAGCCGTCATAGAAAATGACGTGCCGGATGCCTCGGCCCAGGCCCGCCCCGGTCTAGCGTGAGTCATCCTTTATTGACCAAAAGTTGGTGAAAACATGTTGCATGTTCAAAAAAATAAACCGCGGTCATTTACACTCAAAAGTATATAAACAAAGCAGTAATATTAAAACCATTATGAATACCGTAAAAACAGTTATGGAAGCAGTTAAATTTTTCAACTAAGGAAAAAGAAAATAGGTAGATTCCTCATTGTGTTCCTCAGGATTCTTTGGTAGGTTCCTCATTATTCCGATCGCCGTAAATATTCTTATTTTTAATTCAATTTGTTTCCGCTACTCAAAGGTTGTCTGGAAGAGATCGCTCATTAGCGATTAGATCTGTTGTCTACCTCTATCGTTACTCAATTGTTTTCTTTAATTTGTACCTTAGTTAAAGGTGTGCCAATAAAAAGTATTCTATCTATCTATATTCTCTTAGTGCGTGTTTTCTGTGGCAGGGTGCTGAATATTGAATTACTAGTAGATCCCAATGTCAAATTACAGGCTATCAGCGGGCCAAACTGCAACATAGCTATCTCTCCAAAGCTAGCTAGCTCCTCTAGCTACTCGTCCGGTAGCTGCCAGTCCATCGTCATATCTAATGATGGAGGCGAGCTGCTCATCTCTAGCATCGGCCCCATTGCGCCCTCCGGCATCGCCGTCGCCACCGAGCTGGGCCTGGCGGGAGACTTGGAGCTGTCCGGCGAGCTGCCTTACCTGAGCGCGGTGGCGTTCGAGGGCCAGTTCGACACCAGTGGCTCGGCATCGGTGAGCTACGGCTGTGGGGACAGCGTCGCCATCACGCAGCAGATCGGGAACCCGAGCGGCGCCAACGCCAATATCAAGACTGGCTCCTCCAAAAGGATTAGCTGTGGTTGTGCCTAACTTCAATAAGATTTAAACCTGTATTTGGATATGAATAAACTTTTTGCATGATTAAATTCTTTTATTTTAAAATGAAGTGGGCAAAACTATCTGTTTGCCCTATATCACAGCAAATTTAACTATTACAAAATAACTACATATAACTAACTAAAAAAAAGCTTATTAGATACTTATCTGAATAAGTTTTTTCAAATTAATATTTTTGGAAATAATCGCTTCGAAAGTCTAAAAATTAAAATATTCTACGAATAAATACTATATATGAGCCATATACAAACAAATCTAATTAAGTTATTAAGGTCATCAAGAACGGCTAAAGTGTTTGACTTTCTTATGGACGGATAAAAGAAGAAAATGTAGTTAAAAAATTAAAAAAGTTTATTGTATAAATTTTACAGTACAGTAAATCGCAACTCTGTGTTCTGAGTTAGAAAAAATGTGCAGTAGTGCGTTAGTGTTTGTTTGTACCTATACACCCCTATATATTTTGTTTATATACCTATATATTTTGTTTGCATTAAACTTAGTATGTAAATTAACTAACATAGTCTTTTTAAGTTTTACTAATACTTATATGGACACTTAATATATGTCTGAAATAAACAATTTTTTATATGTATGTGTAAATGTGTAAAAATACATATGTATTATATTTTAGGGACTAAATCACACATAAACACATTTATGGTTGAAGTTTTTTATTTCTAACATGAAGAAGTTCGCATCCATAGTTACTGAAGCCGTCGAACTGCTTGGTAATGGCGACGCAGTCCCCGCATCCATATGATACCGGCGTCGAGCCAGTGGTATCGAACTGGCCCTCGAACGCCACCGCGCTCAGGTACGGCAATGTGCCGGACAGGTCCAGGTCACCGGACAGGACCAGGTCCGTGGCGACGGCGATGCCGGACGGCACCACGGGACCGATAGCCTGTATGTTCAGGGCGCCGCCGCTGTTGGGTATGCTTATCGATCTACAGTTGCAGCCACCGCTTTGTGCAGTGATACTCTGTAAGTTCTAATAATAGTTAAATAGTAATAAGTGAATAGTAACAATACGTATTTGCATCATTACATTGCCTACTTTTAAAATGATCTCTGACCGAGAAATTCGGTTGCGACCAGTGACTGGTTTAGATTTGACGCAGGCGAAGTATAAATTATGTTGCAGAATTACTGTCGCGATCAAAACGTTCAACGCACCATTTGATTTTATCAAGGCGTAGCAATAATAAAATACCTATACTAATCTATAAAAATTTAACATACAGCAGACCTAAGTCATGATAATATCATTATTTAAGTAACTAAATACCTGGGTCAAGGAGGCAAAAACGTAGAAAATGATGACTTTGAAAATCATTATCGATATTATGTCTATTAAGAAACTAGGAATGAATAATGAGGTCAAATTTATCGTGTATTTATACTCATGCATGGATCTTGCTTCACTTCGTGAGAAAATAATTTAATAATTTTTATCTTATCATCAATATTTAAGTAAGTAAGTTTTGAAATTAAGAACCAATTTAGTGTATTTGGTAAGGTAGTGTAGTTTTTTAACGTTATCGCTGAAATATTTCTACATTTCACATACCATGACCGTATAAAAGAGTCTGTATAACATAGGCTTAATATTGTACTTTCAGTGTTGAAAGAATATTTTAGGAGTTCTAAAATGTCTCGATTCTTAGTACTAACACTGTTTATCCAAGCTTGCCTGCTCCAAGTAAAAAAACCCATTTTAAATCCTAAATTTTCTTGACCACAATCATCATGATTAATTCATCACCTAGTTTCACCATTAAGCTGGCTGTTTTTGGTTCTATCCCGGGCATGGATAAAAAAATCTATAGCAGGGCGACTGCTATAGTTATTGGCCACTCTTAACAATAAGACTTCTTTTGGATTGTTTCTTTCTGCTTAACTATGAAGTGGCCAATTACTATGTAGTGGCCAATAACTATAGCAGTCACCCTATGATAAATAAAGTCGGACCAAGCTAACTCTGCTTGGCAGCAATGACAAAGTGAAACAATGTCATCATTTATGTCAAATATAAAGTATATAAAAAAATACGGCTGCCTCATTTCACCTATATAAGGGTTTTATAATTATGAATATGCCTAATATGATAAAATTTATTCTATAGAAACCGTTTTAAAGAAAATATCTATGTGGAATGAAAATATATTATTGCAAAAATTTTAGTGCGTTGGTTTAATCTGGGAAAAACGTTGTATAATTTCACCACAAATGGTATTGAGCTAATCGTGCGGATGCACCCAGTACGGCGGTACGGGCACCGGACAGGTGGGCGTGTCCGGCAACATCGACGCGTGCGGCAACACCTGCGTGACCGGCTCCGTGCCCGTGCTCGGCTCCGTGGACTTCGGCGGCTGCGTGCCCGCCTGCGGCTCCGTGTCCATCTCCGGACAGTGCGGATGCGGATGCAGAACACATTACTAATTATTTTAGTTTCGATTTTCGTTTATTATTTTAATGAAACGGGACTTAATCGCGCGACTAAATTAACATTTATTTGATCTTATATTTCGAAAGTGGTTTAAAGTTCTTGGTCGCCGGAATACAAACCTCTATTATATTTTTAAACTGAATGAATTATCGATCACTATATAATACGACAATAAAAGGTTTTATACATAAAAAAATGCTTTAATCAATGAAATCTGAGTTATTATTAATTAGCCTTTGCTCGCGGCTTCGTTCATGGTAAACGTCGTTAAACAACCCTGTACACCCTTCCCTCCTCCATCCCTTAGAACTCTCGATTAAATTTCAACTCCTATTGCACCGAAAAACTTCCAGCATAAAAAGTATCCATGTTCTTTTTTAAGTAATGAATTTTACGTATGTCGAATTTCATAAAAAAACCGTAAAGCCGTTATTGAGTGAAAGGACAATCATTCAAGTAAACTAACATACAAACTTTCACATTTAAATAATTATTAGTTCAATTCCTACTTGGCGAGTTACATAACATGCTACATTTATTATAATACAAATCTGACTTAGCGCAAATCTTGATAACAAAATAAAAAATAAAAAAAAATCAATTGTCATCAGAAATGAACAAGCAATTTAAAGCCTTTGTAGGCATACCAATTATAATGTATATACCTATTGATGTAATTATGTTTGTATTGTTTGATCGTTGATTAATTAAATATGATCCCATTTGACGTTATAAATACGGGATAAACTAGAAAAACAACAAGCTTTTTTAATGATTATTATTCAAAATTAGGTATTTTTAATTATAGATAATTATGTAAATCGCATCTGTAAATACATCAGAGTTGACCTGTATTTTGAGCTGTGTACTTACTTACCTAATAGGTAAGTAAATAGTCTTTATGTTTTTTCGTATAAAATGCCTGGTCAATCATAGGCCCAAACAGAAAACAAAACGTTTTTACTAAACATTTTATTGAAATTTGCTATTGCAGCTCTCCATGGAAAGGACTTATTAGTATTTGCCGCAACCACAGCTGATGATCTTGGACGAGCCAGACTTGAGGTTGGCATTGGCGCCGCTTGGGTTGCCGAGCTCCTGGGTGATGGCGACGCTGTCGCCGCAGCCGTACGAGACCTGCGCCGAGCCGCTGGTGTCGAACTGGCCCTGGAACTCCACCGCGCTCAGGTATGGCAGCTCGCCGGACAGCTCCAGGTCTCCCGCCAGACCGAGCTCGGTGGCGACGGCGATGCCAGAGGGCGCGATGGGGCCGAGAGCGCTGATGATAAGCTCGCCGCCGCTGTTGGAGATGACGATGGACTGGCCGCTGCCGGAGGAGTAGCTAGAGGAGCTAGCTAGCTTGGGGGAGATAGCTTTGTAGCAGCTCGGCCCGCTGATAGCCTGTAATTAGAATATACATTGGAAAAACCTTACCTACAAGCAAAAAGCATGGGTAACTTTGACCTACTCGTAGTTTCCAAATATTCGGTACTCTGACATAGTAGGTAAATCTTAATTGACGCCGAACGGAATCTTGTTAAACCAACTTATACTGGCTCTCTCTCGCATTACCTACGCAGAATTTGTATGTGGAATAAATGACTCTAATAACTTTATATTTTCATGAAAAATATTTAGAAGGGTTTGTATATTTGACATTTTGAGTGTTCTTGTTTTAAAATGCTACATGTTTTATAAGTGTTAACCGCACTCTTAATTAGCTGAGGTAAACCATTTGAACCTTTCGGCTCAATTTGGAGAGAATTTTGCTTTTGTAAAATACATGTAAATATGTAAATTAATTCCACGGAAATCTAATTCTAGTAAGGTCTTAAAATTTATAATGTAATAACATACCTGTCCTATGAAGGCAAGGGTGCAGATGATGACGGCCTTGGAAACCATTTTAGGTGTATTCGTTAGTCTGTCTTGTAAGCAAACACGGAATAAAAATCAGACCCTGTCATTAGCTTTTATATCCGTACTATAAGCTCTTGCTTCACAATAACGCTAATAACTAGGCAAAAACCATTTGCGCTGATAAATACGTACGTGACCCTGATTAGAGCGAACCAGGTGTTTCCCAACACTAGAACCCCATGTGCATTATCTTTGACCCATTTCCACATTTCTCCTGCAATCATTTAAAGGTATAAATATGTCAATGGAACTAGAACAATCATTCTGACTTCTATTGCAGAAGAATTCAATATGTCCCGCTACGCAGTAATTGTGTTGTGTGCTATGGCATTCCTGGTTCAGGTAAATATAGTTCGAATTTCTCGAGTAGTAAAATTTAATGTAATCTAATAAAAATCTCTCTAAATAGTATATTTAGTTATAACTTTAGTCTTAAACTAAAATATCGGAATCATTTATGTAGGAACCAGCTAGGCCACGATCTCATTATATATCTTAATATTACGCTACAGAAAATATTGCTACTAGTTTATATTTCAAAGTTAGTATGTTTGGATGGATGTATTCGGGGCGGGACTATATTACTCAGTCACGCAAAATTGGCTGCCTAATGGACTTTGAATTAAGTTTGGTATACATATAGGTATTTATTGAATATAAAAGATAATATTATACCGTAATGAATGCTTTCGAGATCAGAAGTGGGGGTTTAAACTTGAAACAACTATAGAGAAAGTGTTGAAGAGCAGTACTGAAGACGAGAGAAAGGGAGAGTATTAAGTATAATAACCTTTTTTTTTGTAACAGGCTGTGCTTAGCCAGCAGTGCGGTTGCAATCAAATCTCTTACGGCAAGTCCGGAGCGCTGCTCAGCGGAATAAGCTCGAGTTCATCCAGCAGCTCTGGCAAGAGCTCCGCTTCCTCTGCGTCGTACGGCGGCTCGGGCACCGGGCAGGTTGGCGTGACCGGCGACATCGGCGCGAGCGGCACCACCGCCGTCGTAGGTTCCGTGCCCGTGCTTGGCTCGGTAACGTTCGGCGGCAAGGTGCCCGCGTCCGGCTCCGTGTCCATCTCCGGACAGTGCGGATGCGGTTGCAAAGCATAATTCTCGTTATAATTATGAACACGAAAAAACACGATCAAATGGCATTTCATTGGTAATAAAATTGTGCAGCAGTTATACGTTCTTTATTCCATTTTTTTATTGTTGGTACAGTCAGCATCAAAAGTAGCGGATCAAATAACGCTTCATAAGTATCTACCATTCTGTAACAGCTTAACAAAAAATGATGTCTTTAATTTAGAACAACTAAGACTGTAAAAGATATACTTTTGAACTGGAATTTTAGAAATTCATCTATTTTTGGTAAAGTTATCCGGAATATCAGATACTTTTGGCGCGTTGTTTCATCCGCTACTTTTGATGCTGACTGTACTATTAAATATTTCTCTTGATTCTTAACTCAAAGTATATATATGCTTTGGGAGGTATGTTAGTTAGATATATCTCACGAGCTCTTGTTATTTTATATGAATATTTTGACTCTGTCAAATGGTACGTAAAATATATCATAAGATGCCTTGCTGTAAGATATATTTTGATATATTATCGCTCCGTCTGAGACGGGCTTCATCACAGTCCAATGCATTACAAATATTGACAATTGATCCTAAGGTCCCCCAATGATACCTCTTCAATTAGCTAACCAAGGGCGGGTTTAAATTCAGCAAGCTGTACCCGCACTTTTTTCATTACCTACACAATCAAATTGTTGCACATTGTTGAGATAAATACTTACCTACACCTTGTACCTCAGATGGACTACGTACCTACCTAATACATATTTGTACCTATGAACTGCTGTAAAAAGTAATGAAATAAACGTATTTGTATTTGTAAAACTACCATAGTCACCATCTTACATAAAAAAGGAGAAGTCTCGAAGCCGAATAACTATCGCCACCAATCGGGCACTCTTACTCCTAAATCATGTATCTATCCAAAGACCTGATGTCGATATCTTTTACGAATAACCAGGCTCTTTTTCCACTGCTCTCTCTATACCACATATCCACAGCTATATCTGTGAGACATGGAGAGGAGAGTGACAAAGGGGCTGACACACAAGATACAAGTATTTGTAAAAAAATCCCTCCGGTCGATCCTCTGCATTTTCTGACCGAAGACCATAATAAATGTGAATTTGTGGAGCATGTGCCGACAAACTTCGATCGCCTAAGAAGTAGCACTGTGGAAATGGAGATGGATCGGACATACCCTTCAAGAAGGAGCTGTGAACAGCGCCCGTATCGCGTTTGAGTGGCGGCCTCAAGGCGGAAACGCCCCGTACACACCTGGAGGCGGAGCGTAGAGAACGAGCTGTGAGCCGTAGAACTGAGCTGGAACGAGGTCAAGACGGTTGCTCAAGATAGAAAGGCGTGAAAGGATTTTGTAGACCTCCGGGGTGCTCTAGGACTAACAACAACAACAACAACAACAAAAACAACAACAGAAAACGTCATAAAAACTTGCATGGAACAGAATTGATTTCAATATGCATGGTGCCTTCTTGTTGTACTTGAGATTTGGCAATGACATTATATTGTTTACCGACATCCTGGAAGTTCTTCAAAGCATAATCGAAAGCCTACCATGCATCTTTGAATATAGGTCTTTAGATGAATATGTACAACTTGTACAAGACTAAATTTATGATGAACATCTCTTGTAAATCGAATACAACCATTACGTAAATGTTAGGAACGAAATACCGGAGGTAATCCTGCGATACGTGTATCTTGACTAAATACACCAGCAGGGCGGCAGTTAATAAACTAGTGGACATCATCAACTTCGTTAATATTTCACAATGTCTGAAAACTCGCCTCTTTAACTAATGTGTCCTGCTCACCATGGTGTACAGTGCCCAGACATTGACTCTAAAATGCAGCAGTAGGTTATGAAAGGCTGTTATGATGATGATGAAGACACTATTATAATACAGAGTTGTGCTGTATCTTGAGATTTTTACTTACCTACTATATGTTTTTTTAAATGACATAAGTAATTTATTTATTTTGAACTTTATAGCACATCAATATAGGTACAAATGGTGGACTTAATGCCTTATGGTATCCGCTACCAGTCATTCATAGGTCCAAACAGGAAAATAAAATGTTTTTTACTAAATATTTTATTCGTTTAAAATGCAAACAAACATTTTATTGAAGTTTGCAATTGCAGCTCTCCGTGGAAAGGACTTTTTAGTATTTACCGCAACCACAGCTGATGATCTTGGACGAGCCAGACTTGAGGTTGGCGTTGGCGCCGCTTGGGTTGCCGAGCACCTGGGTGATGGCAACGCTGTCGCCGCAGCCGTACGAGACCTGCGCCGAGCCGCTGGTGTCGAACTGGCCCTGGAACTCCACCGCGCTCAGGTACGGCAGCTCGCCGGACAGCTCCAGGTCTCCCGCCAGACCGAGCTCGGTGGCGACGGCGATTCCAGAGGGCGCGATGGGGCCGAGAGCGCTGATGAGAAGCTCGCCGCCGCTGTTGGAGATGACGATGGACTGGCCGCTACCGGAGGAGTAGCTAGAAGAGCTAGCTAGCTTGGGGGAGATAGCTTTGTAGCAGCTCGGCCCGCTGATAGCCTGTAATTAGAATACACATTGGAAAAACCTTACTTACAAGTAAAAAGCATGAGTAACTTTGACCTACTCGTAGTTTAAAAATATTTAATGCTCTGACATAGTAAATCTGAATTGAAATCGAACGGATTTATGTGAAACCAACTTTTATTGGTTCTCTCTGGCATAAACCAGATTTTTTATATGAAATAAATGACTCCAATAACTCTATATTTTATATAATTTTGTGATATTTTTTGTCATTTTACTCTGTATTCTGACCCTGCACCAATTAGGATCTTTCGGCTCATGGTTGACTGGTAGAGAATGCCTTCTGGCATTAAGTCCGCCATTTGTATTCTTCATATATTGTGCAATAAAGTTTAAATAAATGAATAAAAATATATTTTCATGAAAAATATTAAGAATGGTTTTTATATTTGAATTTTTGGGTTATCTTATTTTAAAATGCAACATGTTTTATAAGTGTAAACCGCACTCTTAATTAGCTGAGGTAAACCATTTGAACCTTTCGGCTCAATTCGGAGACAATTTTGCTTTTGTAAAATACATGTAAATATGTAAAATAATTTCGCAGAAATTAAAAATTAAAGGTCTTAAATTACCTATGATTTATTTTAAAATTTATAATGTAATAACATACCTGTCCTATGAAGGCAAGGGTGCAGATGATGACGGCCTTGGAAACCATTTTAGGTGTATTCGTTAGTCTGTCTTGTAAGCAAACACAGAATAAATGTCAGAACGACTCATCAGCTTTTATATCCTAACTATAAGCTCTTGCTTCACAATAACGCTAATAACTACGCAAAAACCATTTGCGCCGATAAATACGTACGTGACCCTGATTAGAGCGAACCAGGTGTGTTCCAAGACTAGAACCCCATGTGCATTATCTTTGACCTATTTCCACATTTCTCCTGCGATAGGTAATTTAAACGTATAAATGTGTCAATGGAATTAGAACAACCATTCTAAGTTCTATAGCCGAAGAAAGAACATTCAAAATGTCCCGCTACGCAGTATTTGTGTTGTGCGCCATGGCTTTCCTGGTCCAGGTAAATTAATTACCAATTATTAACTAACAAAAAATAAAATATCAGAATTAATTAGATATCTACTGCAGTGAAACTGTTAAAACAGTTTTGCAAGGCTTCTCTCCAAAAAGTAACATTTAATGAATGTTCAGTAATTGAATAAATATTAATAAAAAGAAGGGTAGCTTTTGGCGTGCTGTTGGGGAGTAGCGAACACACGGACCCGACTACTCCCGAGAGTCGGTCAGGGTCTCCGTCTCCGGCGTGTCTTCGTCGATCGAAGTAGACCCCCGCTACGCTCTAGTAGGGACCCGCGGGACTTTCAGCTCTGACTTGCCTTCATTGGCCATCCAGAGAGGAATCGTAAGAGCTATATGCTCCAAGGGTGGAAGTAAAAGATGCATAAGACACAGTTGGCCCAGTGGTTGTTAACAGCCACAGGGTAGAAAGTGGCATACACCTCTCGACACCCCTGACCCGATCACGCCGATGTTGCTCCTGGTCGACTTAACGACGGCAGTTTCAGGTCCCATCTAGTCAACGGCAAGTCACCGTCTGTCTCGATAACGTGTGTTGCATTGTTATGGCAGGTATCCGCACCTCTTTACAATAGCCCAGTCTTAAGCTCCAACTATCATCCATATATAATTCATCCATAGCCCTGAAGTCTTTCTATTTTTGTTACAAAAGCCCCAACGTCTACTGAGAGCGGTTCATGGGTATCATTAGATTGTGCTCGTGAATGGGTTCTAGCAGGTGTTCTACATGACATCGAACTTGACTTAAAGGACCTCTGCGATGTTGGCTTCGGCCCCACGCACGGCTCCTAAAGGTCCGGGACCCCATGGTCCATGGTGGTGAGATATGGTAAGACATAAAAAAATAATAACGGTGTACCTCTTACATCTCATTAAAGTATCAAAAGGGTCTAGATGTGTTGGCTTCGGCACCGCGCACGCCTTCAAAATGTCCGGAACACCATTGTTCCCTGATGGGTAAAGACATAAAAATAATAAAGTCGTTTTTTGTGTTCGCCCATATTGTGGGGGCAAGTCACCGTCTGCCGAAAATAAAATTTTATACAATTTTATGAGGCAGACGTCCGACGGTTTGTTTTATCCCATAGCCCAGTATTTAGTCGATCGCTTTCACCCAATAGCCCAGAGCAGATCATTTTGGATTCCATCAGCTCTTAATACTTGGTCCTTACAAACACCCTGGTGGGTGCTGCCTCTGCGCGAGTCCCTTGACACGGGCAAGGACAGCATCCGCTCGGAGTACTCTTTACATTTCATTAAAGTGTCAAAATTAGCCCTACGTGTTGGCTATGGCTCCGCACACGTCTCCCAAATGTCCGGAATACCAATGTTTCCTCATGGGAAGGACATACAAAAATAATAAGTATATTTCATTATTATTAATTATTGATAACTTTGCTCATAAACTAAAATATGGGTTCAGTTATATAGTTAGCTAAGCCAAGATCACATTATGTTGATATTACTCTACAGAAAATATTCCTAATAGTACAGCTAAATGTGAAAGTTTGTGTTTGAATGGATGGATATTCGGGTTTTTTTTTACTTAGACATACAATCACACACAGCCTTCAATACACAATGTTCAAATAAGCTTCTGGTAGTTTTGAAGGAAGTGTTAACTGGCAGTTAATTTATTTGTTAATTAGCTATTCACCACTTGGAGTAAAGTCCTGAATAGCTACTTGCGACTTAGCTGACGAATAAAGTCATCGTTGGCGTTTCACAATCTTCAAATAAGCTTAACTGATAGATAAAGTGCTAACTTTTGCAGGAAGATTTATCTGGCATTTAATTTATTTGTTAATTAGCTATCCAATACTTTACTTGGACATTGTGAAACAGGCCCTTATTAATCTAATCCGACTACCTAATGGAGTTTAAAGTTTGGTACACAGATAATTTATTTTTATTTAATATATAGGATAATATTTATATTATAATGAATCCTTTCGGGATCAGACGTGGGGGTTTTAAACTAAGACAATTAAAGAGAAGGTGTAGAGGAGCAAAATTAAAATCTACTACTTTTCTTTCTTTCACAGGCCGTGCTTAGCCAGCAGTGCGGTTGCAATCAAATTTCTTACGGCAAGTCCGGAGGAATCAGCTCGAGTTCGTCCAGCAGCTCTAGCAAGAGCGGGTCCAGCTACGGCTCCTCCGCGTCGTACGGCGGCGCAGGCACCGGACAGGTCGGCGTGTCCGGCGATATCGGCGCGAGCGGCACCACCGTCGTCGTCGGTTCCGTGCCTGTGCTCGGCTCGGTCACGTTCGGCGGCAAGGCGCCCGCGTCCGGCTCCGTCTCCATCTCCGGACAATGCGGATGCAGTTGCAAAGCTTAACCTTTTCGCTTGGAAAATTATAGCAGCAGGATGTATATATATGATTTATTATCGACAGAAGGTTTTAATTCCAACAATTCTATCATTATGTTTGCTATCTGAAACGTAAATATATGGCATTTCTTTGTAATAAAATTGTGCAGCAGTTATGGATTTTTTTATTTCTTTGAGGATATTTAAGTTATCCATCAGTTATTAGTAATAATTGCTTTATCGTAATAACTTATTACGATAAAGCAATACGATATCATAATAATAACTACAACATATTATTAAGAATCATAGTGGCACTAAATAGCGACGTTGGTCTATTTTTAAATTATTAGATTTTCAAGCACTAATGATTTTGTATAAGGACACTCTGATTTTCAAGGAGCCCTCGACCGGAACGGTGCGGATATGGGGCAAAAAATTATAGGATAGCTTACATTAATCGATCTATAAGACTTGTGGATATAAAGGGGCCCACTGATTACCAGTTCGCCGGACGATATCGGCCTGTCAGTTATTCGCGAAAGCTGACAATCGCGAAATTTAATCTAGACGGCAATACATATAGTATAGGCATATGTAAATAATTATAGAAAGAAAAAATCTATATTCGTGATAAACACACAATTAAATTCCCTTACTGGGGTTTGAACCCATGTGCACATATTCACTTCCAACTAGGCTTTTTAAAAATAAAATTTCATATTTGTATGCAGGTGCAATAAAAGAGTGAAGCAAAAGTTTTGTTTCCTTTGTTGTTATAGGGTTTTATGTCGTCTAAAAACTTTTTTATAAACATTAGTCATATATTGCGAGGTGAACATTACTCAGCAACGTTTACTAACAAAATCGCGGAAAAAATACCTGTTTCATATATTTTCGCTGATCAGGCTGCGTAGCCAACATGTATACCTATCGCTTACGCCCTGTAGCAATCGAAACGCAACTGTCACTGTCGTACTAACATAGAAGAGTCATAGAGAGACCCAAAGCGCTTCGTTGTCGTAGCGATAGCGATTGTCACCTTGGCTAGGCCGGCTGATGACGATGTTTTTTCTAATGGACCATCAGCAAATTTACCCGATTGGGGCTGGTCACTAATAAAAGTTGCTTAGTATGGCCTTTATACTATCCCAAAATTTGACTAAGGGTTAAAAAACACCCGTTTTGTAAGACACGGTGTCTAGACATACCTAGTAGATATGTCATTCCCTGTTATATTTGTAGCCGAACAATTTTTTTACGCGAATTCTCGTACAGCCCGTACCTACCGCAAAATGTAAATGTTATAATTCAATTGGTAAGTAGGTATTGTAAGCTGCTATCGTTTAAGCATCGTCAGTGAACGTGTTTATAAACATAAATCCTACATCTCTGTTAACTCGTTTGTAACTGCGGAATTGGCTGTTCTTTCTTACCTGACTTAGCAATATTTTGCATATTCATAATAATTATTTTGTATTCAATAAAAATGCATATTTGGCAAATAAGAACCAAACTTCAATAAAACGTATTTTAATACATATTCTTATTGTTCAACAATCAAATTAATTGCATCCGCATCCGCACTGTCCCTTGATGGACACGGAGCCGCAGGCGGGCACGCAGCCGCCGAAGTCCACGGAGCCGAGCACGGGCACGGAGCCGACCACGCAGGTGTTGCCGCACGCGTCGATGTTGCCGGACACGCCCACCTGCCCGGTACCGGAACCGCCGTACGAGCCGTAACTTTGTGAGCTCAGTCCGGAAGAACCATATGAGTATTGCTGGTTACAACCGCATGACTGGCTCAGAACGGCCTGTAAAAATTGAACACAAATAAATAAATAAATATTATAGGACATTATTACACAAATTGACTAAGTCCCACAGTAAGCTCAATAAGGCTTGTGTTGAGGGTACTTAGACAACGATATATATAATATATAAATATTTATAAATACTTAAATACATAGAAAACATCCATGACTCAGGAACAAATATCCATGCTCATCACACGAATATATGCCCTTACCAGGATTTGAACCCGGGACCATCAGCTTCATAGGCAGGGTCACTACCCACTAGGCCAAACCGGTCGTCAAACACAAAATATTATAATTACCTACGTAAGTCGCTCGATGTAAACCTACATTACAGCATATTTTCGTTTAATACGAGTATAAATTACATTATTGCCATAAGCGTCATACAGCTTAGGGCAAGATATATTTTAGGTACAAGACACGTTAGAAAACGAATGAATCGTTTTATCTAGTAGAGCTAGATTTTTATTTCACAATTTGCTTGCATCTGTGAACCCAATAATAACATAATAGCTAACAACATACTCAAACTACATTTATCTAGATACTGAAATTGAAATAGAGTTCTTATAGTCAACCTTATTTTTTTGTGAGATCTAACGATTCCCCGTTCCACACCTTAGAAATGAAGCCAAAGAATTTCAACCACACCAAGGCGAGGAAAATTTTAACTTTAAAATATCAGAGAAAATCAAACTAAATCGAATCCACATTAACGTTATTAAATATTAATGAGTCAAAATCATCATTTAGAACTCAATCCTACCAGTTGACAGCTGACAACTCAAAATTCTCATCAGATTACTTTGCCACACATTGTGTATAAAATGCATATTTCTCATCCGTTTTTGAACAATCAAGAGACCGTTTACCAGCTGTTGTGGTGAAAAAAGCATTATTTGTAAGTATAAGAGGCACCCTGATCAATTTTCACTTTACTTTGTACAAATTACAGGGTCTGGTACTATTGGTCCCTTGAGATAAGTAGCGTACCTACACACAGAAAATTCCAAATTATGCAGTTGTTAATTTACGAAACCCTATGAATGAAAACGGAATGTTTCTTACCTGAATAAGGAGAGCCTGAATACAGAATAGGAGGACTGCGAAACGAGACATTTTCTAAATATTCTTTGGGCAAAGACACCAGAATGATTGGAAAAATCTTATTTTTCACTTTTATAGTAGGAGTTATAAGGGCATTTAGAAATAGGTCTGTGATATGCAATGCGCTTCTAGTGTCTTTCAAAATACATAATTGTTTTAACATATCGTTCGCGCCACGTCACGTTCGTCTAAATATGCAATCACTGACTTGCTTAAAAGTTATAATTAAATGTATATTGGTTTCCCTTATCATGAAGCAAGCGTTGTACAAGGGTGTATAAAACACGGCGGCTGAGGCTGATAGTTCATTCTCTGTTTAAAAAACCAGTGGAATATATCAAAAATGGCATCCAAAGCTGTTGTCCTATGCGCATTTGCTGTCTTGTTCCAGGTAATTATTTATTTTAAATTACGATTATTAATCATAATAAAATAGGTTTAGTGCACAAAAAATAAGTAGATATTTTTCAGTTTGGATGATATAAACAAATAAATTTTCACCACACCAGCTGGTAGAGGCTCTCTTGATTGTTCAAAAACTGAGGAGAAAGTTGCATTTTATCCACAGGTGGGGCAAAGTAATCAAATGCAAATTTTGAGTTGTTTCCTTATGTTGGCTGGTAGAATTGACTTTTAAACGATGATTTTGAATAATTGATATTTAATAACATTAATCTGGAATTGATTTTGTATGAATTAATATTATTTTCCTAGAGTTGGTGTGGTATTTTTATTTTATTTCACGCGGTGGCAAAATTTGTTTATCCCTCGTGCCTTGAAACCCTCGCAACGCCCAAGATTCCATTTTTTGAACCAAATGCCTGCGCGCCTGGTATCAATATTAGCACGAGAGCTTAATAACAACTTTGCCACCTTGTAAAACAACTAGGTAACTATTTATTGTTTGTCGTGTATTCCTTTGATTTCACAGTCTATTCCACGTCAATTCAATAAGTAGGTATAGTTAAAAAAAGTAGCTTTGAGTCGACCAGTTAATAAGCAATAATTAATTTTGTATTTTAGAGCATTGCTGCTCAGAGGAACTGCGGCTGCCAGTCCATCGAGGTATCAAACAATGGCGGAGCCCTGACCGTGACCAGCGCCGGCCCTATCGCGCCGTCCGGCATCGCCGTCGCCGCCGACCTGGGTCTGTCCGGAGATTTGGACCTGTCCGGTACGCTCCCGTACCTGAGCGCGGTGGCCTTCGAGGGCAAATTTGACACCAGCGGTTCGGCGCCGGTGTCGTACGGCTGCGGGGACTCCGTCGCCATCACCCAGCAGATCGGTGGCTCCAGCAGCGCCAGCTCTGGCTACTACGGTGGCTGCGGTTGTGGTGGACGTTAATTACTCATTCACTTTTGTATCTATACTAAACTTTTGTACCAAATTAAATATTTTTGTATAAAATAATGTCTGTTTATCATTAAAAGTAGCCATCATAAAATTCATGTCCACCCTGACCTGATAATTCGATATTTAGACTATTTCATTAGAAACCGTAAGATGGAAAATTGTTTATGATTTCTAATCCATGTCTACGTAAATATGTGTTAAGTATAAAGTTCTATAGACCAACAAGAAATTCAAGAAATGTATTGAGGACACTAGTGAGTCTCAACAGTAAACACGATGCAAATCCATAAATTTATTTTCTGCCGCATTTTAAATGCATTCTTTATGTTTGTTGTTTGACCTTTAACGTTTGCCGTTGACGTTCATATAAGGGATGTTTTAAGTAACCTCAAGCTTTACTAGATATTTCAGTATAGGTAGTGGTAATTAAAATTGTTGATATGTATTGAAGCCGCCACTGATATTCAACAGGCAACATGATGCAAACATCCATACATTCAAAGCCTTTTGCTGCGTAAGTGCGCCCTTTATGGCTCCTCTTCACGATGGCCCAGCGCTGGCCCAGCGAGATGGCCATGCGATGGCTGACACGCCACTACACGATGGCGACATTCAGTTGCGATCTATTCGTCTTCCAAGATGGACGTGGGAGCATTAGCCGCTGCAGCAATTTATTTATACGCCACGTACCAACCTTTTCTTAATCTGCACAATAATAAAGTAATTAAAAAGAAATGACGTAGAAGATTATGGTGGATGTTATCTATCCATCGCAATAAATAAATAAATAAATAAACTACTTATTATGGGACAGTATTACACAAATTGACTAAGTCCCACGGAAAGCGCAATAAGGCTTGTGTTGTGGGTACTTAGACAACGATATACATATTATATACATTTTTTTTTTATACTACGTCGGTGGCAAACAAGCATACGGCCTGCCTGATGGTAAGCAGTCTCCGTAGCCTATGTACACCTGCAACTCCAGAGGAGTTACATGCGCGTTGCCGACCCTAACCCCACCCCCCCCCCCCCTCGTTGAGCTCTAAACACATAGAACTAAAAAAAATACTTAAATACATAGAAATACTTAAATACATAGAAGACATCCATGACTCCGGAACGAATATCCATGCTCATCACACGAATAAATGTCCTTACCAGGATTTGAACCCGGGACCATCGGCTTCATTGGCAGGGTCACTACCCACTAGGCCACACAGGTTGTCACGTAAGTCAATTTAAATTGTGCAATAAACTCTTCAAAGCTTTGAAACCTTACTAAAAATCATTACTTGTCCTGGGTAGGTATATATTGTACATATATATAATTTATGTATGTATATTTAGATATGTAGGTATCTAATATTAATTTCTTTTATTATTGGTATATTTATTTATTTAAATTGTGAATGTACTGTATATACAGATGTCTGCGTAATGTATAAGTAATTTTCCTAATCCTCTAATTAATTCGTGCACTATTTTTTTATAAAAGCTTGTTTTTTTTAATATCCTGCTACCTTATTTCTATAGTTTTGGTCTTTATGTTTGGGGTTCCATGTTACGCTTTCTCCCCGATATAACTCTAAAAACTTTATTCTTTCGTGATGCGGCCACATACTCGTCATTTTTAATCAAAATAATACACAGCACGAACGTCCTCACTCGACCGCGTTCGAGCACGCACTGTGGGATGGGCCACGACCGTGTAGATGCGGACAGCCATCGCTGGTCCACTGCCTTTGATGTGCGGACGAAAAACCGACACCGCGGCCATCCCATCGCCATTCCGCGCGCCATAAGCCATCCGACACCACTACCTTCTCTACACGCTGGCCCAGCTTAGTGGGCCACTATGATGGTCCATCGTGTAGAGGAGCCATTACGTTGGTTGTTTGGCCACAATTCGACGTTTGACGACGACAACCAGGCCTGTTTTTTTATTCAGCTGCAATAAATAACGGGGTCCAAAAATCTCAGCATCAGACCAGCCAAAATGTATGAAACAGCAATTTTTTTTGCAATTTCGTGGCTAGTCCCATAGTAAAAGTTGCTCAGTATGACATACATACTCGTATTCACCCCGTAAATTATTGCAGGTAACTAAATAAGAAACCTGTAGGTATATAACGGATATTTTGATCTAACTTCATAACTTGACAGTAGATAAATTAGACCAAAATACAACGTATTTCATCAACAATTGTACATTGATGGCATTGATGCCTTTATTTACCAATGGTTATAATTATATTCATAGACTTCTTAGCTACTCTGGAGAGTTTTCGAACTATTATTTATAGCTGACAGCTGGACATTTTTGCAACAGTTCTACCATAAGAGATTTCACTCCTTTTAATTCCACACTTCATAAGATCATTCATAAACATCTTTAAATCAGATCATAATATGTAAACTTGAATTTTTGGCCATCCGCCTTTAAAACAAGTTTTATGTTATCTTCCGAGTTTAACCACGTTATGTATTATTAATTTCGATGATTACTATTTCTTCTTCGAAAAACGAGTTGTAAAACACAGAAATATTTTACAATAAATATATTTTGTACGTAAAAAAATCCAAAATGTGATTGTTGTGACAAGTCAACTGGTATTGCGACTATGTTTCGTCATTTTATTTCTTCTGATTGAGCGCCTTACTGGTAATGACGCCTAGTGTTTTTTTTTTTCTCATTAATGTTGTTAAAATTCTAAAATTCAAAAAACGCTATCGCTTTCCTATGAGCTTATACCCGTATATCTTGTTCTAACCGTACACTGTATAGTTGTCATATAATCTGATCTCATTACCAGGAGACTGGCTAAATTGTCCCAAGGCATTGAAGCTTTTTTTTATAAACAAAAAGAACTGTATTCCTAGAATTTCTTATAGACGGCTTAAATGAAAAAAGGGCATTTCCATACATTGTATGGGATAATAGCATGTAAGTCGGCACAGGTTGCAGTTACAAGAATGACCTTAAATTTATTTTTAAAGAAACCAATTTAGGGGAGTGCGTTATTATTTTCTGAAAATCAATAAATAATGGATATCCTCACTCACACCACAGATCATATAATACTAGTACTCACACACTCACCTATGTACTTGCTTCTTACTTTTTAAATCATATATCTCATTTCCTATCTAAAATGTAAAACAAACTATTCTATAAGTACGATACTATTCCGGCAAAATAGCACAACTGAATTACTATATTAAAAAATAAATAATTAAAAATGTTTATCGTACCTGCTGTAACCACCACACAGTAATGATTAAACGGTTCTAAAAGAAAACATTTCAGTTGTAATTAATTTTATTGTGATATATATTAGACCTTAAGCTTTGCACCCGCATCCGCACTGTCCGGAAATAGATACGGAACCGGTCGCCGGCACTTTACCGCTAAACTCGACGGAGCCAAGCACGGGCACGGAGCCGACGACGACGGTAGTTCCGCTCGCGCCGATGTCGCCGGACACGCCGACCTGCCCGGTGCCCGAGCCGCCGTACGACGCAGAAGCATAGTTGGGCGCGCTGAGGCTGATACTAGGTGAACTGTAGCTAATACTGGCACTGGGTGCACTTAGACTTATTTTCTCGATGCCGCCGAGCTCGATGAGGCCGGGCGATCCATAAGAGATTTGATTACAACCGCACTGTTGGCTGAAAACCGCCTGTAACAGAAAAAACCTATTATTATTGTTGATTGCTAAGCGCGCTCCTAATGTCGGGCTTTGCCCGATATGAAAGAGCACGTGAATCGCGGCCCGAACTAGACGGACCTGAACCTAATTAATTGTCTAGAGGATTTCTGCAATTTACCTATTTTTTTTATTAAATATTCAGTAGGATAATGATACTGGCTTCTGTCCGCGATTGTTTGTTCGTAGAGAGATAATTAACGTAAAAAATATTTTATGTCATCTCACCATATCTCCATTATATTTAAATCAGTTCTACTAAAACAGGTAACAGAAATATAAGGAGACCAACCTACTTTCTTATTTATATAATATTATAGCTGAAATTATTTAACTCAGCTGAGCTGTCAAGAAACTAGACTACCTAATATAAAAGGCAACCCCAATAAAGGCTCGCAAAATTCTGTTAAAACATGTGTAAAAGTTAATTATATTTGTGTTTGTAGATGAATTATCGAGTTTTACCTGAATTAGGTAAGCTTGAGCACACAGGGCGAGGACAACAAAGCGTGACATGGTGTGATGTGTTACTTTTCCTTGTCAAAAGAAATGTAATGTTTTAACCAACCTTTCTATTACTTTTATACTAACCATTTCACATAACATGAGGAAATTAGGTCAATGATAACAAGTCCTGTTGTACTTACAGTGAAAGCTGATATGCACGTGACAAAATGAAATTACTTAATAACTTTTTACAAAAATATGGCGAATGAGTACATGTCTTTAGTGAAGTAATAGATAAGAAGGGTTAAATAAAACTAGGTGGCAGTATCTCAAAGTAACAGTTACTTGCATACAAGATTACTTACTTACATAGACTTACTATCATTAAAATGGCATTAAAGTCTGTAGTTCTCTGCATGTTTGCAGTTTTGGTTCAGCAGGTATTATAAATTTTATTTCATAGCATTAACAATGAGTCACACTAGACTGGGCCGGAGCCGGGCCGGAGGTTCCGGCGCTTCGGTTTCTATGGAAAGCTCCACGTGATCACCGATCAGCCGTCATAGAAAATGACGTGTCGGACGCCATGGCCCGGTCCTGGCCTGGTCTAGCTTGAATCATCCTTAAAGCATGAGTCAAGCTAGAGCGGTCTGAGCCGAGGCGGAAGCTTCCGATAACACCTTGTTTTCTAAGACGGGTGATCGGTGATCACTTGATGTTTTGTGTATAAAAAAAGTATCGGACACCTCGGTCCGGACCTAGACAGTTCTAGCGTGAGTCATCCTTTAGTATTTCAATCTATGTGGAATTAAGTGACCTCAGGCAATTGGCAGTTATTTAATGGATACAAATGTGGAAGGTCTTCCAAGAACTTCATGTCAATTTTACAGGAATTTGAGGTTTTTAGTGGTCTTGTCAATTTCGTGCATAGTTAGCTTGGTTTGACTCTAGTTACATAATTAGAGAAACTCTCGAGGTTTCCAATTTTAGGTATCTTAGTAGTTTAAATTACTTTTAATTAAGAAATGGGTTAGGATATCAAAGTTATTTAAACAGTCATGCCGTTTACTAAATAAATACTCCATTTCAGTCTCTGGCTGGTCCGTATTACCTCCCAAAATCATCAAGTTGTGGCTGCAGCTCTGGTAAAGTGATTATCAAAGAAATCGACGAAATCGAAGAGATATCTTACAAACCTATCAGAAGCTACTCAAGCAACTGCGTGTCTATCGATATCCCCAACAACGGAGGGGCCCTAACTATTTCTAGCATCGGCCCAATCGCGCCCGCCGGCATCGCCGTCGCCACCGACCTAGCTCTGGCGGGAGACCTGGTGCTCTCCGGCGAGCTGCCGTACCTGAGTGCGGTGGCGTTCGAGGGCAAGTTCGACACTAGCGGCGCCGTGCCAGTGGCGTACGGCTGCGGGGACTGTGTCGCCATCACGCAGGAGCTCGGCAACCCCAGCGGCATCAACGCCAATATCAACTCTGGCTCGTCCAAGATCATCAGCTGCGGTTGCGGCAAATACTAAAAATAACATTTTGTTTAGGATGTTTTAATAAATTAATATTTATATACAAATATCTTGTCATTATTTTTTCCCTAAAACATATATTAGGCACAATTATTTTAGTGTTAACCTCTAGTCTTATTGCTTTAAGATACTACCAACAGCTAAGTATGTTTCTGTTAGTACCTACACCTTACACAGTAGATAATAAGGAAGTATGTCTAGTGCTCAGTTCGCCAAGGAACATGCAGGTATCATGCAGTTTGGCGTAAATCTTGTATAAGTAATAAGTACCTGTATGTGTATTTTTTTGAGTAAATAATTAAACCATGATTTTTTTATATCCATAAGTTTATAATATCGTTTTATATTAAATGTTATTGACGAATGATTGGATACTGTGACTTTAGACCGGCCCGGGCCGGGCCGGGGCGCCCGACACTTCATTTTGTATAGAAAACATACATGGTCACCGATCACCTGTCATAGAAAATGAAGTGTCATCCATTTCATCCTTAAAGGTTTTTATTTAGGTTTATTATAATTATATCTCCATATGCATGTATTTAAAGAATGTCAGATAACACATGACCATTACCAACGTAAACATGTTTGTAAATGTAGAATAGATCCTTACCTACTTAAGTAATCTTTCATTTTATTTAATAGCAGTTCTACTTTATGAGACGCTTTGTCATCAGACTCGGTAGACAGATGCAGCAAATTACCTAATTATTTTGTACGGTATGCAAATAATATAATTTCAATTATTAAGGAAATATTATAACTGACATGCAATTTAGGCTAATCAAATTAGATCCAAAAAAAGCATTTTAACCCTTTACCAGGCTGACAGTTCAGAAATGACAATGGAATGTCAGTCTTACTCATCTAAAATAGAACACATGTTTGAAGTGCTTCATGTGGGAAATATATATCCCTTAGCCTGGTAAAGGGATAGCCATTCATTTGGTCCTAAACGCGAGTAATCCGAGTTTGCGCAATCCCAGGAGGTGTGCATAAATTTTGAGAGCCTTAGGAGATTTTTTTTTTTTTTTTATAACGATAGGCAAGCGTTTGACCACGATCTCACCTGATGGTAAGTGATGATGCGGTCTACGGTGGAGCACGCTTACCTATGAGATACCTATTTACCCTAGCCTTGAAGAGACCCAGATTGTACTCATGCGGAAACACAGACTCGGGCAGGGCATTCCACTCCTTGGCAGTTCGCATAAGAAATGTTGAAGCAAAACGCTTCGTGCGTATTTGTGGAATACCTACCATGAAGCGGTGCCGGAGTGCCGATTGTCTGGTAGTCCGATGGTGAAATGGGGACGGAGGAATAAGGTTGTGCAGTTCCTCGGCACACTCTCCGAAATAAGCGATCCCCAAGCGGTCTCCGAGATTTTTTCCTTGGATTGCAAAACCACTCGATGTAGAAGGAACCCACCATCAATTACAATGTCACTACCAGCAAGGTTTGGTGGATTGGACACACCTGACCATGACCATTTCGGATTTTAACATGATCATACCAAAAATAAATAAATTCAAAATGGCGGCCATTTTGTACATATTTGACTACAAATTCATATTAAGGTATCTTTCGGATCCTCAGATATCAATTTTTAGCAAATTTTCTGTCACGTCACCACTTAACATATGGGAACTAAGGTCGTGTACTTCTTCTTCTTCCTCGCGTTGTCCCGGCATTTGCCACGGCTCATGGGAGCCTGGGGTCCACTTGACAACTAATCCCAAGATTTGGCGTAGGCACTAGTTTTTACGAAAGCGACTGCCATCAGACCTTCCAACCCAGAGGATAAACTAGGCCTTGTTGGGATTAGTCCGGTTTCCTCACGATGTTTTCCTTCACCGAAAAGCGACTGGTAAATATCAAATGATATTTCGTACATAAGTTCCGAAAAACTCATTGGTACGAGCCGGGGTTTGAACCCGCGACCTCCGGATTGCAAGTCGCACGCTTTTACCGCTAGGCCACCAGCGTTTTCGGACCAGCGGACTTCGTTTGAGCACATGTACATTGATGTTTTCTGTGTGATAAAAACTATCTTATGTTTTTCCTCGGGACATAAACAATTTCCACATTTCCAAATTCTATAAAGAAAAGTAGCTACTGTATGTAATTGCATGATTTCTATAGTAATCTAAATTGTATATATTTTATATCTTATTTAATGCATGTTAATTATAAGATGTAATGTTTTGAAAAGATGTGTCCCGCCGAGTTTCTTGCCGGTCCATATTGGGATACCCTCCTCCAATTGAGGGGGGATTTAAATCTTCTCGGGTCAGAGGTGTAGGGTAAAAGATTTGAATGAATGATAATTGGAATTCTGTCATGATCCCTAATAAATAAATATTTTCCCCCCTCAATAACAAATAAGTATAGTCAAAAGTACCTAATTATAATCAGTACTCCAGTTTTCACTAACTAAATCTTAATAAATCACTTTGATTTTGATGTCAATCGCTACATCATAATATATTCTAGATGAACGGCTTAATTCAACCGAGTTTTAATCACATTTTATACGTTTGTTATATAATACCATGTAATATTTAAAAAGCTAAACCAAGAATATATTATATAAGAAGCGATCGACATCAAGAAGGTTTAGTTTAATTTTAACTGAAAGACAAGTTTTTAAGCAATGAGTAAGATAAAAAGCAGCCAAGTGCGAGTCATACTCGCCCATGAAGGGTTCCATTGTATGCAGTAAATGATATGAATATGACGTATTAAAAACATTTTCTTACTAGATCTCGTTCAAATCAATTTTCGGTGGAAGTTTTCATGGTTTCATGTACATCATATTTTTTTTTAGTTTTATCATTCTCTTATTTTAGAAGTTACAGGGGGGGACAAACACATTTTACCACTTTGGAAGTGTCTCTCGTGCAAACTATTCAGTTTAGAAAAAAAAATGATATTAGAAACCTCAATATCATTTTTGAAGACCTATCCATAAGCCACACGTATGCGTTTGATAAAAAAAAAAATTGAGTTTCCGTTCTAAGTATGGGGAACCCCCAAATTTTTTTTATTTGTTATTCAATTTTTGTGTGAAAATCTTAATGTGGTTCACAGAATACATCTACCAAGTTTCAACAGTAAAGTTCTTATAGTTTCGGAAAAAAGTGGCTGTATGACAGACGGACGGACAGACAAATATGACGAATCCTTAAGGGTTCCGTTTTTTGCCATTTGGCTACGCAACCCTAAAAAAACTGTCATGTCAATCAAAAAGTACCTCCGTACCATAGGTAAAGCCGCTAGCTCACAAAATGACTGGGTAGTTTTGGTGAAGATTAGTCTAAAAATAATCAAACATGTCACTGATATCTTACTTTTATTGTATTAAAAAAATCTACTTTAAGCTATGCAACCGCATCCGCACTGTCCGGTAATAGACACGGAACCGGACGCCGGCACTTTACCGCTGAACTCGACGGAGCCGAGCACGGGCACGGAGCCGACGACGACGGTGGTGCCGCTCGCGCCGATGTCGCCGGACACGCCGACCTGCCCGGTGCCCGAGCCGCCGTACGACGCGCTGTAGCTTTGTGAGTAGCTAGGTGCACTTAGACTGATGCTAGGTGCACTGTAGCTAATGCTGGCACTGCTGGGTGCACTCAAGCTTATTTTCTCGAGCTCGATGACGCTAGGGGATCCGTAAGAGATTTGATTACAACCACATTGTTGGCTCAGAGCCATCTGTAAAAGAGAAAATATATTATTACTGTTTATTGCATCTTCTATGCGGTTGACTTTTCAAACGCAATACAATATTAGTATTCATAGGTTTGCAGAAGAAGTGATTTATAGTTTTATATCAAGGATGATCTATCACAAAGGACTTTTAGCTGAAGGGGTCAAGTTCCAGCAGTTCCGCAGCCGACTCCCTAACACCGTGGGGTTGCGTAATGAATGCATCGCAGCCATAATGTGTTTTTTTAGTTTTCAGTTTTTAAGATATCTTTATTGTAATAGGTATGTATGCTAATTTTAAGGTATTTCTCTATAGGCCAGCCTAGTTGCCTGAAATAAAGATGTTCATTAATTCATGCGGACTATCCTTGAAATTGGTTTTACATATTGCTTTAGTTAAGCTGCTGTGAAAATAAAACGTATCCCTAATATTAAGGTAACTAAGGCAAGCAAAAATCCTATCTAAAAATGTAAAAGTAGGTGTTGTATGTAAGACTTTTTGAGTTTTTACCTGAATAAGGAAAGCCTGGGCGAGGGCGAGGATGGCAAAGCGAGACATGGTGTAATGTTTTACTTTTACTTGTTAAAAGATGATTTTAACAACATATTTACCATATTTATACAAACTATTTCATACAACATTAGGAAATTAGGTTAGTGATAACAACTATGTTGCTTTTTCTTTACAGTGAAAGGTGATAAAGCATGTGATATAATTAGCTAATAACTTTTCACGAAAATATAGCGTTTGCATTATATTTTTAGTTGAGCAATAGATAACAAGGTTTTAAATAAAACCAGGGGGCAGAATCCCTCAGTCACAGTACCTACATCCTAACAGTAAGAAGTAACATTAAAATGGCGTGTAAGGCTGTACTTTTCTGTGCATTTGCAGTTTTTGTTCAGCTGGTATGGTGAATTCTTTCTGAATATATTTATGGTCAAAGAAATTTAGAAAAAGTGAAAGTAAAATTGTGTTCTTACATTTTTCTTATTTACATTTCATTCTTTTTTTACATTTGCTGACAATTAGCATAAAACGTGTAGGAAATCGTGGAAAAATACACCGCTTTGACGCTGCTTTGCTCGCCATGTACGGATGGCGTTAAGAAGAATCTAAATCAAACATATGTTACGCTCAAACTGAACTGTATTGGGCACTAAGCTAGATGAAGCACCACTACAGAAGCTTCCTTGCATGACTTCTTAAGTACTTGAAATATGGAAATAATATTTTAGAATTCGTAGTTTTTACTTCATTTTATGATCTGTTGTTTACAGTCCTTGGCTGGACCCTATTATCTCCCAAAATCATCAAACTGCGGCTGCGGCTCTGGCAAAGTGAATGTCAAAGAAATCGAAAAAATTGAAGAGATATCATACAAACCGATTGCTATTGCACCTAAAAGCTATTCAAGCAACTGCGTGTCCATTGAGATCCCTAACAATGGAGGAGCTTTGGTTATTTCTAGCATCGGCCCCATCGCGCCCTCTGGCATCGCCGTCGCCACCGAGCTCGGTCTGGCGGGAGACCTGGAGCTGTCCGGCGAGCTGCCGTATCTGAGCGCGGTGGAGTTCCAGGGCCAGTTCGCCACCAGCGGCGCCGTGCCGGTGGCGTATGGCTGTGGCGATTGCGTCGCCATTACTGAACAAATCGGAGGCAGTGTTGGCTCTGGCTCCTACAGTCTATCCTCTCTTGGCAGATGCGGATGCAAATATTAAAAATAAGTTTTATTACGGATAGATTTTTTGAATAAATCCCTTAATTATATCGGTTTTCTTTTTGCTACATCATTATAAAATAATTGCTAAAATTGCCACGCACACGCATGCAGAGTAAAATTACTGCGGCGGCAAATTGCCATCATATTTATAGAAGATCAGGAGGCCTGGCCAAGATAACAATTGAAGGCAATTTGTACTAGTATTAGGACTTAGAGAGTCTAGAGGTTAGATTATGGGCCTGGGTATAGTTCGTGTCATCCACGATGACGCGCAGATTTGTCAAATCTAACCTTTAATAACATGACATTACGGGTAAAGACAAGCGTCTTCGTAAATGAATCGATCTATTACTCTCGTAAGTGCATACATGAAACTTGAAGACCGCGTCATTCAATGTTGATTAAAATATAGAGAATATACCTACAATCGTTTGCCGAAAACTAAACGAAACGCTGTTTCCTCTTTATCACTCTTCCATATTAGTGTGATAGAGACAGATAACACCTGCAATAATTTACGGGGTGAAAATATAGGTTATACTGAGCAACTTTTACTATGTGGAGCCAATCCTAAAATCGTGAAAAAAATTCACTCTCCCATACAAAATATCAACATCAGCCAGGCAAAATGTATGGGAAAGTCTGTTTTTTTTGCGATTTTGGGGTTGGCCCAATAGTAAAAGTTGCGGTTTACCATTGAATTGCCGACAGACATTTAATCGAATATTATTTAAAAGACAAAGTTTTTCATCGACAAGTCATTACGTCGAGGACTCGATACTAGGTATTTGAACCGAGGTCTTTTAATTGGTAGTTGACTTATTTCAATAAAATTCATGTCATGGCTTTTAATTTCGGGTTCTTTAAATTCTTTTTTTTTAATGTGTGGCATTTCTAGCGGCAGTTCGTTTTCTTGGGGGTCGCAGTTCTAACCTAACCTTTCCCACTTCTGGCAACAGTTCGTTTTCTTGGGGGTCGCATTTCTAACCTAACCTAACCCACTTCTGGCAACAGTTCGTTTTCTTGGGGGTCGCAGTTCTAACCTAACCTAACCCACTTCTGTCAACGTTGAAGAAATGAATTCCAATGTTTTGTAGTTGTGCCAATTAAGCTAATTTGAAACAAATCAGCGATTAAGTAATATTCGTTAAATAGTATTTCTACGTAGTAAAATCAATTTAAATAAATAGTAGTTGAAATTAAATAACTCCAAACAATTACTAAAGTTTCGATGAATTGTTGTATATATAAATACATACTTTATATACATAGAACACACCCATGACTCAGGAACAAATATCTGTGTTCATCACACTAATAAATGCCCTTACCGGGATTCGAACCCGGGACTATCGGCTTCATAGGCAGGGTCACCCACAAGACCAGGCCGGTCTCTCATGCTTCAGTTTAGGCGAATACTATATTATGACTATTATGAGGTATATTCTCTATATTTTAATCAACATTGAATGACGCGGTCTTCAAGTTTCAACTTGAAACTTTCAAGTGCTGTATGCACTTACGAGTATAGATCGAGTCATTCACGAAGACGCTTGTCTTTACCCGTAATGTCATGTTATTAAAGGTTAGATTTGACAAATCTGCGCGTCATCGTGGATGACACGAACTATACCCAGGCCCATAATCTAACCTCTAGACTCTCTAAGTCCTAATACTAGTACAAATTGCCTTCAATTCAATTAAAATTAATTTGAACTTTTATGATGGAAGAAAGAGTTGTTCTATTTAATTTTTATAATTCTCATATTTTTACTGTTCATATTGATGTTTCTTTTACCTGATAGTGTTTAATCCTTTCGCATTTTCTCGAAGGTTAGCTGGAAGAGATCGCTTTTAGGGATTAGTTCGCCTTTGTACATAACTTTATTTTTCATTTTGTCTCTTTTTTGTGAACCTGTTTATGTGCAATAGAATGACACACATACCGACATACATACAAAACAAAACAAATTCCCTTCTATTTTCTAAAACCATTGATTCAAATTTGAATGTAAGTATTTTTTGTCCTATTTCGAGCCGCTTGACAATATCGCAATTTACTGTTTATCATTAATTGCACTAATTCCACATTTTGATGACTCAATGTCGGTGTTAAAGTTTAAAAGTCACATATTACGTGTTTCTGGGTCACTGACGTCACAATGTTTACTGTGGTAGGCACGTTTTATGTAGACGTCTGTGATTTTATTTATTTCTCGTATCAAAGATGCTTACTTAATTTGTATTTTTTAATACTACGTCAGTGGCAAACAAGCCAGCCTGATGGTAGCAGTCACTGTAGCCTATGGACGCCTGCTGCTTTTGTTAAGGTTTCGAGTTTTTTATGGTGAATAGTTTTTTAACAAACATAGGTTTTTGAGTTACAATTAAGGATAACTCAAGCTAGAAGATGCCGTGGCGTCCGACACTTCAGTTTTCTATATAAAATCACCCGTCATAGAAAACGAAGTGTTGGTAGCTTCGGCCCGGACCCAGGCTGTTCTAGCGTGAGTCATCCTTTAAGGTAATAGTAAAAAAAATAAAAATGTTAACACATACTATACCTAGACAACAATATAAGTACTAGTGTATCGATTAATACAGACGTAAGTAGGTATTAAATATTAGGATCTATACTATAATAAAAAAACACGATCAAGTCACTTAGCTTCTAAAGCAAAAAATACTACAGAAAAACATTTAAGAAGTAATGAGCCGTTTAATAATAAAAGAGGATTAAACCATATAACAACTTCCTGATTTAATTGCATCCGCATCCGCACTGTCCGGAGATGCACAGAGTGCCGCAGGCGGGCACGCAGCCGGCGAAGTCCACAGAGCCGAGCACGGGCACGGAGCCGACCACGCAGGTGTTGCCGCACGCGTCGACGTTGCCGGACACGCCCACCTGTCCGGTGCCGGTACCGCCGTACGAATTGCAGCCGTACGAGATTTGGTTGCAGCCGCAATTTTGGCTCAGAACCATCTGGCAAAAAAAAAACCTATAAAATACCTGTATTTATTTTTCGATAGCTAAGTGTCATCGAACACAACAAAACAGGTTACATTAAAGCCCCGTAGGTTCAGCTTCTTCTCTCATTCTGGCTGAGCGTAAAGGGGCCCACTGTTTAATAACAGTCCGCCGGACGGTATCGGCATGTCAGATAGAACAAACAGTTGACAGTTCGGAACAACTGACAGGCCGATACCGGCTGCGCCGAGATATCATGTAAGTGTTAGCAAAAAATTGAAGTTTTTATTCCAACATATATTTTTAGCTTTTGTGCAAAAAGTTGTTATATTTTTTTAAGGTGCGTTCGTCTATTATATTACTGTTTTTTTCTAAATATAATCGAAGAAGTAAGTATAATATACAACGATATATATAATATACAAATACTTAAATACATAGAAAACATCCATGACTCAGGAACAAATATCTGTGCTCGTCACACAAATAAACGCCCTTATCGGGATTCGAACCCAGGACCATCGGCTTCATAAGCAGGGTCACTACCCACGAGGCCAGACCGGTCGTAATTACTAGAGATGAATTTAATGTTGAACTTGAAACGTTCTACATAGGCGAATACCTTTAATGAAATGCTCTAATAGCTCAAATATCTCAAAATATTTAATTTATGTAATAAACCAATTTGATTACCTGGAGCAGGCAAGCCAGGACGAAGATAGCGAGGACCACGAAGCGCGACATTTTACAAACAGCACTAATATTCTTTAAACAAAGATATTAGAATGAACGCCCCACATATGGAAAATCCTTTTATACTCCATTAAGAACGAAATGTAGAAATAGGTCAGCGATAAAGCTGAAATAACTCTGTTCTCTTACAAAATAGGTAATTAATTGGTTCTTAGTTTCACAAGATAGTTACCTAAATATTTGAGATAAAAAACAATTTGTAACCTACTTAATAGAACACTATAAAATACAAGAACTTTAACCTAAATAATCATTCTTCGTTAGTGAAAGAAACAAAAACTTAGAAAATGGCTTTCAAGGCTGTTGCCATCTGCGCTTTTGCCTTTTTCCTCCAGGTATGTTTTTTGTTATTAGAGTTTTACCATCCCATTTTGAAAGGAATAGCTGAAATAATTGACGACCGGTTTGGCCCTAGTGGGTAGTGACCCTGCCTACGAAGCTGATGGTCCCGGGTTCAAATCCTGGTAAGGGCATGTATTTGTGTGATGAGCATGGATATTTGTTCCTGAGTCATGGGTATTTTCTATGTATTTAAGTATTTATAAATATTTATATATTATATATATCGTTGTCTAAGTACCCTCAACACAAGCCTTATTGAGCTTACTATGGGACTAAGTCAATTTGTGTAATAATGTCCTATAATATTTATTTATTTATTTAATTATCACGAAGATTTTTACATATTTTTTGTTATGAATTATCTGTTCATAAAGACCAATTAAGACTAAATATTTCAACAATCTATTGAATAAGATACTAAAAGATTCAACGTGAGTAGTTACTCAAAAATATATAATTCGTCTCCTTAAAATGATAAATTATGTACAGAAAGTATCATAATATATCTTTTCCCGAGATTTATACAGACAGATTAGTCATTCAGTTCAGTTATGTAGACAATCAGTACCGAAACAATAATACAGATACTTAATAGGGACTAGAAGGGATACATTTAAAAATTTACGATTCAATAGGTTTTTCTGCGAACCCTCTTCAGATCCTTCGCAAGTAAATAAATATAACTACTAAGTATAATCGGTGTTGTTTTTAGAACATCGCTGCTCAAAGGAGCTGTGGTTGCCAATGCCAATCCATCAGCATCCCTAGCAGCGGCGGCGACCTGCTCATCACCGCTCTCGGCCCCATTACTCCATCCGGCATCGCCGTGGCCACGGACCTGGGCCTGTCCGGCGACCTGGACCTGTCCGGCGCGCTGCCGTACCTGAGCGCGGTGGCGTTCGAGGGCCAGTTCGACACCAGCGGCTCGGCGCCGGTGTGCTACGGCTGCGGGGACAGCGTCGCCATCACGCAGCAGATCAGCGGCTCCAGTGGATGCGGATGCGGCAGACGCTAAGTCCCATTACATATTGTATAAAATACAGTATAAACATGCAAATATAAAATGAATTTCTCATTGCTTATAAATTGTCTTCTTAATTAACACTATAGCAGTTTGCATTTGGGTTTTGTGTTCTTAGAAGTAATTTTACAATAATTATAATAAACGGTCTCCTAGCCTATTAGCCGGTAATGGCTCTTTCTTTGAAGCCGGAGTTCTCGCATTCGAATCCTTGTACACATATATTTATTTAAACTTTATTGCACAAAATATATATATCACATATGTGAATACATACACACTATAAATATAAGACACACATACATACATATACATACATACTATAAATATAATATTGATGAATATTATTTGAACTCTTGTTTTAGCAAATGCTTATTACGTAACATATACATATATATTGTGTGATTATGACGGAATTTTGTTCCTGAGTTATGGATGTATGTTAAGTATCTAAGTAGGTATATAGATACTTAAATTGATACATACATAGGTATGGTATATCATCGCCTATGTATCCATAGCTTTATTTATTCTTTATTTATTTATTTAATCTTGATTGCACAAAAGAAAACCTTATAGTACAAAAGGCGGACTTAATGCCATGAGGCATTCTCTACCAGTCAACCTTTAGGCAAAGCAGAGAGATTGTGGGCGGTGCTACTTTAACAACAACAACCAAATATAATACAATAACATACCATACATACATAATACATACATACATAAATATACATACTTATATTTCTTATAATATATACATAAATAACGACAAAACATGTAGAGCTTACCCATACATTATTATTTTTTTCATTCTGCTAGCAAAGAAAGCACGTAAGGATTTTTTAAATGCAAACTTATTTTGAGCATTTTTGATGCCGTAGGGAAGTCCGTTCCAAAGACGGGCCGCCTGCACGGAAAACGAATTCGACATGAACTCTGTGCGGTAGCTTTGTGGGTAGGTCAATCTGTGCAAGATTATCCCCATATATTTATTTATTTATTACCAAGGAAAACGTATATTACTTCGCTAATTACCTATATTTAACTACGGGTAGCCAGACTGTTTTGTGTGTTTGGCTAATTTAGTCACGGAACACTGGGTAGAATAAATATTATGTTTATGCATTTATTCCGTTTATGTCATTATTGGTAATGAATGCATCAGAGTTCGGTGGGCGAAATGGCAATAACGGGACGCCTTTTTATTCGTCAAAATAAATATATATATGACCGTTTCTTGACGTTGGATTGAACTTTGAATATCAACGTACCTAACCACGAATGAATCTTAAAATTATGTACAAATAAAATAAAAAATATATTTATAATATTGGAATATCTTATACCTATAAACGAGCAATTCTTGTATATTTATATATATATTTCGGGGATCTCGGAAACGGTTCTAACGATTACGATGAAATTTTCTATATGGCGGTTTTCGGGGGCGAAAAATCGATCTAGCTATTGCTTATCTCAGTTTTTATATGTTTTCCGAGAAAAGCTCGGTTGCCCAGATATTTAATATTTTGTAAAACACTACTACGTACTTTATTCGCTACATAATAACAAACAGGAACAAATAACAAATAGGAACCGGCTTTCCATAATGACTAAAGTAGGGACAGTAAATAATTCTTATAGATCTTTAAAAACAATTCGAGTCAACAATTGGCGAGAAGTGGCAAAGGACCGAGAAAAGTGGCGCTGTCTTGTGTCGGTGGCCAAGTTTCATTTTGGGTCGCTGAGCCAACGGAGTAAGTAAGACCTTTAAAAATATTTTTTTTTCATGATATAGGAGGCAAACGAGCAGACGGATCACCTGACGGTAAGCGATTATCGCCGCCCATGGACACCCGCAACACCAGAGGGGTTGTAAGTGCGTTGCCGGCATTTAAGATGGGAGTACGCTCTTTTCTTGAAGGTTTGAAGGTCGTATCAGTCCGGAAATACCGCAGGCAGTTTATTCCACAGATTAGCTCTGCGAGGCAGGAAGTTTCTGGAGAAACGGACAGTTGAGGACTGCCAACCATCTAAGTGGTGAGGATGAATATGTCGCGTAGGGCGATGGCGTAAAGAAGCGGCAGGGGTTAATCCGAACAATAAAATTCCTCGGAGCACTCCCCGTTATACATGCCACATCTCTACGCATCGCAGTAGTCAAGCCGATCCGAAATACGCTGGCAGTCGACAATTAGAGTCGCTCTTCGTTAGATGGGGTCCAGAAGGAGAAGCTGGTACTGGGGTGTCCCTACCCATAGATGAGAACAGTATTATATGTTTTTAACACATACTCTACTTACAAGAAGGTCGGTAGAGCAGAAGGAGCGAAACTGTTCCTTTCTGTGTCTGAGCGACGTACCTACGTATACAACATGAATCTACCATTACTGGATCAGGCACTTGAGCAGGTTTGAGTTTGCTCCAAAATTAATTGTTTGTTAGTAAATATGCATAGGTATTAAGTCTTATTAAGTTTTTTTTTGTAACTTTGTTGTTTTGGTACCCTTTATACTACTGTATGAATATACGGAATCCTCTAACACTGTGCAGTTTAAGTTTTTGTTAGCATGCACTACCGGTTCACTTTAGTAATATAAATTTAGAGATTGTGAGTTCAATAATGATAGGTTATTACTTGAAGGGCGTTGCGTTTTAGTAAACTTAAAATGCAAACAACATCATGACATACCGGACGATACGTTACAGCTTCATCATGCTTCTCGCGGTGAGCTTTACAGCGGTAATTTTGGCTGTAAAGAAACAGGTAAGAGTTTATGCTTATAAACTATTTGCAAAAAACAAAATTTCTTTATTTGGGGGTCTAGCTAAGATGTCAAGATGAGAACGAAACGCTAATGTCTCTCTATTTTTTATCTTCCATATAAGAGTCAGAGAGAAACATTACCGCTTCGTTCGCTACGGCGCAAATCATTGGCATTTTAGCATATCGCTATGTGCACGACTGTCACGCAACCGTCCGCAAGACTAGGAGAAAACGTCAATTCACTACATCTTCTAAAACTACTCCAAAACTAATAACTACTGAACGGATTTTCATACGACTTTCATTGATCAATAGAGTGATTCTTAAAGAAGGTTTAGGTATATAAGTTTGTAAGGTTTTGTGTAAATTGGTTGAAATATAAGGATGTTGTCGGAAAAAGTCACACTGGCTAGGAGTGCCTAATCCGTTTGAGCTATAACAACACAATGTATGGGGGGGTTGTCTCTCTTTCATGGGTCTACAAAAAGTCCGCGATGTTGAATGTCTATCTTTTAAGGATAACTTACTATACCCATTCTTAACTTTTAGAAAAAGATCACATAATATCACATAAAGCTATTTACACGAATACAGTCTTAATAATTATCAAATATAATACGTTGGTTATATTAAGCGTTTTATACAGATGACAATAGTCCCTTACACCATAAAATTTAAATGAATATTTCAGGAGTAATCGTAAATCAAAGTTTCATTTCGAGCCATATAACTAGTACGAAATGTTAAAGACGCTATCCGTAGTTCGTTCTAATTTTTACCACCTTATGCACTGGGATCGCTTTACTTACCCCCACCATGCACTTTGCACGGTCTCATATTTGAGTGATGTCTCTACATAATAGATGGACGGATAGAATACCTAAGAAGTGTGAATGTTGTGAAACACGACTGCAGCCTTAGCACTAGTGTGCCGCGACAGTATTTCACGTGCGACTTTGAGTACCCATATTTTTTTACTGGACTACATACTGGATTATGTCCAGCCCACAGTTGTGGCGCATTCTTGCCAAGTCTATTATATACATCGCTAAGCGGGACACCTTTCACAAGACTTGGAGTTCTTCCATGCGTTAACATCGCGGATTAAGGACTGCACACACTACGAACTTTAACCAAACCGCAAATGATAGATATGGAATTCTGAAAAAAAGTGGGTATTTAGCCTTCTTCCGGTTAGTAAGTACGGCTACCAGGACTACAGTGACAAAAACTTTTTTAACGACCCTATATAGTGTCCCACTGCTGGGCAAAGGCCTCCCCTCTAGACTTCCAATCTTCCCGATGAACTGCGTCCAGGTGGTCCCGCCATCTCCACTTAGGCCGACCATGCCAGCGTTTACGTTGTGGCATGTTTAGCCTACGGCCCAAATAATTAAGTATTACTAATTATGTTTAAGGTTTACTCTGCTGATTTTGAACATATCGAATTAACTTACTGCAACCCAAAGTATATAGCAGACATGAAAGTGAGTGCGCGACGATACAACCGCCGAGACCCGACACACTATCTCAGTGGGCACTTTGAGGTCTTAGAACCTCTAGGAAAAAATGTCACAGTAAGTTTCTCAACGTTCTCTCCTATCAGAAAGGATAAAGGGATGGCTTCATTACCATAGAGGACTATAAAGAGTTCCGTAAGGATCGTAAATTTAGCGAAAATTAATGATAATAAATAAATAAATATTATAGGACATTCTTACACAAATTTACTAAGCCCCACAGTAAGCTCAAGAAGGCTTGTGTTGAGGATACTCAGACAACGATATATATAATAAACAAATACTTAAATACATAGAAAACATCCATGACTAAGGAACAAATATCCGTAATCATCACACAAATAAAAGCCCTTACCGGAATTCGAACCCAGGACCATCGGCTTCATACCCACTAGGCCAGACCGGTCGTCATGGTTTCGGAGAAAAATTCAGGACAGTTACAAAAAGCTGTTTAGGGCTGTTTTACGGATCGAAAATCCCTGCTCTTAAAACACAATTTGCATTCGCGTAAAATTTTGTCTTTATTATGGTTTTACTACTTACGAGGTCTACTCTTCCTACGTTGTTTACAGTTCGTTTTAGGGTGAATTGTAAAATACAGGATGTTTTTGACGTTTTTGTTATATCTGACCATACTCTGAGGGGTGAATACGTAGATCATCCCAAAATAGCGAAAAAATATCTGCTGTTCCATAGAGATTATTGATATATGATTCACCAAAATGTATGAACGGTTGTTTTTTTTTCTCGATTTCGAGATTGGCTCCATAGTGCAAGTTGTCCAGTGTGACTTACATATTCACCCCCCTAAGTATGGTCAGATGTAACAAAAACATCCTATATTTGTAAGTACTAAAGGATTTGTAATTAGTCTTTAGTTAATTGCGGCCATTGTGTTACGACAATTCAGTATATAGTTTCTATTTAAGTTACATAGATGTGTGTTAGCGTATGTAACTTATACGAGTATAAAATACAATACAATACAAATACTCTTTATTGCACACCTCAATACAGAAACAGTACTAATAATACAACACATAAAGAAGAGGTAAACAACAGGCGGTCTTATCGCTAAAAAGCGATCGCTTCCAGACAACCTTTAGGTAACGGAATTAAAAAAAAATGTCATGTCAGTAGGTGTTCCAGATGCAATAAAAGAAGTCTAGCACAGAATAAACACAAAACAAAACAATATGTCATATACAAATATAAATAAAAAAGATATATAAATACATATATTAAAGTACATATTATATAAAATGTACACTGATTAATTTTCGTAACACAATGGAATCAATTAATTCCCCTCGCTCTGCATTTTTATCGCATGTAGGTATAACGGGGAGTGCTCCGAGGAATTGTTCGGATTAATCCCAGCCGCTTCTTTTCGCCATCGCCCTACGCGACAACATTTCTATCCTACCCACTGAAATGGTTGGCAGTCCTCAACTGTGCATTTCTCCAGAATCATCGTGCCTCGCACAACTAAACTGTGTAATGAACCGCAGGCGACATTTCCAGACCGTTAAGAACTTCAAATCTTCAAGAAAAGGGCGTACTCGCATCTTAAAGGTTGGCAACGCACTGACATACCCGTCGTTAAGGGTATACATAGACGTAATTGATTACCATCAGGCGACTCGTCTACTCTTTTGCGTCATATATCATAAAAAAGGCAAATTACAGGTCCTTAACAATTTTTTTTGCAATTCACCCTCTGATGATGATAACTCGGAGCTCATGCACGGACTGTTTTCTAATTTACAGGTAAACTGGTACCTCTATGAGTTTCTAAGCAACGAGTATCGCCGCAGTTTTGTGGAGGGTCATTATAATCTTTGCGATTTTATATTGGACGATGCTCTCGGCGTCTTTGTTAAAGAAAAAATTGACGATGCTCTTAGAACATGTCCGTTTCCAAAGGTGAGGTACTTATATTGTTAGTAGCTCTGTGCAGTGGCGGGGCAAGACCAAAATGTTATATGGGCAAGGTACATTTAGCGAGGCTCTCTGGTGGCGCAATTTTTTACGTTGTGTCCGAAATATACTTATTTGAGGCGCTTAGGTGGTGGCCCACGTCGCCCACGCCTCACGTCGCCTCTGGTTCTGTGAGCTGTAGACCGTGAGGTATAATAAGCTTAGAAACTGTTAAAGTGAAAAACAATTAGTTCGTTCGTGATTTGTTCAGTTATTATCATAGTAGTCACTATAGTTTTAAGCGTCATAGACGCTATTGGCGCTTAAGACCTTTATGCCAACTTCTTTTAGGTGGACAGTGAGACTGGGTTAAAAATCATTGTTACTAACCAAAGTGGAGGCCTTTTATTATCTTATGAACACAAGGTTTTTCTAGATTAATCGGGAATGGTAAAATGTGTCTATTTTGCTTCAAAATTTTTAATTTATTATATTGTGATAGGTATGTTGATGTATATGCCGATTGCAAGTAGATAATCACTAATATAATGTTGTAATACTTAAATGAGGCTGTGACATAGTTTTCATATATGAAAACTGTTGGAGTACCCAGAGGTGAGCAATGTAGGCATATTAGGGTACCTAATGTATATTAATATACATGAGATAAATGTCCTTTATTTGTTTCAGGCTGTGTATCACGTGGAAAATGTTTCTATTCCGAACCTGCCTATTTTATCCACATTCCCCTTTCAAAAGGGTCGTATATACCTCAATTTTACAATTACCCAGCGGGGAGGCACCAAGGAAAAATTAATAAATTTGCATGCAGATACACTCATAAAGATGAAATTTCAGTAGTAATAGTAGTAGTAGAGTAGTAATGTTTACTTCTAGTGCCCGTTCGTGCGCGCGATTTTTTATGCGATAAACGCAGCGTTGAACGCATGCGTCAACGGAATGTAGTAAAAATTACAATGCCCTTACCGCTGCGTTTAATGCGTAAAACAATGTAATGTCATCAGATAATCTGATGTGAAATGGATGTGCGGCAAACGCATCGCGTTTAAAGCTACGTTTATCGCATAAAATAACCACGCGCTTTACATAACGTTATCATAAATTTACTTCAAAGACTTGTTAACCATCATTTTAAATGCACTTTCCTCTTGATATTGGGAAAAATATATAAAATGTAATTTTAATAGCAATAAAAAAAAATTATTCACTATAAACTTTTATTACAAATACTGAGTCAAGTTAGAAAAATCACTGGCATCCGCAACCGCACTGTCCCTTGATGGACACGGAGCCGCAGGCGGGCACGCAGCCGCCGAAGTCCACGGAGCCGAGCACGGGCACGGAGCCGACCACGCAGGTGTTGCCGCACGCGTCGATGTTGCCGGACACGCCCACCTGTCCGGTGCCGGTGCCGCCGTACGAGCCGCAGCTCTGTGAGCTCAGTCCGGACGAACCGTACTGGTTGCAACCGCAAGACTGGCTCAGAACCATCTGTGATAAAAATAAACAAAGCTGTTAAATATGAATTTATGTAAATCATACTTAGCACTTAAATATTTAACAGCAAAAAAAGGACCCGATTCTAACTTTATGATACGTCAAACATTTGCTAAAGATACGATATGGATTGCATATGTCAGTGTCAAGTGACGTTTCTTCAAACAAAAATGTCCGTTTAGATACTGACATATCCAAATTTTTTACGTATCTTCAAGTTTGTTTCGGACCGAAAGAGTACCTAGCGTATTTAGTGTCTTACGAATACCCGGGCAAGTGCGAGTCAGACTCGCCCACCGAGGGTTCCGTACTTTTTAGTATTTGTTGTTATAGTGGCAACAGAAATAGATAATCTGTAGAAATTTCAACTGGCTCACTATCACGCTTCATGAGATACAGCCTGGTGACAGACGGACGGACAGCGGAGTCTCAGGAATAGGGTCCCGTTTGACCCTTTGGGTACGGAACCCTAAAAATGACGGTCCTGAGTCAAAATAATTAGAGGCCTAGTGTTTTAAGATATTCTTCTCTTCTCAAAAAGCCAAATACCTTGTCACCAAATAGGTTCAATACAGACCGTCACGGTACAGATGTAGTGCATAATCCTTTGCCACCGTATTTTCTCAGAAACGTTCGTATTTGTCATCCTACTTCAGTGAATCTCAAAGTCCTCAGTACTTTTTGTACTGAGACTGACTGAAAAAGCATAACATGTTCGTGCGTTTCCGTGAAATTACGATGTGAAGGGAGTATCCACTACATTGGTATTTTTTTATGGAAAGACATTGGTTATGGTGTGAAATAAAATACTTATTTATTACAATAAACAGAATGTTTACCTGGAGCAGGCAAGCCTGGATGAAGATAGCGAGGACTACGAAGCGAGACATATTAGTAAGAATACTAAATTCTATAAACAAAGAACTTAGAATGATGTTCCTATATTTTCATGCCTCTTTTATATTGAATTTATATTCGTTATTAAGAAATAGGTCAACGATAACACTGAACTGACTTGCTTTCTTACTAAATATACTTAATGATTCTCAGTGTCAAAATATAGTTACTTAAATATGTATTTGCGATAAAATACAATTTAGTAACATAATCAATTGTTTTATTAGTGAAGCAAGAAGGCTTAATTGTACTATAAAATACAGAGGCTTTAACCTAATTATTCATTCTTAGTTTGAACAGACTTAGGAAGAAGCAACAATGGTTTTCAAAGCTACCATCATCTGCGCTTTTGCCTTCCTGGTACAGGTAATTATGCACATGTGTATCTCCTGGATTTAATAATTTCTCCCTAGGTACTTACTAATATTAACTGCCCAATTCGAACTTTAAGATACGTCAAATATTAGGTCTAGATACGATATGGATCCGCTTTATCTGTGTCAAAAGTGACGATTCTTCAAACAAGAACTCTCTCTCTGTAAATGGCTCTCTATTTCTATTGTATCTTACAAGTAGAAATGTTTAAAGCTGTTGATTTTCCATGTGTGTAATAAAAATAAATAATAAATAAAACGTCACTTTTGACAATGATATATCTGATCCATGTCGTACATAGGTATTATTTGTTCTAGACGCGCTCACGATTAGCCAGTGCTAAACCAGTGAAATCTGGTTTTCCTAAGCGTTCAATTTACTTAACTATGTTAGAATGGGGAAATACATTTCATGGTATATGTTTCTTCGACTATATAGCCAAATAATTTGTGGGCGAGAACTAACATGGCCATGATGGTTTCAGAGTATCGCTGGTCAGAATTATGGGTGCAGCTGCAAATCGATCAGCATTCCCAGCAGCGGCGGCGCTCTGAACATACAGGCTATCGGCCCCATCACGCCGTCCGGCATCGCCGTGGCCTCTGACCTGGGCCTGTCCGGCGACCTGGACCTGTCCGGCGCGCTGCCGTACCTGAGCGCGGTGGCGTTCGAGGGTCAGTTCGACACCAGCGGCTCGGCGCCGGTGTGCTACGGCTGCGGGGACAGCGTCGCCATCACACAGCAGATCGGCGGATCCAGTGGATGCGGATGCGGCAGACGTTAAAAAGTCTAAAAAAAACAATTAATATATGTACTACATATTAAAAAATTACATTACAATAAACTCCCTTTTACTTTGAAATTATTCTCCTAATGAACACATAGGTATCTAGTCGTATTTTAGCACAAATGTAATCGAAGATTACTTCGCGCGTTTATGTCTTTTGTACTACACTTTTGTCTACAGAGATACTTACCAATTTTCATTAATTACGAGTATTTAGGTTTTATAATAAAAAAAGTATTACTTTAGATGACTCGTAGAAAAAGTATTGTATACAATAGTGATATTAATCAAGCTTTACAATCTCGTACCTTACTTAGAAAATTCAGCAAGCTTCGTTGCCTTAGCATGGTACTCGACTGGAAAGCTCTCTATTATATCTCGATTGTATAATAGTTATTTACGATACAAGTGCAGAAAATAGGAAATTCGCAACCAGTGTTGATAAATTAAAACACGACCGAAGTACATATTCGCGGTAGTAGTAGTTTCGACTTATGCACGGAAAGTGCTCATTCCCGCACGTGTGCGGGAAAGTAGCACCATATGTACTGTAAATAGTGTTTGCGAAGGGACTGTCATAGGGTTGCCTACGAGCTACGAGTAAGTTAAATCGTACCACCAACATAAAAAAATTATCCATACAGCATTTTGCATATTTATTGCTCAGTTTATGTTTCAATGTATTTAATTATTGCCAGACAATGAAATCGTAGAGACAGTATTAACAAATACATAATACTTGATTCTTTAAATACCTATATATGCCAATAGGCCACAGTAGGAGTATGGTGTTGAATGGGAAATCAAAATTTGATACCATTTAACCGGAGGTACTATTGTATTATATTGTATTGTACTCGTATGTATTTGTATTTTGGTTATCCGTCATAATGCTTAAATTTTTATTGGCAAAATACAGGATGTAACAAAAATGATGGGGATCCGTTTAATGTATTCAGTATCTTGTTATGATTAGGAAAAAGTAGTAGATTTTTTTTGCCCTTTGTATGCTATTTATGGATTTTATGGTACACTGGGCAAATATTCAATTATATTATTAAAATTAATACTTTTAATCTACGTTTTCATGCTCTACTCAGCTACTCACTCCTGATTTGCAATTTATTGCGAGTACAAGAGTACAGTATATTATGACAGTTGTAATCTACATACTAGTATATAATGATGCTCATTATTTAACTATCATTATCATATGAAAGTTATGCGCATGGTGGCATTATTACATTGTAGAACGGAATCATTATAGAACGCATACTTGTGCCTCTTAGTGGTGTGTTCAAAAAATTCAAAATATTCGAAATATGGCACACGGTCATAAGGTGCGGCATCGGCTTCCCCCTGCTTTTTGCGACAACATCGTGCTTCGTGGTTGCCATCTTAGCTGCTAAGAAACAGGTATTTCGAAAAATGCTTATTATTTTGGCGTAATGTTATGTTTGGTAATGCTATAAAAAGTAATTAAGTACTTACCGAAATTAACAAGTACCCATGCGATAATTTTCACTGCAAACAAAAAGGTTCAGATTTTTCCAGTAGACGGTGATGACTTTTGATACAAGGAACATTTTATTTAAAAAAAAAACTGTTCTATTATTGGAGATGTAAATTGAAGGAACATATTTTCATATTTTAGTTGTATAATAATAACATGAAGAGAAAATTTCTTTAATACAAATAAAAAAGTTGCAATACGCAATATCTACTATATAAAGACCGAGACCCGAAGTCATCTTGATCCGACTGCAACTTTCACTCTCATTTTGCAGTTTTATTTGGCTCCCGCTATTTACTGAGTTAAATTTTCAAAATTATTTTCAGATTTACTATGTCGATTTCGAGCACGTCGAGGTAACATACTGGAATTCCAAGTACATGGCGACCCTAAACGCGAGCGCACGTCGGTACAGCCGGCGTGACCCTACGCACTATGTCAGTTTGCATTTAGAGACGTTAGTTCCCATTGGAAAAAAATACCAGTAATTTTGTTACTAAAAAAATATATATATCATTTATTTCAGGCTACTTATCTAGCCCATAACACAATGAGACAAACACATAACGACACAATGTCATAAGTACTATATACATTAAAATAAAAGCAAATTAAAATACAATAAAAATAATAATTAAAAATGAATAGCTGTTACTGTTTGTGTATTAGTGTGCTGAGGCTAAAACCTGTATGGTAAACAATTTTGTAGATTTTATCTAATTAACGGTAAAGAAAATACATAGATATATTTTTTTATTTGTGTACCTAACTCATGAATTTTATTTAAAAATAGTTTGTTAAAAAAAAGTTATATGATCCGTTGCTCGATTGAAAGAATTGATTTAGTTATCAATGTCAGTCATTTAAAAGACAATTTGAAGTGCTGGAGTATATAAAAGTATTTTATGCAACGGTTGTATATGAAGGGTAAAAAACGTCGAGTGTCGTGATTTACTTGGTAGTTTAAAGAAAATGAGCAAAACGTTATCATTTCTATACATTTATTAAGCTTATCTTAGCGTTCCGTTTGGTTTTTTGTAAGCGATTGTCATGTCGGCTACGCCCCCAAGTCGGGAACGGTAGCTCAGTGAGGTGCATCTATAGGATACTTAAGTACTTGCATTAGAATATGGTCCATATTAAATAAAGTAAATAACACAATAAAGTATATACCTATTTAAGAAAATTAATCAGTAAGTCATTTGACGTTTATAAATTGACATCGTAATAGGAAGTCTTAGTTCTTAATGTTTCACAGAAAAAAATACTTGGAGTGTAAAAAAAAACTTTACTGTAAGTTAAACAGTACAATAATCATTTCCAATGTGGTTCCATAATATTATAGGTGTGTATGGCAAAACTGCGACCCCGACAAAGACGAACTGTTGCCAGAAATGCAGGTTAGGTTAGGTTAGAACTGCGACACCCACAAAGAAAAGCTGTTGCTATAAATGTAGGTTAGGTTAGAACTACGACTCCCACAAAGAGTTCGTTGCCAGAAACGCAGGCTAGGCTAGGTTAGAACTGCAACCCTCACAAAGACGAACCTTTGTCCTAAAAGCAAGAAGCAGGTTAGGTTAAGTTAGAACTGCGATCTCCTCAAAGATGGACTTTTGTCAGAAAAGCAGATAAGGTTAGGCTTGATATTATGCATTAAACTATTGCCAAGAAATTATTATTGCGTAAGTTACGCATTAGTAGTATAAGTTTTAAGATATTCGAATTTAGGCTATACGGGTTATGCGTATAGAAGGATACATAATAATAATTTTATGACATTTAACCTAAAGAACGGACATTTCTTAGACAAAACTAGTGTAGGTATGCGCATAAAAAATAGGATATTCGAATTTAGGCTATACGGTTTATGCGTGTAGAAGGATTCGTCATAAGTATCTTAAGACATTTAACCTGTAGGACGAAAATCTCTTAGGCAAGACAAGTTTATGCGCATAAAAATTAGGATAATCAATTTATTCGGATCAATAGTTGTGCCAAACGTTATTATGCCATAAGTTGTTATGTGAAATGAAAATAGGCAAGAAAAATGTATGCATTCCAATATAGGCCAATTTTTTTTGGCAGTTAACATGATTGATTTTCTTGTGTATCGCGAGGAGAACGCGTTCCTGAGATAAAGGGTCTTGACAGACAGACGGACGGACAACAAAGTGATCCTATAAGGGTTCCGTCTTCCTTTTGACGTACGGAACCCTAAAAATAATTATTAGCATTAAAACAAAATACGTATTTCAATTAATATTTATATTTAATTTTCTCAAACATCAGTCACACTCACATCCGCACTGTCCATTAATAGTAACAATACCATTAGTCGGTGAACAGCCACTGAATTCCACGGAACCACGCACGGGCACGGCGCCCTCCACGCAGGTAACGCCGTACGCGTCGATGTCGCCGGACACGCCCGTCTGTCCGGTACCGGCACCGCCGTACGATCCGGATCCACTGTTGAAGTTGATACTAGGCGCAATTACCCTCGGATTACTCAAGCTGGCTCTTGGCTCATTGGCAATCCCACTGCTTATGGTGCTAGGGATACTTAGAGTCAAGCTCGGCGTAATTTGACTGATGCTTGCTCTAGGCGCGCTTAAACTTTGGCTAGGTGCGCTCTGGCTGAGATGGGAATTTTGGTAGACGCAAGTAGTGCTGATACTGGGTGAAGTCTTGCTAACGCTGGAACTCTGGCTGATAATAGGCGTAATAGGAGCAGACTGTCAAAAGAAATTACAAATATAAACAAATAGTTATAATCTGTGCATAAGCATTCATAATTGTAAAGTGAGAGAAGCTGAGTATAATCATTATCCACTAAATATTAATCTAGTTTACGCCTTTGTTAGGAGCAAGTTAGAGGCTTCGTCGATCTCATGGTTACGGTATGAAGAAGTAGTGTAAGTAATAGAAGGTGTTATACCTGCTGTACTGCTGCGACTGTGCCGATGCTGCTCCCTGACGGGATATATGTGGATGCAGTAGGTAATGTCTGCTCAGACTGGCAGTCTGTCTGTCGAAGTTTGAACTAATTCAACATAATAAAGGATTGGTAACACTGCTTAAAATACGCTGCATCAAAATATCAAGAAGTGATTACATAGCGTTCTATAAGGCACCACACCGGTCAGCATTAAAATCATGACCGATAAGTCAAGTCGCCACAACGCTGTTGAATACGCTGACGCATCGTATCCTACACCAGGTTACAATGCGTCAGCGAATTAATATTGAGTAGCGTTGTGGCCATTATACAAAAGTTATAGCTTTTAAGACATTTCTTACGGCACATATGCTAGGCCAAAACTGTGGAGATCTATCCATAGCAATAAAACATTGTGATAACTATTTGTTTTACCAAAAATGTTTAGCTTTTAAGATGACAAATAAGAACCTAAAGGTTCTTATATAAACCGCATGCGTGTTCAGCCGAATCAGTTCCACCGAAATAGTATAATGATAACAAAATCCCGACCCCAGCTAAACTGGGAAATTGGCTACACAAAGTTTGAGTTTTAAATCTGTGTAAGTATGATTTAGATTGACTATAGATACTTATAGATTTGATTTGATTTAGATTGACGATAGATTACTAAACAGCTCACCGCAACCGCACTGTCCGGAGATGATCACGGTGCCGCAGGCAAGCGCGCAGCCGCCGAAGTCCACGGAGCCGAGCACGGGCACGGAGCCGTCCACGCAGGTGTTGCCGCACGCGTCGATGTTGCCGGACACGCCCACCTGTCCGGTGCCGGTGCCACCGTACTGGTTGCATCCGCACGATTGACTGAAGGCAGTCTGTAAAAAAAAATATGGCGTCTAGGCGGCCTAGCCAATATGACAATATTTTGATAGAAAATGCCAATCGACACCTAAATAATATATGGAAGTAGTCACGTGAGTTTTCGCAGCTGTCATAATTATAAATTTTTTCTGTTCATTTGTGTTTCTGTATTTGGCGATGTCCTTTTTAGGGTTCCGTAGCCAAATGGCAAAAAACGGAACCCTTATAGATTCGTCATGTCCGTCTGTCTGTCCGATTATGTCACAGCCACTTTTTTCCTAAACTATAAGAGCTATACTGTTCAAACTTGGTAAGTAGATGTATTCTATGAACCGCATTAAGATTTTTACACAAAAATAGAAAAAATAACTATAAATTTTGGGGGTTCCCCATACTTAGAACTGAAACTCAAAAAATCTTTTTTCATCAAACCCATACGTGTGGGGTATCGATGGATAGGTCTTTAAAGATGATATTGAGGTTTCTAATATCATTTTTTTCCAAACTGAATAGTTTGCTCGAGAGATACTTCCAAAGTGAAAAATTACGTGTGTCCCCCCCCCCCATAACTTCTAAAATAACAGAATGAAAATTCTAAAAAAAATATATGATATACATTACCATGCAAACTTCCACCGAAAATTGGTTTGAACGAGATCTAGTAAGTAGTCTTTTTAATACGTCATAAATGATACGGAACCCTTCATGGGCGAGTCCGACTCGCACTTGACCGCTTTTTTTATGATAGAGGAGGCAAACGACAAGACGGATCACCTGATGGTAAGCGATTACCGCCGCCCATGGACACCTGCAACGTCAGAGGGGGTGTAGTAAGGTTTGAAGGTCGTATCGGTCCGGAAATACCGCAGGCGATAGTTCATTCCACAGTTTAGCTGTGCGAGGCAGAAAGTTCCTGGAGAAACGCACAGTTGAGGACTGCCAACCATCTAAGTGGTGAGGATGATTCAAAATCATCGTTTACCAGCCATCTGATTACTTTGTGGGACATGTGGATAAAATGCAACTTTTTCATTCGTTTTTGAACAATCTAGAGTGTCTTTACCAGTAGGTGTCGTGAAAAATTATATCATAATTTTATTCAAGATCAAGCGGTAGACGCCTAAGAAGCGTTGGACGTCGAGAAAGCGGACATGAAAGAGAATAATCTCACACCTGACAATGCCGAAGATCGCGCAAAGTGGAGAGGACTTACTTAGTAGGAGAGCGGATCCTGGCACCAGGCCGAGAAAACGCTAGGTTGAAGAAGAAAAAGCAATCAAGTTTCGAATTTGGGAGCAAATTTTGGAGCAATGTAGACATATTTTACAGTACTCACCCTAATGAAGCGCTCGTGGCCTAGCGGTAAGAGCAAGCGACTTGCAAATCTTGCAATCCGGAGGTCGCGGGTTCAAACCCCGGCTCGTACTAATGAGTTTTTCGGAACTTATGTACGAAATATCATTTGATATTTACCAGTCGCTTTTCGGTGAAGGAAAACATCGTGAGGAAACCGGACTAATCCCAACCAGGCCTAGTTTACCCTCTGGGTTGGAAGGTCAGATGGCAGTCGCTTTCGTAAAATCTAGTGCCTACGCCAAATCTTGAGATTAGTTGTTAAACGGACCCCAAGCTCCCATGAGCCGTGGCAATATGCCGGGACAACGCGAGGAAGAAGGAAGGACTCACACTCACCCTAATCAGACAAGCCTGAAAGCACAAAATTAAGACAGGAAACTTAAACATTATTATTATAATATTATCTCAATAGGATTACACTGTTGAAAAATATTAAGAATGATTAGAGTAAATTTTGGAAACTCTTTTATACCAACACAGTTATGAAAATAGGTCACCGATATCACACAAGTATGCCTGAAGTAATTACTAAATGTCAACACGGTGTTTCATCATTAAACGGTTGCATTAAAAACACCAACACAACCTATAGGTATAGTTATATCCTTAAGTGATGCAACAGTTGAAAATGGAGTAATAAAATACGACAGCCCTGGCCCGAGATGTTATTGTTATTTTTTTAATCGTCAAGTGCTCATATAATATGCTACCATCAAGTGGGATACTGGGGACAGGAGGGGTAACATTACACAAAGGAAATATAATAATTATAATGTACGTGGCTGACAGCAGTGTACTTCTAGGCAGGATTATCCATTCTTAGAGCTCTTTTCCACTGTCGTCCAGTTTTTTGCGGGCACGGTTTTCTGCAGGATCCCGTTTTAGTACCTAGTATACGTGCTAACATAGTAACGTGATCACGAGCATACTGCACGCATACGACTTAAAACGAGATCCTGCAGAAAACCGTACCCGCAAAAAAATTTACGTCAGTTGGGCAGAGTTTATAGGGTAAAATTTTCAACTATTTAGCTAGATGTTTATAGTAAAAAAATGTCTAAATTTATCCCTCTGTCTCCAATTGTCCCAGTTGACGATAACCCACCAAAATTTTAGACTTATGTTAAGAAGACCGTATGTGGGGAAGACAGATGTTATATGCCGATCTTTGCCTCATTGACCTCAATTTTATTTCAATGACATTTACAGTTCTTATGCTTAGTGACTCACTACTAGCGACTCACTCCAGTAGGCCTAGCACATGATAGGCGCGAGAGTATCTCGCGGCGAGATAGACTACCCGTCTTTGTCTAACTATATTAATTAAATAGGGACGGGTAGTCTATATCGCCGCGAGATACTCTCGCGCCAAACATGTGCTAGCCCGGCAGTATACGAGTGCTGATATGATACTTAGGTTATTAACCATAACCTACATTAATACGGTATGTCTCCCATCATGGGACTTTGAATGCAGGTCTCGATTCTATTCGCTAAATAAAGGTAGCTCACTTTTACTATTGGATAAACCATGAAATCAAAAAATAGATTGGCTTTGTTGATTGCGTACTCATTTTACATAGACAGTAGTGGTTTTTTAATTTAATAAAACACGAGATACATCATATGTAATCTATTTGCTCTTATATAAGTTGGCAGTTCTTTCGAAGTTACGAGAAAACCTTTTCGATGCCGCGGTTAAAACTATTCTGTTTTAACCGCGGTCCAATGAGACAAACTCGTTAGGCTTTGCAATCGCATCCGCACTGTCCGGAGATAGACACGGAGCCGGACGCGGGCACCTTGCCGCCGAACTCGACTGAGCCGAGCACGGGCACGGAGCCGACGACGGCGGTGGTGCCGCTCGCGCCGATGTCACCGGACACGCCGACCTGCCCGGTGCCGGAGCCGCCGTACGACGCGGACGAATAGCCAGCCCCGCTGCCCCCGGATTTGCCGTAGGAGATTTGGCTACCGCATTTTTGGCTGAGCACAGTCTGTAGGAATAAATAATCTTATAAAATGGTCTCTCGTTAGATTAGCTGTACATACTCGTCAAGAGATCCTGAGACAGACCGAGAACGTGTACTTTCCCATCCTCTCCTACTCTCTTCTCATCTCGTTCTTACTCGTCTTTTTCGGATTGGGTCGGTTTATTGCAGAGATTTTGAGCGAGAGGCTATAGAGGCTAGAGAGGCGAAAGGGTGTGTACAGCCGGTATAAAAACTCTTTCCGAATTAGTATTTTATTAGTTTACTGCCAGAACGATGTATTGAAAAGCTAGCGCCATCTGTTAGAATATCGTGGCACGACGTTGACAGGAGGTGCCACAACTATGTGGAAGTAAAGAAGGGCAAGCATACGGAAGGTGGAGATAAGGAACGAAATCTCCATGTACCAAAAAGTGTCATCAAAAAACTTTAAATAGGTGGCGCTACAATACCTAGAGTACTTGAACAAAAAAATCAAATCATAGACAGCGCAATTCACTCCGTCAATGACGCCTAGGTTCTTAGCTACTCTAGCGCTACTCTGGAGAGATTTGGAACTATTATTTATAGCTGACAGCTGGACATTTTTCCAACAGTTCTACCTTAAGAGATGCCACTCCTCTGAATTCCACACTCCATAGGCAAGCAGTTTTATTATTACATACCTGGATGAGAAGCGCCTGCGCACATAGAGCGAGAACAACAAAGCGAGACATCTTGTACTACAGCTATCGACAAAAGAAATGTGTATGATGAAATATAAATTTACCTCCACTTTTATAGTAAAAGTTGTTGTGAAAATTTGGAAATAGGTCACAGTGATACGAAAGTTCTTTCATCACGGTTTTCACAACTACTTTTACATAAAGAACCGAGTGAATGTCGGTCACGTTCGAGTAAAGGATTTCCTAATGAGAATTTTTAGCAATTTCGTGGCAGGCCCTATCAATATCTATGCAATGAGCTAGAAATCCTATGTTATAAATTCTAGGTGCTAGCAAATATGCTTTTCACTTTGCCTACTACGTGAAAGTTAAAGTCGCCTCCTTTCACTTATCTAATACAGGTACTTATCTAGATTTTTATATTTGTCATTAGCTTTTTAATAAATTGGGTCATCGTTGTTTACATGATTATGCACGCATTTCGACTTTCTCACTTTTGTCAGCACATTTTATGTTATATCCCGTTATAAGGTCTTGTACCTCTGCCATGTAGTGTAGGAAATAAAGGTAGTGGACCCCGCAGTAATCCCTCTGCCAGAAAAAACTTTACAGTATGATAATGTATCAATAAATAAAAAGTATTTTCTTAATTTCCAAAGAATAATAATAATAGGATTTAAGTAAATACCTAAAGTATTAAATCGTTTATATCTTTTTACGGAAAAATGCTCCGTTCAAACTTTCTTCACCAGACATATTACATGTAACGTATTACAACGATATATGAAATATCCAAAAAAATATCCCAGCAGAAATACCAATATTAATAAAATATAATTTTTGGACGTGTCTTGGACCGGAAAATTACTCCGTCTAATTTTTTCACTGGAATGCCAGTTTATTGCCGTTTTATAGCTACAAAATGAAAATCTAAAAAAAAATCCATGTAACTATACTCTTTTCAGAAATTGCCTTTTAATTCGCTGTGTAAAATTTCTCTATCCATTTTATTTATTGAATTAAGATCACAGTTTTATTTCCATCCAACTATAAAAACATCCAAAAAAATAACGAGCGTATTAAAAACTTAACATATCGGGAGCAGTGTGTAGGGAGCGGGGTGCGGGAGCGGTACCGGCCGCCGCCAGCGCGCGCGCCGCGCCTGCCCGGCGGTGGCAGCTTGCTACTTTTCTATTCATTCGCGTATCGCCGAGGTGAATAGGTTACTGTTTTTTTTTTTAATATTGCTACTTGTTTCTATTTTGACCTGCCTAATGCCTGCCTGTCTGTGTAGTACCTACCGTAAGTATAGTCTCTACCGTACCTACAAATGAAGTAGGTAGGTTATGCAGTGTCTCTAATTTAAATATTTATATTCTTAAATTCAATTTATTCAATTCGAGTCGTACGTATTAGGCCACCAAACGAAGGAAAAAACGGGGAAATAATTCGTGTATAAGCGAATTTTGGCATAGTTGTAGATAAAGGTACCTTACATAACATACTGAAAATACTGATAGATGGGGGTGGCGCTATTGTGTACGGGGGAGGGAGGGTTTAAATGTCCCTTTTTTAGTTTATCTTAAATAACTCGTAAACGGTGGCCCATGTCAAAAAATGATCTATCACGCAAATCATCTATTTAACATTTCCTACAAGAAAATTTCAGTACACTTTTTCACTAGTATAAATATTTAAAATGATATTAAAGCGGGAAAATTAATTGAAGTCAATTTTCTGGTCCATTTTTCTATAATATTTTCGTAAACGGTTGCAATTAGCAAAAAACGCTGTAAAATGTAAATAATCTACACAAAACTTCTACAAAAAAGATTCAGTACACTTTGTGAAAGGATCAATATTTAAAAAGATATTAAAAAGGGAAAGTTAATAAAACCAATTCTAAGGTTCCTTTTTCTTTAGTTTTCGTAAATAATTTGTAAAGTATGACCCATAGCAAAAAAATGTCTCTTACTATCTCACATATCTATAGATGTTAAGAAACCTTAGAATTGGTTTTATTAACTTTCCCTTTTTAAATATTGATCCTTTCACAAAGTGTACTGAATCTTTTTTGTAGAAGTTTTGTGTAGATTATTTACATTTTACAGCGTTTTTTGCTAATTGCAACCGTTTACGAAAATATTACAGAAAAATGGACCAGAAAATTGACTTTAATTAATTTTCCCGCTTTAATATCATTTTAAATATTGATCCTAGATATTAAACGGAGAAAGTTAATTTTAATCAATTCTGCATATTATTTGTGTTTCTCGCTTTAATAGCTTAATAAATATTGATCTTAGGGAAAAGTGTTCCGCATCTCATTTGTAGAATTTTTCATTATAATTGTTTATATATATATATATATATACATATATATATATATATTTGCTATAGGTCATAATACTTTACAAATTATTTACGAAAAAATAAAAAAAAGAGACCTGAGGATTCATTGTAAGTAACTTTGCCCCTCTGACTAAAAAAAAACCGAACAAGTCCGAGTCGGACTCGCCCACCGAGGGTTCCGTACTTTTTAGTATTTGTTGCTATAGCGGCAACAGAAATACATCATCTGTGAAAATTTCAACTCACGCAGACGGACGGACGGACAGCGGAGTCTTATTAATAGGGTCCCGTTTTACCCTTTGGGTACCCTAAAAAGGACCTGGAAACTGATTATAATGAATTTTAATATCTCATTAAATATTTATCCTAGCGAAAAAATGTACGGAACTTTTGTTGTACAAAATTACATTTCTATTATTAATGTATAAAGAACTTTTTGCATTGGGCCACTGTTTACGAGTTATTCACGAAAAACAAAAAAATTAGGGACTTTCCCCCTTTAATATTGTTTTAAATATTGATCCTGGAGAAAAGTGTTCTGTATGTTTTTTGTAGGAAATATTATGTTAATTATTTATTAAACCTTAGAATTGGTTTTATTAACTTTCCCTTTTTAATATCTTTTTAAATATTGATCCTTTCACAAAGTGTACTGAATCTTTTTTGTAGAAGTTTTGTGTAGATTATTTACATTTTACAGCGTTTTTTGCTAGTTGCACCCGTTTACGAAAATATTATAGAAAAATGGACCAGAAAATTGACTTTAATTAATTTTCCCGCTTTAATATCATTTTAAATATTGATCCTAGTGAAAAAGTGTACTGAAATTTTCTTGTAGGAAATGTTATATAGATGATTTGCGTGAGATAGAGAGATATAGATATCTATAGATGTTATGTTACTTATTTATACATTAACGTATAAGTAACATAACATTTTCTATAAGAAATATGTAGCACACTTTTCGCTTGGATGAATATTTAAAAAGCTAAAATATATATAAATCAATGTTAAAAACCCTTTTTAGTTTTCGTAAGTAACTCGTAAACGGTAGCCCGTAGCAAAACACGTTCTTATACATAAAGAATGCACATAATATTTCCTACAAAAAATACTTCGATCACTTTTCTCTAGGATCAATTTTAAGAAGATATTATAGGGGGTAAATCAATTCATAGGTACTTTTTTTAGTTGTTCGTAAATAACTCTTAAACGGTGCTCCAGTGCAATAAGAATGTTAAACATAAATACTTAACATAAAATTTTCTAGAAAAAAGATTTCTTACACTTTTTCTTTAGGATCAATATTATTGAGATATTAAACGGAGAAAGTTAATTTTAATCAATTCTGCACATTATTTGTGTTTCTCGCTTTAAAAGCTTAATAAATATTGATCTTAGGGAAAAGTGTTCCGCATCTCTTTTGTAGAATTTTTCATTATAATTGTTTATATATATATATATATATATATATATATATATATATATATATATATATATATATATATATATATATATATATTTTGCTATAGGTCATAATACTTTACAAATTATTTACGAAAAAATAAAAAAAAGAGACCTGAGGATTCATTGTAAGTAACTTTGCCCCTCTGACTAAAAAAAACCGAACAAGTCCGAGTCGGACTCGCCCACCGAGGGTTCCGTACTTTTTAGTATTTGTTGTTATAGCGGCAACAGAAATACATCATCTGTGAAAATTTCAACTCACGCAGACGGACGGACGGACAGCGGAGTCTTATTAATAGGGTCCCGTTTTACCCTTTGGGTACCCTAAAAAGGACCTGGAAACTGATTATAATGAATTTTAATATCTCATTAAATATTGATCCTAGCGAAAAAATGTACGGAACTTTTGTTGTACAAAATTACATTTCTATTATTAATGTATAAAGAACTTTTTGCATTGGGCCACTGTTTACGAGTTATTCACGAAAAACAAAAAAATTAGGGACTTTCCCCCTTTAATATTGTTTTAAATATTGATCCTGGAGAAAAGTGTTCTGTATGTTTTTTGTAGGAAATATTATGTTAATTATTTATGTATAAGAACTTGTTTTGTTATGAGCTGCCGTTTAAGAGATATTTACGAAAAACTAAGAAGTGACTTTAAAATTGATTAGTATTAATATTCCCGCTTTAGTATCTTTTTAAATGTTGATCCTAGCGAAAAGTTTCACATATCTTTCTTGTAGAAAAATTTATGGTTAATATTTATGTATGAGAGATTTTTTGCTATGGATCATACTTTACAAATTAGTTACGAAAAACGAAAGAAAAGGAACCTTAGAATTGATTTTAATTGACTTTCCCTCTTTAATATCTTTTTAATTATTGATACTTTCAAAAAGTTTACTGAATCTTTTTTGTAAAAAAAAATTGTGTAAATTATTTACGTTTAACAAGGTCTTTGCTATTGGGGACCGTTTACGGGTTATTCACGAAAATATAGTAAAATGGACCATAAAATTTATTTTATTAACTTTCCCGCTTTAATATTTTTTAAATGTTGATCCTAGCGAAAAAGTGCACTGAATCTTTCGATTAGGCAATTATATATATATTATTTACGTTAAAGAACATTTTTTGCTATGGGCCACCGTTTACGAGTTATTTAAGAAAAACTGAAAAAGGTACCTTTAAACCCCCCTACCCGTTAGCGCCACCACCATCCATCAGTACTTTCAGTATGTTGTGTAAGGCACCTTTAACTACAATAGTACCAAATTTTGCTTATACACGAATTATTTCCGCCAGTGAGCTGTTTGTGTTCTTCATTTGGTGGGCTATATGTAATAGTGTTAGAGTTGCATAATATTTATAAATGTCAGTCTATGTGGGCGTCTAAAGAAGGTAGCTGGCTGGGACTGGATGCAGAAAACGGGAAATCGTGTTTTGTGGCGCACCTGGGGGAGGCCTATGTCCAGCAGTGGACTACAACAGGCTGACGATAATGATGATGAAGTATCTTTCAGCTTATAGTACAAGTTTCATCAAAACTGGTTCAGTAGTTTTAAAGATCTCGACGGTTAAGTTTTAAGATATCGCAATTTATTAACGATAAGCATACATTATGTAGGTAATCTTTATTACGTGGCAAAAATTCTAGAACCTAATTGTTTTTGACGTCGGTTGTTATTAACGTCTTTAGCGTGATATTATTCTAATCAATGTTATATAAAACTGCGTAAGTATATATTATTCGGTACAAAGAAAACGCAAAAATCACTAAATGTAGTGTAAAGACTCACACACCAGTGACAACGACAACTCCCTTCTTAAGTGTGGACTGCGGGTCACGCGGTCGGGTCGTACTAGTAGCACAAGGACACGTATCTGCACTTAACTGCTAAAGGAAGACGGTACATTATTGCGTAACCGCGGGATGGATTTATCTTCGCTTCAAAAATTTCGGTGTTCTGGATGATATTTCTTTTGGATATTTTGAATTTAAGTGTATACGTGACTACTTAGTATATATTTAAAAAGAATACAGGCTGAGAAATTTTCCACTCTCAGTTTTTAATAGTTGTAAAATACATACATTTGGGTATGTATTTTTTTTGGATATTCTTACCCACTACGCCAAATTATATTCTAAGATCATATAAGAAGAAAAAAAATGATAGAGCAATTTTCCGATGAAAATGAGTGCCAAAAAAAGGAATTATCATTAAAAAAAAATCTCATGTTTGACAAAGTTTTTAGATTTTTTTCTAGTATTACATACTGATACAAATAACTTATTTGGTAAAATAATTTTGAACAGAGGAATTACTCGGTTAAACATATAAACAGATTTATATTTTTACGTATAAATACCTAACTTAGAAGTGTTTTTTTTTTTGGATATTTATATGTTAGTTTCGACTCATACTATACAATAACCAAGCAAAATTTCATCGACTGAAAAATTAATGCATGGGTCTCCATACAACAACTTGCTTCATTTCCTACACTAATGACGAGAAACGTAATCTTAAATCTTCCACCGCTTGTACCAAAATAATATGTCCACAAAAGTACCTACGAAAATGAGACGATTCAATAACTAATAATGACCACACGGTCTAGCTATAAATTAACATTATCGACCCATTGTAAAAACTCACTCCTACACAATGAAATTAGTAAGAGAGAGACCCTGAAACCTAAAGGAGTTCAGACCAAAAACTAGTTCTGAGCATATAAAATTAACACACCTAGCCAGCGCACCTAGCGTATTCTTGGTATTAGCATTGAATGTGTATGTGTAATATTAAAATGTGTAAATTTGCACTATAAAATTCATCAACGATGCCAAACTTAGAACATTTAGACAAGAGTCGCCTTTTAGAGCTTACCCTTCTGCCGAAAACCTTGCATACTTTGCGGACTGAAGTTTTATCTGATAGCTATTTTTACGTTACGCCAACCATACATTGAGTGCCCCTCCCTCGCAAAAATCGGCAGACAGTTTTGAGCATGACAGACATGGCGTTTCCAGTGTTAATACTCTAAGATACCAAATGGACATTGATTTGAGTTGTAACGACTTTATCTTGTGTTCGTTGTGTCAAAAAAACTGTACGTAATTAACGAGGCAGCTAGGTAACCTAATTTGAGTAGCTTAAAGAAACAATAATGGATACCTACTACGAATAGGCTGGCATTAAAATGGGAGCCTTACTATGTCTCAGTATGAGTTGTATTTTAATATTGTTACAGCTAATGCTTTACTATAGGCAGGTAATAATATTTACATTGTCAAGAAAGATAATACACGGGCGACGTTTTTTAGGGTTCCGTAGCCAAATGGCAAAAAACGGAACCCTTATAGATTCATCATGTCTGTCTGTCCGATTATGTCACAGTCACTTTTCTCCGAAACTATAAGAGCTATACTGTTCAAACTTGGTAAGTAGATGTATTCTATGAACCGCATTAAGATTAATAGAAAAAATAGAAAATAGAAAAAAAACAATAAATTTTGGGGGTTCCCCATACTTAGAACTGAAACTCAAAAAAACTTTTTTCATCAAACCCATAGGTGTGGGGTATCTATGGATAGGTCTTTAAAAATGATATTGAACTTTCTAATATCATTTTTTTCTAAACTGAATAGTTTGCGAGAGAGACACTTCCAAAGTGGTAAAAAGTGTGCCCCCCCCCCCCCCGTAACTTCTAAAATAACAGAATGAAAAATCTAAAAAATATATAATATACATTACCATGCAAAGTTCCACCGAAAATTGGTTTGAACAAGATCTAGTAAGTAGATTTTTTAATAAGTCATAAAATAAAAATATTTTTTTTTTCATCAGACCCATACGTGTTGGGTATCTATGGATAGGTATTCAAAAATGATACTGAGGTTTCTAATATCATTTTTTTCTAAACTGAATAGTTTGCGCGAGAGACACTTCCAAAGTGGTAAAATGTGTGTCCAACCAAACTGGTAAAATGTTGAACGAGATCTAGTAAGTAGTTTTTTTTAATACGTCATAAATGGTACGGAACCCTTCATGGGCGAGTTCGACTCGCACTTGACCGCTTTTTTAATTTCGACCGCTCGATTTCTTGTTCCCCCTTTATTAATATCTCCACTACTAGGCATTTAAACTCTACTAATAGAATTGAAAACGAGTGGTAAATTTCACTGGATTCCCAATTTCTATCGCTCCTACTTCAAAAATACCATTTCGCCGTTTTCTACAGATTTTCGAGTGACGAAACCGAGCGCTCGAAATTCAAAAATCGGTCCCCAGCTATTGATTTAGAAATGAAGCTGTTTTAAAATATTTCGGCAGTAAATAAAAAAAATATTCATTTCAAATTTGGATCATGTTTATTGTATGTTGCATTTCCACGTTGTTACAATATAAGTCATGGGCACCCTGCCCTGGGCACAGCAATTCTAATTCTAAAAGAATACATTAATTCTTGGCATGTTAATAGAATTAAAATAACATTCCATAAATAAACTTAAAAGTTTACATCATTAAATTCTTCTGCATCCAAAGGTGCCCAGCGCCCGACAGCCAACGATAGTTTTACGAAATACCATCTGAACTTCCAACCCAGAGCCCTGACCTTTCAAAACCTCGAAACATTTTTGTCCGATATTTCATTTGCCAAATTTGGATCCGGGTACGTCCTTAAACTACGTCCAAAAGAGAGGTATGGGCATTGTGAATGTCATCTCGCTTTGTGTGGTAGGGCACAGCCAGTGGATGTCATTCCAGATCTAGAGCAGAGCCCAACTGGGGAAGTACCTCCACCTTACAGAAAACAGCAGCCAAGTAACACTAGACCCTACTCATAGTGTTGTTTTCCTGCCGGTGAGTAAGATTGCCAGAGCTCAACGAGGGGTTTGTTGGGGTCGGCAACGCGCATGTAGCTCCTCTGGAGTTGCAGGCGTACATAGGCTACGGAGACTGCTTACCATCAGGCGGGCCGTATGCTTGTTTGCCACCGACGTAGTATAAAAAAAGTATATTGGTCATTCATTTTGTACTTATCTACAAAATTGAATGGCTTACATAAAATTCCAATTACTTGTAACATTTATGTCCACGGCGGCGTTGAAGTTTATGACAGAAAATAAAGCTACATAGGTACCTAATTCTGCAAATTAATTCATCATCAGTCAAAAGGTACTGCTTGTTAGGCTTTGCATTCGCATCCGCACTGTCAGGCGATAGACACGGAGCCGGACGCGGGCACCTTACCGCCGAACTCGACGGAGCCCAGCACGGGCACGGAGCCGACGGCGGCGATGATGCCGCTGGCGCCGATATAGATAATTATCGCAGCACCCTTTATTCGACATTAACTAAGTTACTCTTTTTTTGTAAACTACGTCGTTACGTTGTACGTCGGTGGCAAACAAGCACACGGAGTTGCAGGCGTACATAGTCTTCGTATCCCATGTACGCCTGCAACTCCAGAGGAACCACATGCGCGTTGGCGACCCCAGCAACGCCACCCCTCCTCGTTGAGCTCTGGCAACCCCACTCATCGGCAGGAACACAACACTATGAGTAGGGCCTAGTGTTATTTGGCTGAGGTTTTCTGTAAGGTGGAGATACTTCTCCAGTTGGGCTCCGCTCTAGATCTGGAATGACATCCGCTGCGCTGTGCCCTACCACACAAAGCGAGATGACATTCACAATGCCCATACCTCTCTTTTGGAAGTTACTTACCTTTTAAAAACAGCAAAGATTTTAAACTTCACGCATTATTTTAAATAAAACATATTTTAAAACTTTGCCGAGAAAAAATTTATTATATAAAAAAAAACAATGTTAAAATCATCGATATCTGCATCCACACTGAGCAAGGTTAGCCAGAGTCAAGCCATTCTTCGACGCCGCATTGCTGCCACTCGGGTTGCCGTTCTCCTGCACAATGACGATGTTGCCGTCTCCACATCCGTAGGCAACAGTTCCGCAGCCAGAGGTTCCCAGGCTGCCTTCTAAAGCCACAGCGCTCAGGAAAGGCATGGAGCCGGTCACGTCCAAAGAACCTTCCATGGCTAGTTCGGAGAGAAGAGACAGTCCGTTGCTGGAAAGAGGTCCGGAGCAGGTGACAGTCACGGGTCCTCCGGTGGAGTAGGTGGCGGTTTTGGAGAAACCGTCATATTCGCCGCAGGAGCAGCCGCACTTCTGGGCGGAAATGGACTGGAAAAAAGGAGGATTATTAGAAAGATAGATACTTATTTAACTATAGTTGGTGCATGAGTTCCGATATGATTACGAGAAAGCAAAATTAACCCCCCTTAACCCCAAAACGCTTCCGCTTCATGAACATCCATAGACTTAAAGGGGCCCACTGAGTAACAATTCATTGGAGGATAACGCCCTGGCAGCGCTTGCGAATAACTGTAGGTTTCTGTATGAACTGTAGGTTTCGGTCGTAATTAACATAGGATTTTTATATTGTTCACGCCAATTAAAATTACTATTCTCTGCCGACATCCCAAAAATTAAGCAAATTGAAAAGGCTAACCTACTTTGGTATAGAATAATTGCATTTATATATATCATTGTCTAAGTACTCTCAACACAAGCCTTATTGAGCTTACTGTGAGACTTAGTCAATTTGTGTAATAATGTCCTATAATATTTATTTATTTATTTATTTAAAAATCAAACGATATACAAAATGAGCTTAATAAAGAGCGGTGCCTCCCAACACAAGCATTGTTTTGCTTAACGGGCGGCTCCATCCCCTGCATCACAAGTATTTTTGTATTTTTTAATTATATATCAGCGTCTCATCTTCAATTGAATATACTCTGATGATACGTTTATTTAGGTATGACAAAAGAAATAAGTAGAAACAAGTCCTCAATCCACAGTTCGTGATCAGCATGGCAGACTTCGTCAAGTGGACACAGAAACAAGTCAGCTACAGGCTTCATCACCTACTTACAATTGATACTGGGGATACCGGGGTGAGTTAAACAGAGGTAAGTTAAAACAACGTTAATTTAGCGGTATTTATTATCGTTTTGAGGCAAGGACGCATATTGAGGGACCAGCGGACGGGGGAACGAGGCTAAACGTCGTTTTTCCAGCTCGATAACACTTAACATTAACGTTGTTTCAACCTACCCCTGTTTTAAGAGGGAAGTCACATACTCATCCATACCAAAAGAGAAAATGATTTTCCACTTCTAAATATTATAAAAATAGGTTTATAGGTTTTCCTTTTTTACAAATTTTCAATACCATTTTTGTCTTCAAAGCGAAACCTATTAACCTACATTATATTATTCTGAAGCGATTGACAGCAAAATCAAAGTGATTTGTTAAGATTTAGTAAGAGAAACCGTTTTCTCCCGCAATAGAATTTCATAGAATAATAACCGTTATTTCGTTAGGATCGCACAGATATGCTTTCCTCATACCTTACCTTGGTCTCCCCTAATTCGCAACAAGTTGTGTCAGTCTTAACCACAAAATTAATTACTTTGATTAGAAAATAATACTTTAAAACTAATTACCTGCAACAAAGCAGCTTGAAGGCACAGAACGAGACCGACTTTTCCGAGCATTTTAAATAAATTTCAGCTGGCACTATAAGCTGACTAATATTTAAATATTTACACGCATTTATATGTAGTTTGCGTTGCTCAAATATTATCGCAATATAATTACAAATGCGACTGAGGCAAGCGAATGCGATAAAATTTTCCAAACGGCATTTGTTTCATCATGTAATAAAGTGTTTAAAATATATAGATGTAATATAATTATTGTCAATTATTTATTTACCAATGGTTGACTGAATAACATATGATGAACACTAGTTAAGTTTTATTTTGGTAGGTTTATATACTTAAAGGGCCATTTGCGCGTTACAGGGTTAGTCAACTAACTCGAAATTAATCGTTTATACGTACAGTGTTAAACTGTACTGTATAAATGATTAACTCTTAGTTAGTTGGCTAACCATGAAACGCACGCAAGTATTTCGCACATGCCTACTGTTATCGTAAAACGATATACACCACGTTTTTTTTTTTCAAGGGTACATCCCAGAGCTTAAATTAAGTAACTTTCTCAAAGACACTAGTATTCTAATTAACTCCATTTCGGAGATAACTAATCATTATTTTTTATCTTATAAGGCCCTTATAAGCGTGTACACTAGCTCTAGGGCCTGTTTACTTATTGATTAGTGTTTCGTACGAGTGTATACATTTGTAAACGTAAGTGCTATCTCTCACGATTGATGTTCGAAATGACATTGATATGTCACAGTTTTCAATTGTTTGGTTGAGTTTAAATGCAATGCCAACGCTATATGCAACATTTAATTAATTCTTCATAAAAAAAAAAAAAATTTTTTTTTTTGAAAATAACTATGCCATTTAGTTTCCTGAAATTTACCGATACTCCGAAGTTCATTCAATAAAAATTCAATAAAAACACGATGTAAATGATATCGTTTTTATGATAAATAGGAATCCTTATACCTACTTAGGAAGTGTGATCTTTGTACCCATTACAGGATGGCCTAAAATTGTTTTTATGCTGCATATTGTTGAAAGGTAAAGTAGGATATTTTAAATAATTTTTGTGTGATGATGCCTCGACATTTGGTTTCGTCGGTAACTGATTATGATTGTAAATGTCTATTGTAAATATTGATAAAGTAACACAACGAAAAAAACTTATGAAGCCTATGTGGTTATAAAAAAACACGTTTAATGATTGTAATTTTAATTTTTAAGGCCATTCTGTGAAATCTTGCAAGAAAATAAAATGAATGAACTATCGCCTGCGGTATTTCCGGACCGATACGACCTTCAAACCTTCAAGAAAAGAGCGTACTCCCATCTTAAAGGCCGGCAACGCACTTACAACCCCTCTGGTGTTGCAGGTGTCCATGGGCAGCGGTAATCGCTTACCATCGGGTGATCCGTCTGCTCGTTTGCCTCCTCTACCATAAAAAAAAAGATAATAATCCTAAAAATTATACAAAAAAATACGGTTTCTGGAAACAATATTAAATAAATATTTTTTAAGAACGTTGCATGAATATAGTTTTTGTAGTTCTATAGCATGTTTTGAGTTAAGATTTCCTATGAGTCATAATTAAATATTCGTATGTCGCAATTTTGTAAAATTTCAGTAGGTAAATATAAACACTAAGTAAATAATAAGCATCAACACTAAGACAATAGTGTCAGCAAAAAAAGTTAAAACATTTAAGCAAAAATGCTTACTTAATTGTTTACTTAGTGACCTAAAGGTGGAAATAATGTAATATTGAAATACATAGGATTAAGCAGTACCTTCCCTAAATTACTTTTCTTTTTCTCGGACTCCGAATAAAAAGTTTTTATCTCTGACCATTTTTTGGTTTTTTCGTATTATAATATTTAGTAGTTTGGATCCAGACATTTTTTCATCATTAAAAGCAGCGGATCAGACGTCAAAAGTTGTATTATCTAATCATCTGAATATGTCTATCTAAAATAGTACATTACGATACAAGTGCGAAAAATAGGAAATTCGAAACGAGGGGCGATAAATTAAAACACGACCGAAGGGAGTGTTTTAAATCGACACGAGTTGCGAATTACCTATTCGCACATGTATCGTACAACGTTTTACAGTACATATGGCCCTTTAAATGTTCGACACAGTAACATAATATGCTACTTCTCGCACTAGTGCTATAAAGTAGCCCCATATGTACTGTAAAGACATATTCAGGCCAATTCCAACAATATAACGTGATACTGATCGAACATGGATCTGACATCATTCCAATATGAGATGGTTCTAATCTCCTTTAGATGACCTGCTGAATTGCGCATGATATCAACCTTCATCTAAAAACGTCACATTTGACACTTCGAATCCAAAAACTATGGAAGGTAGAGGCAAGGAACAAAAACTCCTTAGGTAGGATTTACGGAAGGTGGAGATAAGGAACGAAATCTCTATGTACCAGAAAGTGTCATCAAAAAACTTTAAATAGGTGGCGCTACAATACCTAGAGTACTTGAACAAAAAAATCAAATAATAGACAGCGCAATTCACTCCGTCAATGACGCCTAGGTTCTTAGCTACTCTAGCGCTACTCTGGATACTTTTGCAACAGTTCTACCATAAGAGATACCACTCCTCTTAATGCCACACTCCATAGTAGGATTGTTGTAAAAGTGTCCAGCTGTCAGCTATAAATAATAGTTCCACATTTCGCCAGCGTAGCGCTAGAGTAGCTAAGAACCTAGGCGTTATTGACGGGGTGAAGTGCGCTGTCTATGATAAGATTTTTTTCTCAAGTCTTCTAGGTATTATAGCGCCACCTATTTATAGTTTTTTGTCGGACACTTTGTGGTATATGGAGATTTTGTTCCTTGCCCCTACCCTAAAAAGGGAGTGTACAGGTCTAGGGTCTGTAGTTGGATGCCTCCATAGGCACGATGACTGCTTACAATCAGATTGGCGTATGCTTGTTTGCCACCGATGTGGTATAAAAAGTGAAGCTTCCTATATAAAACTGAAGTGACTTATGCCCGGACCCATGCCGTTCTAGTGTGAGCTATTCTTAATTGGCTGTAATTGATCGAGCTAACAATTCTGAAACACTAAAAACGATTTATTAATACAGTTGCTCAAAAAATGGTACTTTACGTAGCTGTTTAGCGTGCGGAAAGTTGGATTTCGCGAACTAGTGCTTTTTACTTTTCCACTTGTTCCAATGGGGTTGGCAACTGTCAAAGGTTTGCATAGATGGCGCCATCATAGCTTGCCCCTGTCTCTAGTTTTGTTCTATGAGATTTGGCTTACTTTTACTGGAATCCAGGTCACCAAATTCCCAAAAAAAAACAAGAATTTGACACAATTCTAGGGATTGACAGGGCAAGCTATGATGGCGCCATCTGTTTAATACTTCGACCGGCCAACCCCATTCATGACTACTTATTGATGAGTGTTAATGTTAGTTTCCTTTAAAAGCCGTAATCAACATAATAATGTAAAAAATAATAAATATAAGCATATTTCATACTTTTTTACTTACCTCTTCCTCATTATAACACGTTTATTTCTTATTATTGAATACTGAAAAACCGTTTTTAATAAGTTGTCTGAATGGATCGGAATAGCTGCCGAAACGCCTGTCAAACAGAGGCGTTTTTTCTTACTGCAAGAATGTTTTGTTTCCAAAGGCAACATTCGATATTGTTTTCATACAATTTAAATATACGATACGCAAATAATCGTAAATAACGATACTTAGGTAATAATAGTATAATATTTTGTATTTACAATTGTTTCTGTCTTATAGAACATGCATAAAAAAAGTACTTGTTTTTATTATTTTTTCGCAACTGTATTAAAAAACGTCGTTCGATATACGTGCGGAAATGTCATTCTTCACTCGTCCCGAGTCTTGCCACGAGCCGCAGGCGAGTCGAGCGAGCACTGGCATCAAAATGTACTATTTTATCTTTTATTACGACCTAGTAGCTTAAATGTTTGTAACTTTGTACCTGCCTACGACGTATCAAGGTTAAAAGTGATAATGTTTGTATTTCATTATGTCAAGTTCATTACAACTCGACTTATCTGTCGTACGTGTCTAACGTGGTATTGCATTTCACTCACATCGAGAAATACTGACCGAGTAAAGTAAATGCCAGCAACATGCAGCAGCTCAACGAGGGACGGGAGGGGGTTTGGGTCGGCAACGCGCATGTAACTCCTCTGGAGTTGCAGGCGTACATAGGCTACGGATACTGCTTACCATCAGGCGGGCCGTATGCTTGTTTGCCACCGACGTAGTATAAAATAAAATAATTCAAACTGACTAAGGTCTGTTATTTTATTCCGTAGAATAAAATGACGTTTCATATGTAAGACATGCCATTTCTTAGTACCACATGAAATGTCATTTTAGTCTACGGAATAAAAAAAACAGAATATATACAGTTGATGTTTTATAAGGGGCTAACGTAAAGAACCATGAGAAACTTTGTATGGAGCCTGGTCCAAAACCAAAAGAGTTGAGAATTAGGGGATTCTACTGAGATACTTACCAATTTTCATTAATTATTTAGGTTTTGAGGACCGGTCTGGCCTAGTGATGGGTAGTGACCGTGCCTATGAAGCCGATGGTCCCGGATTCAAATCCTGATAAGGGCAATTATCCGTGTGATCACCGATACTTGTTCCTGAGTCATGGGTTTTTTTATATGTATTTAAGTATTTATAAATATTTATAGTATTTATATATATCGTTGTCTAAGTACCCATAACACAAGCCTTATTGAGCTTACTGTGGGACTTAATCAATTTGTGTAATAATGTCCTATAATATTTATATTCATTTCATTTATTTACAGTTTATTTATTTATAGTAGATTTTTTTTGTATACAATAGTGATATAATCAAGCTTTTCAATCTCGTACCTTACATAGACAACTCAGACAAACAAGGTATTCGATTGAAAGAATCTTTATTATATCACGTCACGATTGTATAAAATACTATTCAAGTTTGTTACTGAGCTGATTTTATATTTGTTGTTTTCATTGTTTTTGTTGTGTCTATATGAGTTCCATATTCTCTTGGGTGCGATATGCAGTATTCGCAACGGGGCAGGAGCCATTTTGACGACTTCATCATGCTGAAGTAGTTGGTCTGCGCCACTGTTCCCCGGCAGTTTTGGGGTCCAAATACGTCCAATACCTAGGCACGTAAGGCACGGTTGTATAAAATACTATTTTTGAATGCTGCCTACGGTTGTGATGAAGAAAGGGAACATGTCGCGCGAGTGACTAAAAATAAGTCAATTAAACCGTAAACTTTAATTAGCTTTAAGTACGAGTAATTGTTGAAAACATGTTTACAGTAACGGTTAATTTCATCCTGTAGTTGTTAACAACTGGAGTAAACTGACACTTGCTGGCGCGTGCCTAATAGAAATTAGTGAGTAATGGATAATATTAGGTTTATTCAGCGTACATTGTTGACATCATTACATATCCTACAGGGGACATTCGGATGTCAACAGTAGTTGTATTACTTTTGCGACATTATACTAGGTGTAATGTTAGGTGACAAAGATAAACATAGTTTATTATTCAAGTAGGCATATCACAATGTGCTTATGAACGTATATATAAATAAATCTACGACGGCTCTAACCCTACACCTCAAGACTTAAGTCCTCCCTCAATTACCACCAGGCCAGACTGCTTACCATCAGGCGGGCCGTATGCTTGTTTGCCACCGACGTAGTATAAAAAAAAAATTGGAGCATGATCCCAATATGGGACCGGCAAGAAACTCGTGCGGGACACATCTTTTCAAAACAATACATCTTATAATTAACATGCATTAAATAAGAAAAGTGATACAAGATATACTGGGAGTGGCAATGTTTCGAGCAAATAATTATAACATAGGCATATTATATTATACTCCTCAAACGATGCCACTTTTATTCAATAACTTTTAAAAATTATGAAGACTTTAGACTTCATATTTTCATATAAATGAAATATTACTTATCTTAAATGTACGCCGTCAGCAATGTAATTGATGTTGCTTGTCACGCTTTAAACATGGCAGAATTTGCAATACATTGCGTCTTGGAATAAACTTTAAATTGTGCTAAAAATCCAAACACAAGTTACTTTTAAAAGTCGCTGAACAAATATATGTTGGTCAGTCCAGTGGTCAATATCACTCGATTCCCAATTTCTATCGCTCGTATTTTAAAAATACCAGTTCGCCATTTAACATATATTTTACAGTCACGAAATCGAGCGCTCGAAATTCAAAAATCGGTCATTAATACGGTCAATTTTGCGTGGTCCGATATACGTACTTGGTCGGATTAATTCTTTTAATAACAGGCAAAACAAATAAATATTAAAAAATCTAGCTTTTATTCTGTAAAAATATCGTAAAAACTTATTCTTCTATCGTTAAACTTAGCGACCGCATCCACAACCGCCGTATCCGGAGCTGATGCCGCCGATCTGCTGTGTGATGGCGACGCTGTCCCCGCAGCCATAGCTCACCGGCGCCGAGCCGCTGGTGTCGAACTGGCCCTCGAACGCCACTGCGCTCAGGTACGGCAGCGCGCCGGACAGGTCCAGGTCGCCGGAAAGCCCCAGCTCCGTGGCCACGGCGATGCCGGACGGCGTGATTGGGCCGACGGCGGTGATAGCAAGCGGTCCGCCATTGTTGGAGAGGGTGATTGATTGGCATTGGCAGCCACAACTTCTCTGAGCAGCAATGGTCTAAAAACAATAATTATAATTTTGTTGGAAAAATTGGACACAGAATGATGCCATCGGCTACAATGTGGAATCCTCAGTCCGCATTTGACTTTTCTACACTATCTGATCTAAACAAGTATGATTCTTACATGAGAGTACTTTTTCAAAACTCCACAGAATGATTTTGTTATAAACTTAACTAAAAACAGATAAACACAAGGATAGGGACCTAGCCAAATTACAATTGTTTATCGATAAACGCCAATTGAAATGTGGGGGCTGGGGAGAGAGCTTGTGTGGGATGCCACCTGCAATGACACGCTCGCGCCGTCCCACCTAGAAGCGATCTCCGGGAAGGCGGGCCTGCAGCTACAACCTTGCTGATAGCTTGCAGGCCTTTTTAGATTCGACTTTAAAATGGATACAGTTTTTAGTGGCCTAGAGCCAACAAGGTCAAGGTAAAATAAGGTAATAGTTCGAAATGCCAGCTCATAAAAAAACACTAAATGTTATGTATTAGTTTATGAATGGTATCCCCTTCGAGGGTTTTTTGAAGGGGTATTTTTTACCAAAGCCGTTGCTAACTAAAACCCTTTCATTTGGCTTTTTAAGTGCTTTATAATACGGGTAAGCTGATACCCGTTCCTAAGCGCTAACCCTTTGAAAGGGTATTGATTATAAATTATAACGCTCATGCCATTTTCAACTTTCTCTTAGTAAAAATAGAATCAAATAATGCTTATTTATGTTTAAAGAGAAGGATTTGGGGTCTAGCGCGCTGACAGCACAGGTGTCATAATTTTTGAATTAGGAAGGGAATACCTTTTCATTTAGCGATATATCTGAAAGGGAAACCCCTTCCTAGAGCTAAGTCAAATGAACGGGTAAGCCATTCAAAGGGAAAGCCAATCGTTGGGGCTATTCGATGAACGGCTAAGCCATTTAAAGCCTTTTTTCTTGGGAAGGGTGGACGGGTCCCATTACTTACATATCAAACATGAATTTCATATTAATTTATGTGGATGTTAGTAACCTACCTGGACCATGACAGCGAATGCGCAGAGGATAACAATCTTGAATGCCATTTTATTGACCTTGTTTGCCAGTAGGTAAACACAATGAATAATTAGTCTCAGCCACCCAGTTTTATACAGCTATCTGTAACCATTGCGCCACGATAAAAAACTATTGAGAAAAAATATAAGATAACTATTACATAGTCGAACGTGTCGTAAAAAACAATTATGCATATAGCAAGCATTTGCTGAAATCGTTGATCTATTTCTAAATAATTCTTGTAACTGTTCCTATAAAAGTGGACGATTAAATCGGATCAGTCATTATAGTTGCTGTCCAAAGAAAATTTGTAAATTGAACATGTCCCGCTTCGCAGTTCTAGTTTTCTGCATTCAGGCTCTCCTGATTCAGGTAAACGACTTTTTGTTTTCGTGAAATTTTTATTCAATCTGATAATATAAGAGATGCTTAGGCATCTGATAATATAAGAGATGCTTAGGCATCTGATAATATAAGAGATGCTTAGGCATCTGATAATATAAGAGATGCTTAGGCATCTGATAATATAAAAGATGCTTAGGCATCTGATAATATAATAGATATTTGGCATTAGGGCTGATCCTTTTCCTTTATATTTTTCTCCCTTCTCGTCATTCTTCCACTTTTTTGCTTGCCTAAAACGAACTAGAATGAATTTGATGACATTCATTATTATAATCCCTTTCGCAGCGTTGAATATTACCAAATACACAATTAAAAAAAAAACCGACCAAATGCGTATTATTAAGCCAAGCCTGTATATTATTATATGATGTAACTAAACATTTCGGGTTTTCGCAATTTTTCCTTTATCTGTGCTATAAGACGTTGCTACTTGATATAAATTCCAGCTTGATACCTCTACGCGTTCTTGACGGATAGACCAACAACAAAGTGATCCTATAAGGGTTCCGTTTTTTTTCTTTTGAGGTACGGAACTCTAAAAAACGGTCAAGAGTATGCCGGCTCATTGCTCAGTGTAGGGTTCCGTATTTACCCATCCGTCAAAATAGGCTGCCTTGTACGGGGTGGGGTAGGAAGAGCGTTGGTGATATGCTTCACGTCGTATCCATTTCGGTCTTTGTAAAATTTTATATCAAGCAAGGTCGATATCATCTTGAGATGTCGTTTGCTCCTTGATTCGAAGCGTTGGTTCTTCTCCGTCTGATTCGCTGTCGGTTTCGTCAAGTTGATATATTTCTCTTGCTGTTTTGATGAATTTGCCTTTGTCGTCTGCAATGTTGAGCTACTCAGAGTGATGCCTGGTTAGTGCTGTGTTAGTAAGTTTTCCCACGATTGGTCTACCAACTTTCCCCCTTATTCATAAACGTGTACTAAAGTTACGATGCCGCTGATCATCGTTTGTCCCTTTCCATGTATGTGATAGGCTCGACAAGTTCGTATTTGCTCTAAGACGACTTAGCAGAATTTCCTCTAAAGCTGTGGCCTTAACAGCCTACCACGGACATGTCTCATCCATCTTGAGCTATGGATTATTGATCTGGGGCAACTCTGTAGATGTTCATAAAGCATTCCTGGCTCAGAAAAAATGTGTGCGTGCCGTTTGCAATGTCCATTTTCAAGAGCCTTGCAGACCATTATTCAAATCTACAAAAGTTCTTCCACTGCCATGCATGTGCATATTACAGGCATCTTTATTTGTGAGAGAGCACCTTGAATATTTTGACACAAATAGTAATTTTTTTCCTAGATCGACCAGACGTAGAAACCAAATATTCTTACCTAGAGCAAGAAAAAATGTGTTTAAAAATAATGTATACTCAATGGTCATTCAAATTTATAATAAATTACCAAAACACATATTGGAAACTGAACCGAGGCTATTTAAAAATGCCCTCTGTAAATGGTTATTATTAAAGTGTTACTATTCAATTCAAGAATTCATGTCCGACGAAAATCAATAAATAAATTATTTTATTATTATGTGACCTATTGAAATTTTGTAAATTTTTCCATGATTTTATTATTTAATTGCTTTATATTGCATGCCTTACATAGGGTAGAACATAAGGACTTTTTATTCTAAGACCACCAATTGTATCAAAATACTATGTTCTTGCAATAAATATATTTCTGTTTCTGTTTCATCATACCAATACGTCGGAAAGGGACAAACGATGATCAGCGGCATCGTAACTTTAGTACACGTTTATGAATAAGGGGGTTTAAGTTTACTGGCTCTATAGATCATAGATATCTCCTTCCTTCTGTAGTAACACAAAAACATACTATTCACAAATCATTTCCATGCTAGACTCAAAATATTTTCTTAAGTTTCTGCTCCTTCATATTCAACAGTAAATAAGTAATTTAAACTTAACCGTGTATTTTCTTACAGGCCGCTTTCAGCCAGTCATGCGGTTGTAATCAATACTCATACGGATCGTCCGGACTGAGCTCACAAAGCTACGGCTCGTACGGCGGCACCGGCACCGGACAGGTGGGCGTGTCCGGCAACATCGACGCGTCCGGCAACACCTGCGTGGTCGGCTCCGTGCCCGTGCTCGGCTCCGTGGATTTCGGGGGCAAGGTCGCCGCGTCCGGCTCCGTGTCTATCTCCGGACAGTGCGGATGCGGATGCAGTTAAATACAATAAGTGCATTATAAAGCTGTTTTTCATTTAATTTAATGATCGAAAAAGTCGTGTAAAATGTCACATGAATTTTTAATATGGAGGATATCTATTATAGGTTTCGGTATATAGTGATACCAGAAAAATGTAGTTAGACAAATGACTTCTCACCCCACCAGCTGGTAAAGGCTCTCTTGGTCATTCAAATGCGGATAAGATAAAGACATTGAAGATATTGTATCCACATGTGTGACAAAGTAATCTGATGGAGTTGTTTGCTTACGTTTTATGGAATTACTTATAACTTGATAGATATTGTATCCACATGTGTGGCAAAGTAATCTGATGGAGTTGTTTGCTTACGTTTTATGGAATTACTTATAACTTGATAGATATTGTATCCACATGTGTGACAAAGTAATCTGATGGAGTTGTTTGCTTACGTTTTGTGGAATTACTTATAACTTGATAGATATTATTGTATACACATGTGTGGCAAAGTAATCTGATGGAGTTGTATGTATGCTTACGTTTTATTGAATTACAGCTTCATAGAATTGACTTTTAAGTGATGATTTTGAATGATAAATATTTGATGTGTGTAGATTGACCATAGCATTATTTATAGTGGAACTTATTAGTACATAAATGAAATGAAATCAAATAAATCAGAGTCCTCACGTTGGTGTGGTGAAAACAAAATGTTTAACTCGGGAACGAAGTTTGTTTAATCGTCGTACCTTGAAACTCTCGCATCGCTCAAGATTCAACTTTTCAAACCACTCGCAATGCTCGTGGTTAAATTTTGGAATCTTTCGCTTGCTCGGATATCAATATTAGTACGATGGGTGAAACAAATAACTATCTATATCACAACATTAGCTTAAAACGCATTTAATTATGCAAAGATTGCAAAAGCAAAAAAATTATACTTGTGACCGCATGCCATAAGGACCATATTTGCTTGTATCTGTATAACCGAATAACCTGAAAAGACGTCCTTATGGCAAGCGACAAAGTGGGACGTTTTGCCGGCCGCGGTCACGTATTTGGGTTTTAGGGCACCTAAAGGTTTAACTGAGCGACCTACTGTGTAACTAAGACGATTAGTATATATGTATACTTTTATTTGTCCAAAAACTCAGACAATTTCTACTAACAAATCAGGGTGCAACATTTTGCCCGAAAACCTGAGTTTAGCCGTAGATTCGCATTATAATTTTTATCTATTTAGGTAGGAATCACTACACCCTATAAAACAAAGTCGCCCGCTGCGTCTGTATGTATGTATGTATGTTCACGATAAACACAAAAAGTACTCAAGGATTTTTATGCAGTTTTCCCTATCAATACAATAATATTCTTGAGTGGTTTTGTGTAACCCGCGCGAAGCCGGGGCGGGTCGCTAGTAAAGATATAAATTTGTTAATCCATTTTAAATTGTTAAGAGTGTAATTTACACACTGGCATACATATCCATATAGGTATGTACGCAACCAATAAGTACCTAGTCAGCTTAGTAATAAATAAATTAAAAGAGGACTTTTGTTAAGTTAGTGTTTTTGTAGTCAGCATAAACAATTAAGTAGGTTTCATTTTCTAATGACTTAACATAAAAAGGTGTATATATTTAGAACAATACGATTGACAACGCGTATTCTTACACGCGTTCGATTTTGTTGTAGGAATAATTTAGGGCATGCTATATCGTAACCTTAGAAGCCACCGTTCCGCCGGCACACTCATTCGATCTAAGTTTTCCCCCCGATGGAACCTGCTGGAACTGCCGCTGCCCAGACCAACAGGAGCTTTGCTCGCCCGGCGGCTAACTCACGCCGCTAGCGGCCCCTTACTCGCTTGCTGACAGGCGCTCACTCACCGCCGCCAGCCGCTCACCCACCGCTGCCAACAGCCTAGCCCCTCACTCACCGCCGCTGACAGCCGCTCACCCACCGCCACCGCTAGACACTCACTCAGCGCCGCCGATAGCCGTTCACTCCCCGCTGCGGACAGCCACTCACCCACCGCCGCCGACAATCGTTCACCATCCGCCTCCGATAGCATGGGCATCCACAGTTCGAAAGTACCAAATAAATTACAATAATGTAAACCGTCAACGGCCTACAGCAGCAGGAAATTAAGTTATTGTTTCTGGACGAGATTCGAGCTATAGTCATCGTCGACTCTTCCTTTTTCAAGTGGCGGTCACCGTTCTCTTTAGTTTATCATCATGAAACTGAAGCTCCTTGATAGGAAACAGTGTTGGCCAAACGTTAATTAGAATTGACCATATTGAAAATTAACCATTACAAATTGAACCTTATACTGTAACCGTCCATTACGGTTTACGGTTCAATTTATAATGGTTATGTTTCAATATGGTCAATTCTAATTGACGTTCGGCCAACACTGATAGGAGAGTGAAAGCTGTCATGAATAGCAAACATCATGTGGGGAGGTTGATTTTTTTAAATGGGCCATATGCCAGGCCTTATCTGAATCGTGCCGATAAGTTGCAACGGATCTTCGTGAGGTATCAAACTGTTTTTATTAGATATGGTCTTAGTATTACTCGTAAATATCATAATTAAATCAGTTTTAAGATGGAAAAAGGTCTTATTTCTCACACTGCCACATATATTAACGTGGTGACTGCTACTGAAGAACCAGCAGATGACGCTATTTCTTCTGGACGATAATGGTAAATAAAAAAAGGCTTGTCGTTTAGCTAAACCTAGTTTTCACTGAAATATATTTAATAAACCATTAGCTAAACTAGTTTTCTGGGAGTCACTTTGTGACCAATAAATTTTACTGAAAAATCCCAGTTTAAACTAGCACCTAGGCACCTACTGAAAACCCGCGATACGGAAAACTAGATAGGAAAGCAAGTTTTTACTAAACACGGTTTTTACAATTTTTACCGTATCATATCTAAGTACCTAACTCTATTTGAAAAAGTATTCCAGGGGTACAGATAATTTTGGCTCTTCTAGATGCAGACTGTACAGCGAGATGCAAAAGTGTATTGTCCTCTTTATGAATTAATTCCATCGCTGAAGATAACATCAAATGGCGCACTAACAAGCAAAAGGATAGTCACGAAAAAGATTCAAATCCATTTTTTATTTCAATATAATACAATAGACAGGTTTTTAGCGCCTGCCGCATCCGCATCCACAGCCGCTGGAGCCGCCGATTTGCTGCGTGATCGCAACGCTGTCCCCGCAGCCGTAGCACACCGGCGCCGAGCCGCTGGTGTCGAACTGGCCCTCGAACGCCACTGCGCTCAGGTACGGCAGCGCGCCGGACAGGTCCAGGTCGCCGGACAGGCCCAGGTCCGAGGCCACGGCGATGCCGGACGGCGCGATGGGGCCGATAGCCTGTATGTTCAGAGCGCCGCCGCTGCTGGGAATGCTGATCGATTTGCAGCTGCACCCGCAGTTTTGCCCAGCGATATTCTGAAACCAACATAAGAAGTTCCGTTAGTTCTAGCTCGCCTTCATCGCTTTAGTCAAAATAATTATTGTAGTTCCAGTTTTATTATATTTTTTCATTTTCTTCATAGTGCTAGCGAATTGAAAGCCCAGGAAAATAAGTATGTGATCAATATTTTACGCTAAATGAGTAAAATACTGGTTTTCCTAAATAACCTTGAGAACAGTTAATTGACTATTCTACAATTCATTTATGTTCTTTTATTTGTAGTTTTTTTTTAATATTAAATAGGTAGAAATTATATATTTGGAATTAAAGTTCGTTTAATTCACATTAGATTTAAGTTAAAATTGCTAAGCACAATGAATATTGCATTAAAAAAACTTATACATACCTGTACTAAGAAGGCAAAAGCACAGATGATGGTAGCTTTGAAAACCATTTTTGCTTCTTCCTAAGTCTGTTCAAAAACTAAGAATGAATAACTGTGTTGAAGCCTCAATATTTTATACCACAATTCCATTCTTCTTTCCTAACGAAAAAACAATTAATTTATGTTACTAAATTGTATTTTATCGCAAATATTTAAGTAACAATATTTTGACACTAAGAATCATTAAGTATATTTAGTAAGAGAGCAAGTCAGTTCAGTGTTATCGCTGACCTATTTCTTCATTTAGAATATAAAGGCAGTATAAAAGAGCCTTCAAAATATAAGGTCATCATTCTAATATCTTTGTTTAAAGAATATTAGTGATTATTCTAAAATGTCTCGCTTCGTAGTCCTCGCTATCTTCATCCAGGCTTGCCTGCTCCAGGTAAACAAATCTTTTATCATTTTGAATACTTTATGTAACTACTTCACTACTTAATTTTAATAAACCTTAAAAATTGTTACATGAATTAAGACAAAAGGGAACGGCCGATTTACATATAAATGTAGGCCCCATTTTCCTCTCTGGATGTTGACATTATGGAAAGTATTTTACGTAAAATGATGTAAGTATATTGAACATAGATGGTCCTTTGCCTTTTTTCGTTTTTTTTTTATTATTGTAAAAAATAGGAGCGAAAACCAGATTTGCTACAAATTGTGATATAGCTCCTAACTCTTATAATAATTAATAAATCGAAAAATAACTCGTAGGGGCATAGGTGTATTGATATACAACAAATTGTTTAAAAAAATATCAATATTGTGAATATCCATAGAGGAAAATGAGGACTACGTTTGTATGAAAAGGCGTTTTCGCCCGGGTCCTCCACGTTCATCTTAAGGTGATATTCAGATGCGGGCAGTTGCATTATTGTTGTGACATTATCTGTCAATTTCTTGAATCAAATAAGTGACGGCGTAGTCACTAATTTTAACAAGGAAATGTATATTTTAATTGTTTGACGTATATTTTCACATAAGTATTCAATTGTTTGACATATTTTTCACATATTCAATTGTTTGAGATATTTTTGTAATTTTGACATTTTAACGACAATTCCAAATTAATATTAAGTTGGTATATATTCAATTGTTTGGCATATTTTTCTTTACACATGACGATCCTTATTGGGAGACACAATTAATTTTAATTTTATTATTTTTAATATATAATGTAATGTTTGACCGATGGACTTTTATGTCTGAAATAAAGTATTTTTATTTTATTTTGACGGTCATGATGAGAAAATAAACATACTTTTGACGAATGTAGCAAATTTATAGTGAAATTAATTTTCATCGTAAAATAAAGAAATCTTAATCTAATATTTATTTGGAAAGAAAGAGAGTTATGGTATTTATTTATTTGTTTTATGATTCTTATATTTTTTCTTTATTTCACAGATGGTTCTCAGCCAGTCATGCGGTTCTAATCAGTACTCATACTCGTCCGGATTGAGCTCACAGAGCTGCGGCTCATACGGCGGCACCGGCACCGGACAGGTGGGCGTGTCCGGCAACATCGACGCGTGCGGCAACACCTGCGTGACCGGCTCCGTGCCCGTGCTCGGCTCCGTGGACTTCGGCGGCTGCGTGCCCGCCTGCGGCTCCGTGTCCATCTCCGGACAGTGTGGATGCGGATGCGATTAAATACGCCCGCCAGTGATTTTTCTTACATGATTCAAAAAAAAGTAATATTAAGCATGTGTTAAATCATTTGTTTTATTGAAGGAGGCATTTATGCTTAAACCTACGTAGGTACCTATAAATCTTGTTATATGTTATTTTCTACTGACGAAAATGGCCTGACAGGCTATATTAAAAGTCCGCAGCAAGCTCGGTTCTGCATACAGATGTTACAGTTACACTCTCATTTTAAAACGACCAGCTAGATTGCTCGGAATTTTTGTACTTACAATAGGATAAGGTATATCTATGCATGTAATTAGTTTATGTAGCTTCAGATACATACCATAGCTAATAAAAGTTTGTCCGAGGGTTTATAGTATAAGGTTCGTCAAAAAAGGAGTAAGTATACAGATTTTTAAAGGGTAGGCAACGCGCATGTAACATCTCTGAAGTCGCATGCGTCCATAGGCTACGGTGACTGCTTACCATCAGGCGGGCTTGCTTGCTTGCCATCGTCTTGGTATAAAATTTTCATATAAAACTTGTTTTTGCTCTATTTTGTTTGTTTTATAAACTGGAGTTATATGAACTAAATTCAGGCATAGATATACCTCATGTCATTATATGTGCAAAGTTTCAGTACAATTAAATACGTAGTTTTAAAATGAGAACAAAACTCCGTTTGTATGTAGCTTAAGTCTAAATGTCTTACTGTACTTATATTGTTTATCCTAAGATACTGGAATAAGCTGTGGTTACCTATAATTAGACAGTCAGCGTCAAATACTTTGTAGCAGTCAAAGTGGCCAAATAGTTCGGTACACCATACTAAATATATGGTGTACCGAACTATTTGGCCACTTTGGTTGCTACAAAGTATTTGACGCTGACTGGACAAACATCTACCCTTAATGTTATGTAAGCTACAGATTATTTTTTCTCTGATGTATTGTCTGTTGGTGATCCTAAATAAATTAAATTAAAAAAAAAAAGTATGGGAAAGTGAAATTCAGCGCTTGTTGCCGACTTTAAAAACTGCATGATTGGCAATTGGCAATATCCTAATACTGCATGATTGGCAATTGGCAATATCCTAATACTGCATGATTGGCAATTGGCAATATCCTAATACTGCATGATTGGCAATTGGCAATATCCTAATACTGCATGATTGGCAATTGGCAATATCCTAATACTGCATGATTGGCAATTGGCAATATCCTAATACTGCATGATTGGCTCGAATTCGTGTGCGTGACGCCGCTGTACTGGCCCCATTCTTATTGCCCGTAAGGCCTGTCCTTTAGATATGTCAATGCCTAATAGTCAGAGGTGCATCCCAAAGCCCAGCTTAAGAGGAAAGTGGAGAGGAACCTAAATGGTCACGCACTGTGCGGTTAAAGAGGAACTTCCTCCCACACACGCTCCGGTTGTGGAATGAGCTACCTGCCGAGGTTTTCCCGAGGGTTTACAGTATGAGGTTCTTCAAAAAAGGAGTGTACAGATTTTTAAAGGATCGGCAACGCGCATGTAACACCTCTGGAGTTGCAGGCGTCCATAGGGTACGGTGACTGCTTACCATCAGGCGGGCCGTATGCTTGCTTGCTACCGTCGTGGTATAAAAAAAGTATACCACGTGATCGTCCATATAAAAAAAGAAAACGTTTTTCGTGTGTGTGTGTGTGTGTGTGTGTGTGTGTGTGTGTGTGTGTGTGTGTGTGTGTGTGTGTGTGTGTGTGTGATAACAGATAGTCACTTTCGCACTTATAATACTTGCGATCCGCCCTGACCTTGCACGGGTGCATCATTGTTTTATGATTAATTTACGAAAACGTTAACTGATGAAAATCCCCATAGGATTCGTTCACAAAGTTAGAAACAATGTGATTAAACAGAGATGATCGTGAACAGTTAGACACTACATATAAGTCGCAGACCACGTTTGACTACGTAGAAAAGCGATGCCTCAACTTATTGAAGCATTGAGGATTGGACATTGGTCCAAGGCCCTAGATCAAGCAATAGACCTAAACAGCACTGGCTGGATATCGTGAAAGCGGATATGGAAGAGAACAATCTCGCACCTTAGTATGCTGAAGACCGGGCAAAGTGGAGAAGATTGTGAAGGAAAGCGGAGCCTGGCACTATGCCGGAAAATGCTAGATTGGAGAAGACATGATAAAGTACGTACAATGCATTTATAATACCATACATTAATTCAATTCTGTGAATTGTTTTAAAAATTGACACGGGCCTTAACGACGCAATGAGGTGTGTTTACGGTACGATCAAATCGATCTATATATCTAGTAGATGTCAGTAGCGTATGCATTTCGCTCGTACTTGTTCGTACATGTATGGGAGCGAGCGAGATGTACGGGCGATTATCTAAATTTACCTCAAGGGCACACGCTCTTGAAAAAACCCGAAAATATATGTCTGATCCGATATACCTGGCACTCAGCGAGTCAGAAAAAATGGAACAATCTTACACAAATCTTAGTCCCACAAGTAGATAATAGGGCTTGTTGTGGGTAACAGTGGCGGATCGTTCAAAGAACTCGATTCCCACCGGCTTGTCTAGTTTCAGTCCGTTGTCAGTCCGTCCGTTACTGTCACAATCGGTTCATGAAGAAAAGGAATGCAAAATTAGCTCCGGGTTCCCTACGAATACTTGTGACGCGCCGCCACTGGTGGGTAGGTACTATATGTAATTATGTATACGTAATACATACATTTGGAACAAATGCATAGAAAACATCCATAACTCAGGAACAAATATCTGTGATAAACACACAAATGAATGCCCTTGCCAGGAGTAAAACCTGGGACCTGCTGCCCTGCTTCATGAGGCAGTCTCTATCGACTCGACTAGAAAGTTTAAATTGATGTTTTCATACCAGAAAAGAAAAATACATGTGTATTTTACAAAACATGGCTAAAGTATAAAATATTTAAACAATTGAAAAAAAAGATCGTTATTTATGGATCCAGAAGTTAAATCACAAAATGGAAGTTATACGACTAATATATTTAAACCCAAATTCTCATTGTATAAATCGAAAATAGTTATTTGTTTTAAAAGGGGGCAAAGTTGTTGTTAAACCGCTCGTGCTAATATTGATACCCGAGCAAGAGAAAGATTCCAAAATTGAACCACGAGCGTAGCGAGTGGTTCGAAAAGTAGAATCTTGAGCGTTGCGAGGGTTACAATGCACGAGTTAAACAAACTTTGCCTCCGAGTGAAACACAATTTTTTTCGCCACACCAACACAAGGAAACTACTAACTATGAAATACCAAAAAAATCAAATGAAATCAAATCCAAATGAACGTAATAAAAAAATAATCATTCAAAATCATCATTTAAAAGTCAATTCTACTAGCTAACATAAGGAAACAACTCAAAATTTGCATTTGATTACTTTGCCCCACATGTGAATAAAATACAACTTTCTTATTCGTTTTTGAACAATCGAGAGGGCCTTTACCAGTTGGTGTGGTGAAAAATCACTTTCAACCTACTTAATATATAGACAATGAACCACTTTCAGTGCATGAGAAATGAAAATACTGAGGTACTTATTTATTCTATGCAGCGTTACGTGACAAAATAAGCAAAACGTGATACGCATTGTCTGGCCAACCGTCTGTGACAGGTGTTTGTTATACCTAATAACTTTAAATTATCAATATCAATTTCTTGGTGATTATGTTGTAAAATTCGCTTCGAGCTTCACCCAAAAGGCCTGGGTAATACTAGGTATACCCAAGTAAACTTGACCTGGGAGTACCAATTATTACCCAAACCTTTTGGGTAAAGCCCGAAAATTAAATCAACTTTTATTTGTATTCAGCGTGTACCCGTATACATCTAGGTTTACCCAACACTGAGAGGGTAATGGTAGAAATGATGATGCAACACCTAACTTTACTCAATTTTCGGACTTTACGCAAAAAACTTGGGTAATACTAGTTATACCAGGGTTAACTTGGTTGACCTTCTAACATTACCCGTAACATAAGCAAATTATACAGGACATGCTGCACAAGAAAATAAATATTCATTAAAACAACAATTTGTAAGCAAAGTGTAAATTTATGTTTGCATGTTTATGATGTATAAAAAAGGGCTTTAGCGTCTGCCACATCCGCAGCCGCTGGAGCCGCCAATCTGCTGTGTGATGGCGACGCAGTCCCCGCAGCCGTAGCTCACCGGCGCGCAGCCACTGGTGTCGAACTGGCCCTCGAACGCCACCGCGCTCAAGTACGGCAGCGCGCCGGACAGGTCCAGGTCGCCGGACAGGCCCAGGTCCGAGGCCACGGCAATGCCAGACGGCGCAATAGGGCCGATAGCCTGAATGTTCAGAGCGCCGCCGCTGCTGGGGATGCTGATCGATTGGCAGCTGCAACCGTAGTTCTGTCCGGCAATACTCTAAAACAAATATGAGCAATTTTTATGCACTTATTTTTTTGACTGATCTTGTTCAGATGTAAATTTTAATTCTTTCGTCGTAGCCAAGTAAATTAAATCATAATTGCATAAATAAATTGTTGTCGTAATTTTTTTTATAATCTCAAACAGCTAGAAATTATACCTTTACAAAAAAACCTTTCGTTACAAACCAGAAAGTTAAAATTGCTAAAATTTAGATTAGAGTTCAATCGAATCTTATGCATACCTGTACCAAGAAGGCAAAAGTGCAGATGACGGTAACTTTGAAGACCATTTTTGCTTCCTCCTAAGTGTGTTCACAAACCAAGAATGAATAATTAGGTTAAATATCCTCATTTTATATACTATAATTTTATCCTTCTTGCCTCACAAATAAAACAATTAAATACGTTACTAAATTCTATTTTATCGCAAATATTTAAGCAACGATATTTTGACACTGAGAACTATAAAGTATATTTAGTAAGAGGGAGAGTTAGTCCACGTTATCAATGACCTAATTTCTTAATGTATAATTCAATATCAGTATAAATGGGCCTTCAAAATATAGGGACACCATTCTAAGTTCTTTGTTTAAAGAATATTAGTATTCTTTCTATAATGTCTCGCTTCTTAGTCCTCGTTATCTTCATCCAGGCTTGCCTGCTCCAGGTAGACAAATCTATTAATTTAAATTATTTACCTAATATTTAAACCTTAAAAATTATAATACGAACTTCGATGTGAACAAATATTTAGCCTATTATATTACATATTTATTCTGATTGTTATCGTTTTAAATATCCATACGCAAGGTTTTTTGTGGCTATTAAATATTTTAATTCGAACGTAGATTATTTACGTAACCTAATTTTGTTTGTTTATTTGTTTTATTATTCCATTTTGTTTGTTGCTTTCACAGATGGTTCTGAGCCAGTCTTGCGGTTGTAATCAGTACGGATCATCCGGACTGAGCTCACAGAGCTGCGGCTCGTACGGCGGCACCGGCACCGGACAGGTGGGCGTGTCCGGCAACATCGACGCGTGCGGCAACACCTGCGTGACCGGCTCCGTGCCCGTGCTCGGCTCCGTGGACTTCGGCGGCTGCGTGCCCGCCTGCGGCTCCGTGTCCATCAAGGGACAGTGTGGATGCGGATGCCAATGATCTGCTTACTTTACTCAAAAAATACAAATAAAAGAAAAAAACATTAAATATGCTTTTTGTTTAAGTTTCGCTTGAAGGCTTCCAATTATACTTGCATTTCTATAGTCCATAATAATTTGCATGTCTTAACTCGTAAAAATGGTGACTTCATTGGGAGCAACTATAGACATATTATTTGAACATATAATCCTCTTACGGCCCATTTTTGTGAGGGGGCAGATGGATGAAGCCTCACTCAACGGTGTTGCAAAAGAAACTCAGGTTCTGGACGACGAGGGTATTTAGTATTGAAATTAAAATGGCACAATTAATATGCCTTTAGGATGTAGGTACTTTTGGTGACTCAGCGGACGTTTACACTGTACATTGAACTTACAGTTGTGTGCAATATAATAAATAGCAGTACATAAGAAAATGAAAATTAGGGCAAAACTATATCTGTGGATCTATTGGATCTTTTTTATAATTATTCTGTATTACTTGACATTGTTTCAAAATTAACTTTAACCTTTACTAAAATAAAATAAAAAAATATCATGAAAACCGGCTTTTATACCAACTCGCCGAAATTCTTATAAAAACGTAAAACCTCCACGAAAAAAATTACAGTAGTGTGCTATAATTGTAATTTTGTAACTTGCTTATCATTTCCAATCAAAGTTTTACATTTAAACCGATGTCATCCAGAAAAAAAATAAACTTTTCTATAATATGATTTTCGTCTCAAAATGTACTAGTAGTCCATCATTGAGACTTTGTTATGGGTGGCACTATATATAGAAGCTCCTCAAGCAAACTAACAAAATCTAGTATTTAGTCAAAAATCAACAACAGAGTCCGAATGATGGGCCACTTGTACCTACACTCTGCGACGAAGATCGTCTTGTAGGAAAATATAGTTGGTCAAACCAATTTGTCAGTAAATAAGAACAAAAAAAACTATACTCATCCTTTTCTTTTGGATGCTAGTACTAGTGTAAGACAAAGATAGTATGACTCCTTCTGTCTATGTTTGAAATGAGATAGCCCTTTGACAAACATTATCTGAGATTTAAATATTTTAGGTGAATATATCCATCTCGCTAAACTAGTGCAATAAGAACAATGCCAGCATAGCTGAAAAATCCTGCGTAAAAATCTCAAAAAACGATGTTTTGTAGTCGACTGTTTGCCCCTTCAAAACCAAATGTAACGAAATTTTGAGATATAAATGGTAATGAAATTATCTGTGTCGAACTGTTTTGCTTTTCAGGGTAATTGATGTCAGTTTTGAATACCATGCTTCCCTTTGCGGCTTAGTAAATTAGGGGAATATTAGAAGTGCACTAGAGCCTTAAAAAACAAATATATCCAAAAATATATTAATAATAATAATCTGTGTTGTAATAATCGACGACCGGTCTGGCCTCGTGGGTAGTGACCCTGCCTATGAAGTCGATGGTCCCGGGTTCAAATCCTGGTAAGGGCATTTATTCGTGTGATGAGCAGGGATATTTGTTCCTGAGTCATGACTCAGGTCAACACCCATGGGTGTTTTCTATGTATTTAAGTATTTATAGATATTTATATATAATACACTATAAAACTTAAAACCTAAATCTAAAAATAAATAATACTAAACTTAAAATAAAATACTAAAAAATATCCCCCTGCGGCATGGTACCGTAGATACTGGCAGCATTTCCTCGCTGTATTGCAAGACTAATTCTTTGAGCGAGAAAGCTGCCAGCTCTGCGGTCGCCGGTGACCTCTGCTATCCTTTTTGAAAGGTCCTTAAAGAGCTTAAGGGCACTTGGACCCCACGGGCCAAGGGTCTCGACGCCAAAAGGTATGAAATTGTATTCGGCGCCGAGACCCCTATATTTGGACATTTTTAAATTTTCGGCCGCTTCTGCCGCCGCGCCGACCTTAGCAGATGTGCCGTGGAGATGAGACGGGGCTAGGGTGTCTACACAAGTGGCGTCCCATACCAGCACCCGTCCCATCTTCCACGGAATTAGTGTCATTCCGTCCGGTCTCTTACCATCGTCTCTTAAAATGCCGGCGGGCTCAAGTAAAGCTGGCACGTTGACGCTGGCGAGAAACCGGCGGAGAATATCGTTGAGCGCGGCGTGTCGGGAGAAGCGGCCGGCGCTCCTTTGGCAAGAGAGCCCGTGGTGTCCAAGGACGTCGACGTTAGTGCCGCAGGGGCACCTATGTGGGGCACAGACCCGGACGCCGAGTCGCAGGCAGGCAGCAACGCGCAGAGTGTGCGGTTCCAGGAAGGTACCGGTATGTACCGACGGGAAGGCGTGTAGCCAGGCGCCGGATTCCCTAGCACCTGCTGCTAATAGTCTGGCGCGTGCTGAACCTGTACTGCGGCTTAAGAGAGAGTCGTAAATGATTTTACATTGTATGTCATCCCAGGTCCTTTGCGAATTTAGATTTTCGGGGAAATCCTTACCCGGGCAGACAATGGACCAGGCGTTTTTACAGTCCGTTAAGCCAGCAATCTCGTAGTTTGATGGACAGGCCCTTAGGATTTTACCTACAAGAGTTGCTGAGCTATGGACGGAGGATAAAAACGCCGGGGTAGAGACACTTGAAATTTTGCGGATCCCTAACCCACCGTGACGAATGGGAAGGGATGCCTGGGTCCAGGACTCTTCGCTAAACTGCAAGTTCAAAATAGATTCTAAATTGCTTTTGATCAAGTCGTCAAGTGGTGTTAATAAATTTTGAAATTTTGAAAAAGGGCAGCAGCGAAGTACGTACATTAATTTTGGAACAAAGAGGCAGAATTTAATTATAGATAAAGCGAAATGAGGGCTAATTTCGAGAAGACGACTTTTGTAATCTTGAAATTTAGAAGTAGTATCGGAAATGAAATTTGGATAGGATTCTTCAAAGATGGGGGACCCTAGGAGGCAAAGAGAGCTTTTGTCTATTATTTTAATATTTGGCGTAAGTAGGTCAAATTTTGGTTTTATAACCGAAAAATTTAAGGAGGCGTTTTTAACAAAAAGTTCGCATTTGCTATAGTTTAGCTCTAGCCCAATTGCTTGAAATTTTAATTTTATCGTCGAGAGGTCTGACAGTACGGAATCGAGGTCGCCTCCGAGGGTTCCATCATCTAAATACCAGACATTAAATTTTGATTTTAAATTTTGAATAATCGGATTAATAACCAAACTGAATATTGCCGGCCCGAGAGGATCACCTTGCTGACAGCCGACTTCAGAAGATAATACATTTTCGCGATAGATCAATTTGGTAGGGTCAGCATAACAATGCAAGAGGTAGTTGTAAATTTCCGGAATGTTGTTCTTTATTTCAGTCAGCAAGGTATCCCTGTTTACTGAATTGAAAGCGTTCCGAACATCAATTTTGACCAGCACGTCACAGGATGAATTTGAGAGGTATGTGCGTAAGGCATGGACGGCTGCCTCACAACCTCCTTTTATGCCGAAACCGAGCTGTACAGGTTCAAAAAGTGGTTTTAATTTGGAAATTATGTACCTGACTGCAATTTTGGAGGCGAGACGTCTGATAGTAGAGCCAACGGCAATCGGTCTCACCCCTCCGTCCTTTTTGGTGAGAGCGATGAGATTTGCCCCGTATAGAATCGGGACTATTTCCGGATTCACGTGTCCTGTGTACATTATATATTATATATAACGTTGTATAAGTACCCTCGACACAAGCCATATTGAGCTTACTGTGGGACTAAAAAAAAATTCATTGATCTAGCTTCAAAAATTACGTAGGAAACAGTCGAGTACGTTTGTATGGAGAAAGGACTATTCCTGTTGTCTCTTAAAAGTAAGAAATAAAACGCAAAGACACGGTTTATTTTTTTATTACATTTTATTTTCGTCTACTTTAAATTTTGCAGCCGCACCCGCACTGTCCCCGGATGGACACGGAGCCGGTCGCCGGCACCCTGCCACTGAACACCACTGAGCCGAGCACCGGCACGGATCCGACGACGGCCGTGTTTCCGTACGCACCGATGTCGCCCTCAGCGCGCACCACTCCGGCACCCTCGCCGCCGTACGACGCGCCGTAGCCGCTGCTTATACTAGATGTACCCAGGCTGATGCTAGGTGCACTTACGGCAATGCTAGGCGTACTGTAGCTGACGCTAGGCGAACTGTAGCTGATGCTAGGCGAATTGTAGCTGACGCTAGGCGCACTGTAGCTGACGCTGGGTGCATTGTACTCATATGCACTAATGCTGCAGCTTGGCGCACTAACACTGTAGTTCTCGATGACTTTTTCGACGCCTCCGATGCAACCGGAGGGCGCGTAAGAAATTTGACTGCAACCACACGGCAGCCCGCACAGAGCAGTCTGTAAGAAAATATAGAAATATATTTATATGCAAGAATGCAGGTCAAAAAAGGTACATACAAAGTTCCAGATACGTTCTGCCACAATAATAACTATTACTATTATTATAATAATTGTATTATGATTATTAATTAGATACCTACATTATTAAAGAAAAAAATGAATAAGTCTGCTCAAAGGGCCTTTGTGGGATAGATCGATGACCATCTAAATATGGCTGGAGAGACAAAGTTGACAGAGACCTACTCGCTCTGAACACAGAAAACTGGGAGGAAATTGCACTAGACAGGACGCGCTAGCGCTAACTCGCATCGGAGGCTACGACCTAGGGGACTACCGCAAAAACCAAAATTCGCATATTGCGGTAATCTCTCTCGTTTACTCTCACTAAGACGTAATTAGAGTGACAGAGAAAAATATAGCCCTGAGATGTCGCTTAAGGCACCGTTCAGATTTATAAAATGAGCAGTACTGCCGCAGTATTCCAGTATTACCTACGTTAATACCGATTTGTTGCTGGCAATTTTGCTGCCCGGATTTTTGGCAATTGGGGAAGCAATCCAGTCGACAGTAATGTCGCGCTGCAATACTGCTGCCGCAATAATGGTACCTTTAGCCAACGGATTAAGTAATGTAAGCTATTTGGTCTTTGAACAAATGAAATTAAATTTGAATTGTAAGTAATCGTTACCTGGATCAGACCAGCCTGGACACACAACAGGAGGAAAGCAAAGCGAGACATGTTTGTAATACTTTTCTTACTTATAAGAAATGATGACTTACCCAGAATTTCTACTGTTTTTATACTAACCTAATCATACAAAATTTGGAAATTAGGTCAATGATAACACACCTGTGGTATTTTCTTTCTCTGCCAAAGAAAGGTAATAGGAAATGCGTGACGATGCGTGAAAAGTTACTTCTTTGTCATTTTGTTTGAATATTTGACCTAGATTTATGAGCATGATTGATAACAATGTTTAATAATAGTAGAATAAATCGCAATAAAAGGATCTGTCAAAGTTGAAAGTAACAAAATGTCATTCAAGGCAGCATTACTCTGTGTGGTCGCTTGTTTAGTTCAACTGGTAAGTTTTTGCACCTTGATGTTTTCGGTGCAAGATAGATATAAGTCGGCTTACATTGGCATTGGATGGTAGCTTTGGCCATGGAAATTGCTGGTTTGATTATTGCATCGAAATTATGCTGTCTTGTGGTGATGTGGTTGGCATTAGCTGAGCGTTTACGTTTATTTATATTTGTTATTATATCGTTCTACTAAAAAATACATATAATGAATACGTGCTCTTCATGTGGACTAAAGTTACCCTCTGATGGGTAGATCATAGCAATGTTTAGCCTATGTTTCTGTACTTAAACAATCATGGTTGTCAAACCTTAAAATATTAATGATATATTGTTTTAATTTCCCGACCGACCGCCCGGTCTGGCCTAGTGGGTAGTGACCCTGCCTATGAAGCTGATGGTCCCGGGTTCAAATCCTGATAAGAGCATATATTTGTGTGATGAACACTATTTGTGTGGGACTTAGTTAATTTGTGTTATAATGTCCTATAATATTTATTTAGTTTGACTGATCTTTGTCCCAATTGACTTTGACTGTTGTTGATCTTTTTTTGTTTAAATTAAAACTTATAGTTTTCTACCTGTGACGTCATCGGCGTGGGATGATGATGATGATGATGATTGACAATAACTATCGTCTGTCCTTCCCCGGGCTTCAAACTCTCCCCATACAAATTTCACATAAATCGCTTCAGTAGTTTTACCGCGAAGGGGTAACCGACAGACAGTCTGACAGTTATTACGCATTTATAATTTTATTTATAAAGGCTGATGTAACCGAGGCATACTATATAAAATAAAAACCAGTGTTGGCAGCACGTTAATTAGAATTGAACAAATTAAACCGTAAACTGTAACCTCTATTCTGGAAAATTAAGAAAATAAGGAAATGTAAGACGTCAAATTAATATGGATCTATAATTTTTTGTGGCAGACCAACATTTTGGATTTTTTTTCTTGCTTACTATTACTAAGGACTAGTATTATAAATGCAAAAGTAACTGTCTATCTGAGTGTCTGCATCTGTTTCCTCTTCGCAGTTCGCACTTAAACCGCTGGACCGATTTAGATAAATTTTCATTTGGAGATAGTACGAGGCCAAAGAAAAGACATAGGATCATTTTTATCGATCATCGTATGAAATTGTGGGCAGAAGATTATTTTTTTCTATTTTCAGTCTCTAGCTGGTCCGTATTGCCTTCCGAAACCGCCTAGCTGCAGCTGCGGTAACGTGATCGTCAAAGAAATCGATCAGATTAGTTACAAACCTATTCGACCGAAAACCGCTGGTAAAGTGATCGTTGAAAAAATTTAGCAGATAAGTTACAATCCGATTCGTCCGACAAAATATTTAAGCAACAGCGCGTCCATCGATGTAGCTAGTTATGGTGGGGCCCTGGCTGTTTCTAGCATCGGGCCGATTTCGCCCTCCGGTATCGCCGTGGCTACCGACCTGGGCCTGGCGGGAGACGTGGTGCTCTCCGGCGAGCTGCCGTACCTGAGCGCGGTGGCGTTCGAGGGCCAGTTCGCCACCGCCGGCGCCGTGCCGGTGGCGTACGGCTGTGGAGACTACGTCGGCATCACAGAACAAATCAGAGGCATTGCTGGCTCTGGTTCTTACATTGGAGGGAATATTGGTGCTAGCTCTTATGGCTCTTCTTACCTTGGTTGTGGATGTAAATACTAAAAGTTGAACGAAGTTGCTAAACTGAATGTTCAAATAAACAATAATAGTTATGTCATAATTTTTCTCTATTCGTTTAGATACCTATAAAAACTGACCCATGGTAGCGCATAACGAGCTAGAACTGCGTATGTAATTTTTTATTTGACGACCTGTCTGACCTAGTGGATAGTGAACTATAGTGACTCTGTCTATGAAGATGGTCCCGGGTTCAAATCCCCGTAAGGGCATTAATTTGTGTGATGAAAAACGATATCTGTTCCTAAAAGTCATGGGTGTTTTCAATGTATATAAGTATTGTATTTGTCTATATACGTACGATTATATATATCATTGCCTAGTACTCATAGTACAAGCTATTCTTAGTTTGGGGCTAAGTCGTTTCGTGTAAGTCCTCAATTTTTTTTTCAAATAATTATTTATTTATGTAAAATCTTCATCAGTTACATGAGCACGTCTACTACTAAAATAAGTTCTTTAAGTTTACATATATGACACACAACAACAACCGGTCATTTATCAAATATCTAAATTTTCCGGCTTAAAGTTCAAGTGTGGCTCGGACACGTATGCCGTCCATTATTTGACTGTGTTACATGCGTAGAGGGAGTCCTGGGGCCCATTTCTCGGACGGTATTAGACTAATATTATTTGTCCACGAACTGTCAAATCGTATGGGTTACCATGGCAACACCTTATAATATTAGACTAATTAATACCGTTCGAGAAATGGGCTCCAGTTCGTGGACTAATATTAGTTTAATACCGCTCGAGAAATGGGCCCCTGGAGACTTACCCACGCGCCACGTGGGAAACTTGAACAGTTCAGTTCAGTTCATTTTCTTTATTGGTAAAAAAATATATATCAGGTCACACAGGTACATTTGAAATTATGCTACTCGTAGTTACCCGTATAGTGTTAGGTATATATAGTGTTGAGTAAACCATTTTATAAATAAAAATCGGCCTAGAGCATGTCGGGCCATGCTCAGTGTAGGGCTCCGTAGTTACCATTCTGTCAAAATAATTGTGGCATTATCTATGAAAAGGGACCTTATTGTCGATGGCGCTTACGCCGCACTGCGTCGCGCAGCGTTGTATTTGTTTCAGAGCATCGTTTATAACGGCGGGAGCGCCATCGACAATAAGGTCCCTTTGATAGATAACGTCACTGTGGCATTATCTATGAAAAGGGACCTTATTGTCGATGTAGCTTCCGCCGCACTGCATCGCGCAGCGTTGTATTTCTGTATCGGAGCATCGTTTTTGACGTCGGAAGCGCCATCGACAATAAAGTCCCTTTTCATAGATAACGTCACAATATGTAGTTTAAACGGTTATTAGTAAGTATCATGTACATTACAAGCATAAGGGAGTACCTACGCAGCTCTTTGTACGTCTTTTTACTAAGAGGAGAAGATTTTTTGCAATTACTCAAAAAAGGCTAGACCGATCATGTTCACTATAGTTTGCATTGAAGTTATTAATTATATTTTAAAAACCGGACACCTGAGGAAACTTATTGGTGACCTCTATACATATATTACGGTAGTGTGTACATATTTTTGTCACTTAGTCTGTATCGATATTTAATACCTTAATTGTACCTACGTCGCGCCGCTGACTAAATAAATACCTACTACACTACTTAATCAACAGCAAATATTGCAATACAACAAATCAAATATAATCCTGAACACTTCGCTTTAATAGGTACCTACAGCATTTTTTTATTTATATGTTATAAGTTAAGTTATAGTGAAGGTGGCCATACTAAAGAAGAGACGACTGAGGTGGCTTGGGCATGTGTATCGAATGGAACGGACTCGTTTGCCACGTCAAATCCTGCTAGGGGAGGTTGCAGACGCAAAAAGACTGGTCGGGCGGCCAATGCTGCGCTTCAAAGATTGCGTCAAGCGTGATATGGTTGCTTTTAATATCACATGTAACCAATGGCAAAAACTGGCCGAAGACCGACCCGTATGGCGTCGTGCTGTTCACGATGGTCAAGCCAAACACGACGATGCCTGGTTTACCTCTTTAAGAGAGAAACGTATGAGGCGCCACGAGCAGGCCTCCAACCCTCGCCCACCTGGGCAAGCATACACCTGCCGCGTGTGTGGACGTGGGATCCTCTCTCGCATAGGGCTATACAGCCACGAACGCAAGTGTCGTTACCAGGATGCTGCTTAAAACATCTCACACAGATGAATAGGCCTAGTGTGTTAGTGAAGGTGAACGATTGGCACGTTGGCTACCATCCCACGCATTTCTGAGGCCAAGAGAAGGAAAAAATGTTATATAAGTTTAGGTCAATTTCACAAGCATAAAATTTTTGTTTATTTTTTTTCGAATTTTTGTATGTATTTATACTTACATAAAATGTAAATGCTAACTTTGACTTTAAGCTTTGTAAAACTAACTCAAAATAAATTTAAACTTTTTTTTGTAATATGTACCTGTTTTTTGCAAAGTGTTACTTGTCACTTTTTGACATCTATCAATAAGGATATTTGATTTGGACTAGGTCCCTTAGTGGCAACATCGCCATCAAAAAAGACGTTTTCTCTAAGTAACAATAAAAAGATGTTTTTATTTGTGAGTGGCTTTAACTCTGAAATTAGGCGAGTTCCAAAAAAGTTTATAGAGGTTAGTCTTTAAATATGATCAGGAATATACTGTTAACATCTCTCGCCATGCTCAGGGGCACCGTAGTTATTGTGCATTTTGAGACTCACGATAACAACATCATTCAGATATCATTCTGATGTCAGTGTACGTTCGAATTGGCCTATAAGGTAAAATAATGATTACCTACGTGAATTGACGTCCGTTCTTACTTATTTACTAACTTATATAAGTGTACTATGTACTTATTCTAATCTATCAAAAAGGGGCATTATACCCTTGCAATAAGAAGGACAATTGTGATGTAAATCAATGTGAATATGAGGCACTTTGGGTCTCGGGTACTAACTCATGATAGTACTTCTACTTCTTAGAAATATTTTTTGTTTTTAAACAGATTAGCTTCGGTACCTGAATAACATTTAATATAATAAAAACAAGTAATTAAAAATAAAATATGCAATTATACATTGTTACACAATCGTATTTTCGCAATATTTTGCAACCTTTTAACCTCCATGTCACTTTATCATTTTCCGCCCGCGCGTCTCCTCCCGTGCGTATGTCCTGGGGCCTTATTCGAGATGCACAACTGTCAAATTTCGCGTCCACATCCAATCAACACTTGATTCTATCGCATGTTGATTGTATCAAGTGTTGATTCTATCAACTGTGGATAATATCATTTGGAACAATCAAAACTCATTCATAGAAAAAATAATCAAACAAAAATCAACTTTGTTTATTACTACTATACAGTTTGTAATGGCTCTGAACTCGAAGTGGTTCGGTTTGATTTGATTGTCACCTGACTGTGGATTGCTAATGTCAAATTTTGACATGTGTTGATATTATTGCTAGACTTTTTTGTCCATGGGCTTGGGCACCATCTTGGATTTTTTGACGTACGACAGGGAATACCCTTCCTTTCATACAATATATGGCATAGAGTAAGGCGTCTTTTTTTTAAAAACATAACTTTACAGGAATCAGCGACATCTTGTATTCGATAGAATAAGTAATGCGCTATGAACAATGCGGCGGCGAGTAGTGAAACTATACCTGACTACGTCAATCAATTAAAAAGTGACCACACAGTTGATGGTCGATAAAGGCGATTATTAATTGAATTTTAACGACAATAAAGCACTATTGACATGCGATCTTTTTGTTGAACCCACACCTACACGTCGAATAATGCTCGCTCCACATATTCTCCTATGAACGCTTGTATTTGTAAAAAAATTGAATTCTCGAACCAAGTTATAAGTATAGATTTAGAGATAAAGTCCGTTTTTTTTTAAGAGGTGGTTCATGAATAACCCTATGTTGAATTTATTACTATAAAAATAATTCTACATTTGTCAAAAAAAATTACTATGTTGCGCTATTACATTATGCATAAAATAGATACAAAGATAGGTACTTTAGTAGCTGGCTCACTTGGTCTATCAACAACTGTTTTAATGCTCTTTGTACTCGTATACGCGACCCCCATTGTATGTACAGTTTCCATCAGATATATCGGAACGCATGTATGAGATCTCAAATTATTAAGATAAGACCTACTGTACTGTCTATATTACTTACCAAGACCTAAATACCTATTGTTGATATGTACAGTCAGCATCAAAAGTAGCGGATGAAACAACGCGCCAAAAGTATCTGATATTCCGGGTAACTTTTCCAAATATAGATAAATTTCTAAAATTCGCGTTATATTTTACAGTATTAGTTGTTCTATATTAAAGACATCACTTTTTGTTAAGCTGATACAGAATGGCAGTTACTTATGAAACGTTATTTGATCCGCTACTTTTGATGCTGACTGTACCTACACAAAGATGATTCCTATGTTAAAAGGAGATCAATGACATAATTCTGTTATTCAACTACAAATAAAAAAACAGATATTTTACAGTTAACATATTTTTATTATCGATTTCTTCAATTAAATAAAACATGTGACTATATTTCATTTTCTTCAGTGTAAATTATTTACTGATATTCCAGTTTCCTGTATCAGTTTGATACCAGGAAATATAAAAACTACACCTCTTCAAAAACTTTGCTGGTAATTGGACATCTGTAAGTTTAAATAAAAAACATGATAAAAACACTTAAGTTAAATACTTATAAATCAAATATTTGCCCTATATTCTGGTCGCTCGGTAGGGTGCCCAGAAGGCTGGCTGCATTGCCCCCCTGGATAACAATGCTGATCCGCTGAGTGAAATATAGGCCAGTCCTCTGGTCACCAGAAGCCTATATAAGGCGCTCTCATAGAGCCACGCTAGGGCCCCAGAGTTTCAAATTCAACCCCAAGCGCCACAATGTAGTTAAGGGTTTAAATTCTAGATCAAGAACATGGAATACTGTTCGCTAGTAACTAGTAAGGCCATACGTATTAGAAAAATTTAATGGTAGGAGACGGCCGTGGTCGTGGTAGGTAGGTACAGCATACGTGGGCCAGGCAAGCCCTGAAATTATGCACCTATTTTACTATAAATTTGTTCACCTGTGTATATTTACTGTTTCCATGATAATCATTTTTAATATGTAGCCCGTGTAATCGGGCTGTATTATTTGCTTCATATGTTTTAACACAAAATCATAATTTTAATTCAATAATTAATGGTGTTTTACATATTTTTACATATTAATCATGAATGTACCTATTTTGCAAACTTTTCTTGGATATAATAATATTGTTTACTTCAATTGACGTGTTTATTATTTTCGTTACTATGTCAACGTTAATTCTTAAAAAAATATAACTTTAAGGTTGAGTCCGCAATACAGTTACAGTTTACTTACATAGTGGCATTAGCACAATCGGATTAGGACCAACCTCGAAATCTCTGGAACTGTCGTGAAATTTGGTATGTATATACATTAAAGGCCCCCTTTTCATGCCCACACCATTTAACATTTGGGGACCTCGAGGAATCGCAGCCATCTTGGAAAATGTGTACCATCCAGGAGAAAATCGCGTTTTACTCTAAATCTACGTTCTTTATTCAAACATCGTTTAGGGCAACATTCAAGCTTCTTAAATTCTACACAAAATAGTTCCAGACATCTTTGCGAAAAAAATTGATTTTGCTATAAAAGTACTTGCTGAACCCAGATTTAGCGCTTATACCCTTTCAGGGGATATTCTCTTAATAGGAAACTAGGAAGAATAAAAATTCCACTTTTAACTATACATTTGTACATGATCTACTCCAATATCCATATTTTGCTTGACTTCAACTTAACCAGAAAGTAGGGTTATGGGTATGAGTATTGATTATTCAGTACACTGTAGCTTAGGATAATAGACGGATTTTTTTAAACGACATATCGGTAGATTCCTCTTGCCATCCACAACCTATTTTTACTTGTTCTATTAAAGAAAAATCAATACAACCGTCTTGAGTTGAGAGGATTCCGAATATTAAATCATATTTTTTCTTCTAGCGCCTTAACTATTGAGCGGATTTCAGTAAAATAGACATCAGTAAATCCACAATTAGTATAAAAGTGCTATGCAATACAAAGTTACTAAAATTAATGGATGAAAAAAGTTTAGGGCTAAATAATGTTATTGCAAAAACAGATTTTAGGTCTTAAATGGGGTTCAAAAAATAGTGACAGTAATCAAATTCTAGGATCCCCATAACACACTCTCGGAGATCCTAGAAATTGTAGGACTCCTACAATTTCTAGTATCCCTGTTTACGTGTCTTAAAATTTAAGCTTCAGGGGCCACTGGGATCAGACGGCATAGGAAAAAGTGTGTGACTTATTTGTTTTTTTTTAAAGAATGTAGATTTAGAGTAAAACGCGAATTTCTCCTGGATGGTACACATTTTCTAAGATGCCTGCGATTCCTCGAGGTCCCCAAATGTTAAATGGTTTGGGCATGAAAAAGGGGCCTTTAATTTATATACATAATAAATTTCATGACTGTTACAGAGATTTCGAGGTTGGTCCTAATCCGATTATGCTACATTGTGCGTCCGCAGCAAATTCGGTTCTCCATACAAATGTAGTTACGCTCTCATTTTAAATCGGCTAGCTAGATTGCTCTGAAACTTTGTACTTACAATAGGATATGGTATGTCTATGCCTATAATTAATTTAAAACATAGGTAAATGTGAAATGAGAGCCAATTAAGTTCAATATTAAGAATATGTGTCGTTGTTGACTCGCCGACAACGGAATTGAGATCTATATGGGTGCCATTTCTGTGCTGTGTAGAAAATCCTGAAATTATAAAGGATTTGTCTTGGCTAGTTTTTACGTATAGGCTACGTATCACCGAAACGTCACAAACACCACGAAGGTTCGGCTTATACGGGCCCTCGTTTTTCCTATATTCTTATATGCTGCGGAGACCTGGATTATCCGAAAAACAGAGGAGAAGAAGATAGACGCCCTAGAAATATGGTGCTGGAGGAAAATGCTGGGGATATCCTGGACCGAGTTTCGGGCTAATGTCTCCATCCTTAAAGAACTCCGTATCAAGCAGCGCCTTTCGACTCTCGTAAAGACCCGCATACTCAGTTTTTTCGGTCACGTCTCGAGAAGGAACAACGGCTCCATAGAGCGTCTAGTGGTGCAGGGTAGAGCAAACGGAAAAAGACCGCGCAAAAGGCCACCTATGCGATGGACTGACCAAATCAAATCTGCCATGAAGGGACCCCTGAACGCATTTGCCAGAATGGCCCCCAACCGCGAAAAATGGCGAGAAATCGTACGGCAAGCAACATCTGCGCCTGATGTCAGCAGTTGACCACGACGCTCTGCAAAGAGTACAACGACAAAGAAGTAGAAGACGTATCATATTTGTCTAAAATTTGGTTTGTTGGTACACACACAAGGGATAGTCTCTAACTAGGTACGGGGTGCCACACTCGTCAGCACGACTGCGATATTTACCTAAAAATCTCAAATTTGTGTGCGGACTCAGCTCCTGTTTCGCCTTAAGCCTGAATTTAACAGATTCTGACTCACAGGGGGCTTTGAGCATGCTGTTGCGTTCATTTTCAAATTTTGAAAAAATAATCTAGCCTAACAACACAATAAATACTTGTTTTTCCGCATTCTTCACTATATCTCCCTGTCTCACTACTATCTGACCTTCTAACCCAGAAGGGAAAATATACCTTATTGGGGCTACTCCATCTTCCTCATGATATTTTACTTTACTGAAAAGCAATCGGTACATGTTACAAGATGCACATTGTTAAGAGCCGGGGTTAGAACCCACGACCATTGGTTTTAAAACGAAGCTTTGTATATAATTTGTATTTTTATAATAAATCTGTTTTCTTTTTGACATTTTGTGGTATTGTATTGCTTTATGTTAATTGTCAGATATTTTTTTAATCCTGGACAATTGTCACTTGCGTCACATGTACGTTTTTATGATAGATCTACATCGACGCAACTGCATGTCATTGTCATGGTTCTTGCGGTTTATTTTTATAACGCCAAGATCGGAATATTCGGAATCAAAGAGCATATATAATCAATACATTTTAAGAGACGGGACTTCCATACTAGCGAGTGGAATCAGTTTGTTTCGCAAATCATTACCAAAATATACGACAAAGAACTGTCAAAGACCCATAGTACCAACATAAGCGATTTAAATAGTGTAGTACGCTACACGCTTGCGATTCTTATCGATATCGATAAAATGGGGAGGGTTGAAACATAGGCTCCTGTCTACAAATTTTGTACTCGAAATCAGGTTAGCATCGAGTCCACATTTAAGTTGTATGTTATATAGTGGATAGTTCTTAATTGGACTACTATCTGGTCGGGCTTAATGTGGACTCGAATTATTTTAATACAGTTTTTAAGTCGTGTTTTTTTTTTATTAAAGCTTTATTTTCAAAATGATGTGCACATACATGTTTGAATAAATGTAACTTTTCTATGGGAAGATGTATCAGGTCTTCGTTCCCAACAAATTTGACCCACTGCCTGCATCTGAAAACATACAGCCTTGGACAAACATGACTTTATCTACAGTTTATATTCCAAGTGTTTGCTAATGAAATGATCAACTGATTATTTCGCGCTAATATGCATCTATAAATCATGTTTTTCGGCATCCAGTTATCAACAACCCTTTATCAATGCTTTAACTTTTTATGTATTTATATGTCTGTTAATCATGAGAACGGGTCTGGCCTTGTTGGCAGCGACCCTGCCTATGAAGCCGATGGTCCCAGGTTCAAATCCTGAAACGGGCGTTTATTAGTGTGGGACATGGGTGTTTTCTAGTACATTACGATACAAGTGCGAAAAATAGGAAATTCGAAACGAGTGGCGATAAATTAAAACACGACCGAAGGGAGTGTTTTAAATCGACACGAGTTGCGAATTACCTATTCGCACATGTATCGTACAACGTTTTACAGTACATATGGCTCTTTAAAGTTTCGACATAGTTACATAATGTGCTAATTTACGCACTAGTGCGGAAAAGTAGCACCATATGTACTGTAATATGTATTTATAAATTAGGTCTATGTAAATATATATATCGTTGTCTAAGTACCCACAACACATGCCATGCATACTTTAGTACTAAGTCAGTTTGTGTAATAATGTCCTATAATAATTCTTTATTTATCATAAAAACAGAGATTAATTTTCTTACATTTTAGGTTAATATATTAAATAATGACTAGATAAAAAAAACATGTTAACTAATGACCATTAATGCATAAGTAATAGATAATTTATGCATTATTAATCTTCGACGAATTAATTATGGTCATATTGCATGCAAGTTCTCAGGAAATTTTACATATTTAATTTAATTATTTACACTGATATACAAATAAAACTACAGTTATCGATAGTTATAGTACATCCCTAGTTCACAACGAAAAATAATATAAAATATCTAATTTTCGATGTGTTTATAGCCTGCTGACCCAAAATAAGGCCAAAAGTATCGAAAGCAATACTTACCAGTCTTCATCCAAGGGAAATTTCGCCATAAAATCCCTTTTTTCGTGATTTTCTCGAGTGGCTCGCTTGCCACATATTTCACACTTAGAAAACCGTTTTCTCGCTGGCATTGTAACAAACTCGCTCTTTACTCTGATCACGGTTGACTATTTTCGATTTTTTCACTAAATAATAAAGAAATTACACGAAATACCCGAACAAAACATTGAAGCCTTCAAAACAAACAAAACAATTAGACTGACAGTTGACTTGATGTAAACTTGACAGAATAAATAGCACTGACGTTTTCTTTTTCTTCGTTGGCAATGATTTGCGAAACAAATTCCATACAAAACTTTTTTATTCCTAGTTGCGTCAGCCTGATCGGAATTTGGCAGCTAACTCCATCTTGCGTCCAGTAGAAGAATCAAAATCGTACAGAAAAAACTTCTCTCTGCCTTAGGATCCCCTTTCAAATGTCATAAATCCAAACATGGCAGCCATACCCATCGACAAAAAAGTCTACCGTTGATCTAATTTCATTTGACAGTTAACTAATACGTATTCGACACGCTTATATTTGACAACTAGAATCCTGACTAGAGCTGGGACTGCGTACCAAAAGTACGTCCTCTGTTACTCGTACCAAAAGTACGTCTAAAATACCAGTTTTACGAGTATGACCCCCAATAGGCAGTTTACGTATTTGCCGTGCTTAGGCGTCTTACAAACAAGGATTATTTATGCAAATATCGACTTATTATTTCGGTAAGGGTCGGAAATATGGTGACTTTTTGAGTGAAGGCTATGAATCTATTGTCATATTTTTGTTATATATTATTACATTATTTTTAGATACAACAGACACCCAGACGACCATCTGTTAACAAAATTTTATTTTGCCTAAAGTAACGGTAAGAATGGAGGTACGAGGTGATAAAAGTTTCATATTTGTTTTATTTCAGAAATCAAAGTCCGTACTTTTAAATACTCGTCAAGCTAAAAGTAGTCTATTACAAATAACCTGTTCTTAAACTATTCCGGTACAACGCCCCGCCTCTAGTGTGGATATTATTCACTGACAGGTGGTGATGATAGCAATTCGACAAGTCACAATATTTCCCACATCAAATGGAAATCAACACGAAACGTCACTTTTAGCATGTCGAATAAGGGCCCAGTACTTAACAGTCTCCTATTAAAGCGCACGATTGGACTAAGTTTATTCAGTTCTTAAATTTGAGTCTTGATGTACTACACCATGCAGTTCGTGTCCGCGTTACTGCTGCTGGCAGCGTCGGCCTTCGCTTCACCGCTCAACGACAACCAGCGTTCAGAATCCAGACTCGGCGTTCCATCGCCTGCAGTTGTGTTCGTCGGCAAGCAAAATAAGGTGCTGAGGTGTCTTTACGAAGATCCTAATGAGTGCGAAGTTTTTTCTACCACTTTTACCTTTGTAAATTCCTTGTGTGTCTCCGGGGAGCATTTATACGTCGGCCTACAAAAGGGCGTGATCTTAAAGTGTAATCTATATCAAAAGGAGTCGTGTAAGAATTTTCACACGGGTGCTGGATCAGGGGTGAATGTTTTAGCTACAGCAAATGGGTACATTTATGCAGCTCTTTATAGTGGTACCATTTTGCGGTGTGTATTGGATGAACCAGACAGCTGCCGACCCTTCCACGTACCGGGTAATAATCTCTTTTCTTTAATTCATTATAATGAATATATCTACGCTGGCTTAGGAAATGGTACACTGGTGCGTTGTTCTTTAACATCTGAGAACAGCTGTATGCAATTGTACACCATGACCAGTAAGGTATTTAAAGGCATTATGGGCCTTTCAAGAGTTGAGAACAATATATTAGCCGTCGCTCAAAAAACACCGCATTTGTGGAAGTGCACCCAAAAACCAGATGCTACGATAGATTATTGTGAATCTGTGACTTTGAATTTGAGTGGCGTTAGAATTAGAAATATGGTATCATTCAAAGGAGTTCTATATATGGTTGAATTAGATAAAGGCATTCACATTTGCAAATGGGCAAACAATACTGAGTGCTCCAGCTATGGAAACTTCACCGGCGTTTGGAGTATGGCATTCGCGTTCGGTGCATATTATATGCAGAGTCGCTTCCACAACGAGGATAAGACTTGCGTTTGGCAAAAGAATTTCGAGTGTCCGCCTTTCATTACTTACTATGAAACACAAGAGAGAGCCGCCCTCGAAGTTCATGTGAAGAACGGCAAGCTATACAATTCACAAGGATTATTGGTGGACACTGAAGATGCCGATGTCGGCGAGGGACAATCGGGACGGTTCTCCATCTTTGTTATGCGCCCTGATGGTACAATTTTGTTGTCAAATTGGCATGTAACAGAACTACTGCACACGTCGAGCCTGCTAGCTGGTCACCCGGTATCTGGTGCGGGGGAAATGGTCGTCACTGAAGGCGTGATTGAAAAGATAACCACCTGTTCTAACCATTATCGTCCCGACTTAAATTTGAACCGGCAAGTTGTCGAGTCGTTACATTCACAAGGGTATACGGGCAACATAAAATTGGAAGAGTGTAGAGCGGATCAGGGCCGGATTTAGGGGAGGGCAACCGGGGCTACTGCCCCGGGCCTCCACAATAGAGAATTCGGAAAATTTAACATTTAATTTGGAAAAAATTTGGGGCCAGGGGACCTCCACTCCTTTATTGCCCGAGGCCTCCAGACCTCTAAATCCGGCATTGGTGCGGATGTTGACCAATATGATTTTGACAATGATGCAAAACAATTGGCGCAACGTAAATGAAATAGGGTTCAATTAAACGGATCGTAGCGTCATAGGTACCCTTGAATATCTCAAGGTTGCTTCCCAGAATGCTTTCAATAATTGGTAAATTTGATTTATTTCTAAAATTCTATCTGTCTTTAGTAATGTTTTAATTTCGAATTATTGCATTTGGTTTTTAACATTAGTTTGGCATTGTTAATAAGTGAAACTTTTCAATTTCATTTTCTAATAAATATTTTAAATTTTTGTTTTATCCGTGTTTTTATTTTACCTACTATAGCTTTCCTATCAGTAAATTGCCTATGTTTTGTCAAATATATATATAATATAAGTTTTTGGCAAAAAAAAAAAAAAAACATTTTTGGTACTAACTTTTATCGCTGACTGTACTTTTCTTCCCACAAGCAACTAATACTCATCGAGGCAATTCTAAAGAACCCAAACACAATTAGTTCGCGTTGTTTTACCACAGTGTTCCCAAGGCCTACTGCTGTCTCCATCATCAGGTCAGCTCTATGTTCTCATAATAATGCATTATCATACGATTTGCATGAAAACATATTCAAAATTTCATCTCAATCAGAAATCGGGAAGTTGGTCAAATTCAGCCAAGTTTTGACCGACACTAACTAACATATATACCTACAGACTAGCAGGGCAAGTTAAATAAAAGCTTGTAAAAAGGATTCTACTTCAAAAAAGGATATAATAAAATATTATCTTTTAAGATGCTTAAAACTAGAGACTAGTAAGAGCGTGCGACTTGCATACCGGAGGTCGCGGGTTCAAACCTGGCTCGTACCAATGAATTTTTCGAAACTTATGTACGAAATTTTATTTGATATTTACCAGTCGCTTTTCGGTGAAGGAAAACATAGTGAGGAAACCGGACTAATCCCAATAAGGCCTAGTTACCCTCTGGGTTGGAAGGTCAGATGGCAGTCGCTTTCGTAAAAACTAGTGCCTACGCCTATTCTCGGGATTAATTGCCAAGCGGACCCCCGGCTCCCATGAGCCGTGGCAAAATGCCGGGACAAACGCGAGGAGAAAGAGGAAGAGAGACAATGCTTAAACTAGCACTTATGTCATTAACTTACTCCTTAAAAGCGAAAAAAGTTTAGAGATTCCAATATATTCCGTATCAATTTATTTCAACCAATACCTCCACCAAATCGCTCAACTTTTAGTATTTACATCCACAACCAAGGTAAGAAGAGCCATAAGGGCTAGCACCGATATTCCCTCCAATGTAAGAACCGGAGCCAGCAATGCCTCCGATTTGTTCCGTGATGCCGACGTAGTCTCCACAGCCGTACGCCACCGGCACGGCGCCGGAGGTGGCGAACTGGCCCTCGAACGCCACCGCGCTCAAGTACGGCAGCTCGCCGGAGAGCACCACGTCTCCCGCCAGGCCCAGATCGGTGGCGACGGCAATGCCGGAGGGCGAGATCGGTCCAACACTGGAAACAGCCAGCGAGCCTCCATAATTGGGTATATCGATGGATACGCAGTTGCTCGAAATGCTTGTCGGTCGAACAGCGATCGGATTGTACCTTATCTTTTCAATTTCTTCGATTTCTTTGACGATCACTTTACCAGTGCTCTTCGGTCGAATAGGAATCTGTTTATAACTTATTTCATCGATTTCTTTGACGATCACTTTTCCGGCGTTGCAGCTAGATGGTCTAGGCAGGTAACAGCTAGCCAAGGACTGAAATTAAAGATATGTTATCAGACATGAGTCGTACAGAAGGACCAGAAACGACAAATTATAACATTTATGTTCTTGTGGTTTCTTTTCCGAATTATACGAATAAATGCTCAAAACTTTGGTCCAGCCCAAAACGTTTAATGTGACACATATACTCGTATTTAGGCGATGTATAACACATTAACCAAGATTGATTGAGATTGTAACAGATTAACCAAGAGATGAAAGGCACTCATTTCTGCCAAGGAAGTTTGGCGCTCGAACGCAGCGAGAGCGCCAATAGTCCGAGACTGAAATGATGCTTTTCGCCCGAGTTAAATACTCTACTTTTCATTTAGAATACGAGGATAGTAAAATACATGTGTTTTTTTTAAACATGACTAATTCTTATAGCATTTCTTGAGGGTACTTTCAATTAACCATTTAGGTAAAAGTATCTTTACTCGTATTTATGAAATGGAGTGTTATCAGAATGGAAATTGCATAACAAATCAATTTAAAACCAAATTTCAATGCTTTTAAATGTGTATAGGGAGCGTGCGTAAACTATAGGGGACAGCACAGGAGACATCAGATTTTTGGCCCGTGGTGTATCTAAATATAGTTTATGCTTCCAATGTAGCCCACACGATGGCAGAACCTACTATGCACAAGAAAACGTGTGATAACGGTAGATGGCAGCACTTGCTTTGGCGTGAAGTGTCAATGTACATGTTTATGTTTCCGATTCAGGCCACACGATGGCAGACCATCCGACGCGCACGGTCTTTATACTTATAGAGTACTAGCTGTGCCCGCGGCTCCGCCCGCGTGGAATTCGGTTTCTGTTATTAAGCGGCTATTTCGCCCCTAATTTCTCTGCCTCTCCCCTGGAGGTGGAACTTAAAGTAAAGTTGACAGATGGATACGCTAGAGGACTATAGTCCAGATAAAATATTTTACAATTAGGAACCCCTTCAACTACACTCCAAAATCAAAAGTATTTTTCGCGCTTATTCAAATTTTTGAGGTGATTTAAACGACAGAGTAGTAGGTGTATATCGGACAATACAGTACCATTTTTTGTATTTTTACGTGCTTGACTGTACCTATCCAAATCATGTCCATGGCAAATATCATCCAAATCGGTCCATGAAAAGGTAAGAAATATACACATAGAAATCCATACTTCCTAACATACTTTCGCATTTAGGTGTAATATTAGTTAGAAAATGAGAGGAAAGGAGAAGAGATATCAAAATCTTGAGGCCGAGCATTTGCATTTTATTTACAGTTACGTTTATGTATACACACCCAAATATATACATACAATTATATCTACAGTTACATACAAATAAGTAGGTATGTAAAGTATATTTACATTGACATATAACATTGACATTTTACAATATTTCTTTGTACACCACATTGGAAGTCTCCCTGGCGGGTATTACCACGAATAGCTGGTATAAACGCGCAAACACGCCACGTAGAGCTGCCCGTGCGAGAAGCAGCCCGTGCCCAAGTCCATGCCGGCGGCGCGCAATGTCTGCCCCTGCGACTTGTTAATGGTCATGGGCGTCATGGCAAAGCAGACGCTCAAGGATAACTGTAGGTGCTTGAAGCGGAACGGGAACTTGCTCAGGATGAGGGGCATGCGCGGGATGAACACGGCTTCTCCGGCGCCGCACCCCATCAGGATCTGCGCCTCGATGAGGTTTCGCTGCAGTTGCACTACTTTTAGCCGGGTTCCGTTGCACGTGTGCTAGGAATCCTGAAGCACTCGATGAGTTTAGGAACTCCATCGGGTATGTTGTGACGTTGCCTTCATCCAAGACAGTGTTAGAGGAATTATATACTGCATGTTCACCTTCGATTTCCGCGCATTAATTGCCGCTGCCTATTCCTTTTTTTGCGTGAGTATAGCTCTCTCACAAACCCAGGATTTCTCACGCTGCGTCACCTGTGTCAGGTCTCCGTTCCGAATGAGGTTTTCACGGACGGAAGGAACGATTCTGCATAACGTCTCTGGTAGTCGTGGCTACGTCTGAAATCTCGATCGTCGCTAGTTTCGAGCGATCTCACAGATTGCGTACGATGTCTTTGGGATCGCAACGGAGACTCGCGCTGGCATGCCTTTTCAGCCGAAAGCGAAGCGGTCTGCTAGAGCGCCACTGAGTCTCTTACCGTGGTCTTCCTCAGACTCCTGAGACCGTGCCCCTTGTAGCCTTAATGCGTTGCGAGACTTTCGCGAAAGATTTCATTTTTTTCGGGAAGGCATTTAAACGCGTATAAAATGCGTGTTCCAAATCGTTTGACATTTACTCCGCAAACGTCAGAGAAAACTGTTTTTTTTTAAAGTACCCACCTTCGAGGCCATCATTGAGTGCTTAAAGAAGGCTATACGTATGAATATGGATGCGATATAATTACGATTAGGTATAATTCATGACGGAGAAAATTAATATTTTTTAAAATAATTATGCAATTATGCGCGTGTTAATTTTACCACTAATACGTAAGTATGTAAGTAAACTCATTTTTAGTTTACTTGATTACTAAATGTTTAGTCAGTTCCCCAAAAGATGGCACTGTGCAATGTGTGACAACCAATTTACTGTTAAATACAATTAAATTTGTTGATATCCGTACCCCCTCTTCTAAATTTAGAGTTAATTTGGCAAAAATCCTTCCTCGGAGGTTTAATTTCAGCGCCAACTGTTAGTTTAGCAGGGTACTCGATAGTAGTAGCATATATTTGAAAAAAGTTTGCACCTCCTTCAAACTAAAAAAAGAAAAACAAAAAAAGTTTGCACCTTCTTTCCTTTTTTGTAGCGCCATAAGATTCAGGTGCAAACTTAATCGAGTGTAGTGGCTACCCCCCCCCCCCCCCCCCCCTCTAGGGGTTGAATTTTTTTAGCCTATAACTTGGCCGGGGATTTTCTCGACCGATTAGTAAAGTTTGCATCAAAATCCGTTTAGCCGTTTTCATGTGATGCGCGGTCAAATAAACAGACAAACAGATAAACAGACAAACAGACAAAAATTCTAAAAACTGTTGTAACGTGTTCTGTTATCGAATATAAGTATCACCAGCCAACTTTTTTTCGAATATCTTCCATGTACAGACTTTCGACCCTCTTCAGCTTTATTATATGTATAGATAGATACTTATATGTGCCTCAGTTAGTATTTACCCTACTCTTTACATCAGTATTTATAAAAAGAAATAGGTACCTACTAGATTACATAGATCAGTCAAAACCTCATAAATCTTGGGCGACGCTTATTACGTGACCGTGATACATATGAGTAAAAACATATAACGTAAGAATGAAAATAAAATAAAACCTACCTGTTGAACTAAACACGCGACCACGCAGAGTAAAGCTACCTTGAATGCCATTTTACTGCTTTCTACTCTGATAGTTCCTTTAGTAATGATTATTCTAATGCAGCTACCAGCTTTTATTAAAATTGTTATCAATTTTTTATAATAAAGTACGTCAAATAATTAAACAAAAGATAGAGAAAAACCTTTTCGTCACGCATTTCCTATCACCTTTCTTTGGCAAAGAAAGAACAAACTGCAGGTGTGTTATTGCTGACCTTATTTCCAAATTTTGTATGATAAGTATTAATATAAAAGCAGTCGAAATTTTGGGTAAGTCATCATTTCTTTTAAGTAAGAAAAGTATCACAAACATGTCTCGCTTTGCTTTCCTCGTGTTGTGTGTCCAAGTTTGCCTGATCCAGGTAACGTTTAGCTTATTAAATACATAATATCTTCTTGTCCTATCCCTTTATCTGAGGTCAGAGGAGAGCTGAGGGCCTACCACGAACCACGTTCGACGTGTTGCCTCTCTATTGCACTTGTAAATTCGTAGCTAAGTGTGACAGGGAGGAAACACGTCGAACGTGGTTCACGGTAGGCCCTCAGCTCTCCTTGTCTGCCTTTTTCACTGTTCCCGGTTTTGGGCTACGGTGTCACCTACGCCCCTACGCCTATCTCTTTTAGGTCCTTATTAATTCAATTATATCCAATCTTAACAATGGCTGCCACGATATCTCATGTATATTAGTAGCAGGGTAGGATCCCATAATAATATACCTACTTAAATTCCTGATCATGTGTTTTTTTGTTTTCGCTTTTTAAATAAATAAAATAAATATTATAGGGATATTCTTACACGAATTGACTAAGTCTCACGGTAAGCCAAGAAGGCTTGTGTTATAGGTACGAAGACAACGATATATATAATATACAAATACTTAAATACATAGAAAACATCCATGACTCAGGAACAAATATCTGTGCTCCTCACACAAATAAATGCTCTTACCGGGATTAGAACCCAGGAACATCCACTTCATAGGCAGGGTCACTTCACTACCCACTAGGCCAGACTGGTCGGTCGGTTTTTTAATTCGTAATGGCCAAGTTTTTAGGGTTTCGTAGTCAAGTAGGAACCCTTATAGTTTCGCCATTTCCATCTGCCCGTCTGGCCGTCAGTGGTTTAAGGTCAGTGATCATTAGTACTAAAAGCTAAAATTTGGCATGGGTGCTGCCAATCAGCAGAGAAAAATGACCTTCCTCTGTATAGAAGTTTGTATGAAAAGGTGCAAAGCGAATAGTATTGCTGTACAACTATAAATTAGGTACACGGACAAAATGTTAACAGAAAGTAGGGATATCTTTTTGCTATAGATTTAAGGATAACTTACACTAGACCGGGACGGGCCCAGTCCGAGGCATCCGCCACGTCATTTTCTATGACGGCTGATCGGTGATCATGTGGTGTTTTCCATAGAAAACGAAGCGCCGGATTTATTATGAAAGACATATTCAACGATACACCACACCACAAAGGACTGAGCCGGAGCTTCCGGCGCTTCGTTTTATATCGAAAGCACCACGAGGTGGCTTTCAATTTTTTTTATGTAAATCTGTTTCACATATTTGGAATTCGAAAGTTTGATCATATAGCCAGCTACCGTCGCCAGCTCAAGTGGCTTCCCATACGTCAGCGCCGTTCCTTTCGAATACTCTCCTCACTTTTCTCTATCCTATTCGAGCCCTCCACTCCAGAATATCTCAAATGTAACTTCAACTTTATGACCCCCCGCCCAGGCTGCGAGCTGCGCTCTGTCCGTTCTCTTAAACTCTCTGTTCTCCCTCACCATACTGGTTTCCTAAAGTCTTCTTTCGCTGTTCAAGCAATCCGTCTTTGGAATGCGCTTCCTCTAACGATTAGACAAGCCCCAAACAAGCTGAATTTCAAACGAACTCTCTACAAGCACCTGCTAGATACTGTCTAGTGGGACCCCCCCCCCTCTCCCCCCCCCCCCTGCCCCGCACACATGCAGAAGTATATTTATGTATATTGTATAGTATATTATGTAATTAATTTATATATGTATTTATAATGATAATTTGTGTAGTTTATAAAAGTATTATATATATTACCTATTAGTTTGTATACTGGCTTAGTAGTATTAGACTTAGTATTTAATTTTGGAATATTTTTTTTCACACTGCACCCACCTTAGCAAATTTCTGTTTGGCCCAGTGGTTGACTGGTAGAGAATGCCTCAAGGCATTAAGTCCGCCTATTGTACGTTATACTTGTACTTGTGCAATAAAGTTTAAAATAATAAATAATAAACCATGGGTCCGAAAATATGATAAAGAAATGTATGAAAAAGGATTAATAAAATGAATTTATTTGGCAGACTGTTCTGTGCGGGCTGCCGTGCGGATGCAATCAGATCTCTTACGCGCCCTCCGGTTGCGTTGGACTTGGCGGAGTAGGGAAAGTCATCGAAAAGTACAGTGTTAGTGCACCCAGCTGCAGTATTAATGCATATGAATACAGTGTACCTAGCGTCAGCTACAGTAAACCTATCAGCGTAAGTGCACCTAGCATCAGCGTGGGTGCATCTACCATCAGCAGCGGCTATGGCGCGTCGTACGGCGGCTCGGGCACCGGAGTCGTGAGCGCTGAGGGTATCGTCGGCGCGTCCGGCGAATCGGCCGTCGTCGGATCCGTGCCGGTGCTCGGCTCAGTGGCGTTCAGTGGCAAGGTGCCGGCGAGAGGCTCCGTGTCCATCCAGGGACAGTGCGGGTGTGGCTGCAAGGTTTAGGTACTGATGATGGAAACAAACTTTGGTTACTTAAAAAGTCTAAATGTTAGTGAATAGTAGTGAAGCAAGAATAATAAATGGAATGGCAATTTGTTAAAAGTTTTTTGTTTTTGTATTTTTGGCCCTGGCAAATGCCTTGAACCTCTATAGATCCAATGTAGATAGATTGTGACATTTTATCTAATTAGGTCTACACTTTATATTTACAGAGACTAAATTAAGAAATCCTTGTAAAATCCTACGTCTCGTTTAATTAGGTATGCGGTATTAAAAATACAAATAGCGAATGTAAGAATGACAAATTAGGATGACTATAAGATAAGGCTGCATCTAATACAAACTATATTGCAAACCGATAAGAAGAATCGATAAAAAGTATAGGATGACTAACGCTAGAACGGTCCGGGCAGGGGACAAGGCTTTAAAAAAACTAACACACTTCGTTGTCTATGACGGGTGATCGGTGATCACGTGATGTTTTTTATAGAAAACTGAAGTGTCGGACGCCCCGGCCCGGCCCCGGGCCGTTGTAGCGTGAGTCATCCCTGAGGCAGTAAAAAAATCAAAACCTTATTAAAAGATGGATGATGGTAGGGAGTCCGCTTAGTATTAGCTACCTATATTCAGTAGGTAGTAGGTCGCTCACGTTCATATCAGTTGCGTAGGTTGCCTATCGTAAATTTTACCTTAAGGGGCAGTAGGCTCAGAGAATGGAGTTTTTGAGAAGTCGTAGCGCTTACACTCAGTGAGAGTGAGAGAAGAACACAAACCTACTGGGCCTTAATGGATGACCAGATTTGACCTAAACTCAGCTCTAATTACAATGTTGGTGCTGATGATTAAATAATAATTAATAATTACAGGCCGGCACAAAAATATGTTAACAAGATAATCTAGTCATTGTTTTTGAAAATATTTTTTTTAGATTAGTTTTTGTTGAAGTAAGAAAAATATTCATAATAAAAATATAAATAATTTTCTACGTATTTTTTGGCCACCCTATGTCGTTTTACTTTAGGACTATTTAATTAACATACTCGTAATAAGTAAGTAAATGATGTTCTTGTGCGTATAGAGTAGGGAGTGCAAACCGGACTGATATTCAATCCAGCCGGATCCAGCCGGATTTTGACCAGAATCCTGCCGGATCCCGGCCGGCCGGGTCTGGTGTAGTACAAGAATTTTGGAGTTAATTAAATGACACATTTTTCAAGATTTTTGCGTAATATGAGAAATAAATCGATGAGTGTAGATAGACACCGAACCGATTATATATTTGAATTATCGCATACGATCGCTTCTGCCTTGATGAGGATTAACTATGTCGACATTGGTTAATTTTAACCGACTGATTTACCTTAGTCATATAGGGAAAAAATCAATGCATTTTGCTGTTTTATTATAAAATATGGCAATTCAAGTACACAAAGTCTTAGCGTCTGCCGCACCCGCAGCTGCTGGAGCCGCCGATCTGCTGAGTGATGGCGACGCAGTCCCCACAGCCGTAACACACCGGCGCCGAACCGCTGGTGTCAAACTTGCCCTCGAACGCCACCGCGCTCAGGTACGGGAGCGTACCGGACAGGTCCAGGTCGCCGGACAGGCCGAGGTCGGAGGCGACGGCGATGCCGGACGGCGCGATGGGGCCGGCGCTGGTCACGGTTAAAGCTCCGCCATTGTTGGACACCTCGATGGACTGGCAGCCGCAGCTTCTCTGAGCGGAGATGCTCTAAAACATCCAAGAAAATATACAGCTTTTGTATGAGAATTGTATGAGAAGAAAATATAAGTAAATTCTTTTAAAATTAACCATCATGTGCTTAGAACGAAATATCTTTTGGTCTGAACTCCTTTAGGTTACGGGCTCTCCTACTCTTGGTTTTTTTTTTCTCGAAACAGAACAAAATCGATTGTTTGGCATGTAAACTATAGCGAATATTGATTTATTCTATGTCAACTAAGTATTTTACTTATAAAACTACAGGATATTCAACATTTAATAGTTTATTGTGTTCATAATTACCTGAACCAATAAGGCAGCGGCACAGAAAATCACAGCCTTGAAAGACATTTCGTAAATTTGTTAGCAAACTAGGAATGAATATTCCGGTCGAAGACTCCATTTTTTATACTGTTCCAATATCTCTTGCTTAACTTCGAGGAAAAACAATTAATTAATAATATGCATTGAACATTATCACAAATAATGTAATAGTCTTGACACAAAAACCTATTAATAAATATTTAGTAAGAACGGAATTTCAGGCTTATCTTCAACATATTTCTCCATTCACATTACAATGTTAGTATAAAAATTGGTTCAAATTCTGGGTTGATCATTCTGTCAAAGAAGTACACAAGTCACGAACAATGTCTCGCTTCAGCATCCTTATTCTCTGCGTCATGGCTTGCCTGATCCAGGTAAAATAGGTTTAAAATTAAGTGAGGAAGCCACCATAAAGAAGTAAATGACAAAAACATATTTTGCTAATAATTTATAGATCGTGTGATTCATGACGACGCATGCCTTGACTCGTATTGTAATATTATTAAAGGTTAGATTTGACAAATCAGCGCGTCATCGTGGATGACACGATGACACGAACTATAATATCCAAAATGACATGTAAACTATTAATTTTATTAGTTTGCTTTTTAGAAAGACTTTCGACTGGAATTATTTAATGTTTTCAGAGTATTACCGATAAATTAAAAAAATAATTTGCACTATATTTCTTCCAAAATACAAAATTAAATTTCGCGTTAGCCATTTGAAAAATGAAATAATCTACTGAGATCAGAGACTACTTTGCAGGTCCTTTGATGGTGAATTTTACGATACTCATTTTGGAACGGATGCATATTCAAACCTATTTCTTCCACGAACAAAACTTAAGAAGTTTTCTTTTACATCTATAACTTTATTACAGATGGCTTTAAGCCAGAATTGCGGTTGCAACCAACTCTCGTACAACGCTGGCTCGTACGGCGGCACCGGCACCGGACAGGTGGGCGTGTCCGGCAACATCGACGCGTGCGGCAACACCTGCATCGTCGGTTCCGTGCCCGTGCTCGGCTCCGTGGACTTTGGCGGCAAGGTCGCCGCGTCCGGCTCCGTGTCCATCTCTGGACAGTGCGGATGCGGATGCAACTAAATTATTTTTAATAACCTTTTTTTACTCATTACACAAGTATTTCTAAATAAGAACTGGTTTTGTTTTTAATGTCAGCATGCGACTGAGTTTTGGGTGGATACTAAAATCTCCATAATAGCTACACTTTTTGCATTATTGTCTAAGAATTCTCGCTGATTAGTGTGGGGGATGGTAAATATTGTATTGGTTGCATCCAACACGAGTTTTTAATACCTACATAATTCATAGTAGTTTTGCTAAGGAGTAAAAACTTAGGAATGCGCGTTGTATACCTATGTCAGAAAAATAGTCATTTTATCATTTAAATCAATTATAATTATAACATAGAAAAGATTGCACTAAATAGAACGTTTTATGTGTATATTTACAATACATTTGGTGCTACTTTATCGCACGAGTGCGATGATGAGCACATTACGTATCCATGTCGGAAATTTAAAGGGCCATATGTACTGTAAAATGTTGCACGATACATGTCTGAATAGGCAATTTGCAACTCGTGTCGATTTAAATCACTCCCTTCGTGTTAAAGCACTCCGGTGGTGTTTTAATTTATTCCCACTTGCATTGCGTTGCATGTTTCTTATTTTTTGCAGTATTGAAATGTACTATTATGTGTTTCTTATTAACAAGGAAGACGATGACCTAGAAACATCTAATACGTGACATATCTCGCTATATGCATAATGTATTGAATTTAATGTGGCGTCATCATTACGTAAAACTACTTGCAACGATTGATAAAAATAATGTACCTGCCTAGTATTCATGTAGGAAAAAGGCGTGCATCGAATTTCAAAAAGAAAGATGCTATCAGTCATCTTTAGGATTATTTTACGACTTAAATGTTCGAAAAAAGGGGGTCTGATTTTTTTGGGATCATTGTTTTTTGACGTACCTAAGTATGTTCTCCGATGACTCCAGCTAAACCGGGCGGGGCCGGGCCGGAGCTTCCGGCGCTTCGTTTCCTATGAAAAGCACCACGTGATCACCGATCAGCCATCATAGAAAATTACATGTCGGACCCCTTGACCCGGGCACGGGCCGATCTAGCGTGAGTCATCCTTTTCGCGGCTAGGTCTGACTTTAATAGGCTCGAAAGGCTTATATCATCAGCCCTGGATCTCATGATGATCCTTAAAAATCGAAGGAACTCTTCAAATATCATTGGGGCAACTTATCTGCGCCAAGATATGAACATCTATGAACGAATATTTATGGTAGAAAAAAAACTTTAGTTATTTAGAAATAAATACTAATTTATTCAGTCAACAAAATTAAATAAACTTATAACATTAACAAAACTTAATACTGATGCTTTCTTGTTAAAAACACACACTCTTACTTAAAGCCCTATATTAAGTTTTGAGAATAAGATGATCAGTATTTGCCACTGACAAGAGGGTTAAAATTAGGGTTTCCCCTTATTTCTTCCGTGATAGCCACACAGTCGCCACAACCATACTCCACAGCTGCTGCGCCGTTAGCATCAAACTGTCCTTCAAAAGCTACGGCGCTCAAATACGGAAGGACGCCGGATACCTCCAACTCACCGCCGAGACTTAAGTCGGTGGCAACACCGATGCCGGACGGAACGATTGTGCCGACGCTAGTTACGAGAAAAGTTCCTCCATTACTAGGCACGTCAAGTGAGGGCACAAAAACAGGTTTGTTGGACTTGTAGCTCTCATTTTCGGAAACTCTGACGTAAGTAGGTTTGGACCTGGACTTGTAGCTTTCTTTTGCCGATGTGCTGACATGGTAAATAGGATTATAACTTTCTTTTTCAACCCTGACTGAAATAGGTTTGTAGCTTGATTGGGTGTCCTTTTCGGAAAAACTGATAGAAATAGGTTTATAACTGGGTTGGTAGTCGATTTCGGAAATAACGACGCCGTCGCTACTGTATACTGGGGGGCTAAAATCTTGAGAGCAGCCGCAGCTAGATGGCGCAGCAAAGGACTGAAAAGAAAAGTGATTTTAAAGATTATAAAACATACGATTATGCTACTTTATTAGTAGTAGTAATAGTAGTTTATGTAACTGCTACATAATAAAATGCATTAAAATACACGAGTGTGGGTTTAAGAAACGAACGAAGAGAGTTTCTTAATAGGATCACACGAGTATTTTAATGCCTAATTATGTACAGTTACATACACTATTTAATCTACACACATACTTATTATAAACTTTCTATGATATATTGACTAGCCCAAATTACAGCCAACGTTGGGGCATGTCTTGGCGAAACTCGGGGAAGTGGCGTGGCGTCAGGTGGGAACAATGAACATGTAAAAATACGCAAGTAAGTATAACTGATTGACTAGCACGTTATCTTTTCGCGGATAAGCAAAGTAATATTTTTTTGTTTTAATTTCTGAAATATGTCGCACGAGTAATTAAAAATACGACAATTCAACAGTAAAATTAGTTTAACTGTATTGCTTCATTATAAAAAAAAATTCTATCCTAAAGTTTCAAAAAAGTCTTGCCAAAAGTCTTTCATAAATAAATAATAAAATTATTATAATATATATTTATTAAATCATTTCTTATTTACCTGACCCAAGACGGCAATAACACAAAGTACAACTTTAAACGCCATTTTAACTATCACTTTCCTTTTTAGCAGTTTTCTTAACAATGACTTAGTTTTCGAAAATATTGGTTTATATGACCCATATCTAACTATTGCCTAATTAAAGATATGTATCGAGTTTTAACTTTATTGTGAAAAGTCGTTTTGTAAGTAGTTTTCGGGTACGCTTATCGCTTTTCACCGAAAGAAATAAAATAATTTATCACTGACCTATTTCTCCATATTACATGAAAGTTTTAGTATAAAAGGTATTTTAGTACGAGTCAATCATTTAATTTCTTTTAACGAAGAAATATCATGCTGCCCCGCTTTGCTTTTTTAGTTCTATGTGTGCAGACTAGTCTAATTCAGGTAAAAAAAAGCCTTTTATTTTAGACTTTATTTTTTTTTCTATTTAATAAGCTTATTTAAGCAAGAATAATTTCAAGCCTGTATACTATGAAAATTTGCTCAACCATATCAACTTCACACTTCAAACATGCATTTATTGTATCAAAAAAATAAGATTCGTCGAGGCTGAATATCTAAAAAAAACGAAAATTAATAAGTTTAACAGTAAGTTTGTATATTTACACATATTCCTTCTACTACTTCAACTAATTTTCATGAATGAAATTAATTGTACCTATCTACATTCTTATAAATTATTTTTAACTTTATACTCCTCAGTACAGCTCCTTAAATAAGGTGCACATTAATTAATACAGATTTATTTCCTCACAGTCTACTCTGAGCGATGAACCATGCGGGTGCGGCCAAATCTCGTACGAATCCTCCGGACTCAATCTCGGCGCCATTGAAAAATACAGTTCACTTAGCTTAATCCCGCCCAGTCTCAGCTTAAGCGCGCCTACGCTCAACCTGGGGGCATCTGCCCTCAGTCTGAGCGCGCCTGCTTACGGCGGTTCGGGCACCGGGCAGGTCGGCGTGTCCGGCGACATCGGCGCGAGCGGCACCACCGTCGTCGTCGGCTCCGTGCCCGCGCTCGGCTCCGTCGAGTTCAAGGGTATAGTGCCGGCATCCGGATCGGTTTCTATTACCGGACAGTGTGGATGCGGGTGCCAGTGAATATATAATATTAAAAATAAATGAAAATTACGTACACTTAGTTGTTTTATTAAGCCTGTCGTGGTAACAGAGTTTTATGCTTATAATCTGACACACAACTAAAAATCTCAGCTTAAAATAAAATGACATCACTATCATATCAGCCTTTTATCGGTCACTGCTGAACGGCCTTTCTTCGAGTACGCCACTTATCCCGGCGCTGAACCAAACCCATCCAAAAGTGACCATAAGTCCTAACCAAAGGTGACAAAAGTCAACATCCTCACACCAAAATATATCTTTTGTTAAAACGACAGGTCAATAAACTACAACAACGCTTATCAGTCATAGGTTACATTTAAAAATTATTCCAGCCATGTGTACCTTATTATTCTGCGATAAAGTTCAACATCGAACAGCCTCCAACGTCACTTACGTCTGTTTTGCGCGATGGGACAGTGATTATGCATGTTTGGGTAATCATGTACATGTTAGGTAATTTGTTAAAAAACTAACGACATGAATTTGCATAACATAATTTTTTGCTGTACATTTTTGAACATTATTAATTTTGGCGTTCCGTAAAAACCCGTATTCATCCGTTTTTCAAGGACAATACATAATAATATAATTATACATTTTACATACATATAAATTACAAATAAATTTTAACGGAAAATAGAACCAGGTAACAACAGGCGGTCTTATCGCTATAAAGCGATTTCTTCCAGAAAACCTTTATAATATAATTGTCAGCAATTGGAATTTAACTTATGAAAGGAATTCGTATAATACCTCCTTACTAATAATTGTACTTAGGTTAACTTGGTTAATGCCTTTATTAAATATTCAACATTTTTCACGACACGAATGCAAGGAAATACTAACTAAATTCTTCTTCCTCGCGTTTGTCCCGGCATTTTGCCACGGCTCATGGGAGCCTGGGGTCCGCTTGACAACTAATCCCAAGATTTGGCGTAGGCACTAATTTTTACGAAAGCGACTGCCATCTGACCTTCCAACCCAGAGGGTAAACTAGGCCTTGTTAGGATTAGTCCGGTTTCCTCACGATGTTTTCCTTCACCGAAAAGCGACTGGTAAATATCAAATGATATTTCGTACTTAAGTTCCGAAAAACTCATTGGTACGAGCCGGGGTTTGAACCCGCGACCTCCGGATTGCAAGTCGCACGCTCTTACCGCTAGGCCACGAGCGCTTTTTTTTTTAAATACTAACTAAATTATTTAACAAAAACAAACCGAATCCATTTAAAATTAATTTATACAAATATTTATCATAAAATAAAAAATACAATCATAAAAAATACTTAAGGACTAAAAAATAAACTATCAATAAACTTAACTATAAATAAAACTAACCCTAAACTAACCTATAAAAACTAGTCAAACAACCCACCCCGCATCGCTTCTAACGCAAAGGTGCCCATCACGCTCGCTGCGTTTCCGCGTTGAACCGCGATGGACAACCTTTGCGCTAGGAAAGACCCGGAGCGGGGTCGAGACCCCTCTCCTGCAAGCGCCGCCTCAGTTCCCCAAGAAGAGATTTCGCCTCCGCGCACCAGCACCCTGACGTCTCCACGGCAAGGGGAACAAACCAGTAGCTTGCTAGCCCCAAGTACTTGTCCCTCTTTAGGGACGCCGCCTGCTCAGCAGCAGCTCCTGCCGACCGCACGGTGCGGCCAAGGTGCGTGGCGGCGAACGTACTGACGCAGATGGCATCCCACAAAAGGCACTTACCACTCTCCCACGGCACTAGAGTCAAACCGTCCGGCCTTTACCATCCGACCGACTCAGGCCCGGCGGCTCCAGGACACACGGGACACCAGTGCCCCTCGAATAATATCGTTTAACGCGTGGTGCCGTGAGAACCTCCCCGCGCAGCGGCGACAGCTCGAGGCATGGTGCCTGTTGCTCTCCACCATAGACCCGCAGACGCATAGATGTGGTTCATAAACATCGCAGCCTAGACGAAGAGCAACGGCCACCCGCAACGAGTCGTTGTCAAGCAGGGTGCCAAAGTTAGGGGCGGGGAGGGCGTGTAGCCAAGCCCCAGATTCCGGCACCGAAGCAGCGTTTAACCTGGCTCAATCTTTAATATTTATCATACACAATTATCATTCAAAAGTCAATTCTACTAGCCAACATAACGAAACAGCTCAAAATTTGCATTTGATTACTTTGCCCCACATGTGGATAAAATGCAACTTTATCATGAGTTTTTAAACAATCAAGAGAGCCTTTACCAGCTGGTCTAATGAAATAGTTATCAGTATAAAACATTAACAAACAAATCCTGATGCAAAGATTATCCATAGCCGTTCAACGTGGCAACGCGGCGAGTGTCATGGGTACTTTTTATTTAGGTTAGGTTAGTAGTAAGTACCTAATGTCATGAACTCTTTAGTAGCTAAATTTCTAGTTTTAGTTTAGTCTTAACAAACAACAAATAATAACTGACAAACAAATTCAATTTTACCAGCCAACATGAAGAAACTACTCAAAATCTGCATACGTTTTTAAGGAATAAAGCGAGCCTTTACGAGCTGGTGTGGCGAAAAAAATTGTAGATAGGCATTTCTGATCTAAACACTGCACAGGTAAATTTTGATCTGCTCAGACCAGTGGCGGATTAACTGAACAGCAGAAAAAGCATATGCTAAGGGCCCCGCGCCTAAGGGGGGCCCCGCGCTCCGACCCTGACCATGCGATTTGGGCACGTGGAACCGGCCAAGTTCAAGTAGAACTCGCACTCCGCGGATCCTGTACTATCACATTATATTTACAATGTATTTGTTTCGTAAGTCAGTAACAATATTGATCAATTATTATTGTTTGTTATTATCCTGTAATTTTTTCTTTATGACGATACCAAATTTAAATAATTTTTAGGCTTACGCAAAGACCAAGAGCAGAGTTTAGCATAAAACCGAAGGTGCAGTGTCTCAAAACTTTTGTGCATGGCTAAGCTGCAGGAAACAGCAGAGCTCGGAAACGAACAAAAGAAGATACTGTGTTAAAAAACAAACATATTAGTGAAAAGCAAGGAAGGATGATTTATTTATTATTTCAAATAACAAATTTCACCTTACCGCTAATGCCTATAATGATGATCAGCTTTGAACCCGTAGTAGGCCAAAGGACGCGCTCCTCTACGGCTGGCCGGGCGCCCGAAATATGGCGAGTTGCTGCAAAGCCGTTGTAAAAAGAAAACAGCGGGGCCCCTATGCAGGGCTTTGCATTCGCGTAGGCCGCGATTTTTTTTATAAGTAGTTTTTATTTTACCGTACTGTCGCAATGCATAATTTATGTATCCATGCCAAATTACAGCTATCTAGCACTAACGATCACGGAGCAAACCCTCGGACAGACGGACATGGCGAAACTATAAGCATACACTGCATAACATGTTACAAACTAATCGAGAACTAGTCAAAAAAAATTAAGACATCGTAAAAATGTTGTGATGCTACTGAATCCTCGGGGTGCGAGTCCGACTCGCACTTAATCTTTTTTTTTTTTCAAACCAGGGGGCCCCGCGAGCTATTGTGCTAGGGGCCCCGCGCCTTCTTAATCCGCCCCTGGCTCAGACTGCTAATTTCAAAATCGTCTTCTAGACCTCTTCCACACTGTTTTTACTTAAGATATACCAGAGTCCCTAGTGTAAATTTATTCGATTTCGTAACGTGACGTACGCGTTTGCGTTAAGTCTAATTTTGAATGGGATTTAGAAACAGCGCGCCAAGCGGAACGTTTTGGAAAATCAAATTCCCATACAAAATGAGACTTAACGCAAAAGCGTACTTCACGTTACGCCATCGAATAAATTTACACTAGGGGTACAGGTGATCGTCCATAAAATAGTACATTTCGATGCTAGTGCGGAAAGTATGTCATTACTTCACGAGCACCGAGATATCAAATAGACTCGGGACGAGTGAAGAATGACATTTCCGCACCTGTATCGAACGACGTTTTTTAATACAATTGCGAAAAAATTAGAAAACCAACAAGTACTTTTTTATGCATGTTCTATAAGACAGAAACAATTGTAAATATTATACTATTATTACCTAAGTATCGTCATTTACGATTATTTGTGTATCGTATATTTAAATTGTATGAAAACAATATCAAATGTTGCCTTTGGAAACTTAAAACATTCTTGCAGTAAGACAAAACGCCTCTGCTTTGACAGGCGTTTCGGCTATTCCGTTTCATTCAGATTATTAAGAACGGTTTTTCAATATTCAATATTAAAAAATAAACGTGTTATAATGATGAAGAGGTAATTAAGTAATTAAATATGAAATATGCTTATATTTATTATTTTTACAATAACAGTAGGTTTTTATGGTGATTGTGGGTAGGTTCTTATTATTCTTTATATGCATGTGGGTAAGGAGATAAATAAAGGAGTCAGTCTTGATCCGAGCACGTAGTTTTATTAACGCATTCCAATACGTTTACATGGCGCAGCCGATTTAAAAGAACCTTTAGGTATCTAAATATTCTTTGTGATATTCTAGTGATAGTGAATAATAGAAATATAAATAAATAAAAAAGAGAGTCTTTGGAATGGAATCTATCTTGCCGCCGCCGCCGCCTTTTATTTTCGATAATAACCTTGAGAATGTGACCTCTGGTAATTTGTCTATAGAATGGACTAAGTGGAAGAAAGCGTTTAATATTTACTTCGACGCGTGTGAGTTATCTAAAAAGGAAGAAAAGGTGCAAATTAATATTTTGCTGCATGTTATTGGAGAGCGGGCCCGTGAAGTGTACCAACAGTTTGAATCGGAATGCACGACTTTGAAGAGTTTGATTGCGCGGTTTGATAAGTTCTTTTTGCCGAAGAAAATTTAACTATAGAACGGCACAGGTTTTTTACACGTTGTCAGCATGATGGTGAGTCTATCGAGCAGTATGCTTTCGAGCTCAGGAAGCTGGCTGCCACTTGTGAGTTTGGCACACTAATGCAGGATTTGATAAAAGATAGGCTGATTTGCGGCATAAAAGAGGACGCACTTCGGGAACGATTGTTACGTGAGCCGGATCTGACGTTGAGTAAATCTTTGGATATTTGTAATTTGGCCCAGATGTCTAAGATGCAAGCGGGGGCTATAAAGCAAGAGGCTGTGGAACATAAAGCGTATGTTGTAGAAAATAATCCCAAGCATAATACGGAGTATAATTGGATTAGTGAAGGTGGTCAACAGAATCAAATTTGGGGGGTAAGTCACCGAGGAGCGCCGGCGCATCGTGGAACGGCGAGGAGTCGGGGGCGCGGTGGCCGTTATCAGACCCCCGCCCGCTACCCCGTGACCCCGCGCCCGGGTCTTGCTCGGCGAAATCAACTGTTTAATCGACAAGTGCGTGATGTCAATAGTGCTAACAACAGCAGTGCTAATTTATCGTGTTCGCGATGTGGTTTGCCTCATGGCAGTTCAAGGTGTCCTGCCATCGGCAGAAGGTGTTTAAAGTGTAACAGTTATGATCATTTTTCGCGTATGTGCAATGTATACGAGGTGCGAGCTGAGGAAAACAATGATCAGGTAAAAAACTGCTGTACTAGTTCGAGTGATTGGTGGGTCGATTTGTTGTTCGAAAAGGGAAAGATTAAATTTAAGTTGGACACTGGGGCCGATGTAAATATAATACCACTTCGTTTCTTGAATCAAATTGGTATGAATAAAAACGATTTAAGCTCAACAGGTGATACATTGAGCGCTTACTCTGGCGGTGCTCTCATCGTAGTAGGAAAATGTAGCTTAAAAACAAAATACAAGGAACGTACGTATATTTTAGACTTTACTGTTGTAGACACTACTTCACAGCCGATATTGGGTAGGGATTCGTGTGCGGAGCTAGGTATAATAAAGTTGGTTTTAGATATTGAAAGTAATACCGGTAGTGACATACAAAAGCATGTGTATAGGGAATATTCGGATGTGTTTGAAGGAGTTGGGTGTATGCCGGGAGTGTATAAGATTGAATTAAACAAAAATGTTAGGCCAGTGGTACACGCACCGCGAAAATTGCCGGTAGCTTTGAAAGATAGTGTTAAAAATAAGTTGGATGAGATGGTTGGTGATGGGATTATTGCGAAAGTTGAGGGGCCTACGGATTGGGTCAATAGCATGACCGTTGTGAGGAAGGCTAACGGTGACATAAGGCTATGTTTGGATCCAAGGGACTTGAATCAGGCGATTAGGCGTGAGCATTTTAAATTGCCAACGTTGGATGAAATGTCTGTCAATTTAGGAGGTTCCAAATATTTTAGCACCCTTGATGCCAAGCAAGGATTCTGGCAGCTTCGACTTCACGAGGATAGTACCGATTTAGTTACCTTTAATACGAGTTTTGGAAGGTATAAATTTTTGCGTTTGCCGTTTGGAATAACTTCGGCGTCAGAAGTATTCCACAAAAAATGTACGAACAGTTTGATGATATGGAAGGTGTTTGTTTATTTATTGATGACCTACTCATTTACGGTCGCACGAAAGAGGAGCACGATGCTAGGTTGAAACGAGTACTAGATCGCTGTCGTGAGATTAATTTAAAATTAAATAAAAGCAAGTGTAAGTTTGGCCTATCGGAAATAAAATATTTGGGACATAAGATTACCCCGAATGGCATTTATCCCGACAACTCCTACACGTCGGCAATAAAAAATATGCCTTGCCCAAAAAACACAAAGGACCTTGAACGATTTTTAGGAATGGTCAATTATGTAGGTAATTTTATACCCAATCTGTCCGACAAGAATCATGCACTTAGGCAACTGCTTAAAAAAGATATCGAATGGCATTGGTCGGAGTCGCATGATAAAGCTTTTAATATGTTAAAACAGTGTTTGACGAGTGTACCGGTTTTACAGTATTACAGTTTAAAAAAGCCCGTAGTGATTTCTGTTGACGCTTGTAAGAATGGGCTAGGTGCTTGTTTACTACAAGATAATTTGCCCGTATGTTATGCCTCGAGATCTTTAACGAAGGCTGAACAAGCGTATGCGCAGATAGAAAAAGAACTCCTCGCATGCGTATACGCCTGTGAAAAATTTTATACTTATATTTATGGTCGAAGTGATGTCACGGTTGAAACCGACCATAAACCATTGGTAAGTATTATTTGTAAACCGATCGCCTCTGCTCCAGCCAGGTTGCAAAGGATGCTCCTGCGTTTGCAACCCTACAACTTTAAACTTGTATACAAACCAGGCAAGTATATGTATATGGCGGACACTCTCTCTCGTGCGGTGGATCCGGCGAGTACTCCAGATGTAGTGCCGCGCGACCAGCTGGACGCGCGCGCACAGGTGTGCGCCGTGCTGCTTAGCAACCCGCTCGTCGACTCGCACTTTGTACGTATACAAAAGTTGACCCAGGACGACGGTGAGCTTCAGGCGCTAATAAAATATATTACAGAAGGCTGGCCGGAGCATAAGCAGGATGTCGATGACCAGGTGACACCCTACTGGGGTTATCGTGATGAATTGACGGTCGCGCATGGTATGGCATGGAAGGGTGATCGGATTATTATTCCAGTAGCTATGCGGAAGGAAATGTTAAGGCGGGTGCATATTGGGCATTTAGGGTTAGAGAAATGCAAATTAAAAGTGCGTGAATCCATATTTTGGCCAAATATAAGTAGTCAGTTAGAGGATTTTATTAAAAACTGTCAAGCATGTCTTACTTTTAAAAACCAGAATGGAAGGGAATCATTGATACCACATGAGATACCGGACAGGGCATGGTCAAAGGTTGGGGTAGACGTGTTCCACTTTAAGGAGAAAAAATATTTATTGATAGTAGATTATTTTAGTAAGTTCTTGGAAGTTCTAGAGTTAAATTGTTTACAGTCTGGTCATATTATTGAGCAGTTAAAAATTGTTTTTAGTCATCAGGGTATACCTGACATTGTGATGTCAGATAATGGCCCCGAATTTTCCTCGAGTCAATTCAAACTATTCTCTCAGCAGTGGTGTTTTGAACATATTACTTCTTCTCCATGTTATGCCCAATCCAATGGGCAAGTGGAACGGAGCGTCCAAACGGTGAAAATATACTTAAAAAAACTAGTGTGGAAAAAACCGACTTCAGGCAAGCACTGTTAGAATATTTAACCACTCCCATCACTAATCAGCTAGCATCTCCATCAGAGTTATTGAATAATAGAAAGTTTCGTGGAATCGTACCGTATGCACCCCAACTTCTTCATCCTAAAATCCAAATTAATGTCACGGCACAGTTAGAAAAGAGACAAAATAAACAAAAACAGCAGTACGACAAGTCGGCCCGTGATTTAAAGCAATTGATGCCCGGTCAAAAAGTTAAGGTTAGAGTAGATAAGAAATGGGTTAGTGGCACAATTTTGCATGTTAGAGGTATCCGATCATATTTAATTCAATTGATGCAGGGTGGTACGTTGGTGAGAAACAGGCGTCATCTTATATTAGATTCGGAATATCGCCCGGAGTTACCTGTGTGTCCCGATCTTATGACGATATCACAATGTCGAGTGATAATGATAACGCTAGGGCGCATGCGCCCGCCCCGCTACCTCAGTCGCACGCGCAGCGTGCACTTATCGACACGACCCCAGTGTCCGAAAATGCTCCAAATAATAATTATTATGTCACTCGTTCTGGCAGGGTGGTGATTCCTCCTGATTGGTATTAATTAGCAGCCGGGTCGAATAGTATGTGCAGTTTCGAAGATGGATTTTTATATATAACTAAACAATTTGATAGGTACCTATAAACATGAATCAATAAGGTTCAACTTGCATTGACATTTCATCATTGTTTTTATACTCGTACAGCACACAATATTAAAACCATTTAATACAGATAACGGATTAATTTTTGTAAAGCAAACCTGTATTAAGTAGTTAAGTACATAATATAGGTATTATTAAATAATGTGTAGCCGTTATAATGAAATGTTGGCATTGTTTACCTACCTACCTGTAACTGTCGCAGGTCACAAAACACATTCATGATTATGAATGTGTTTTAATAAAATAAAATAAATTATGAAATGTTTGTTGTAAATTTTCGTTTATTTCCTGGTGAAAAGAAATTAGTTTCAATTACATAATGTGTTGCATGATGTTTCATTAGTCATTGTTATCAAATTAAGGATGAAAATAAGCATCTATTTCCGATGCCTGCATTTAAATATTAATGAATGAATGTTATTGATAAGTATATAATCTTTATATAATAAGTATGAAAAAATTATTACAATGATATGTCGTTTTGTATTCTGCCTACCTATATTGCTCAATAGTTTTGAATGATTATTTACTATGTAATATCTTTATGAAATTATTAACAATCTATTACACTGGAAAAGAAAAAATATATATATTATATGTATATATATTTTAACTTGTTCTAGCGATGACATTAAATTTCTTTCAACCTATTACCTAAAAGAACCTACCATAAAAAATGATAATGTAATTATTATAATTTTTTATTGATAGGTTTTAAATATAATTAGTGATTAAAATATTACTATTCTTTGAATGCCTGATTTCTTTTATCTTTAATACCATCACTGTAATTTTGCGAAGTATATATTGTAAACATTAGCGAAACATATATATATATTTTTTTATTTGTGAAAAAGAAAAATGTGTAAGCACTTACCTACTTATATTTGTTCTTGTGAATAAAATGCTTAAATGATAATTTGAACCAAATACAAAAATTGTAAAATGAAAAGTATAAAAGGGGGTTGTGGGTAGGTTCTTATTATTCTTTATATGCATGTGGGTAAGGAGATAAATAAAGGAGTCAGTCTTGATCCGAGCACGTAGTTTTATTAACGCATTCCAATACGTTTACAGTGATTACGACTTTTAAAGGAAACTAACATTAACATTCATCAATAAGTAGTCATGAATTGGAACAAGTGGAAAAGTAAAAAGCACTAGTTCGCGAAATCCAACTTTCAGCACGCTCAACAGCTACGTAAAGTAGCACTTTTTGAGCAACTGTATTAAAGAATATTTTCCCACTTCTAAATATTTTCCATTCTCCATGATTTTTTAGTATATTATTGACACACTGAAAAACTAGGTTTATAGGTTTACCGTTTTTTCAAAATTTGCAAAACAAAAAAATATGGCGAAACCTATAAACCTAGAATATATTATGCTGAAGCGATAACATAAAATTCAAAAAGAATTGATAAGATTTAGTTAGTGGAATAAGTTTTCTCCCGAAATGGAATTTCATAGAAAAATTACCGTTATTTCGTTAGAATCGAAAAGCTATTCTTCCCTATTAATATTTTTAAATATCGAATAGAACCCTGCATCCGTTTTATTTTGGCAAGGTCAAAGATCGGCCCTTGACAATTATTGACACAGTGGCATGGAACAATCTCGTGTCGTATCATACAAGTCAATTCCTGATGTTAGTATGACATCTAACTTATGTCATTCAGTTATCGTGCATTTGGCTCGTACTGTTTTATATGTACATGCATTGGCGCGGGCGAGACGCAGGATAACTAAATATCAAGATTCAAATATCATTTTTATATCAGTGTACGTTCGAATTGGTATTACAGACTTAATAAAAGTTTCGTTCCTCGTTTGATTTCAGTGCATTCCGGAAATTACACTGGTTTCACGCAGTCTTTTACGGAATAACCCTGTATTTTTGAGTAAAATATAGGTAAGTGCTATCTGAATTTTAATGTTGGGATCATGTGTTTTTTTAGCTTAACACGTGCAACTTCCAAACGTAAGATTGTGGGTTTAAACCTCGGCAATTATTATCCTGACATCGGCAATAATGATTTCCCAATACTATATAAATAGGCATCGGAGTTTTTATCGCACGGTAAGACTAATAGCGAGCTATGGAGTCGACATTAGCAATAAAATTCAACTCATATTCATATTCATACTCATTCATCTATTTAATAAGTGATTTTAATTTTATAACCAAGAACTAGAACTTTGACGAGTGATATACTATAATTTAATTTTGTTTTTGAATATATACTTTACAAATAAGAATAATTACTATTTTTTGGATTGATTATATTACGAAATTTAATATAAAAAAAAAACAATATGTATATTAAAAGAGGTGAAAATAATATGAATGTAAATTAATCAATACATAAAAATGGTGATTATTTTTATTAGTAATATTTATGTCCGGAAAGACAAAATTAAAGGATCGTTTACAAACATTCTTGTCCTTGTAAAATTAAAATCACTAATTAAATAAGTGAATAAGTATGAGTATGAATATGAGTTGAATTTTATTGCTAATGTCGACTCCATAGCTCGCTATTAGTCTTACCATGCGATAAAAACTCCGATGCCTATGTATAAATATATAAATATTGGGCATTATTACACGAATTGACTAAGCCCCACGGTAAACTCAAGCAGGTGTAAGGATACTGCTTAGTTTACATAGATATTTAGTAATTATAATTCATTTTTCTAGATTAAATAAGCTAAGTATCGTATATATTAAAGTATTTGTAGTGATCGATCACGTGAAGGGTCACGTGATCGATCTCTCCATCTTGAATATTTAACGATCATCCGGGAGGCGATGTTCGAACGATAATACAAGTGGTTACGTTGATTGTATTGGTAGCAGGTCAGTACTTTTGTATTGTTAGAACTCGAGACAATATGATGCGTGTCTAAGCATACCTACTGTCGTGTGGTTAGTAAGGTTATATTCATTGTGCCAAATAAATGTATTTTGATCACACTTCAGTTGTTTTAGTAAAATGGTTAGACCCCCAATACATGCTTGTTTTGTGGGTACTCAGACAACGATAAATACAATATACCTACAAATACTCAAATACATAGAAAACGCCCATGACTCAGGAACAATATCTGTGCTCATCACACAAATAAATGCCCTTACCGGGATTCAAACCCAGGACCATCGGCGTCATAGGCACTATATATGTACTTACTTACGTAATATCTACTATATAATTTTCCTGTAAATTTCTTAATCGTGAGCAATGAAAACATCTGAAAGAACTCGTAAGAAGTTGAGCTCCACCTAAGGTTTATTTTTAATTCGACCTTTCAACGCCGGAGAAACCTGCAATATATTACGATGGGAGTTTATAAGTATAGGTCATACTGAGCAACTTTTACTATGAGACTATTGTTTCCCGAAAACACGAAATAACAATCCTGCTGCTGTCAAAAGCACACATTTGCTGTTCACCATGCGCACTGATTTCTTGTTATTTTGCTGTTGTTGTCTGTACATGTTCATATATGTTTTGTGATCATCACGAATATTTTATCTTTATTTTCTAAAATAATGACATCCACTGTTCGAGAATTTTTTGTAGTTCTGAGGCACTTTTCTCTAGGAGCATGATGTCATCATCAAAAAACTTTTTTTTCACGCGTTATCTAGTCCATTGTTAAATTTAATAACATTGGACTTAGAGCCGATCCTTGCTGCACTCCATCTTTGGCCAGGAATCACTTCAACCTGCTGGGCTACGAATTTCTGTGCTGATGTCACGGTATATGCTTACTATAGCAGTATTATTTAAGTATAAAATAGCTAGGTGAGGAGGCGCGCCAGATCTTTTGTTCCTTCCATTTCCAGGCTTTAGAGGGAAGAGTGGGGACCCTCTCAAGCGGGAAATCGTTTAATGTAATTGATAAATCTGATTACCAATAGAATTTTATTATTACTTCTAGATAAAGCAATGACTCCATACGCAACCGATCAAAGGATCTTATCAAACACAAATGAGGAACTGCCAAAATTAATAGCCCCTCGAGCAGATGAGTGGAAATTCAAGGTTTCATACATAACAGTAGCTGCTATGACCTTCCTGCATTTGTCGGCGGTGTACGGACTATACTTGAGCTTTACATCAGCTTATTGGGCCACTATAGCTTTTGGTAAGTAAGTTTGAAAAGTATGTCGATTCGTTTAAATTAATATCGAATTATTCAAATAATTCCAGCATAATTTTTCCATCCATTTGTCGGCTAAATCAGCCAGGGACTCGTGCGTGTGCGGCTATGCAAGCTTAACATACATTTCAATTTGCGGAATTTCCCAAACTAAATGATTCAAACTCGAAATTATTTTCCAGATCTAATTCTCCTGGAAGCCAGTATGCTCGGCCTGATGGCCGGAACTCACCGCCTCTGGGCTCACCGAAGCTACAAAGCAACCTTCCCTCTACAGACTATACTCATAATCTTCCAATCCTCAGCTGGCCAGTACACCGCCCTCAACTGGGTTAGAAATCACCGGCTACACCATAAACATAGCGACACTGATGCAGACCCTCATAATGCTGCGAGGGGTTTCTTCTTCTCTCATGTGGGCTGGCTGCTGGTCCATAAGCATCCAGAAGTTAAAAGACGGGGAGCCAGAATAGACTTTTCTGATTTGATGAGCAATCCTGTGCTAATGTTTCAGAAAAAGTGAGTGAAAAGAGTTTCAGAGAGTTGGTTCTAGTACTTCTGGTTATGCAATCACACTTAGCTAATCCTTTGCTATTTATAATTTCTTTTTTTTTGCAAGATTATGTCGTTCTGTAATCTTAAATAAAGGACTTACTTGCTGTAAAAAAATGGAAGGTTATTTTCTGTTGACGCCACTTGACGCTATGCTGTCCTTATTTCAGTTAAAATGGGTATAGGCACGTCTTTATGTTCTAATGCTTAAATACTTTGTTCTTAACTGTATGTCTTTTCTAAGCATTATGTCAGTCATGTTACTCCACAATCCTCATTGCGATTAAATTCAAAGAAAAAGTAAATCTATGAATTAATTTTCATTGTTAATAACGAGGTGTGGGAGTACGAGTCTTAGCGCCTACGAAAAATTGCCTGTAGAAAACTTAATAAGTACTTCTTGCTTTTAAATTATGATTTTTGTAGGAGTATAATAACGAACAATCGATAACAAAGGAAGGTTGACGCAGCGTATCAATAATAATAATAGACCAATAGTAACGTGTTTGTAAGCGTTTAATTTTTGTTATACATTTGCTGCGTTTACGGTATCTACAGCAACATATTTTGAACAGCGGCGTGGCCAATTTTATTGTACTATAATGTACAGATGTGTACATTCTTCGGGCTTTACGATTCCTCATCCTTAGTTTTTTACCTACTTTCCCAAACTTGAACTAACTTTTCTCTTTTTTCAGATACGGCTTCTACATCATCGCTCTATTAACCTACGTTCTCCCCACCCTTTGCCCGATGTACTTCTGGAGGGAGACTTTCAACACAGCCTTCCATGTCAACATCCTTCGCACCATGTTATGTCTCAATTTCGTCTCTCTCATCAACAGTGCATCTCACGCGATCGGGAATAGACCTTATGACAAAGAGGTCCGAGCTACGGAAAACATGGCTGTGAACTTAGCTACGCTTGGCGAAGGATTCCATAACTATCATCACGTTTTCCCATGGGATTACAGAGCTGCAGAACTAGTCAGTAAGCTTAACTGGACCACGGCGTTTATAGATTTCTTTGCGTGGATTGGATGGGCGTATGATTTAAAGACAGTGGAGAATGGTGTGGTTGTCAAAAGAGCCAAGAGGTGTGGGGATGGGACTTACGAATAACTGGAACTGCGAAATGAGACGGTTTTTAAGAATCAGTAAAGTTTGGATTAAACAGTTTTATTATTGTTTTATTAAGTTTAAATAAATAAAATAAATATAAATATTATAGGATAAAAAATTAAATTAATTTAATTAATATTAAAGATCAAATATAGGGGTCTCGGCCCCGAATACGATTTCGTACCTTTTGGCGTCGAGACCCTTGGCCCGTGGGGTCCGAATGCATCTATACTGTTCAATGAAATATCCAAAAAAATAGCAGACGCTACCGGTGATCGTAGAGCTGGCAGCTTCCTCGCACAGAGAATAAGTATTGCGATACAACGAGGAAATGCTGCCAGCATCTACGGCACCATGCCGCAGGGGGATAGTTTTTAATTATTTATTTTAAGATTAGTTTTATTTATTTTTAGATTTAGATTTTAAGTTTTATATGTATTATGTTGTGTTTATAAATACTTAGTGTATTTATTAGATAAAAGAACTTTCATTTGTATATTAAATACCGTAAGTTTGGTGAATAAAATAATATTATAGGACATTTTATTACACAAATTGACTAAGTCCCACAATAAGCTCAATAAGGCTTGTGTTGCGGGTACTTAGACAACGATATATATAATATATACATATGTATACATACTTAAATACATAGAAAACAAATATCCATGGTCATCACACGAATAAATGCCCTTACCAGCATTTGAACCCGGGACCATCGGCTTCATCGGCAGGGTCACTACCCACTAGGCCAGACAGGTCGTCAAAAGTCGTTAAGTTTGCAGGTTATCTGTATTTTTGGACCCGGGTATGTCCTCTCTGTGTGGTAGGGCACAGCACAGCGGATGTCATTCCAGATCTAGAGCAGAGCCCAACTGGGGAAGTACCTCCACCTTACAGAAAATCGCAGCCAAATAACACTAGACCCTACTCATAGTGTTGTGTTCCTGCCGGTGAGTACGGTTGCCAGAGCTCAACGAGGTTGGGAGGGGGTTAGGGTCGGCAACGCGCATGTAACTCCTATGGAGTTGCAGGCGTACATAGGCTACGGATACTGCTTACCATCAGGCAGGCCGTATGCTTGTTTGCCACCGACGTAGTATATAAAATAAATAAAAAATATTCTTAGATGACATACGAGGGCTGCTGCTTATGTATCCGGAAACACAAGAAATAACCAATAGCTATAAATGGTTTTATTGCCTATAATTTATTCACCAAGATGAAAGATGCACTTTTGAATATGTAGAAACCACGTTTCATAGCACTTTTTTCATTCTGATCTATGTATACAAAACAAGTATAACAAAAACAGTTTTTTCACGAGTTTTTCTTTTTTTTTTCAACAAAATGTTCATGTAATATCTCACAAATGCTCATCATACTATTGCTAAGAGATGCCTCTATCTGTATTCTGCTTCCAAAGAGTTCCATTTTTATATGTTATATATATTTTTAATGTAGTTCCAGTACGAGTAAGTGGCACATTCCGGACACATAAGTGGCAGCCCTTGTAACAAAGACTACTTTTTTTTAGCATTTGACCGAAAATTTAATTTAGGTACCCAGTAGTGAGAAAATTAAGTCAAAATTGTTGATAAAGAAGATGCGGCATGTCGGGCTATGTTTTGTATATGAAGGTTTCAGTGGTCGTCTTCTTTAAATTGAAAGGGCGTCTATAGGCTACGGTGACTGCTTAACATCAGGCGTATGCTTGTTTGCCACGGACGTGGTATTAAAAAAAAGAAATGCAGTAAAATCCGGCAATGTCAATATTCAATAAAACTGACTGTTATTCTTTCAAAAACAATGTGCCAATATAAATGAGCTCTTGTTGTATTTTATGACTTATCATCGGTAGCAAACAAGCATATGGGCCACCTGATTGTAAGCGATTACCATAGTCTAGGCCAAGACACACAAGGGTTGTAGCGCCATCGGAAACGAAGAAGTGACTATTAGTCTAGAAACCCTTACAACTCCAAAGACGTCACATGCGCGTTGCCAACCCCTTAATAGTTTGTACCGCTTCTGTTAAACAGGTCACTTTAAAAGGTTTAAAGAAAATAAGAAATTGAAATAATAAAAAGTAATTTTATTACTATAAATATGATACATCTAAGTATAATTTAAGAACGTCTACAACCACACGTGCTAATGTACGGGGAGCCGGAGTTGACGTTGGCATTGTTCCCGCTCGGGTTCCCGCGCTCCTGCGTGATCGCCACGCAGTCCCCGCAACCGTAAGACACCGCCGCTGACCCGCTAGTCGGGTACTGGCCTTCGAACGCCACGGCGCTCAGGAACGGCAAAGCTCCGGAGAGGTCTAAGTCCCCGGCGAGGGCTAGCTCCGCGCCTAGAGCGAGGCCGGAGGGAATGATGGGGCCGTTGCTGTTCACTGTTAAGAGGCCGCCGTTGTTGGGCGATGTGATGCAACCGCAGTTTTCACCAGATATGCACTGGAATAGGGGAAATCGTATTTGAGTACCTATTACCTAACTCACAAAAGGATTTTGTCTGCATGTTTGGCACTATTGCCTTAGAGACTAGTTTTTAATGAGGTTAAATTTAACAACAAAATATTTTTGTATACAATACATTATATACTTTGTAATTTATATATAAATGTGAGTTTATGTGATCAAATAATAACTCACAAAATGCAAACTTATGCCAATGGCCTAGGAGACCAAACAAGGATGTGCGTTATTCTAAGACGAACGTAGTAAATTCAAAATGTTCAAGTGATTGATTGAAACTATATTGAAACGCAAATATATCAACGCCTACAGTTTTAAACAAGCAATATCGTTACCCAAAGTTTTTATTTGGTCGTCTAGATATTATTATAGGTAAATGTTCAATGTCAGTTGTTTTTACCGGATTTGACGCATTATTTTGTTCATTAGGTTTTTTTTTTATACTACGTCGGTGGCAAACAAGCATACGGCCCGCCTGATGGTAAGCAGTCTCCGTAGCCTATGTACGCCTGAAACTCCAGAGGAGTTACATTCGCGTTGCCGACTCTAAACCCTCTCCTCGTTGAGCTCTGGCAACCAGCATTTGTTATTGTTGTTGTTTTGGTACATTTTTTTACGACTGATTACTTCATTTAATCATAAAAATACTACTAGAGTGAGTTTCTCTTAATTACTTCTCTAAAATCATGCTATCGCACTGGCAACAATTAGCTAATATGATTTTTCACGTCAGCAGCTGGAACAAGGGTAATTTGCTGTTTAAAAACAGTGAGCAAAATCGCATTTTGCTCACTGAGTGAGACAAAATAACATTCAAGTGACCTTCATATTCGAATGTCATTTTAACGTGCGGGGCCTAATACAAGTTCGAAGTATTTGGATTCTATTGTCTTTGTCCCTTTCACGTCATTAGCAAAAAGAAAGAGACAAAAAAAGTGCATACGTAATTCAACGATATATTGACGGTTTATAATAGACCCCCGAAATAAGTCAGACCGCATCGTTCCAAAACACCCTACGAGTCTTCATTCGTAATAATTAATTAATAAAATAAAAGTTTAAAATTTAATAAAAATACCATATTTTACGTATTTTATTATACAATCAAAACAATGTACTTATACAAATTTACGCAATTGTTACGCAGTAAATAATTCTACTTAACGACTTTTAACGATCTCTACTATAGTTGACAAATAGTAGTATCCGCAATTCGGACCGTATCTTACAAAGTTTTTTTTAACAAAAAAAGTTGACGATAACTGTCAATTGATGTTCGTTAATTCATTATTTTCGTATCATTTTATTGAAATTTCTTTCGTTTTGTTTTATTGCGGTAATTAAAATTAATTGTTAGAATACCTTCAGAAAACATGTGTCGTCAAGCTCACCATACTTATTAACCTATCGAATGAGCTAATGCTTTTACGGATACTGGAAAGCGATATGTAAATGTACTACATACCTATACGAGGCCTGGATGTTAGTGAGATGACGATATGAGTTGTGCTGGTGTCCGACTTTATTATCACATGATTATCCACCTGGTTTCTTGAGCTTAATAGTCGCCTCCAAACCTCCCCTTATAGCGACCCCATTCCTCACACAAAGTTTACCTTAAGTTCATATTAGCCTCACTGGATCACTGTTCACTCTGAGTACTGATAACGTTGGTCACAATATACCAGAGACACATCATTATTCTAATAACACCATAAGAACGTTCTTGACTTGATCTAAAAGCAAGTATCACTGCCGCGTCGATTTGTTCGCACACAACCTCCTTTTTCCTACTGTCGTTCTCATCTACCCTCTCAACTTCCCTCAAAAAATCCCAATAACCTAGAAGCGGTTACTTAAATTAAACGTGACTACTAGCGCCATCTACTCCATGACGTTGGCAAATATTAGCTGGTTCGCAATACGTTCGCGACACTCCCGCCCAGAAAGAAAATGCTACTCTTAATTGAAATTAGATGTCTATAGGCAAACATATAAATAAATCAACAATCAGATAATAAGAACACTTGTGAATAACGATGTGTTTGAGCCGTCCATTCTCGAACCGCATGGTTCACCCTTTGCGTCGTGAATCGGCACGGCCTGAGACTTTGTGCAATTTCTGATGACGTTACAGAAATGTGCTGAGACACTGCGTTTCTGAGATCGATCCAATCGTGCATCTGGTCTGAGTTGAGTTGTGAGTGATCTGTCTTGAGATGATAAAGAACAGGATTCTGAGTCTGGTCTGAGCATTCATCAGTGTTTGTGCTGAGCCAACTAATAACAGGATCCTAAGACTGATCTGAATACTGATCAATTTCCGTGCTAAACTGATTGAAAGCAGGATCCTGAAACTGGTGTGAGCTTCCATCGATGTCTGAGCTGAGCTGAGCTGAGTGGGATCACGGCTGCGACCTGTCATATTTGGTCCATTACTGGTCTCTCCGTCAACCCATGACCAATGTTATTTCCTACACTCCCGCGCGTACGGTTCTAGATTGCTCCGAGCAGTCCCTAGTTGCAATTTAGGTCACGAGAAGAGACCGCGTCATGCGGCCCATGTGTCAGAGAGTGCCAATGCGATCTGATATCAAATATCGGTATTGTTAAACAGTGAGAACTCCGTTCGCGATAGGTCTATCCCATCTATAACTACCATCTGTGATTCGCTCTGTCACTTTGTCACTTTGCTCTTTTGACATCGTTATTAACATAATAACCTATTTCACCACTTCAAGTGTCACAACTATTACTACAGCAGACGTAAACAACTGTAACTGTTTTGAACACTACGACGACCGCGTGATCGAAAAGAACATACGTTTTTATATGCAATGATAGTTACCACACAGACAAATGCGGCCGTCTTATCCGAACGGGTGTATGTAACCTAAATTCCCACTACTTCTCTTTACTGTATATTACTCGCAGTAATCTACTATGTTAAGTATTCGCTTTAAATCTATTCGCTCATCCATTAAAGCCACTGTTGACATGTCCATCTCTCGGTGCACCCACTTCATGTCCGGCAGCCCTCCCCAGCCAAGGGAGAATCACGCTATTTCTATATAATCACAAATCAGAATGTAAAATAGAATCTATCTACAACTCGACCACACTCCTTTTTTTTATGCTAATTGGACATTCAATAGACTTGTCAAATCAGGCTCCCACTTCGAACCGTCAAATCCAAAACAAGTGATGTGATATTCAAGGCACCTTTTCTTACCGTTCATTTCGATTTATCAAGCAGATATTGAGTCAAAATGAACTGTGTTTGTTTGTTTGCAAAGTGGTTTTTATTCTTCTTATCATTCTCTGGTGCTTTTATATCGCGTCCGTGATTTTATTCACGTCGATTTACGCATAAACATTTTTGCCACACTTTATTCTGTCTAAATTGAGCTACACTGATACCGCCTTTGGGGGGTGGATGCTGGCGAGTACCTCGGTATTAATTCAACGCATTCAAAATGCTTTTCTTTTCTGTTTCTTGCCGTTCTCACATCACACCATTTTTTAAACCGTTATAACCTATTAAATATGTCTGCCAGACCTACCTTGCACTTTGCATCATTGCTTTTTGGAGTCATTCGCGGTTAACAGCCGTCTTATCTATTTGAAAAACTTAAGATTTCGAAGGGTCATATACGTGGTGTACTCAGGCTTAACGGCACGCAACACAGTAAGTCCGCTTTTCGTGGCAGCTTTCGATATGTTTACTCTTTGATTACATCCCCGTGCACATGCATCAGTCCTGCTAAGGATGGTAGAAACAGCAATAAATATACTGTACATCCGAGGTACCGATCCATCTTCCTCATTCCGATCAGATCTTAAATTAAGCAAAATATCGCCAGCCTTCCGCACCACAGTGTTTTAACTGCGGTGTCCATCAAATTGACCCACTCTGTTTCTATTATTCACGAATAATCACTTCACAACTTTAACAACCATGCGAGACATATAGATGGGTACTCAGTAGCAAATTCTCAACGTGTGCCAATTAATAAAGAATACAGTGGGTGCGGCGTCTGTATACTCTTTAAGGCTTTGCGCTTTATTGACTTCGCATTCGCAAAGGCTCTGATTCCTTCAACTGGAGTAAAATGTTCAGAGTTATGAGAAATGGGGATACCGCAACACGTAATCCTTTTATAGTTGAACGAGGAGTGCAACTGTTCACTGAGATCTGTGAATAGACAATGAGTATTGGAAGGTTGTGAGGGTGATGTCCAAGTTGGTGGCCAACTAATCAATAAACTCAGTTTTGCAGATGACATGACTATATTAGGTTAAGTGTCTGTGAAAAATGAATTTCGGTTCTGCTACAAAAGATTGAGTATGCCAGTAATGAGTCCATTTTCAGGATCCAGATCCATACATTATGATCAATAGAAATGAGAAAAAGATGATGCATGTCGATCTTCCTGGTAAAATTAAGAGAATCAATGAATTGCACGATCTTGAGGCAAGTTGTTGGTTTACTTGGTATCTTAAATAAGTGACGATGGCATCTGCGACTAAAAGGTGATCAGAAGAGCTCATATGGCCAAAGCTGCGGTGAAACGACTCGCCAGGATATGCATATGGAATAACATAAAACATGGATCAGACTAATGCGCCCGCCTTGGTTTCTCGATCATATTCTTTACATGTCCGAAACCTAGACCATTGAAACTGAAACCCATCATAGGACAGATGCATTTGAAATATGGTGCTGGCGAAGAATGCTTGAACGTTACTACGGTACAACTGCTTCATCTCTTGACAAACTCGACATCACCGAGGTTATCCACTGTTTGGACCCATAGCGTTCTTAGTTTCTTCGGCTATCGAGGCCGAACCAAGAAAGGAAGAGCCAAGGAAGCGTAAGGATGGACGTATGGTCACACGGCGTTGGGTGAACAGAATAACATTAAAGATAAATCCACATTACAGGCTAGCATACACCGCCCAAGAAAGAGTGGCTTCGAGTGCACTGGTGAAGAACCACACAGGACAGGTGTCCCCAGTGACTTATGACGATACGGCAACGAATAAGACTTTGATAAATCTGTCTTGTGACTATTGCTACTGTAGGAGTCGTACATAAAACAATTACGGCTCCTCTTCCCGCAAAATACCGTAAAACTAAGTTATTCAGAACCATATTTTATATTAAAGATTGATACTTTCTGAGCAGCAAAAAATATATAACAATCTACAAGATATGACCAACGATATATTTTCCTGGAAATCTATTTTAATGTACACAACTATATTTCTTTCAGTTAGATCGGTATTACTTCTGCAAAAATATGAAACTTTACAATCATTCTCACAAGACACTATAAAATGATTTGGTTTACTTGCTTTTTGCAATTTCATAAAACTATGCCTCAATTCCTAAAAACAATAAGCCTAAATTCCGCCTAGATGCCTACCATCACCCCCCTCTGCGGAGGCAGTGCGAGGCAAGTCGTATTGCTAGACGGACCTGTGCTGCATTGCACGCGCGAGCAAGCGATATTCTATTTCGAACGCATAGCTCTGCGCGCTAGATATTTTGCAGCGGGTGGTGCGGTGAGGGGTATAAAGCTCCGCCCACACGCGCGAGGTCATTGGCGTCAAGTGCAGCCTTAACACTACGATATTTCACGGCAATATTAAAATGAATCAAGAAAGATATCGAACTTCCTTATATGACATCTGATTCTAATTGTGATTATGATTCTTGGGATCATAGTGTAGCTCCAGTCTGCATTTAAATTCGATTAAATCTGATAAATAAGCTAACAAGCTGAGGTGTCCCGATCAATAATTATTTGGCTTATGATTAATCTCTTCCTTTTAAAGGTTTAATGGTCTGAGCTTTTGCATACTAAAATAATTAATAATAAAGTTATTTTTATTGTTTCTAAAGATGATATTATACAACATAGATATTATATCTGAATTCCTTCTGTCATTACATTTATTAAAATAACACAATACTTGAGAAATTCTGATCTTATTCAGAAATGTATCCACCATGGTCTTCTACCGCCTTTGTAATTATTACTATGAGTATGAAGGTTGAAGGTACTTAATATGTACATCTACGACGAGTAGACTCGATTGAGTTGACATCTACTGCTCGATTCCACTTTCATTTAACAAAATTAAAATAGTTATGCATGGCTAGTGACTATTCTTTAAATTATCTACCACTCCCTTACCTGTTTTTGTTCGAATAAAATAGATAATAAAGAAACCACTAGCCCATTCAATTAGTATGCCTTTCATTTGAAGTCTTCTCAATAATAATATATTTTAATATTTTTAACCCTAGGTTTGGGTCATCGCATGTACATGACATAGATACAGACACAATTCAGAAGTTAAGTTAATATTTATCTAATTAGTTTATATCAAATCGCTAATCTGTGACTGTCCACACTATGAATCAATGGTTGAATAATAATAGGAAGTCCTTATACCTATAGGGTATGGCTTAGGTGCAAACATATTATAATAGCCTGGTGGCTTATACTAAACAGTTTTGCCTTTGCAATTTACTGTTATACAAGTTGATATTTACTGATTCTCTGATGACAATCTCTAGATTGGAATGTTAATTGGGATTGAATCAAGATACTGTGCTGAGTTACATGAACAGAAAAAGTAAGTGAATATTATTTAAACATAATATATTCGGCAGTTCTTTATTCGTTTACAATCCTTTTAACCGTTTATTTTTCAGGACAGCAATATCATGCATGCCAACTGTTAAATCTAGCGAGAGCCCCATTATTGGCAGTTTGCTAGTGCCATTGGAGTGGCTGCGCGATTCTGATTATGTCTCAATGATGGTCCTGGTCCTTTGAGTTTGGGTAGCCATGTACATATTATGACATCAAATTGTAATCTGATTTCAAGTGCCTCCTGCATTTTCACTAAGGCACGTTACAGGTTATATATACATCTAAATGATACCTATAACTTCTAAGAAACCAACCCGTACCAATACCTTACAACTGTAACAACAAACAACAATGAGGCAAGACATTCCTTAACATCTCTTATGTTATGAGTGGTTCTAGTCCTTCAAACGAAGTGAAAGGGTTAATTTCGAATTTTGAATTACACGCAATGCGAATGCTTCTGATTTTAGCTTAGTGAAGATATGGATGCGCAAAATATACGATTATAATAGCCTAGTTTGGTTGTTTAGAAGATATTGCTCTTCAGCGATAAGACCGCTTGTTGTGCACAATAGTTTGAGTTATGTGCTTAATCTGTATGTTATTTTCGTTTTTATATTGGTGAGCAACAAAGAATATTTGTACTGTATTATTTTATTAATCTTGATAAAATAAATTTTGTTTCATTCTAAGAGAATATTTATGGATCATATAAGTATAACGAACGAATGTTAAATCTGGTTCCTACCTAATACGTTAAACATGATACATTCGTTTTCTAAAAAGACACGCAGTATAAATTGTTTCCATACACCACGCACACTTGCTCGCACGACGAGTCAAATCAGGGCTGAGCTGATAATTAGTGATAAAGTGGATATTCTGCAAGCAATGCGTGTTATACAAAAGCATCATGATTCATAAGAGATTATGGTCCTTTTCACAAAATATTATAAACACCAATATAACTAGATCCCGAAGTTACAGAAAATATACCAAATCGGAGGTCAGACCTAAACTGGTTTGTAAGCAACAACAGTCGGCAAGGCATTATATCAACTATCCGCATGATAAATAAACTTTAAATTTGATACTATTAAGTATAACAACTATTCCGCCAAACAGAACAATGAATGTGAGAGTTTGATTCTTATTATTTTAATATTAAAATGTTAATTATTTTGTTAATGAATTGTTGATCAACAGCATGACTTGAATCTGTGATAAAGTCGCTGTTTGAAAGGATGCATCCTGGGTCACAACACAAATTGACCAGCAAATTTCAATTCAAAATGTCGCAAATGTTTATTAGTGCATGATTTTATTTAATTTATATCAAAGATTGGTCAGGCAACTAAATCTAAACACGTAGGTAAAGTACCTTGTCCCCTACATAATCAAATATAAATATCAAAATTAACATAACGTATAGGTACCTAAATACAGATTATAGTTAAACCTCTTGTTCAACTTAAACTTAGGTTTGAGCAGTTTGACCTGTTAGGTATGAGCAGGTATGGTAATGGCACCATTCATATGACATTTAAGAGAACAATTGGATAATTGCTGACACTTCACTGATAATTGAAAAAATTTCTACCGCTTTGGGCGTTAAAATTTGAGTTGAATGTCCTTTCACCTTTTATTATTTTCGACATGTTTAATGAAATATGTAGTTAGGTACTTGGTTTCAATATAATGAAATGTGAGACTTAAGAGTTCTAAGGCTCTTGTTGAAGGTAAAATGTTACAAAGTCAGTGTTTAAAAACTGATGATAAATACTTGTTTTATAAGATTTATAGTAAACACGAATTATGAATGTTTACTGAGACCTACCTGATTCATAATGATTACTGATTACCTTTTATTATTCAGTAGAGATAACTATATTTTCTGATGTGACAATCTTTGCCACTCTCTCATTCTTTTAACATAGAAATGTTGAATCTGTTTAGTAACGTCACATATAATCATGAGCGTAAAAGTAAAATCTTGAGCGTTGCGAGTGTTTCAAGGCACGTGAGTTGAAAACAAACTTTGCTGCTCTGGTAAAACACAAACTTTTTTATCACATCAATTAGTGACAAATACTGGTTCTAAAACATAAAAATTTAAATATTTATATCATTCAAAACCATAACTTGAAATTCCATTCCACTGCTTATAGCTGCTATAGGGCTAATAAACACACTGTTTTCAAAGATTGAAGAAAGCTTTTTTTTTAATTCAGACTACCCTTTGTCGCAAAATATTAATAATCGTGAAAGTATGTATTTATATATCTGCTTTTTATAAACTATATTATGATACCTACTGACACTTGCAATCTCTTGTATATCAAAGAGCAAGAATGTTCAGTTAAAATTACTCACTCAATTGCCTATGTGCTCAGGTGAACCACTAACATTCTCCTGCTGAATACCTTTTTGGTATAAATAATATAAATATGGGCTTCATGGTTGAAATAAAACATTAAATTGAATTAAATAAACCAAATATTGTAGCTCTTTAGTTGTACGCGCGTAAATAAATTAACTTTTCATATGTTAGAGATAAACATATGTTACTTTTGATGATGATAACAGTGCATGTGAATAAAAATTCCCAGCATGCTCCACCATGTCGTCAAGCTCACCATACTTATTAACCTATCGAATGAGCTAATGCTTTTACGGATACTGGAAAGCGATATGTAAATGTACTACATACCTATACGAGGCCTGGATGTTAGTGAGATGACGATATGAGTTGTGCTGGTGTCCGACTTTATTATCACATGATTATCCACCTGGTTTCTTGAGCTTAATAGTCGCCTCCAAACCTCCCCTTATAGCGACCCCATTCCTCACACAAAGTTTACCTTAAGTTCATATTAGCCTCACTGGATCACTGTTCACTCTGAGTACTGATAACGTTGGTCACAATATACCAGAGACACATCATTATTCTAATAACACCATAAGAACGTTCTTGACTTGATCTAAAAGCAAGTATCACTGCCGCGTCGATTTGTTCGCACACAACCTCCTTTTTCCTACTGTCGTTCTCATCTACCCTCTCAACTTCCCTCAAAAAATCCCAATAACCTAGAAGCGGTTACTTAAATTAAACGTGACTACTAGCGCCATCTACTCCATGACGTTGGCAAATATTAGCTGGTTCGCAATACGTTCGCGACAACATGAGTGAAATAGTGATGAAGACGGATTAAATTTTTTCAGGTTGTATTTTTTGATGGCTGACTGACGTGAAAAATTTTGTGTACTACACGAGATCAAAGTTATTTAGGTACATTATAGAATTTTTCGCTTGCACGGGACTCAAAACAAGCACTCGAAGAAACATCAAACTTTGCTCTCTTGTTGTACAAATAACTATTCTCACCTGGACTAGGAAAGCGACGCAGAGGACAGTGACTTTGTAACTCATTTTGAATTAAATTCCTTGTTTAAAGTAAACAGTGAATGACCTACTTTATCAACTGGTTTACCTTTTATAGGTATCTAACACATTTATGTAAGATTTCGATAACAGTAACAAAATTAAAAATAATATGATGCAAATTTTTAACACTTCGCGCGCAATTTTTTTTAGATTCTGAACTTAATTTACATACTCCTAGAATTTATAATTCAAAGCATTTTCTATGTAAAAAAGAAGACGTACCACAGGTTAATTGTGGTGTTTAATAATAGTTGCTATTAAGTTATATTTTAGGTCTATATTTGCATGAAACTTGAAGGCATTCGACTTATTACGTGTAACATATTAATATTATTTTGTAAATATTTCTTATCATATGATAAGGAAAATTTCATATTTATAAACGTTTGATAAACCAATTAAGTGATTATACAAATTATAAATTGCCAATAGTTTACGTAACGTTGACCTGCAATTGCTGTGTCAATATAAAAATGCATGACATAAGTTAGTTGGAATCATTCTAATTCTAATTGTTTCGAAGAAAACGGGACAATCATTGTAACAAAATGTCTCCCTTCATCATTTTTGCCCTGTGCGTGCAGGCTTGCTTGATCCAGGTAAATATCATGATAATCATTCTAATGTTTTCCCAGCCTTTTCGCAAGGGTTATTTACGATAAAAACCGAAATAAAAATCAAACGATAGTCTTGTACGTACCTATAAAACCACAAAGCATAAGTTCCGAAAAACTCATTGGTAAGAGCCAGGATTTGAACCCGCGACCTCCGGATTGAAAGACAGACGTCATATCCACTCGGCCACCACCGCTTAATTAATATTACAAATGGGATTGTATCTTTCTGTTTGTTACCTATTCACGCTTAAACAGCTGAACCGATTTAGATGGCATTTGGTATAGAAATTGTTTGAGACCCGGGGAAAGACAATAGTTTTCGTAGGTTAATGTATATTATTACATATTAGATTGATAGCGTAAACTCACATGCGCTAGGTAAGCGCTGGGAATGCACCATAGTTACTTGTACGAGTTAAGTTATCCAAGTCGGCTAGTTAAGTATTTCTTTTCTATTCTACCCACTTTGTAACCTAACTAAAGTTTTGTATCGATAAATCTTACATTGTCTGCATGTTAGTCCTAAGATATATTATATAAATATTGTATTCTCAAGTAAGCGAATTTTGTAAATTCTTTTTGAGAATAAATTTCTTAAACCATATATAGTTCATATCAATCATCATCATCATAATTCCACGGATATGAGGCAGTGAATAGAAGCTAGTCAGTATATACAGTATATGTAGGTATATAATACATATTTCATCCTTTCACAGTCTGTGCTAAGCCAGTCCTGCGGATTCCCACAACTTCCCTACGGGTCCGGCTTGAGCGGAATCGGCGGTCTCAACAGTGCGAGTCAAAGCGCGCCCCCGCCGCCGCCCGCTCCGGCCCCGCCGAGCGCGTCGTACGGCGGCGTGGGCACCGGGCAGGTCGGCGTGTCCGGCGACATCGGCGCGAGCGGCCAGACCGTCGTCGTCGGCTCCGTGCCCGTGCTCGGCTCCGTCGACTTCAGCGGCACCGTACCGGCGTCCGGCTCTGTGTCCATTTCTGGACAGTGTGGATGCGGGTGCAACTAGTCTAAATCCCAGTATTTTAGTTTAATATAGCAAATTTATGAATAACCGTGTTGTTTCTCACTTTTTCGTCATATAAGTAATAACTATGGAACCTACTATCATCCACATTATTGCATTATCGGTAGTGACCCTGCCCACAGAAGATCCCGGGTTCGAATCCTGGTAAGACAATTATTTGTGTGTTTATCACATTACTCAATCTCAATGGCATGTGTCGTCTAGCTTCCCCGGTTATTCGACAGGTTTTCCATCACATAATTTATGCTAATAGGTATTTATTGCAGCGACGATTATTAAAATTACTCGCTAAACAATGCACAGGGAAACCAACCTTAAAAGAACTCTTACTTTTTTAATGCCGTTCATAAACCATACAGATCGTGTCATTCACGAAGACGCGTGCCTTAACTCTTATTGTCATGTTATTAAATGTTAGATTTGACAAATCTGCGCGTCATCGTGGATTACACGAAGAATACAACAACAACAACAACAACAACAACAACAAACAACAACAAACAAACAAACAAACAAGTAATATCTGCTGATGTAAAGTAACAATTAGGGCCACTCCACACTAGCGTCTCCCGAGTCGGTGTCGAGCCAACTCTAATGGCTGCTGCTCGACTCAGCGTTGACGCAACTGCGTAGCGACGCCATTTTCCATAGTGCTGACTAGACGCCGATGCTTGAATAATAAAAATCTTGAAAGATAAAAATCATTTTGGAATCATAGTTCTCCGTTGCGTCACGTGTTCCAGTCCGGTGTCGGATTCGGCAGACTACCATGGAACTGCCGAAACTACTACACCTTTCGGCCAGAAGTCCGAAGATGGTGGCCGTTTGAGCACGACCCCAAGTAAATGGGAAGGAGCCAGGCAAAAGAAGAGATATATTTTATATAATATGTATGATACTTTCAAGATGTATGTATAATATATGCCACTACGAGTAGTTGCCTAAAATAAAGATTTGTAATTTTTTCCACCGTCTCTGGCCAGACTTGTACGTTTGTTCGCGCAATAACGGCTATTATGTCGTATTATGACCAAGTCACATTGCATTGTGTTAGTTTAACCTCTTTATAATAGGCTCGGGGTGACCCAAGCGCCATTTCCTTAAACAGATTTAGAAGAGTCACTTGGACACTAGGACTTATACTGTTAGGTCTAGTCGGCATAGTTTATTAAAGTTAGCATTTCATTGTTCTAGGTTGTTATAGATTTTGTCTTTGAGCATATTGGGAAAAAGTGAAAATTAATGGTAAGTATATTTGGTATTAGAGCATTTACAGAAAAAAGTATACTTACCATTTACTTTCTTATAAAAAGTTACAATTAAACTTAATTTTTGGATTATTTCTACGAATCACGAATTAAACTTAATTTTTGGATTATTTCTACGAATCACGATGACTATCGAACTAAAAAAAGAAAAAAAATGACAAAAAAGTTGTCTTGTTTGTGACGCATTTTCTCATGAACATTTTGTATGGACCGTCACAAAACTGACACCCAAAATTTGTATGAAAAGCAGGGGCGATTTTTTTTTCTTTATTTTAATCAGCAGTCCGCGTGAATATGAGTAGAAATAGCCCAAAATTTGTAGGTTTTTTGACAAAAAGTAAATGGTATGATGCACTACATTTTATATAATTACTTTTCATATAATATAGTTTGAATAATTGTCATTTTGAATAACGTAATACAAGGCATAGTACTACATGAACTCATCGACGACATACAGAATGCTATTCTTGGTATACCTAATGGTTATAGGGTGTATTTATATTTCGTCTAATATTTATTACATACACCAAAACATTTTGTTATATTACGATTTAATCTAAGCCGTAATTGAAATAATGCCTATTTTAATAATTAGTATAAAGAAATATTGTATAATGGCTAAATTGTTATATTATATTTTAGTATAACGTATAATGTATTGACATTACATAATTACACATCTGTAGGAATATAGAATAAATAGTTCCGAGAAAAGTGAGTTAGGTTAGAACTGCGACCCTGTATAAAAAACAATGTTTTTAATTGTATAAATACATTATACGTTATACTAAAATATAATATAACAATTTAGCCATTATACAATATTTATTTATACTAATTATTAAAATAGACATTATATCAATTACGGCTTAGATTAAATCGTAATATAACAAAATGAACGTATTATTATAATAATTACATTATAATAAATAATTATATGTGAAATGGCGTTATGACAAGTGTAAGATAGTTTTTTATAATGATATTAAACACTACACACCCATATTTATCGTTGTTACCCACAAACCAAGCCATATTGAGCTTACCGTGGGACTTAATCAATTTGTGTAATAATGTCCTATAATATATATTTATCTATTTAAGCATACAAACTGACGATCACCGACCGGTTTGGCCTAGTGGGTAGTGACCCTGCCTACGAAGCTGATGGTCCCGGGTTCAAATACCGGTAAGGGCATTTATTCGTGTTATGAGCATGGATAATTCTTCCTGAGTCATGAGTGTTTTCTATGTATTTAAGTATTTATAAATTATATATATCGTTGTCTAAGTACCCTCAACACAAGTCTTATTGAGCTTACTGTGGGACTTAGTCAATTTGTGTAATAATGTCCTATAATATTTTATTGTTTAATTAAAAAAATATATATGAAAGTACTTTTTTCTTTTGTGTAACACCCGAGTCTACGAAAAAATTAACCGTCTCCCACTTAGTTTCAATGTTAGTTGCAAATGTTGCAATTATAGGACAACATAAGATTTGCAAAAAACAATGACTACACCATAACAATGTACTTAATCAATTTGTGGTGATTAGTGATTAGTTAATTACCAACTAGGTTGCACTAATTTATTCACGCTTTAAGGCGACTGACAATGCCAACGACCTTGAACAAATTGAATAAGTCACTAACGAAAATAACTTTAAATACTTACTACAGTCCAGTACCAAGAATGTTAATGCTAACAGTATATTATGCCTAAAGTTATTATCCAGAATATAATCATTACAAAAAAAATATGCCAAAGGTAGGGGAACCCTTATCTATATCATAATATATAAATATAATAAATAAATATATATATTTTTTTTATAGGACATTCTTACACAAATTGACTAAGTCCCACAGTAAGCTCAATAAGGCTTGTGTTGAGAGTACTTAGACAACGATATATATAATATATAAATATTTATAAATACTTAAATACATAGAAAACATCCATGACTCAGGAACAAATATCCATGCTCATCACACGAATAAATGCCCTTACCAGGATTTGAACCCGGGACCATCAGCTTCGTAGGCAGGGTCACTACCCACTAGGCCAAACCGGTCGTCAAATATATATGTATGATAATCTGTTTAAACATAAAGAATAACTGGCAGATTAGATTCAACTAGACTGTACTACCTTATATTAATATTCTACGTATCTAGTCGCCTTAAGAATTATCGAAATAACTGATCTTGAAGACAATGGAATTACTACCTGAAGTGTATTTATCCTGTTAATTTGCTCGCAATCAATAACAGATTAAAACGTATATTGCGAGGATGTAAGTTTTGAGTAGGCACGGGGTACAGAAAATAATAGAATTATTATAATAGAAAATGATAGGGTCCCTCTAAAGGTTGGGCCACACCGGTGCTCAAACAACGGTGACGGTTGTGCCGTTCTCCATTTTGTATGAAGAATATTCTCGTGCGAAAACATTCCTCTACTAAGACTAAGCTTGCTTACTCTAAACAAAAAAATGAGCTAGGATGAACAAATACGAAAAAACGACTTTTTTTAAATCGTCTATTTTTTTGTCCCTGTTAGCTTAAAAAGCCTGTAGCTCCTAAAGTATTGATCATAGGGTAAAAATAAACTTTTCAGGAAACTATTTAAGCCATAGAGAAATAAGAAGTAATAGAGTGCTCACTCCATACATCAGTTTTGGTACTAAAATGCTTATTATTTTCGCAGTCGACATCTAGCATCGAGTAGCGGAACTCTCAGTACTGCTACTCGACAATAGATATCGCCGCAAACAAAAAGTCTAATGCTCAACAATTTTCCGCTTTAATATGAACCTAACCTAACCCAGAACTTATCGTTATCGTATCTCATTCTTCGAATCGGGCCGTATGGCTGCGATGCATTTCGCAACCCCGCTGAGCTTACGTGTGCTTATAACCTATCTCGAATAGTTATTATGATATCATTAGCGAATGCGCGAAGGATATGGCATCTATGTACTCTCTTCTTCTTCTTCCTCCTGCCCTTATCCCACGTTATGTGGGGTCGGCACAACATGTTCTTCTCTTCCATTCTCCTCTATCTTTCGTCACCTCAGCACTCACTCCTTTCTTTCTCATATCCTCTTTCACACAATCCATCCATCGTTTTTTGGGTCTACCATCCGCTCTCCTTCCATCAACATTTATTCCTAACATTCTTTTTCCTATATGGCATTCACAATGTGTTAGACTGAAAATAACTATACTATTAAATTTAATTTAATTGTTCATTCTATAGTGTTTAGTGAGAAAGATTGTAAAGTTTCATATAATTCGATTTTGCAGTAGTAATTAGGATACAACTGAAATAGGGGTGACTTTAAGTTTTTTTTCTTCTCTTATTTGAATCAATATAAATTTTTCAGAACAACTATATCATTTCTGATATCTTGTAGATTGTTTTATATTATTTTGTGCTCAAAAAGTGTCATATTTAATATAAAAAATGGTTCAGAGTAACTCAGTTTTATGGTATTTTACGGGAGGAGGAGCCTTAATGGGGAATTCTAGGATTTCTGAGGTTAAATGAGATGTGAAATCAATAAGCAGTTATTCTACTTACTCATGCGTTGTATGTTGCTTACGCGTTTAGGTCGCAAGATTCACGCTCCGCTTCTATGTCAAAACAACAACAACTCATGGCGCAAAATACTGGTTCTCTGTGCCGGTTCCATACATAGTAGTAACAGTTTTCTATAAACGATGCCCCCTGAACTCAGTTGACAGTACTTAACAGTAACTTTCTTTTTACAGCTTCCAAAATGACTCCCGATGCCCGCAACGAGGCCGAGGGACGTATGAAGGACGAGGCCTGCGAACGTCTGATCGCTCCTCAGGCCTCACCGATCAAATTCGAGCCCTCCTACATTAATATAGCCATGTTCACATATTTTCATACGGCCGGCGCTTATGGGATATATTTAGCGATCACTGAAGCGAAGTGGTCGACTATATTATTAGGTATGTATGAAGCCGCCTCCATATAATCGAAATTAGACTCTTATTTGATAACAACATTCTGAAATAAAATAAAATTTGACATGAACATTGAAGTTAAAGATTAATGAGTATTAACAAAGAGTTCGCCAAACGCCTAATAGACGCAACGGGTGACCGGAAGGCTGGAGCATATCTCGCCCAACGCATTAGCGTTGCCGTTCAGCGCGGCAACGCCGCCAGCCTTCTGGGCACCATACCGAACGGCACAAGGGTTTCTGCTCGAGAATTCTCGAAGCGATAAATCTCGAGAAATTCGTCCTTCGTCGAGGTGGGAAAAAAACCCAATGCCTCGAGAACTCGAGAATTAAATCTCTTGTGATAAGGAAAAAGAAAACACGCGATAACAAGTGATGTGTCTATAGTGTATTTCATTAGGCAGGTAAAAAAATTTAAACAACGTTTTTATTTATTAGTTAACCAACAAAATAAAAAAACTGCCTTGATCCGTCCCCTATCGTCCTGACTTCAACCGACTTTCCTGTGTTGAAACTTGAACCTTCAAATGTCTAGAGAATTCATCTGGATTTAGGATCTTACTATACTTCCGTTTTTTTAGCATTAAAAAAAGGTAGACAATTGATGGATCATTCCAAAGGTAAACAATTTTGACGTGTCTTTTTTATCGAAAAACGCTTTAAAAAAAATTGTAACTATTACTTTTGAAAGCAAAGCAATTTAAATTATCGTATATTATTTAAAATTGTTAAATGTTTGCCGCGACTTATTTTTCAATAAAAAGACACGTCAATATCGCTTATCGTCTTTCTAAAACAAAAAAATAATTAATTATAGGGCCATGTAGTAACAAACATTATAAAACTAAATTAGTATTTACATTTTACTGTAATTCTTTTTAATTATTAATTGTTCGAAATAAATAGTCATTACTATTAATAAATCAATTCATCCAGATATATTCCTATTAGCAGAATAGCAGAATTTTACAGCTTCATTGCTACGTTGAGTAAGTATTAAGTAATATTACGTAGTAAAACTTCTGTAAGTTGACTTGAATATTGTTGCCTATTAATTTATTATGTTGTGGTTTGTTTACATTTTGTTAAATACCTAAAGAAATATTATACACTATCACACATAGTTCACACATATAGTTTATTTTCGTTTTTTATTATTATTGATTTTTTGATAATTAAGTTTAATTTATAGTAATTAAAATTTACCATTTGTTTGATTATTGATCTCACCTAACACCTAGAACTCGTATGAATCTGATTTGCAACAAACCAAAAAAATTCAAAACATTTCAAAATTTCTCGAGATACTCGAGAATATCGAGAAATCCTAGTCGAGAATTCCCTTGCCTCGAGAAATAAAAAAGGTCGAGAAACCAGAAACCCTAAACGGCACAGACCTGGGGCCAATTGTCTATTTGTAGTTAGGCTTTTATCTTTTAGGCAGTTTTAGTTTAGTTTGTTTAGTTCTTCGTTAAATTTATTTTAACATTTTAGTACCTAATATACGTATGTCTGGTACGGTCACGGACTTCAATTGTTGAGCCATTTAGGGTTTACTTTATATTGAATATGTCTTAGTGTTAGTATAACCAACCAAATTAAATTGAACCGTGAAAAAAAAATATGGCTCGTCAATTTAAATCCGTGACTGTACCTATATGTCTTTTCATTCTTTGTATAAGAATTCAATCCTTGGAGACCCCTTACATCTCTAAGGATATTTTAATTTTTTTTATTGTATTTTATCTCTGACACTTAAGAGACTTTTACATCGCTAAAGTATTTTAGTATTTGTTGTTTATATTTTTTATCATATTTTTTCGTGTAATTCGACAATTAGAGACTGTATACATCTCTAATAAAGTATGTAATATTTAATTAATTCCATTTTTGTAATTGTGTGTGTTTATTTATTGTAAATAATTTGACATAGTAGCCTATTTGCAGAATAAATGTTTGTTTGTTTGTTTGTATATTTTTCGTTGCTAGAAATTGTAATTTATGTATAGTCAGCTTCAGAGTAGTTCAGAGAGATTGGACCCCCCTGCGTACAAACAGTCTATGGAGAGGGAGGGTCAAATATCTCTGTAGCTGACTATGACTGTGCCTAAATAGAAATGAGAGCGAGTACAAGATTTACATAGAAAACTTCTACTTGCTCTAATTTCTTCGTCTTTTTTTATACTACGTCGGTGGCAAAAAAGCATACCGCCCGCATAATGTAAAACTTTACATGTTTACAATCATGGTAGGTAAATTAATCTTCAACCATAGACATACAATATAACTAGACAAGAAGTCGAGCGACCAGGGGTAAGAGAAAGACATATATGACGTCATCATGACATCATAATATGGGGTTACCATGGTCGCAAAAAATTACCCTAAAATGTAATAGGAAAACGATGCAACAAGTACTTAAATTACGTAATGAGTGAGTCGCCATTTTGACTCCCTAACTTGCGAAGTATCGCAAGAGAAATCGCAAACATAATCGCAACTAGTAGTCGGTTTATTTGTTTTTGTAGTAATTTGTAAGTAAGCCTTACTTACCTATATGAAGTTTTGAGTTGATATAAGATTAGGTGATTGTTGGAATAAAAAGGATAAACTATCAAAAGAGGTAATTTCTTTATTCAAAACTTATATTATTATAACTGTACTTACTAGAAATAATAATTAAATGTGTCGTTCTCAAGTAAAAGGTACCACATAGTCGCTTACCATAAGGATACAATTTGCTTGCTCTCTATACGTACAACCTGTAAGAGCGTTCTTATGATAAGCGACAATGTGGTACCTTTTACTTGAGAACAACACAAATAAATTGAATTTTAGGCCATAATTTGGTAAATATATATATATTATATAATACAAGCATTTCAAAATGGAAACAACCCTATTGCAGCGAAGGTTCTTGACGGTGTGCTTGAGCGACACCTCAGTAGATACGCAGTATATGATTTTAAGCTAACATGGTCATTTACATTAAAACTGTTACTTAAAACCGAATATTTGTGTTTAAATAAAAAATCTTACGTGTTGCGCGTTGTGCATACTGTGGGGGTCAAGAAAACTTTATTTACACATACACTTGTAACATGTGGATCAATTATATGAAGTTCAAAAATAGCTTCAGAATGCTGTTGAGACTGCCACGACTACGACGTGCACGAATGGACGATTTCCATGACATGATGAAGAAAAGAATGTTCTCTCTCCTCTCCTGCGGGGTAGTATTAATCAATTTTAATAATTACATTATTTTAGAGTTTTATACTCATATAATCCGTAATCCCATGTACCAAGCCTCCAAAGAAATAATTTAAAAATTTAAGTCTGTGGTCTTAATAGTACAACGGGTTATTCCTACTAGTTACCACCAAGTTTTTACTAGTGTTAACTACTAGGAATTTTTGTCCACCTTTTACCACAGGTAGTTACACTAACTTTATTCCCACGTTTTACCACTGGTAACTACTGGGAAATAAAATTCCCACTGGTAATAGGTAGGATTTTTAATTCCACTGGGAATTAACTCTAATAAATTATTGGGGGTGATTACTGAATTACCCCCAATAATTTGTTAGAGTTCAAGAACCCAAATAAATACTTCAAAACACTGTGAGACTTATGTTAAGATGTACCAACTCTAATATAGTGTATAGTGTAACGGGTTATTCCCACTAGTTACTATTACTTATTTAATAACAGCCAACTTACGTGTATGAACAAGGTTGGAAAAGAAAACTTTTCGATGAAAGTTCGTTTGCCCAGTTTGCGGACACAATGTTGTTCAAAATGTTTGGAACAAATACGCGAGTATTTGTGAGGCATCAAATTTGATTTTCCAGTTCCCGCAATCCATTCTTTAACAATTTCATCCTCCGTCGGAAAGCTGGAAATATCAAATAGCTTGAAACTCCCGAAATATGGGGTAATTGCAGGGGACTTTTTTTTCTATTTGTTTGCAACCCTAAATAAAATACTACTGAATTTGACTGGTTTACATAACCAAACTTTCTGTTTTATTTTTAGCAATAATTTACTGATATCTCCTATTTTATCAAGTTTTTCATAATCCAACTAATGATGTAACTCAGTAACTTGGTTCCTGTGAGATTTGAGAAAGAAATACATGATCAAAATACGAAAAAGTTGTACTTACGCATGAAATGTTACACCCGCTTATTTTCGCAAGCTATTGCTTTTGTAGGCAACCACTGAACAACCCACCATGTTAATTGTACGTAAAAACTTCTTACATCTCCATTAAATACTTAATAAACACAATCATTCACTTTATAAAACTTCTACAATAAGAAAACCACATTGTTTACTAGCACTCTTGACAATATGATTGACAGTTTAATGTATGGCATCTTGCGGTATTTTGTCTCTTTCACTCTTATAAATTTCTGTATATCGCCATCAGCCTCCTTCCTAAGCTGCCATAACCCGACCATGAAAAAAAACCCGGTCGGTGATAAAGACAAAGCATTGCACTATTTTCTCTTTCCTCTTATAGGAATCGCAATAAGACTATCTTTCTCTATCAAAGAGTGTCAGGCCCTTGTCTTCAACCCAGAAAACTCGCGTTAGATAAATAATTATGTTTCAATTTGAAGAAATCTGCTGATTTAGCGTCTGCTTAGGTAATATGCTTAAAGAGCAACAAACTGCATTAAAATCAAATGCACTCACATATTTATTACCTACTTAACGTTATATATCAATTCGTTTAATAAAAAATAAAAAAAATTGTTGTCAATTCAGCGCTATTACTGCGAAAATCGAAGTTCGTCAAATGCGGGCATTTTTCTCTGTCACTCTAATTATGTGTTAGTGAGAGTAAAAGAATTTCGATTTTCGCGGTAGGCCTCCGGGGTTACTTACATGCCATGCGTTACGTGAAACAACATTGTGTTTATTTCTAATCTAGAAAACGAAACGATTATCCAATGATATATTCATACAGCATATTATTGTTTTAATCTCAAGAATTGGCGTAGGAGCTAGCTTTTACAAGCTTTTATTTAGTTTCACCTGTCCCGTTGTCTGTCTGTAATCAAATCTTGCAAGTTAAATTTGATCCACTTCCCGGTTTCCGATGAAGCTGAAAATTTGCATAAGTACATATGTAAGTCGGGTGACAATGCAATATTATGGCACCATGGAGCTGATCTGATGATGGAGACAGGAGGTGGCCATGGGAACTCTGTGATAAAACAACGCAACCTAATAATGCTTGGGGTTTTTAGAATTGGCTCGATGAGTATTAGTTGCCTGTGGAAAAAAAACACAGTCAGCAATAAAAGCTTGTACCAAAAAATTAAATTTTTGCCAAAAACTTATTTCGAAAGCGACCGCTAGGCCACTAACCATGCCCGAGTCTAGAGACCTAGGGCCCCTAGGCACTTGGTATGGCACTTGAAATTTAGAGAACCCCCTTCTCCATCTTAATCTAGGTTGCCTGGGACCAGGCCTTGCGGACCTAGGCGGAAATCGGGCCCTGCCACCAGCGCTTTTTTTTCAAGAATAATCTAAATAAATCTGTATTTTCAGCTGTCATCCTCCACGAGGCAGCCATAGTTGGAACTACAGCCGGCTCACACCGCCTGTGGGCCCATAGAACCTACAAGGCCAAACTCCCCCTCCAAATACTCCTCATGCTGCTCCAATCCTTCGCCTGCCAGTACTCAGCCTTCCACTGGGCCAGGGATCATAGACTCCATCATAAGTTTTCTGACACGGACGGAGATCCTCATAACGCGACCAGAGGATTCTTCTTTTCGCATATCGGGTGGTTACTGGTGAAAAAGCATCCGGAAGCAAAGAAGAGGTTAAGGAGGATTGATGTGTCGGATCTTTTAGAGAATAAGGTGTTGATGTTTCAGAAAAAGTAAGTATTTTACTATTAGCCCATTTAGACGTCAAGTAACGCATAACGTCAAGTACACTAAGTATATTGAGTATCAATGTAGACCTCAAGGTCCCCTTTCGAGTTAGGGGACCGTGTACTTTAATTACAAATTGATTCGTTACGTTAATACACTAAGTGTAGCCGCCGTGCAGGTCAGGATCTCGACGACTTAAATAAAACTTCGATTTATAATGAAGCGAAGTATAATCTTCCAAAGGGTACTGGTTTACAAGGGTTCTTGTCAAAACGGTTCAATGTAGAAAAGTGGGTGTTGATAGTATGGAGGATGATGAAAGAGTGATTTGCAATATTTGATTTGATCAGTACAAAAGGTTTAGATTTAAATGCTTCCTATTGGCCGCGATACAGAATATGTGAAGCGCTCCTATTGGTGCTTTTAAAAAGCCTCCGAATACTAGCCGAGCCCGACGGCTGCGTTTAGCTACTGCATTGATTTTTATATCATAATAAGTTGCATTCGCAACACTAAGAAAAAAGAAAATAAAAACAATTGAAATTGAATAAAGCAGTAAATTTTACTGTTCGTAAACCAGTAAAAGCATTACAGTAAATTTTACTGTTTTGAGTATTACGGTTATGTTTGCGGTTAAATGTTCAAACAGTTAAAGTTACTGTTTTGTATTTTACTGTTTTTTTTAAACATTTGTTGATATTGTATAAAGCAGTGCGTGCTCGATAAATCATTTTTTTTTTTCAGTGTAAGCAAGTGCTGCCACCTACTGTTCATATTCCCTCTCATTCACGTTGAAGGGTATTGAAGTCTAAATAAGTAACTTAAACTACGTAGATATTGACCCTTCGTGATAGTTTATAAAGGGCTTTATTGCGCCCATGACTTCGGTTTTTCTATTTGAAATTTTCAAATAAGACGTATTGCGACGTTAGGAGTTCTTGGAGTCAAAATGTTTTTGATATAATACGTACAGATACGAGTAGGAAATTGTCCACATGATTTATCTTTTATCTTCCAGATATTCCACCCCATTCATCGGAACCATCTGCTTCATCTTACCAGCCCTCTTCCCCATGTACTTGTGGAACGAAACCTTCGCCTCAGCATGGCACCTGACCATCCTTCGAGTAATCATATCCCTCCACGTTACGTTCTTGGTCAACAGTGCTGCTCACGCCTTTGGCAACAAACCTTATGACAGAAACATTACACCGTCACAGAGCATTTCAATATCTCTAGCAACATTAGGCGAAGGATACCACAATTTCCATCACGTTTTTCCTTGGGATTATCGAGCAGCAGAACTAGGGAATAATGCTGTAAACTTTACTACAATTTTCATAGATTTTTTCGCCTGGCTTGGGTGGGCGTATGACTTGAAAACTGCTGGGAATAATATCATAGCTAAGAGAAAGGAGAAGACTGGAGATGGGACTAATCTTTGGGGATGGGGAGATAAGGATATGCCTCAGGAACATGAAGAGATTGCTAAAGTGTTGAGTAAAAAAGAGTGAAGATTTGTTCGAATATTTCGAGACACAAGTCTATACTGGTCCTAAGTAAGTAGACAATTCAGTTTTTAATCAAGAAAATCATATGAAGAATGTAATCTCTCGAATAAGATATCTCGGACTCTATAAGTACCTGAATTTATTTTGTTACTTATTGAAAAGAACTGTAAGCACGCAAAGTGAAGTAAAAATAAATTTAAAAGTAGAAAAATTACTGCCTTGGGTGAGACTTGAACTCAGTGCCCGTGGATCGATACTCCAGCGCTCTGCCAACTGAGCCAACAAGACCTCTTCCATAGCCAGCCAAATTTCCCACAATATGGGTCCCATATAAGGTCATAGCATAGTTCGCTGAGGTTTCTTCATGTTAAAAATTGATTTAAAAATATATGTCCATTTTTGTCAATGTGATTATATTCTTGTATCGTTTTGAAAATATTTATTAAATGGCATAACATAATCTTAATTTATAGATACAGATAGTGGACAGTGGAGATATAACCATCATCTACTTAGGGCTTGTGTTCATTCGGCCTTACTATAAGATAAACAGTATTGTATACAACTATACAGTAAATCTTGTATAATTTTCTATTTTCGTTATGAATTTAATTTATATTTATTATACGCGCTTCAAAATTTCGTGAACTAGTCTCGCAATTTTAAAGTGCGATGTGAATTTGAGAAAAAGTATCTACTCATTTGGTAGATATTTTTTCTTAGTTTCGTTCACTGTAGAAAAATACACGTGAGGTGTCCTTATACCCCCCTTCCCGCAACGTGAGCTGTCGTGATTTTTTCGTTACCCCCCCCTATCGAACCTCACGTGACTTGTGCACAAGCCCTTACAAAAATCTGTGGACTATGCTTGGATATTTTTGCCATTTGACACTAGTCTAAAAAAATATATTTAATATTAATGCAGTTTCGACCATAATGTACTAAGTTGGAGTTAATAGATAAAAATAAAATTTTCGTGTTGATAAATATTTTAATCTTAGTGTTCTTCTTAACATAGGTAACTTTGTACATATGTTATTTTTATTCGTTATTTTTAAGCATATGAATAAATAAAAATATTTATGCCAAAAGAAATTAGATACTCAAAAGTTACCGACTTTATTCTTTATTACAGCTATCTATTTTTTCGAAGTAGTCACCGTGAACACGTATACACTTTTCCATCCGTCTAAACCACTTAGAAAATACCGATGACCACTCTTCTTTAGATACCTCAGAAATTTCATAATTATACGCAGCCAGGGCATCTTCTTTGTTCTCAAATCGCCTTCCTTTTAATTTTTCTTTAATTTTGGGAAATAAGTAAAAATCGCAAGGGGCTAGGTCGGGGGAATATGGCGGGTGGGGCAAGATAGTCACGTTTTTTGAGCTGAAATAGTCAAGTGTTCTAGCAGAAGTGTGAGGGGCAGCGTTGTCATGGTGCCAGAGCAGGTGCTGAGTTCCCGATTTCGGCCGCTTGTCACACCAAGCTGACAGTACTCTGGGGGCACAAACTGTCACATACCATTCAGAGTTGACTGTCCTTTGATCTTCTAGCACTATCGTAGCAATATGTCCCGTCTTGCAGAAAAATGAGGCAATCATTTGTTTTTGTGTACTTCGGGTTCGGCGACATTTTGTTGGCGTCGGCTCATCTTCAAAACACCATACTGTGGACTGCCGCTTTGTTTCGGGGTCGTAGTTATATAGCCATGTTTCGTCACCTGTAAGTATATCATATACATTTTTTTTCTCGCCAGCGTCGAATTTATCTATCATAAATTTGCACCAATCTACGCGGCGGTCTTTTTGCAAATCGGTGAGTTTGTGCGGCACCCATCTTGAACAACGCTTATGAAGGGCCAGATGATAATGAATTATAGTTTGCAATGCTGCTGATCCAATACCCAGCTCACGCTCGAGCTCTGCATATGTAATTCGTCGGTTCGCACGAACATTTTTTTCCACAGCCTGTACGTTTTCTTGAGTGACTGCGGTTGGCGGCCGTCCGGTCTTCGCCTCATCTTCAAAGGTCTCTCGTCCCCTTTTAAATTCAGCAAACCAATTAAAAACAGTTGCACGTGAACAAGCAGACTCGCCAAAAGTTGAAACTAAAAGTTCAAAACACTCTTGAGGTTTTAAACCTTTTTTAAAATCATAATAAATCATAACACGAAAATCACGTCGAGTGAGCTCCATTGTTGCGAAAATTTCCCTCCAAAATTACCCAGAAAAAAAATAATTAAAAAAGGAATCCTAACATTTTCCGAGTGTTCCATATTTGAATTTATTAGCAAATAACCTACCTTTACAATGGTGTATAACTGGCCAGTATCGATCAAATGACCATAGAGTATCTAACTTCTTTTGGCATGACCCTCGTATTATTCGTAATTATTACTTCAATATTATCAGCCTTCTATTGTATTAATCCTTTCAGAGTTTTAGCCCACCCAATACGAGTACCCAACCCTTAATCCGTAAATACTTTATATATAGCAAAAACCTCTTAATCCATACTAATATTATATAAATGCGAAGGTGTGTCTTCTGTCTGTCTGTTTCAGCTTCATGCTTAAACCGCTGAATCGATTTAGTTGAAATTTGCTATAAAGATAATTTGAGTCCCGGGGTAGGATAGCTTTTATTCCGAAAATTATCCCTCAAGGGGGTGAATAGCGGGGTGGAAGTGAGATAATTAATGCATCGCCTGATAATTGATGCAAGGGTATGCTCAAATCGAATGATTGCAATTATACTTTATCTAGGCGTTATACTTGTCTCAAATAAAGAAGTTTGCATAGAGAATGAATAAAAAGCAGATTGTAAAAAATATAACCTACCCAAATGACTAAATCCACGGAATCGAAGTCGCGGGAAAAAGCTAGTTAGTAAATCAATCCTATACAGTGACTTTCTTAATGTAGCTAATCAAAGTTAATTGTTTTTATACTTACAGTAAGTCTGGTAAGCGAGTGATTGATTTGGCTTAATGAAAAAATGTAGTCTAAGAAAACAACTCTTAAGGTAATCAACCTATTTCAGAATTCGGTATTTGAAATGAAATTAAAATCTTAATTTTCAGGCAACTATTGGCAGTATTGGCCCATAGATAAATACCTTAAAACTATCATAAATCTAAAAACACTCAATATGGCTGCGATGCAGTTTTCAACCCCGCAGTGTCAGAGAGCCGGCCGCGTAACCGCCAAAACATGACACCCTATTTAATTAACTACTACATTTCGAGTTTGATTGTAGTATCTTGAACATAAAAGTTTAAAACCTAGTGTCTGACTAGCGTGAGGTAGGCCGTGGTCAACCCGCCTGCCCGCCATGGTCAACTTGGCGTTGGGCGTTGGGTTCACCGACACCTGCGTAATGGCGACGCCGTCTCCGCACCCGTACGTTAGCTTGGCCGGTCGACTGTAGCGTACCCAGCATCTGGACAAACTTAAGGTCTTCGCACACTATACCAATTCCACACCAACTCAACTCACTTTTGGTTCACCTTAGTGGACGACGAGTGGACGACGCGTAGACCACCCGACAGTTACCTAAATTTTAAAATTGTACTATAGGACATACAAGATAAGGCTTTAATTTCAATATTTAATTTTGAGTCGAGTGGCTGTTGAGTTGTAACAATGTGCTAAGACCTTTATAGGTCAATTCGAGCTTTATACTAATCTGTCAGTGTCACAAGTGAAGTTTTTGGTTGAAGAAATGGCACTTTTGACACTAACAGATCAGTATCATCGGAAACAGTACCCCTAGTGTGATCGACATCATAACGTGACGAACGCGTTTGCGTAATTTGCGTTAAGTCTCATTTTGTATAGGATTTTGAGTTTCCAAAACGTCCCGCTTGGCGCGCTCTTTCTAAATCCAATACAAAATGAGACTAAACGCAAACGCGTACGTCACGTTTCGAAATCAAATTTACTTACACTACGGGTACATATCGAATAACTGAAACTCAAATTGGCCTGTTAGAATTTGAAATCGCATGCGACTGGGGAAACGAACGGTGAGCACCTTTCATACTATCATCACAAATGATAGTAAAACACATTAGGTAAACATTTTAATGTTTTAATATCAGTTAACTTTATATTATAGGTATCTGGTATAACGTTTATGAATAAATATAATCACTTAACCCTGGCAGCACGTTATTTGTTTCAATAATCTTAGTAAGTGGCTGATTTAACTCTCGATAAGAATTCTTAATGTTCCATTTTTTAAGATTTTTTTACACTAAGCATATTTGTTTTTATTTGTCATTAATGAATACAAACCCCTATAAAAAGAGCATAAGCGTTCTATGAAAAAATCAATTATTTCCAAGAAATATCATCTGATTTGCGTTTTAACTGTTTTGTGTTGGCCACGTTTTTTTTTCTGTCAGCCGTGGTCAGCCCGCCTGCAAACTTGGCGTTGGGCCCGCACGAGTTCCCCGCTTCCTGCGTTATGGCGATACCGTCTCCGCACCGGCCATAGTCTACTGTAGCTTGGCCGGCCGGAGCTGACCATGAAAGGTCTGACTAAGATGGACAATAATAGCATAACACATATTGCAACATTTTTAACGATTTAATATCATTTAACTTTGTACAATAGGTATCTTATGTCTAACATTTACAAATAAATATAATTACTAAATCCTAGAAGCAAGACTTTTGTGAAGTGTAATCAAAGTTATTGTTTTTACTCTCGGTAAGAATTCTTATAATTCCAATTTGTAAAGGAGTTTTTTACACTACATTTGTTTTGTGGTATTATTTTATTGTTGGCGGTTCGTGTCCGACTTATTATTTGTATTATCTAAGAAATATTCACAATTCAACGTCTAACTAAAGCAAGGTCAGCCGTGCTCAACCCGCCCGCAAACTTGGCGTTGGGCCCGCACGGGTTCCCCGTTTCCTGCGTTATAGCGACGCCGTCTCCGCACCCATAGTCTACTGTAGCTTGACCAGTCGACGGCAGCGTGCCCTGCATCTGCACCGCACTTAGGAACGGCATGGAACCAGAAACGGCCAGCTGACCTTGCATGCCAAGGTCGGAGAGTAGGGAAACTCCGGATGGTGCAATGGGACAAGTGCAGGTTATGGATATAGGGCAGCCTTCGTTGTTTACGAGGGTTTTGGTGAAGGCTACGATGGGAGGTTCGGGGCAGTAGTCGTAGTACTGGGCGGTGATCGTCTGAAAATTAGTAAATTGATGAGGTTGTATCGCTAAGAGGGCGCGTAAAGTCAAAAAAATTAGAAAGGAACAAAAAATATGGCGCATCACGCGGAACGTGCGATGGAAGAGTTGACAAGGTTTTGACGTTTTACCTTAACAACTCTGAAAGTATACTTCTGATTAAAATTTGGCTGGTTAAATCCGGCGGCTATATCACATGTTTTTTTTTACTAAAATGATACTGCTGTGGAATGCAGGGTAATGTAGTATATACAATTGAAAATAAATTAAAAAGCCAAGATCCTAATTCATTTTAAATTTAATTTTAATTTTAAGTGTTGGTTAATATTGCACGCCTTCTCTGCTAGAACATAAGACATGCTTTTTTTAATTTTATCATCTTAGGTACTTAAGTATGTAATTTAACAATATTCTTGCAATAACATTATTGACAGAAAATTATAGATGTAGGAATACAAAAAAAATCTTATATAATTATGGTTACTTACTTGAACGCAAACGGCAAACACACATATAACTGTTCTAATATACATTATAATTATAATTTAAAATAAGTACCTAGAAGTATTAACTGCAACTAATATGATTAACTATCACTGGTTGATTTATACCGCTTCTTACCAAATAGATAAAATATTAAAGGGGAAATGCAATCAAATGTTAACATCAATAACTATGAATTTTACATTCGTTATCGATTTATGGATCGATTAGGTTGTAACATGGTGAGGAGTTTATCATAACGTAAGTAAGGTATTCAAAGCTTTTTTAAACTATACGTAAAGGCCGTAAGGAATTATAATTTATTGAAATGGGTGGCTCTTACAATTCATAGCATTCAAATTTGCTTAGAATCTCTATATAATAATTTTATTATATTAAGACAAGGCCTTTACTTATTCACTTAAAAGTGAAACAGAAACGATATTTTTTTAAATATTTTATTCCATTTGTAGCAGTAGTACTCGTAAATAAAACCACGTGTACAAAAAATTAGGATTAGAAAATTAGGAGGTACAAAGGCGAACTTATCCCTATTTGTATAGGTATTTTATGATAAACTATATGCAAAAATAAGGTATACTCGTACATAATTAAAATTACATTAATAACAAGTATTTCTATTTAAAAGCGTTTGAGAATTAAAGTAGCCGATTGTGATTATCCGTGTTTAACCTTGCGGATATAAAATACCAATTAAAATCTAAATCTGTGTGACGTTACTGATCACAAGTTTCTTTTAAAGAACAATAAATTATAATAACCAAAAACAAAGAAATAAACAAACATAATAAAACTTACTAAGTACTTAAAATAAAGATAAAAAATGTGGCCCAAATCGCCGTCAATGGGCAAGGCATAGAAGGCTGGCCGGCTGTGTGTTAAATGAAGCAGAAATTATAAGATTAAAATATACATTTTGTAATACAAGAGATGTCACAATTATTTAAATTTTGTTCGAATACAATAAATAGGCTTTCAATTTCACGTTAAAGGCCTTAGATGTCGGATGTCTGCCCTCTACCAGAGGCCAGACGGTCAGACGAGAGTTAATACAGTTAATATTTACTTACGTTACAAGATAAAATTAGAAAAATCTCCTTTTTAGGGTTCCGTAGCCAAAATTGCGAAAACGGAACCCATATGTCCGTCCATTCGTCTGTTCGTATGTCAACGGCATTCTTTGGTTTTGATTGAAATTAGTACAGTAGATAAATTTAATATATCGCTGATTATGTACATTTCATATCCAAACATTACTATAATATGTTTATATTGGCATTATTCTATTTGGGTAGGTACATAAAATATTTCAGGTTTATTTACATTAAAGATAAGTACATTGGCGGACTTAAATGTCTGAAGTAATTCTATATCAGTCAAACTAAAGGCTTAAACGCAACATTTTGTAAAGATCAAAACTAGTGGCATTTTTTAAATGCATGATATTTATAATGACAAAGTGAGGCCATGTCATCATTCACGTAAAATTTGTATAATGACACTACCTAACTTTGCTGTTACCGGGCGGCTCCATCCCCTGCATCACAAAAATTTATATTATTATGAAATAAAGAATTGTGTGTTTGTTTTATTGTTTTTTTTTTTGTTTGTACCTAAATCTGTACAAAATTAATTTACATGGACCCTAATACTCTTTTTTGGTAATTACGGTCACAGACTAGACAGACTTTAATTGCTGATCCATTTAGCGAGGGCAGCGGGCAGAGCGCGACATCATCGCGGCAGGCAGTGCGCGACGTCATCGCGGCAGGCAGAGCGCGACGTCATCGCGGCAGGCAGAGCGCGACGTCATCGCGGCAGGCAGAGCGCGACGTCATCGCGGCAGGCAGAGCGCGACGTCATCGCGGCAGGCAGAGCGCGACGTCATCGCGGCAGGCGGCGAGCTACGCGTGGCACAAACTCAGCTTTACCTGCTCCACCGGCATCGGACGAGTACCGAATTACTTTTTATAGTTTGGCCGGGATTTATCTGTAATTAAGGAGGAATAAACCAGCCTATTTAATACAGTCCGTGTTTTTATTTCTACGTCCAGTAGGACCCAAACATTGGTCCTTCGAGCCGGATTTAAGACAAAAGTGAAGACCCGCGCGAAATCGTATTTTCATACAAACGTTTCATACAATTTTCCTCTTTGGATATTAACATTATTGAAAATATTTTGAAACAATTAGTTGTATATCAACCACAGCTATGCCCCTACATTCGATTTTTTTTTTTCGAATTTTTAATTATTATAAGAGTATTTAAAAATTAGTATGAAATCTGTATTTCACTCCTAATTTTAACAATAATTAAAAAATCGAAAAAAAATCAAACGTTGGTAAATAGCTATGGTTAATATACATCTAATTATGAAAATAGTACATTAGTAATAGTAGCTCGGTCTGTGGTATACGAAGACTGGGCCCTTATTCGACATGCTAAAAGTGACGTTTCGTGTTGATTTCCATTTGATGTGAGAAATATTGTGACTTGTCGAATTGCTATTATCACCACCTGTCAGTGAACAATATCCACACTAGAGGCGGGGCGTTGTACCGGAATAGTTTTTGGAACAGGTTATTTGTAATAGACTACTTTTAGCTTGTCGAGTATTTAAAAGTACGGACTTTGATTTCTGAAATAAAACAAATATGAAACTTTTATCACCTCGTACCTCCATTCTTACCGTTACTTTAGGTAAAATGAAATTTTGTTAACAGATGGTCGTCTGGGTGTCTGTTGTATCTAAAAATAATGTAATAATATATAACAAAAATATGACAATAGATTCATAGCCTTCACTCAAAACGTCACCATATTTCCGACCCTTACCGAAATAATAAGTCGATATTTGTATAAATAATCCTTATTTGTAAGACGCCTAAGCACGGCAAATACGTAAACTGCCTATTGGGGGTCATACTCGTAAAACTGGTATTTTAGACGTACTTTTGGTACGAGTAACAGAGACGTACTTTTGGTACGCAGTCCCAGCTCTAGTCAGGATTCTAGTTGTCAAATATAAGCGTGTCGAATACGTATTAGTTAACTGTCAAATGAAATTAGATCAACGGTAGACTTTTTTGTCGATGGGTATGGCTGCCATGTTTGGATTTATGACATTTAAAAGGGGATCCTAAGGCAGAGAGTAGTTTTACCTGTACGATTTTGATTCTTCTACTGGACGCAAGATGGAGTTAGCTGCCAAATTCCGATCAGGCTGACGCAACTAGGAAGAAAAAAGTTTTGTATGGAATTTGTTTCGCAAATCATTGCCAACGAAGAAAAAGAAAACGTCAGTGCTATTTATTCTGTCAAGTTTACATCAAGTCTACTGTCAGCCTAATTGCTTTGTTTGTTTTGAAGGCTTCAATGTTTTGTTCGGGTATTTCGTGTAATTTCTTTATTATTTAGTGCAAAAATCGAAAATAGTCAACCGTGATCAGAGCAAAGAGCGAGTTTGTTACAATGCCAGCGAGAAAACGGTTTACTAAGTGTGAAATATGTGGCAAGCGAGCCACTCGAGAAAATCACGAAAAAAGGGATTTTATGGCGAAATTTCCCTTGGATGAAGACTGGTAAGTATTGCTTTAGATACTGTGGAGCGTAGACTAGTAGGGTTGCTGAAGAAAGAAGCCCGTCGATAGCACACGGGACGCTCGAAGACTCGAAGCTGGAACGCGCTGGCTGAAGACTGGAACCTTTACCGCATACCGCCAAGTACCATTACCGGGTAGTGTTGTGGGAGATTAAAAACACATACTTTTGGTTTAAGAACACTGGGTAGTGTCAGTATTGAATGTAAATGTGGAATGTGGAATGAATTTGGCCCGACCTAGCATCAATTTATAGTCAGGCCACGCCCATTTGTCACGTGGGTGTTAGGTGCAGAGTGTACTAGTTGTTTATTGACCAATCAGAGCACGTTATTACATAATAAGGTATTTACAGTATATTCTTAACCTAGTTTGTAAAACTTATGACTAACACAGTAAATTACACGTTATTAAGACAAATGGGACAAAAAATAAATAATAAAAACACATAAAAATACACAACAAAATTATACAGAAATTACAGCTATCTATTTACATTTCCTATACCTATTCGCGACAGTTCTCCCCCTCGTGCGTGAGCGCCGTATTTCGTAGAGGAGCGTATGGGAATAAGCCGGGAAGCTGGGCAGCGGACGTCACCTGCGCGCGTGCGTACTATGGCTACTCTTATGTGGCCGTCTGGGCCGTGAAAGAGTTGTGCGATTTCGCCTCTAGACCATGTACCTTGTGGCACGGAGCAGTCGCTTATCATGACGCTGGCGCCTACGTGCAATTTCTGTTGGTTGTGATGAGAGTCGGTTATATCTGTAGCTGCAGCGGTAGATGGCAGTGGATTCGTTCGAGGCCTCTCTGATGGTAAGTCGCCCACGGGAACCTTGAGGTTGGCCCCGTTACAGGTCCGACACCATTGGCGCTTATGTTTTCGATAACGAATACTACCGCGCAGTCCGACTATATGGAATTTACTTTTCAACTCGTTAATTAAGGACGAGTGATTGCCGCGGCACAGAGTGTGAAAGTGGTGGATCAGCAGCTTAGTGAAGTCTTCCTTGGCGTGTAGGACGGGTACTTGTTTGCTTCCGCCGTCTGTCACGATGACTCCAAATTCGTCTAGCTTTACTGCGATCTTGTTTAGCGGAGATTTTTTCGGCAGCGCATGCCCAGCTTCCAGGGACTTAATCTCTTCTGGATAGGCTTCGTATTGGCTCCGTTTGATCAGCGATATCTCGGCTAAGATCAAATTCCCCTTGTTTACCTCTGTATCCCTTTTCTTATATGGCATTTTGGCATTGTTTACCTCGGTGACAACCAGAACTCTAGCGGTGACGCGAACCAAATGCGTGAACTCGGAAAAACGATTTACCTTCGGCAGGTACTCGAATTCACGTTTAGTTTTCCTATTTGAGCGAACGGACCTACTTGACATGCGTTGTCGAGTATGACTCGTCGCGGCGTCGCCGGCGACTGGCGCGAACGTTCGTACTATAGAAGGTCGCGGCTTATGATCGCGTTTACGTTCGGGTTTTACCGCCCACCGAGATGTTGCTCCGATTTGAGCGGGTTTGCTTCGGTCGAATGTTGACGCTATCTGCCGCTTCGTAGGTAATATCGGAGTGGTGGGCACGTTCTTGAGCGGGTCTTGGAGGCCTTCGCTCCCCCCCGCGAAAGACGTGTTTCCCTCGCCACTACTAACGCTCGATATTACCGCGGACTTATTCGACGCGAAGCCGACTGTGTTCACTGCGCTCGTTATGCTATTACCGTTCGCGGGCGCGGGCGCGGCCGCGCTCAACCCGTGTAATAACCTATGGTGGCCTGCCTCGCATTGGCCGACGCCACACGCGACGTATTGGCATTTACCCGACCTACGATGCGCAGATTTTAGACAATTAAAACACAGCCGTACCTCCCTTACTAGCTGCCACCTTTCTGGAATCGTTGCCGCCGTAAACTGTGCGCACGTGTCAATCGTATGTTCCCTTTCGCAAATAGGGCACGTATTGCGCGGCGGAGTACATTTTGACGATTCCTGGCCGAGTCTAGATTCGGAGGGCGCGGGTTTTGTCTGACTACTGTCGCGGTGTTCCGCGAGCGCGACGGTAGGACATTTTTTATTTTGCGATTTATACTCATCCTCGCGTGCATGAGTTTCGTGGGTATCTGACTCCGACCCACTACTGCTACTGCTACTACTATCACGGGTAGATTCGGGGGCGCGAGATCGCGGGAGAGTTACGCTCGATCGCCTAGATCCGCGCTCAGAATTCGCCGTATCTACAGTATAACGTGATGTGCTGTTTGGATATTTATTACACGCTTTATTATCCGCTTTGCGTGTGTGAGTTTCGCGGATATCTGATTCCGAGTCCGTGCTACTGTCACGTGAGAACGCGGGTGCGCGAGACCTAGCGAGAGTGTCGCTCGATCGCCTAGGTCCGTGTCCGTAAGAAACCGCGTTCGCTGCATTACGCGACCTAGCTGACGGCCTATGTCGGTTTACGCGTTTGGACGCAACACTAATCTCGCACAAGAACTCCGACAACGCGACTAAGTCGGGAGTTCCGCTATTAGAATGCCTATACTTTGCCCATTCGTAACGCACTATCAGATTTAATTTGTCCACGATTTTGTTTACAAGTTCAGGCGCGTGTAAGTATTTATCTTGCCGTAACGATTTGATGGTAGCGACGGCGTTAGCAATATGCGCGGCGAAAGAAGCTATATTGCCGTTGTCCTCGGCCAATCGCGGCATACGCTTTACATTATGCAACTCGGTGAGTACTATCTCTTCCGGGTCGCCGAATTGCCGTTCTAGCGCCTCCATAATTTCGTACGGATCCTGAACTGTGTACATTATTGACTTTACGGCTGTCCGAGCCTCCCCTTTGAGTGCGCGCCTAATCCGACTCACGTTGTTGACGGCACTAAACATGGGGGCGGAGTCTTCGAACTCCGCTCTAAAAGCGATCCATTCCGTTATATCGCCTGAAAACGCGGGTAACTCGGGCGGTTTATGAAAGATCGGCGCGTAATTACTATGCGGTACCTCGTAAAATCGCGGTTGTGGTCGGCTAGGCCGGTCGACGGCGGCGGCGGGCGGCGCGGTCTCTCTCGGTAGAGGGAATTTATCGTCGTTCGCGATCTCGTGTGGTGGTCTAGCATGTCGTCCTACCCAATTTCTAGTTCGTCGCTCAGAGTCGTCAGCCGCGACACTGCCGCCGTCAGACTGCGCCTCTATTTGCGCAATCTGCAGCCGTACTTTGGCAGTTTCGGACTTCGTCTGGGCGACGGCTAGAGCGGCTTTATGGACCTCCAGCTCGGCCATCAACACGGTTATCTGACTATCGCGATCCCTATTTACCGATTCGCGGTCTCCATTCGATGCGCGAACGGACGGCGCGCGCGGCGGCGGCGGTGCGACTACGGCGTCTTTGTTGACTAGCGTACTCGACCTACTGCGGGGTATAACCGTATCTTCTAAATCGTTTTCAGAGTTACGCACTGATTCCCTATCTCCACTAGTATTCCGGTTGCCGCTGGTGCCTTTGCTCCACGTATTTGTCCCGCCGGAGGTAGTCTCACCTGGCGACGGGGTCGGGGTAGGCGCGGGGGCAGACGGGCCCGGGCGCGTGCGCGGACGTAGAGATCTTCCTGTCTCCGACATCCTCTTATTTCTTGTTCACACGCGGGGGTCCCTAACTATATACAATTTACCTGCCTAACGCCTATGCGCTGACGTCACAGAGCGCAACGTCAGTGCCCCTAAGCGTGGATCCCTCGGTGCACTGAATCTCCCGCAATGGCTAAGTGCAAGGCCTAGAGCGTTCGAAAGCAGTGTGTTGGTATCACCGTGTGACACATGCAACGAAAGTTGCCAGGACACGTGAGTGGAGGAAAAACCTACAACACAGCACGGTCCGACCGGTCAAGCCGGTATGGTGGGGTATGGTATGGGTAGGGGTAAAGGTTTGAGCCGAAGCGTACTTCTAGGCTCAGCGCGTTCGTGTTTCTTGTTTCTTTCTTCTTTCTGAGTCAAGTAAAATTTACTTAAAACTCAGCGCGTACTTGTTTCTTTCTTCATTCGGCTCTCGAAGGACCATTGATGTGGAGCGTAGACTAGTAGGGTTGCTGAAGAAAGAAGCCCGTCGATAGCACACGGGACGCTCGAAGACTCGAAGCTGGAACGCGCTGGCTGAAGACTGGAACCTTTACCGCATACCGCCAAGTACCATTACCGGGTAGTGTTGTGGGAGATTAAAAACACATACTTTTGGTTTTAAGAACACTGGGTAGTGTCAGTATTGAATGTAAATGAGGAATGTGGAATGAATTTGGCCCGACCTAGCATCAATTTATAGTCAGGCCACGCCCATTTGTCACGTGGGTGTTAGGTGCAGAGTGTACTAGTTGTTTATTGACCAATCAGAGCACGTTATTACATAATAAGGTATTTACAGTATATTCTTAACCTAGTTTGTAAAACTTATGACTAACACAGTAAATTACACGTTATTAAGACAAATGGGACAAAAAATAAATAATAAAAACACATAAAAATACACAACAAAATTATACAGAAATTACAGCTATCTATTTACATTTCCTATACCTATTCGCGACAGATACTTTTGACCTTATTTTGGGTCAGCAGGCTATAAACACATCGAAAATTAGATATTTTACATTATCTTTCGTTGTGAACTAGGGATGTACTATAACTATCGATAACTAGTTTTATTTGTATATCAGTGTAAATAATTAAATTAAATATGTGAAATTTCCTTAGAACTAGCATGCAATATGACCATAATTAATTCGTCGAAGATTAATAATGCATAAATTATCTATTACTTATGCATTAATGGTCATTAGTTAACATATTTTTTTTATCTAGTGATTATTTAATATATTAACCTAAAATGTAAGAAAATTAATCTCTGTTTTTATGATAAATAAAAAAATATTATAGGACATTATTACACAAACTGACTTAGTACTAAAGTATGAATGGCATGTGTTGTGGGTACTTAGACAACGATATATATATATATATATACCCACAACACATGCCATTCATACTTTAGTACTAAGTCAGTTTGTGCAATAATGTATATATATATGTACATAGACCTAATTTATAAGTATTTATAAATACATAGAAAATACCCATGTCTCAGGAACAAATATTCATGCTCATCACACTAATAAATGCCCGTTCCAGGATTTGAACCTGGGACCATCGGCTTCATAGGCAGGGTCGCTGCCAACAAGGCCAGACCCGTTCTCATGATTAACAGACATATAAATACATAAAAAGTTAAAGCATTGATATAGGGTTGTTGATAACTGGATGCCGAAAAACATGATTTATAGATGCATATTAGCGCGAAATAATCAGTTGATCATCTCATTAGCAAACACATGGAATATAAACTGTAGATAAAGTCATGCTTTTCCAAGGCTGTATGTTTTCAGATGCATGCAGTGGGCCAAATTTGTTGGGAACGAAGACCTGATACATTTTCCCATAGAAAAGTTACATTTATTCAAACATGTATGTGCTCATAATTATGAAAATCAAGCATTTAATAAAATAAAAAAACACGACTTAAAAACTGTATTAAAATAATTCGGGTCCACATTAAGCCCGACCAGATAGTAGTCCAATTAAGAACTATCCACTATATAACATACAACTTAAATGTGGACTCGATGCTAACCTGATTTCGAGTACAAAATTTGTAGACAGGAGCCTATGTTTCAACCCTCCCCATTTTATCGATATCGATAAGAATCGTAAGCGTGTAGCGTACTACACTATTTAAATCGCTTATGTTGGTACTATGGTTCTTTGACGGTTCTTTGTCGTACATTTTGGTAATGATTTGCGAAACAAACTGATTCCACTCGCTAGTATGGAAGTCCCGTCTCTTAAAACGTAGTGATTATATGCTCTTTGACAATGACATGCAGTTGCGTCGATGTAGATCTATCATAAAACGTACATGTGACGCATGTGACAATTGTCCAGGATGAAAGAACTATCTTGACAATTAACATAAAGCAATACAATACCACAAAATGTCAACAAGAAAACAGATTTATTATAAAAATACAAATTATATACAAAGCTTCATTTTAAAACCAATGGTCGTGGGTTCTAACCCCGGCTCTTAACAATGTGCATCTTGTAACATGTACCGATTGCTTTACAGTAAAGTAAAATATATAATTATCATGAGGAAGATGGAGTAGCCCCAATAAGGTATATTTTCCCCTCTGGGTTAGAAGGTCAGATAGTAGTGAGACAGGGAGATATAGTGAAGAATGCGGAAAAACAAGCATTTATTGTGTTGTTAGGCTAGTTCTTTTTTTCAAAATTTGAAAACGAACGCAACAGCATGCTCAAAGCCCCCTGTGAGTCAGAATCTGTTAAATTCAGGCTTAAGACGAAACAGGAGCTGAGCCCGTACACAAATTTGAGATTTTTAGGTAAAAGGTAAAAAATATCGCCGTCGCGCTGACGAGTGTGGCACCCCGTACCTAGCTAGAGACTATCCCTTGTGTGTGTACCAACAAACCAAATTTTAGACAAATATGATACGTCTTCTTCTTCTTTGTCGTTGTACTCTTTGCAGAGCGTCGTGGTCAACTGCTGATATCAGGCGCAGATGTTGCTTGCCGTACGATTTCTCGCCATTTTTCGCGGTTGGGGGCCATTCTGGCAAATGCGTTCAGGGGACCCTTCATGGCAGATTTGATTTGGTCAGTCCATCGCATAGGTGGCCTTTTGCGCGGTCTTTTTCCGTTTGCTCTACCCTGCACCACTAGACGCTCTATGGAGTCGTTGTTCCTCCTCGAGACGTGACCGAAAAAACTGAGTATGCGGGTCTTTACGAGAGTCGAAAGGCGCTGCTTGATACGGAGTTCTTTAAGGATGGAGACATTAGTCCGAAACTCGGTCCAGGATATCCCCAGCATTTTCCTCCAGCACCATATTTCTAGGGCGTCTATCGTCTTTTCCTCTGTCTTTCGGATAGTCCAGGTCTCCGCAGCGTGTAAGAATATAGGAAAAACGATGGCCCGTACAAGCCGAACCTTCGTGGTGTTTGTGACGTTTCGGTGATACGTAGCCTATACGTAAAAACTAACCAAGACAAATCTTTTATAATTTCAGGATTTTCTACACAGCACAGAACATGGGACCCATATAGATCTCAATTCCGTTGTCGGCGAATCAACAACGACTCATATTCTTAATATTGAACTTAACTGGCTCTCATTTCACATTTATGTTTTAAATTAATTATAGGCATAGACATACCATATCATATTATAAGTACAAAGTTTCAGAGCAATCTAGCAAGTCATTTTAAAATGAGAGCGTAACTACATTTGTATGGAGAACCGAATTTGCTGCGGACGCACTATGTAGCATAATCGGATTAGGACCAACCTCGAAATCTCTGTAACAGTCATGAAATTTATTATGTATATAAATTAAAGGCCCCTTTTTCATGCCCAAACCATTTAACATTTGGGGATCTCGAGGAATCCGAGCCATCTTGGAAAATGTGTACCATCAACACAACAGTCAACATTAAAACTTATTAAATTCTACACAAAAAAGTCCTCGATATCTTTGCAGAACAATACATCTTGTTATAGAGAATACTTGCTGAATCTAAGTTTAACGCTTATACACTTCCAGGGGACATTCTCTTAAAAGGAAACTCGGAGGAATATGAATTCTATTTTTAACTATACATTTGTACGTGGTCTACCCCAATATTAACATTTTACTCTACTGTGACTATACCAGAAAGAAGGGTTATGGGTGTACGTACTGATGATTCAGTACACCCAGTAGCTAGGTATTAGGATACTGGACGGATTTTTTTAAATGACGTATCGTTAGATTTCTCTTGCCATTCACAACCTACTTTTACTTGTTCTATTAAAGAAAAATCAATACAGCCGCCTTGAGAGGACTCCGAATATTAAATCATATTTTTTCTTCTAGCGCCTAAACTATTGAGCGGAGTACAGTAAAACAGACATCAGTAGATCCACAGTTAGTATACAAGTGCTATGCAATACAAAGTTACTAAAATTAACGGAAGAAAAAAGTTTAGGGCTAAATAATACGTCATTTAAAAAATCCGTCCAGTATCCTAAGGTACAGGGTGTCCTGAATCCTCAGTACTTATACCCATAACCCTACTTTCTGGTTAAGTTGCAGTCAAGTAAAATATTGATATTGGGGTAGATTATGTACAAATGTATAGTTAAAAGTGGAATTTTTATTGTTCCAAGTTTCCTATTAAGAGAATATCCCATGAAAGGGTATAAGGGCTAAATCTGGGTTTAGCAAGTATTTTTTACAGCAAGATCATTTTTTTTTCGCAAAGATGTCTAAAACTATTTTATGTAGAATTTTATAAGCTTGAATGTTGCCTTACACGATTATTGAATAAAGAACGTAGATTTAGAGTAAAACGCGAATTTCTCCTGGATGGTCCACATTTTCCAAGATGGCTGCGGTTCCTCGAGGTCCCCAAATGTCAAATGGTGTGGGCATGAAAAAGGGGTCTTTAAGGGGCCATACATACCAAATTTCATGACTGTTCAGACATTTCGAGTTTGGTCCTAATCCGACTGTGCTAATGCCACTATGTACGTAAACTGTAACTGTACTGCGGACTCAACCTTCACGTTATAATTTTTTAAGTATTAACGTTGACATAGTAACGAAAATAATAAACACGTCAATTGAAGTAAACAATATTATTATATGCAAGAAAATTTTGCAAAATAGGTACATTAAACATTAATGATTAATATGTAAAACACCATTAATTATTGAATTAAAATTATGATTTTGTGTTAAAAAATATGAGACCAATTATACAGCCCGATTACACGGGCTACATATTAAAAATGATTATCATGGAAACAGTAAATATACACAGGTGAACAAAGTTATAGTAAAATAGGTGCATAATTTCAGAGCTTGCCTGGCCCACCTGTACCACCTACCATGACCACGGCCGTCTCCTACTATTATTTTTTTCTAATACCTATGGCCTTACTAGCGAATAGTATTCCATGTTCTTGATCCAGAATTTAAACCCTTAACTACATTTGTGGCACTTGGGGTTGAATTTGAAACTGTAGGGCACTAGCGTGGCTCTATGAGAGCGCCTTATTTAGGCTTCTGGTGACCAGAGGATCAGCATTGTTAACCAGCGCGGAAATGCACCCAGCCTTCTGGGCACCCTACCGAGCGACCAGAATATAGGGCAAATATTTAATGTATACGTTTTTGACTTAAGTGTTTTTATCATGTTTTATATTTAAACTTACAGATGTCGAACTACCAGCAAAGTTTTTGAAGAGGTGTAGTTTTTATATTTCCTGGTACCAAACTGATACAGGAAATTGGAACATCAGTAAATAATCTACACCGAAGACAATGAAATATAGTCACATAATACTTTAATGTTTTATTTTATTAAAGAAATCGGTAAAAAAATGTGTTAACTGAAAAAGATAAATTTTATTTTATTTGTAGTTGAATAACAAAATATGTATTTAATCTCCTTTTAACATAGGAATTCTCTTTGTGTAGGTACATATAAATAATAGGTACTTAGGTCTTGGTAAGTAATATAGACAGGACAGTAGGTCTTATCTTAATAATTTGAGATCTCATACATGCGTTCCGATATATCTGATGGCGACTGTACATACAATGGGGTCGCGTATACGAGTACAAAGAGCATTAAAATAGTTGTTGATAGACCAAGTGAGCGAGCTACTATGGTACCTATCTTTATATCAATTTTATGCATTATGTAATAGCGCAATACAGATTTTTTATTTGACAAATGTAGTATTATTTTTATAGTAATAAAGGTTATTCATGAACCATCTCGTAATTTAAAAAAAACGGACTTTATCTCTAAATCATATGCCTTATATTTACAGATGTGTTAGGTTACAACTTGGTTCGTGAACGTGGTTTAGAAGCAACTTGAGACTGGGTGCGGAGTAAATTGCATCAATTTTTTTTACAATTTTGAGCGTTTCTAGGAGAATATGTGGAGCGAGCATTATTCGACGTGTAGGTGTGGGTTCAACAAAAAGATCGCATGTCAATAGTGCTTTATTGTCGTTAAAATTCAATTAATAATCGCCTTTATCGACCATCAACTGTGTGGTCACTTTTTAATTGATTGACATTGTCAGGTATAGTTTCACTACTCGCCGCCGCATTATTCATAGCGCATTACTTATACTATCGGATACAAGATGTCGCTGATTCTTGTAAAGTTATGTTTAAAAAAAAAAGACGCCTTACTCTATGCCATATATTGTATGAAAGGAAGGGTATTCCCTGTCGTACGTCAAAAAATCCAAGATGGTGCCCAAGCCCATAGACAATAAAGTCTAGCAATAAAATCAACACTTGTCAAAATTTGACATTAGCAATCCACAGTCAGGTGACAATCAAATCAAACCGATCCACTTCGAGTTCAGAGCCATTACAAACTGTATAGTAGTAATAAACAAAGTTGATTTTAGTTTGATTATTTTTTCTATGAATGAGTTTTGATTGTTCCAAATGATAATATCCACAGTTGATAGAATCAACACTTGATACAATCAACATGCGATAGAATCAAGTGTTGATTTGATGTGGACGCGAAATTTGACAGTTGTGCATGTCGAATAAGGCCCCTGCTCAATGTGTGCGAGGCCTATGCTGCTAGTCACGGTCTGAAATATAATGTTAAAAAAAGCCAGTATGTCGTCTTTGAGTGCGACCGCAACAAATATTCGGAGTTCCCCGCAATTGAGCTAAATGACAGTACTATGGACCGGGTAACCCAATTTAAATATCTAGGCCATGTGGTTGCGGCCGACCTCAAGGATGACATGGACATCGAACGGGAGCGGAGGGCATTATCGGTTCGTGCGAATATGATAGCTCGAAGGTTTGCGGGGTGCTCCAGGGGGGTACGGGTTACTCTTTTTAGAGCTTTCTGTACTTCCCTGTATACCTGCAACCTTTGGGTTCAGTATTCGCAGCGGGCCTATGGGGCTCTCCGCGTCCAATATAATAACGCGTTCCGGGTGATTGTGGGACTGCCTCGCTTCTGTAGCGCATCAGGAATGTTTGCGGAGGCGCGCGTTGATTGTTTTCAGACGACCTTGCGCAGGCGCGCCGCATCCCTGGTGCGCCGGGTGCGGGACAGTCCCAACATCATCTTAAGAATGATAGGGGATAAGCCTGATTGTCCGCTAATGCTACACTGTGCGGGACTACATTCCCCTATGGGTTCCATACAGTGGTAGCTGGTAGGTTAAGTGTGTAGGTTTAGGTATAATTTTTAGATATAATTTTTAGGCTTAAGTACTAACCCTTTTCAAACTGTTTTTTTTCTTTGTAACAAAATGTATGTGTCACAGTTACATGAAATAAATGTTTTCAATTCAATTACGATACAAGTGCGAAAAATAGGAAATTCGAAACGAGTGGCGATAAATTAAAACACGACCGAAGGGAGTGTTTTAAATCGACACGAGTTGCGAATTACCTATTCGCACATGTATCGTACAACGTTTTACAGTACATATGGCCCTTTAAATGTTCGACACAGTAACGTAATATGCTACTTCTCACACTAGTGCTATAAAGTAGCCCCATATGTACTGTAAAATATTTTTCATAATGTCAATATCCAGAGAGAAAATGAGGACTACGTTTGTATGGAGACGCGGCCGTCCTCTTTCCTCTTAATACCAATGGTGAAATCTCCATTCAAAAGTAAACCCTAAACGGCTTAACAATTAAAGTCCGTGACTGTACAGTCACGTCTGAAAACATCGACACGATCGAAGTGCCAAAAATATGTATACACGACCTTATAGCATAGCCCATATATGTATATAGTCCTTCACATCGATTTCGATGACGGCGATCTCAGCAATCAAGGGTTTTTCCTCTTATGAGCTCTTATGTGGCTGGCCAGGCCAAACTTGCTCTTAAACACCCTTTCACATTCACAACAGTATATTAGAGCCCATATATTAGATATACATATTTTTGGCACTTTGTCCGTATGGATATTTTTAGACGTGACCGTACTTACACGTATCTGTTAGCCTGTTACATATTCGGACCTACGTGATCTATAAATACAATGTCATTGCCATTTTCTTTATCGTTCTAAATACCGCACTGATAACCCAATATAATCGATGCAACATCACGTCCGATTATCGACATTATGACATAGATTGCTGATATGTATAACAAGTGCATTGTGACATTTTGATAATCGGAAATACCCATAGAGGTACAATAATATAGAGATGAAATTAAGGAGGAGGGGGGAAGGGGGATTGTTTGCAAGTCTTCAACCAGCGATGGCAGCATGGTTCCATTTTTATCACTTGTCACTATGCCCGTCACTTTCGCGCTTACATACTTGTTAGAACGTGACAGGCATGGTGGCAGATGATAAAGCCGACCATCTTAGCCCTACAGGAGCTCGCACAGATCCATTTCTACCACATCCACCCATTGACATCTATACACTACAAATACCGGGTAAAAACTGAGAACTATAAATTTGTAAAAAAAAGTTGTTAAATTTGTAGTTTGTACGGAGCCCGACTCGCACTTGTCCGGTTTTTAAAAAGCAATGCTCAAGGTGTAGTTATGTAGTTTATGATTTTGTATCTCATTTTTTTTTTATATACAATAATACAGTCCGGCAGCTTAAACATGGCGGGTGGCGTCGTTGATCGGGTCGCCACTTTCCCGAATGAAGGTTGAGGGAGGCGATGACTGAGATACGCGTCATACTCGTGAACGGGTGCTATTTGTGGAGACCGGTCTGTTTAAGCTTACAGGGGCTACATGTTATGTTATAAGTATGTAACTTACTTTTGAGTGGCATTAACGTGAGACACTTCATTCGGTTCTTGTCTGATTTAATTTCTTGTCTTTTAATTATTTATATATGTAACAATTCAAGTCTTGGAGACCCTTTACATCTCTAAGGATAATTTAATGATTTTTTTATTTTATTTTATCTCTGACACTTAGAGACTTATACATCTCTAAAGAATTTTAGTACCTATCTGTTGGTTTTATTTTTTTATCAGTATTTTTGTGTAATTTGACATTTAGACAGTATACATCTCTAATAAAGTATATATTATTTCATCGTTTCCATAATTAGTAATTGTATATTGTATTTTTTATTGTTTGCAAAAATTTACACTTAAAAGTCCTGTGGAGTTTGCTGAATAAATGTTTGATATTTGTTTGACCGTGGGCCAATTAAACCCGACAGATTTTAAAGGTGTATTCTTGATTTAGAGGCTAAAATGTCATACAAAGTTTCCTAATATTGATCTTGTTTAAGAGGTGATAATTTGTGAAAATTTGTTTCTGCTATAACTTAGTGAAAAACGCCTTTTTTTAGCTGTGACTTAGTTTAGGCATACCTATTGACAGAAATTAAAGTGTCTCGCAATTTTCATCTGTAAATAAAAATATAAACTTTACTTATTCGTTGTAATGATTTTTTTTCACCAAGGTGTAAAAATATATGACGTGTGGTGTGCAGAAAATGCAAAACTATTTTCGGAAGAAAAAATATTTTCTGGCATATTTGGCCAAAACTCATATAATATTTTTTGCTCCTTTTGAATGCGTGGTTAACATCTGTCGGGTTCAATTGGCCCACGGTATATATCGTTATTTTGATATGATAGTACCTAATGTATACTAAGTAGTAGGTATTTCAACTATCGTGTTTTTAAATTAATTCATTATAGTTAATTGTTGACTTAACGCACAACTTGTTGACTTTCGTTGTTAATTGTTGGCTTGAGAAATAAATGACGGTTGTCAATTGTTAACCACGGTTGCCTATTACTTAAATTTTAATGGTGTTTGTTTAATGTACTACTTTAATTATGTAATTATGAGTCATTATGGTACTTGAAATAAATAATTTTAATTTAATTTAACGAAACGTGCTATAGAGTGTGTAAATTCAATACGAGCTAATATTTAAACGGTTGTTATCATTATGACTTAAGAAGTATATTGAGATCATTTTTACTTAGAAATGCAATAAAAATATTAACCACACAAAATAATTTTGTCCGCAATACAAAGTAACACAAGTTTCGAGATACGAGCTTTTTAAAGTAACTGTCAGTGTCAACGCTTGTTGGCAGTTACTATAAAAAGCTCGTATCTTGTAATGACATGTTATGTTTCGTTATGTTTGCAGTATATTGCTGCTCGGTAAATATTCAAAATTAAGTGTAACTTAAAAAAACTTCTTAATTAATGATTACACGGATAAATTCTATATCTGGTAATTATATATTATCACCCGTACCTATTGGATTTTACACACTGTATAATTTGTTTTCCTTAATAATATCTGCTTAGTTATGTCAGTAAATTGTGTATAGACCGATGTTTAGATTATTTAAAACGATGACTTATCATTCGTAGCATGTTAAACATTGCTTTGGTAACACAATTTCCACAACTCCACAATAATATTTGCCTCTGACACATTTTCACAACGTTTTATTATCAAGGTTTATAAATTACAACAGAAATAAATTACAATACAAAACGAATCATTTATTAAACTTATGAGCAACCGCACGCATGGTTGACGTAACCCGTTCCGGCCGAGGGAACCGCTCCGTCAACGGCAACCACTCCGTAAACAGGGAAGCAACCTGTTACCCTAATGGTTCCACCAATAGGCAAGTCACCGGTTACAGAGACATCGCCGCATTGGAGAGAGGGAACGACTTCGGTGACCACTTGGCTGCAAGGTTCGATTATTACGTTGTTGGTGAGGCAGGGCTGGTTGCCGGATACTTGAAGGTTGCCGGGTAGGAGGAGGTTGTTGCCTAGCTGCAGCATAGGGCCGGCGAGGGCTTGCTGGAAAATAAAATATGTAAATTAGACAACTAATAGTACTGTGATCCATCATAGGTAAATTTATTCATCGATTTTGTCTACTTAATGGTTGACTTATTACTACTTAAAGGTTGATGTTGAAGAAAAGCGTGTTATTAAAATTAAGAGGAACATAAAATGTTTTTTCTTATATATAGCCTATATAACCAAATAAATAATAACTAGTGTAAAATTATTGTTAAATATTTAAATAGACAAAATTGCAGTAATTTAAAAACAATTTATGTACCTATGGTAGCTTTTTTATTAATTTACACTTAATTGATTAAATCCAAGCACTTTGTACGAATGAATAAATATTTAAAGTAATTAAGTCTTAATTTATTTTTTATTTTCACTTAATGGTTGATAATGGCTAATTATCTATGCAATAAAATAAGAGGCTAAAACAATTAAAATCTAGATGTATTTCTAACTTGTCCTACTTACATTCAATAAAAATGCTTGGAAGCACAGAAATACCACCGTCAACCGACACATTTTTAAGAAGGATTGACGAATAATATTGAAACATTAACTTTTATACAATTCATGTGTTATCACTGTTTTAGTTCTCTGTGAAATTACTTACGCAATTTTGAGCAAACGTTGGAAATAATTATCAATTTTCATTATGAAACTGAATATATACCAATTAAAATTATAGAATTATATTGGTTGCAAATGAGAATCATTGGATGTTGGTAAGGCTGCGGTCAAAACTTTACGATAAGCGGAGACGTATTCCCTTTGATAAAAAAATGCAACTCAACTAAAACTGACGTTCAAGACGTCTTTTCGAAAGGTGTATGTCAGTTCATTAGCGATGTGCGCCAAATACTTACACATTATAGGTACAAACAAACACACAAACAGAGACGCTTGCGGTGGCTGGGGCATGTGCACCGGATGGAATCCTTTAGAATACCTCGACGTGTCTTGCTTGGTGCAGTTGCGTATGCCAAAAGGAACGTTGGAAGACCGATGCTGCGCTTTAAAGACTGTGTTAAGCGAGACATGTCAGCATTTGAAATCGACCACCATGCCTGGGAAACTTTAGCTGAAGACCGTGATGGATGGCGCAAGCGTGTTGTGGAGGGGAGAAAGCTATGCGACCAAGCCTGGTTTACTACGTTAGATAGCAGAAGGTGTCGCAGAAAGCAAATCGGGACTGGAACCTCAGGCGCCATGAGCTTTTTCTGCCAAAAATGTGGGAGGTCGTGCCGCTCACGCATCGGCCTCCACAGTCACCAAACCCGCTGTCTAAACTGCAATGCTTAAATCGTCTGCAATAGACGCAAAGGCCTGTGATGATAGGTACTAAAAACGTTTATATTTTTATTTACAATAACAATATACACAATAAAAAAGGATGCAGCTTCTGCGGTGGCCTTTAAGTTGAAATTGCGCAAGTGGCTTCTTAGCAATACATTCTATTCCATAGACGAATTCTTTGATCTGCCTAACATATAAATATTATTCATTTACTAAATCTAGTCACTTGTATAAAGCATAGATACTTAAATTAAATGTGTAATAATTAAATTGAATAAAATTAATTAATTACCTAATGATATGAAAACCATCATGCACATAACATGTAACTTGGCGTTATAAATAAATTATTTGTATTTGTATTTGTAATTGATATATACAGAGGATTACTATGACTAGCTTAAATCTAAAATAGGCCCTTAAGGGATTGCACCAATGCTAGGGGCATTTCCTCGTTGTATCGCAATGCTATTTTGTGCGAGGAAGCCGCCAGCTCATCGGTCACCAGTTACGTCAACCAGACGTTTCGCGATTTCTACAAAAAACTTGAGCGCGCTGGGACCCCGTAGGTACTTATATCTAACATTGACTAAGATTAATTCGTTATCTTGAAATCGTTGATATCTATACCATTGCATCGGCATCGGCTAATGCCTAATTTAAGGTAATTCAATAAAAAGAAACCTTATAATCACTGACCTTCTTTCTATGCGAAAAAACGAAGCATAGGGAAATAAAAATATACAAGAGTTTTTTATGATTCACGGTTCGTTTCACTAGACTTAAATGGACCGGGATATGGACCGTGATTACCTTTTGTATTGTTCCCGGTTGATTTAAGTCTAATAAAAATATACTTATGTTACAATGTTTGTTGTTGTTGTTCGATTGAAATCTAATAAAAATATACTTATGTTACAATGTTTGTTGTTGTTGTTCGATTTAAATCTAATAAAAATATACTTATGTTACAATGTTTGTTGTTGTTGTTCGATTTAAATCTAATAAAAATATACTTATGTTACAATGTTTGTTGTTGTTGTTCGATTTAAGTCTAATAAAAATATACTTATGTTACAATGTTTCGTTTTGGAACTCCAATATACAGGATCTTTATTTAGTCACCTGCAATAATTTACGGGGTGAATATATAGGTCATCCTGAGCAACTTTTACTATGGGACCAACCCTGAAAAAATTGCGAAAAAAAATTGTCTGTTTCATACATTTTGACTGTATGACCTTGACATGTTGTATGGGAGAGTAATTTCTTTTCGCGATTTCGGGGTTGGTTCCATAGTAAAAGTTGCTCAGTGTGTTGTATCCACCCCGTAAATTATTGTAGGTGACCAAATAAACAGTATAAAAAAATGAGAATTTCACATTTTTTAGGTGTTAATTTCTTGTTGAATGTGATTACAGAATAAAAATTGAAAAATATTTTTCGTGCATGAAGCCAATTATCAAGTTAGAAGGCCTTATAATGTTTTGCGTGGATGCGTGGCAATCTTAATACACTGAATATCTCAGATGGCGCTGTTCAAAATCGTAAAAATCATGAAATGCGCTATCATTGTTTTCTTAGGAAATTGACCCAAGAGCTCATACAGTTTTTGTATAAGTAACTAGTTTATTAATTTTACGGGATAGGTACTATAATATTTCCCGATGTTCCGTGTAAATAAGTAGGTTTATGGAACATTTAAGAGAAAATTTGGAGTGTTTTTGATATTGAAATATGTAAAATTTCTATCGCTTACGCTTTAAAAGTTGAATATCCAATTCGTCCTTTATGTTTTCTATATATTTAATGAAAGCTACTGCAATTGGTTTCAATATTATTAACCAATTAAAACTGTGGTTTTTTTGCTCCAGTCATGGGATGTATGGCACCATTCAATTTCAAAATAACAAATATCAATGAAAAATTAAACTTAAGCCGCTCTTTGGCTCTTGTATATGGTAAAATCTTGCCAGCGTTTAAAAACTGATGGTAAATACTTGTTTTACAGGATTTGTCTATACTATCCCATTACTGGTGCCTGTTCCATTATAGGGGTGTTTACTATACTACAATTTTATTATAAACGTGTATCAGAAGCATCCATAGTAAAATTTACTAAAGCGTATTGACAATTTTTAGAGTTCCATTCCTCAAAAGGACTAAACGGAACCCTTACCTATAGAATCACTTTGTTGTTCGTATGTCTCTCTGTCTGTCAAGTCAAGACCCTTATCTCGGGAACGTGTGGAGGTATCGAGTTCAAATTAAAACCACATACTCAGGAGGCCTACCGCGAAAACCGAAATTCGCAAATTGCGGGGATCTTTCTCTTTTACTCGTAGTAAGACGTCATTAGAGTCTCTTCTTCCTCGCGTTGTCCCGGCATTTTGCCACGGCTCAAGAGAGCCTGGGGTCCGCTTGACAACTAATCCCAAGATTTGGCGTAGGCACTAGTTTTTACGAAAGCGACTGCCATCTGACCTTCCAACCCAGAGGGTAAACTAGGCCTTGTTAGGATTAGTCCGGTTTCCTCACGATGTTTTCCGTTATAAGTTCCGAAAAACTCATTGGTACGAGCCGGGGTTTGAACCCGCGACCTCCGGATTGCAAGTCGCACGCTCTTACCGCTAGGCCACCAGCGCTTTTAAGACGTCATTAGAGTGACAGAGAAAAATGCCCGCAATTGAAGAAATTCGATTTTCCCGGTAGCCGCCCGATCTATAGTCCCTTGAAGTAGTAAAAAAATGAAACTTTTAAGTTAATAAAAAAAAATACGGCCGTTTTTTTTTTTTTTAATACTACGTCGGTGGCAAACAAGCATACGGCCGGCCTGATGGTAAGCAGTCTCCGTAGCCTATGTACGCCTGCAACTCCAGAGGAGTTACATGCGCGTTGCCGACCCTAAACCCGCCCCCCTCGTTGAGCTCTGGCAACCTTACTCACCGGCAGGAACACAACACTATGAGTAGGGTATATTGCTAAAATTGTATTTTATACAATCGTGGTAGTGTAGAAAAGTACATATAATTTACGAGTATTAACCTATTGTTATATCTAGTTAAGAATATTACTATCTATGGACTTATATGGTTTGAAATAACAGACTCTATTATTATTATTATAATAGAGAGCTTTTCAGTCGAGTACCGTGTTTAGCAACGAAGCTTGCTGAGTTGCCTAAGTAAGGTACCAGATTGACAAGTACCCCTAGTGTAAATTTAGTCGATAGCGAAACGTGACGTACGCGTTTGCGTTAAGTCTCATTTTGTATGGGTTTTTGAACAGCGCGCCAAGCGGGACGTTTTGGAAAGTCAAAAATCTCATACAAAATGACACTTAACGCAAACGCGTACGTCACGTTTCGCTGTCGAAAATATTTACACTAGGGGTACTGATTGATTATATTACTATTGTGTATACGGTACTTTTTCTACGAGTCATCTAAAATAATACTATTTTACTACAAAACCTAAATAATTAATGAAATGTGGTAAGTATCTCAGTAGACAAAATTGTAGACATAAACGCCCGCCCCGCGTCCCGCGCCCTTTCGGTCTTTTCTATGGGAGCGCAGCGGTACGTGATTGGTCAATTTTCTTTCAGTTGACTACAGCGTATCGAAATGAATCTTATAGTTGAGTGGCCCATACATGAAAAGTACGCAATTATAGTTTGGTATACGAAATCTTAATTCAACCATTACAGCAGTAAATTTCGACACTCTCAATGGAATCAAAATAGAGTACTTTCTGTTAACCTAGATTACCTAGAACTATGAAATTTCGCAAGTAATATCGTCTTATACTACAAGTACAGGAAAAAATCTGACATTTCTAATTATAATTGTATGAGTGCCTTTTTGTAGTTTTTTTGCTTCCTGAAAGTCATGCCACACACAATTGTCAACCTAGACAGATTAAAAACATAATTTCGTAATGACTAGCGTTAAGAAATAGCGTTTTATAATTATTAGGTCAATAGGCCACGCACGTGACCATTAAATAGGTTTTCTCGAACACGTTTCGAGTTATGTTTAATTGCATAAGTGGACTTACAATGGTATATATCATATATATGTGAGTAGCAACAGTTTAGGTATAATAATGCGGTTGACAAGGTGACCTAAGCAAGTAGGTACTGAACCCTAGCCAAGTTTTCAAGAAAAAAATCAAAAAAGCATTTATTTCGTTAAATAGTATACAACATAATACCCAACATTCATGGTTGGGACTTCCTAGTAAGTATGTATAATACCTGTTACAGGAAGCCCCGCTTTTCTACATTTGTACACGGTTAACGACAATAAAGTCTAACATTGTGCAAACGGCTATTATTTTAAGTAAAAGAAAATAATACTATTATTAATATTAAAGAAGCTTTATTTATGTAAACATTATTGCCTAATACATGAATGCACAAATGGCGGACTTAATGACAGATGTGCAAACAAAGTAAATTAAAAATAATTAAATACGATATATTAATAAATAATATACTACTCTCTGGACATTGGCCGAAATCCCGAGTAGAGTTCGTTCTCAGGAATGTTCTAATATGGTAAATTATTTGATTATGGCTTGTGCACAAATCACGCGAGGTTTTTTCAGCTACTTTTTGACCCCCCCGTCCCCCTTGGTGATATTTGGTGAGGTTCTTGGCGAACCCCCCCTCCCCCACACAAACTCACGTGTATTTTTTTTTATTTTTTCCGCCAAGTAAAGATTTATGCTTAACATTACCGAGAAAATGTATGTGGTAGATATTTTTTCTTAGTTTCGTTCACCATAGAAAAATACACGTGAGATTTTCTTATAAAACGTGATCTTTCGTGATTTTTTTCGTGACCCCCCCCCTATAGAACCTCGCGTGATATGTGCACAAACCCTTAGTTTAACATAAAATGATTTTTTTTTTTAGTTCATATTGATCAAAAAAAATTATCAATAAATATGAGCATACTGTATTAGTCGTTCACGATGACGATAAGATTAAAGTGACACTAGTAACATGACATAATCTTTAATTACCGTGTATCTACAATCTACATACAGACTGTTCCAAAGTAGGTATTATCGTAAATCATTAATTTCTCCATTACTACTGTTGCGTGTGTAATGAGACTTTGTACTAGGTTAGAAATACCCTCATCGACATGTCATATTTAAGTCCCAAAAAGTAGACACACGTTGTAAACAAAATAAATAAATATACTTACACAGATAAATAAGGTTCCAATCGTTTACGCCGTGGCGAACCGGTAATGTGACCAGCTGACGGTCTTTCCACCGCGATAGAACTGGCTGACGGTTGTTTTTATTTAAAACAGCATATAAACTATCACCTTAGACAGTATCAATCGGGAGGCGATGTCTGATTTTTTATTTCCATTTCATGTCATCAACTGACGGTCTTTCTTCGCCATTACAACCGGCTGACTCAAATATCAAACATTTATTCAGCAAATAGGCCACGGGGGCACATTTACATGTCCATTTTTACAGACAATAAAAATTACAAAATACAATTACAAATATGGAATCTTTGAAATAATATGTACTTAATAGAGAGAAAAAAATGATAAAAAATAAAACCAACAAATACTAAAATTCTTTAGAGATATATAAGTCTTTAAGTGTCAGAGATAACATATAAAAAAAAAAACATTAAATTATCCTAGAGTACCATTTTGTACCATTTGGCGTTGAAACTCTAGGTCCATGGGGTCCCAGCGCGCACAAGTTTTTTGGAGTTTATGTTTTCTAAGTATATATTTAATGAAAGCTACTGAAATTGGTTTCAATATTATTAACCTATTAAAACTAAGGTTTTTTGCTCCAGTCATGGGATGTATAGCGCCTTTTTTCAAACTAACAAATATCAATGAAAAATTAAACTTAATTGGCTCTATTGCTCTTGTTTATGGTAAAATATTACCTAAGTTTAAAAACTGATGGTAAATACTTATTTTACAGGATTTTTTATACTATCCCATTACTGGTGCCAGTCCCACCATAAGGGTATTTACTACAGGCGAAAAACCCACCAGGCTCAAATGGGATTAGGCTGGTCACATCCATCACATGTATTTGGATAGGTGGGCCAACGTAGCCACCAAGTGGATGCCGATAGAGGGGCGTGGGCGGGGCAGGCCCGGAGATGACGGGATGACCTGGACAGCTTCCTGAACAACTGGCCGAAGGAGATTTGGGAGTCGTGGAAATTAAGGGGACACTGCTGACAGTGGGACACTCAAATCGGCTAAGAAAAAAATATATTAATAAAATCTTACTTGTATAACATAAATATTTCATGGTGAAAGACTGATCTTTCACGAGTTTTAGGTACACATAATACAATGTGTATTTTTGATATAACCGCAAACGTAAACTAGACGTAGGTTTTAGTGCTATAAAACGATTCTGAAAGATTTGTTTAATTTTGTCTCAACTAAAACATATTTAATTATTTTTTTAATATTTTTCAAGCGGTAATGTATATTTCATACATCATAGGCACTTCTGACAGTTGCGTTGTGATGTCACGTCATTAAATGCGACGTTTTGACTTAAAACAAAGTAGTGATACATAGATTGCTGAATTATTTTATATGGAAAAATAAAAGTCGTCTGTTGTCCCCAGGTCGCTATCATGTGTTAAGGTGCCCGGAAGACTGGCAGCGTTACCTCTTTGGACGAGGAATACAGCACAACAGACAACAACTGGCAAATGGCGCGTAGAATCGTCACCGCTGAGAAACTCAGGTGGGCCATAGACAGCTTCCATCCCTTCAAGGCGGCTGGTCCGGATGGGATCTTCCCTGCTCTCCTACAGTGGAGTCTAGGACTCATCCAGGAAACTCTAACCGATATCATGGTAGCCTGCCTAGCCTGGGGGTACGTGTCCAGGAGATGGAGGGATGTCAACGTGATTTTCATACCAAAACCAGGTAAGAATGACTACATGGCTGCTAAATCCTTCAGGCCCATCAGTCTCACATCATTCCTGCTGAAAACTCTGGAAAAACTGTGCGACAGGGATCTGAGGGATCGAACGCTAAAGAACATACCGATGCACAACAACCAGCACGCGTACAGCTCAGGTAAATCCACAGAGTCAGCCCTACACATGGTTGTAAGCCGCATTGAGAGAGCCATCCACGACAAAGAACTGTGCCTCGGCACTTTCATTGACATCGAGGGCGCTTTTGACAAGACCCACTTTACCAGTATAGGGAATGCCTTGGAAAGCCATGGCGCGGAACCCGGACTAAGAAAGTGGATCATGAACATGTTAAACAAGAGGATTATAAGGTATGCAGGTCAACCGCAGGCCGTAGCAGCGGTGAGAGGATGTCCTCAAGGGGGAGTCCTGTCGCCTCTGCTGTGGAACCTAGTAGTTAACAACCTTATAACCAAACTGAACGAGGAACACTTCTACACAATAGGCTACGCTGACGATCTGGCAATATTGATATCAGGTAAATTTGCCAGTACAGTATGCGACCTCACCCAGTCAGCTCTCCGGATCGTAGAACGCTGGTGCAGAGAATTTGACCTATCAGTTAACCCCACCAAAACAGAAATGGTAATGTTCACCAATAAATGGGCGCTTGGCAACTTTACCAGACCAACACTTTTCCAAACCGAGCTGCAGCTGACCGATGAAGTTAAGTACTTAGGACTAACTCTCGACAGTAAACTCAATTGGAACAACCACATCAACAAACGTATAGACAAGGCGGGAGTTGTCTTTTGGCAGTGCAGAAGGATGATTGGTAAGAGGTGGGGACTCAACCCGAAAATCACCCTTTGGCTCTATAAGATGATAATCCGCCCCCTACTCTGTTACGGTGCCCTGGTTTGGTGGCCAAGAACAAACATAGGCAACGTACGAGACAAGCTACAAAGACTCCAAAGGCTCGCATGCGCGGCCACCACTGGCTGCACGAGGTCCACTCCAACTGCAGCCATGGAGGTCATGTTAAACCTTCCACCGCTGCACCTACATATACAGCAAGAGGCCAGTCTCTCAGCGGTAAGGTTGCGAACCCTTAATATATGGTCTAACAGCATAGGAGCTCTCCACACAACATGCCTGGAAAAGGTATATGACGAATTTCCAGTGCTTAGGTCGGGCACGGATCGGATTCACAAACAAGCTATCTTTGACAATAGGTACAAAATACAGTTATATGAGGACGACAACCACGAAGGACTCAATCTCCGGGAGCTGAGAATCTTCACTGATGGGTCCAAAACAGACAGCGGGTCGGGCTCCGGAACCTTCTCAGAAGACCTGAACATGTCAATCACCACACCGCTAGGAGCCCATAACTCGGTATTCCAAGCTGAGTGCATGGGCATCTTAAACGCGGCGGCTGCCATCATTGCAAGGAAGGTAGTAGGATCCTCCATCCGCATACTCTCCGACAGTAGAGCAGTCTTAATGGCTCTAAATAGCCATATAATTACATCCAAACTTATACACGAATGCCACGAACGACTAATGGAGGTATGTCATAATAATAATAAGATCACTTTACAATGGATCAAGGGACACAGTGGATCCCGGGGTAACGATGCTGCGGACGAGCTTGCCAGGCAAGGATCTGGTGCGGGGGCGATTGGTCCGGAACCGATTCTTCCGATACCGTTTAGCAAGGTACGCTCAATGCTGCTGGCACGTACAGGGAAACTACACACAGAACACTGGCTGAATCAGACTGGATGCAGACAGGCAAAAGAAGCCATGCCTGGCATCAACGGAAAGCTCACAAGGGCGCTCCTTCAACTAGGGAAGGTCCGACTGAGTATGGTAACCAGTGTCATAACAGGTCATGGACTATTTAACAAACATCTTTTCATAACAGGTGTCACAGACAGTCCCTTATGCCGAGGATGCATGGAGACAGAAGAAACAGCCTCTCACGTGGTGCTGGAATGCAGCGGAGTGGCCCCATACAGGGCAAAACATCTCGGATCCCCGAGAGACCTCCCTGAGGTCCTACTCAACATCAAAGGTTTGATAGGATTCCTCGAGGAGTTGGGCTGGCAAGAGTAGCCAACCCTCCACCCCCCTTGTCACGCAAAATAGGCGCCAGTCGTCGAGTTGCGGAAAATCGCCCGAACTACAATACAATACAATACCTCTTTGGATGGCCAGACTTAATCTCTGGCCGAAGTAGCTGCCAGCCCTCTGGTCACCTGAGGCATCCACGCGGTTTTGGGAAATCTCTTTATATAGGGATTTCGCGCTGGGCCCCCACGGTCTCAGAGTTTCGACGCCAAAGGCGTAAGTGATTGAGGTTGAAACATTTAATATAAATCCTTAGGATATTTATTGTTGTACGAAATGGAAAAAATAAAATAAAAATCCCAATAATTCAAATCAAATCCAAAAAAACCGGCCTAGAGCATGCTCAGAGTAGGGTTCCGTAGTTATTCTTCCTTCACAATAAGCTAAACTGGAGCTTTAGACCCCTATTAGTTTTAAAAGACCTTTCCAACGATATCCCACACTGTAGGGTTGAAGTAAAAAAATTACCCCCACTTTACGTGTAGGGGAGGTACCCTAAAAAAATATTTTTTTAGATTTTATAGTACGACTTTGTCGGCTTTATTGATTTATATATCCATGCCAAATTTCAGCTTTCTAGCACTAACGACCACGGAGGAATGCCTCGGACAGACAGACAGACGGACATGGTGAAACTATAAGGGTTTCTAGTTGACTACGGAACCCTAAAAAGGGGTTTTGTTAAGGATATAAAAAACTTGATTTGGTTACTTATTGTATGTCCAGGGATCTATATTACTTACACGTTCATATAGGTATATGTAGAATTAAACTATGTGAGTAACTAGTATGTAGAAAATTTAAATAAACATGTTAGCTCAAAGAAAAATATAATTAACATGTAGACACTTCTAGTCTGATTATTTCATACTCTGTATTTAACATAATTACCTATATTTTATTCGTTGGATAGTTATATTTTATAAGTATCCAATAATATATTTTTGTATATAATTTTGCTTTGTTACACTTAACTTTATGAATAAATGGTTATGATTACCTATTATATAAATGGTCATAAATAGGTCAAATAAACATTATTTACTTAGTCATTAAATTGAAGCAAAAAACACAAATAAAATATAATTATATTTAAGCATGTAGGTAATTTACGTCATTTCATTACATAAGCAGTTATAGAGGTCATTCACTCTGAATAGCAACCAAATCGCCGATATGATCATACAAAAAATATTATTAAAATAAATTTCAAAAATGAAGATATTTTGGGTAGATACTATATTGAGGGTGGTAATTTATTACAAAAATGAATGAAATACGAAAGGTTATGTTTAAAATTGTATATTTCATGTACATAATAGATATAATTATGGTACTCGTAGTAAGTACTAAGTATACAGTATCTGAATAAATAACAACAAAAATTGTACACTTACACATATACATAAATAAATAACATTATTATATACATCACTCCCATAAATAAGTAGGATCGTCTTCATGTTACTGAAGAACTTCCAGTATAAATACATACATAAATATACTACATATGTATTTTTATAATCACTGTCAGGGGTCATCCATTAACTACGTCACAAGAAGTTCAAAGTTTTTTGACCCCTTGTCACATTTTCTTGACCCCCTCCCACCCCCCAAACGTGTGATGTAATTAACGAATGACTCCTCATTTAAATCCGGTCCACATCCGCATCCGCACCCACATCCGCACCCGCATCCGCACAGCAAGACGGGAGCGATCAGCTTCGTGCACGCTAGCTGGTTATATAGCAGCGGCGTGGTAACCGACAGTATCTGCAGCATGATACGCAGTTTGTCCGTTACGCTTTCTTTCTGAACTGTCTTTCGTCTTTTCTATGCGTTTTGTTGTATGGTATTTTTTTGTAAAATTAGTAGTTTCCTTTAAGGCGGTAAATATTTAAAATAAGTTTTTAAATACCTACCTAAACTATAAACGGTGGTTAATGTTCTAATTAATATATTTTCATAAACATGATAAATATGTTTTGGCAGTATACAATACCTACTGAATAAATAACAACAAAAAATTACACTCAAGAGACTTTTTACCTATGTTTGTTCTTAAAAATGACCCATATGCATTGCTCTTAAGTGTATATAATAAATAAACATACATAAGCAATAATTATTATGTATACATATCACTGCAATAAATAAGTCAGAATAACTTAATTACTTATATAAATACATAAATACGAGTACATTACATACAAATATTCTAAAATTCACTGTCATTTAAATGATGATAGGTCCGCATCCGCATGCGCATCCGTACGCGCAACCGCAAGGCAGGACGGGAGCGATCAGATTCGTGCACGCCAGCTGGTTGTTTAACAGGTTGGTCACCGGCAGCATCTGTAGCACGTTACACAGTTTGTCCGTTACGCTCTCAGACTGCACAATGGTGGTGGTGGATAACATGGGAGCGGGGAGGAGAGGAGCGGTCACGCACGGGGAGATGATAGGAGATCGCACGAGAAAGGGGGCGCCGATGCATCCTGCTGAAGTGCCCTGGAAATAGGTAATTAATGTCTTAATATTGCATGTTTCATGTGCACGAGCTTGGCGAGGAATAGAAGCCTATGGAGGAACCTGGTCTTCAACAGAAGGACATGAGAGAGGTATGGGTACTGTGAATGTCATCTCGCTTTGTGTGGTAGGGCACAGCACAGCGGATGTCATTCCAGATCTAGAGCGGAGCCCAACTGGGGAAGTTCCTCCACCTTACAGAAACCACAGCCAAATAACACTAGACCCTACTCATAGTGTTGTGTTCCTGCCGGTGAGTAAAGTTACCAGAACTCAACGAGGGTGCGGAATGCTGGGGTCGGCAACGCACATGTGACTCCTCTGGAGTTGCAGGCAGCTACAGGCTACGAAGACTGCTTATCATCAGGCGGGCCGTATGCTTGTTTGCCACCGACGTAGTATAAAAAAAAACATGATGTCACGATCCTCAACATTTAGGGACCGACTGAAGAAGAAGAATTCGTGTCTCTCCCATCACGAAATGAAGCCAAGGCGTAGAGGCCAATTTTACACGTCAGTGAAATGTAAGGGGTACACCAAGCGGAAGTTGCCCTTGCCCTTGTCATTGGACGCACGCAGAGTCAGCACCCGCCAGGGTGTAAGGACTATTGGGTGAAAGCGATGGACTAAATTCTGGGCTATGGGATATAAAACCGGACACCTGCCTAATAAAACGGTATGTAATTCTATTTCCGATAGACGGTGACTCGCAATAATTAACAGAGTAAAATTTCGTTAGGATTAGTTAAGTTTTGGAGAATTTTGTCAAGACCGAAACGTCGATTTCTGAGATTTTTGCGAAGGGTTTTTCGAATACGCTGCAATCGAGCTTATCGCACTAATTTTAGGTTAGAAACCACCCCTGTCAGCGCGACGCGATATTTACCTAAAATTCTCAAATCTGAGAAGGGGAGCTGGTATTTCTTCCTAATTTTGTTTCGTTATTAAGTAAACTGTTTGTATAGTAAAATTATAATACAGTCGGTTGCTTACGAACGGTTTTAATATTTAACCACTACTATCATTGTTATTGGCGCACATTTTTATTAAAATTCAAAATATTGTTTAATTTACTCCTGGGCAAGACTCCCAGTTTTACCCTGCTTAAAAAAATCCGAATTCGAATCAATAATTTATAATGTACAAATCAAATTACCTTAACGAGCACAGCAACCAGGGCAGCCAGAACCACGTAGGTATTCATTGTTAAACTTCCAAAAAAATTAATGTATGGACTCGAAAACCCCTAGTATTTATATTAAATATGTCACAATATAGGCGTATGGTTTTTATCATTGAATGTGTCTATCTGCCTAAAATGCAGGTGTTTTATTAGGAAATCGCCTAGTTCAGTAGGTAAGAGATAATTTGAAACTAGGTCAGGTATATATTATTTATGAGTCGAATCGAATCCCTGTTTTGGATTTTTCGCTAGCGCAGGATGCATACCTATCGAGGATAGTAAAGTTAGTCATCGACAAACGCCAAGCGACATGAAACAATTTATCGAGATGACAGTACCCCTAGTGTAAATTTAGTCGATAGCGAAACGTAACGTACGCGTTTGCGTTAAGTCTCATTTTGTATGGGTTTTTGAATAGCGCGCCAAGCGGGACGTTTTGGAAAGTCAAAAATCTCATACAAAATGACACTTAACGCAAACGCGTACGTCACGTTTCGCTGTCGAAAATATTTACACTAGGGGTACAGATCTTACGAAAAGCCACGTGACTTTTTCCAGACATAATTTAAAACCAGTAATTTTTCCAAACTTTTGAAAAAAATCTGATAGGCACTGGATTAGGTTAGGTTAAATTAGTGAGCATTGTAAAAATTCAACAGTTTTAAAAAAAACGCGTTCGTTCAAATGAAATTCAAAAATCACGTCTTAAAAATGATTTTTCTTAGGAAAATTTCTTTGAACTGGCGCCTAGCCTTTTATAAGACATGACTTTCTGAGTTATTTGAATTTAACAGGTTAATTATAAAGTTAACCATTAAAGGTACTAAATCTTGGCTTAATAAAAATAATTATACCTTAATACTTATATGGGCACATGTCTGAAATAAACAATTATTTTTTTTTAGCGTTTTTTCTTAAAAATGAGATCGATAATTTGAAAAAAATATAACGCCTGCAAAAGTGTAATAGCAAATATAAATGAGTAAAACTTGGAAACCACAAATAAAATGGCTCATATTATAATTGAATATGAAGGTACAAAAATTGGGCTTTTATAGAATTTATCAATAACCACGGGAACATAGCGTAATAAAGTACACCCGCCAGTCTGACTGTCAGGATGGCGGGTGTACTGTTTTATGATGATAACTTTGTGTACCGTGAGGTACATTTTTTTTAACGGAGGTACTAAATAGTACTAATTAGGTACAAAAATATGGTATGCTTTTCATTTAATTTTATTTAGGTACACCCGCCATTCTGACTCACGAATTCGGGCGCGGAAAAAGCCGTACATTTTAAAAGCTCCTATTTGACCTATTTCTTGTAATAATTTTCAAAATCAAACGAAAAGGCATCTACTTAGATGTGGTTAGTATATAACATACTACGTTAAAATATATTCTATAATGTTATTATATAGGGCATGGAGGAAAATGAGGACTACACTTGTATGCAGAGACGGTCGTCCCCTTTCCTATGAAGCCGTGATTTAATTGAGTAAAAAAAGGTGTTCACGTAAATAAAAATCACAGTTATATATCATGGAATGCATTGCGTCCTACATTTTTAATCGAAATATATTTTAGTAGGTACACGCCTTAGCAGTTTGAGGTTTATAATTTTATATGAGTATACCTATATTCTCAGGATTTTTATTGCGTTGATAACATTGTAGAATTGATGACTTTGATGAAAATTGTTGTTTGGATGGGACATTATATTAAATATTATTTACAGTATCATAAACTCTCTATTAATTAAGTGTTAAAAAGTTATGGCTTTCAAAAAGAACTGTTTTATTATAACAAATCTATGAAACTGTTATTGCCCAATAATAAAACATCGAGCGGTGCTCTAATCTCTTTCATTTTTACTGGAACTAATCGATATCGAGACTTTTTACATGATTACTTTATGACTTGAGTCAATTGCTTGATAATCCTGGCATGGTCAAGCTTTGATAAAAAGTATATTCTTCTTTTTCTCTTCTTCCTTGTCGTATCCTCATAACTGATGGACGTAACGACAGTGGACACTCTTCACCAGTGCTCTTCAAATATCTTGGGCCCGGTGTATGCTAGCCTGCAATGTGATTTTTGTTGTCCATACGTCCATCCCTACTCTTTACCATGCGGCCAGCGATTATGAGCTTTTCCAGACTATCTGGCCCTGTCCGGCTCAGATGGCTGAAGAGACCAACTACACGTTGGGTGCAAACAGTGGAGAGCCTTGTTATTTTAATGTTAAGTTCGTCAATGCATTTTTACGGCGTTCAGTCCATGAGATCCGGAGCATTCTCCGCCAGCACCATATCTCGAACGTATCTATCCTTCGACGGGTTTCAGTTTTAATGGTCCAGGTTTCGGACGCGTACAGAAGTAAACAAAGTAAACAAGGAGCCAAGGGAAGAGTTCATTATTATATAACCGGATACATATTCTCATAACAAGTATTTATCGATAATATTATCGATATTGCGCCATAATGCTTACTTATCACTATGCGATAAATATTTTTCACAAGCGCGTATCAAGCATAAACTAAGGTTAGATTAACAACCTTATCCTTTACGACTTAAACTCTAATTTAGAGTAATGCTGATTCTAAATGCGACCTAGATATCAATTTTTCATCGTAATTTTACAAATGACTAGGACTTTGATAGTGATGTGACAATTCGCAATCGATTATTGTTACGATAATTTTTCGTAATGTATAAAAATTGCATAAAAACTTGTCGTTAGTGTCTCTTAGTTTCATTTGTTTAACTGATGTTGATAAAACAGTGTTTTTATATTTATAATAATGTTAAAAGTTTTTGGATTGTGTCTGTGTTTTGCGAGTTTTAATGTAAGTGTGTTGCGTACTTATTTTATTCACGTATATAAATGGAAGATTAAATAATGAATATATCGTCACTGAAACATATTGGTTTTACCATATTCTGTGACTTAAATATCAGCAGATTAATTAATAATTATGATTATTATTATGCAGTTTTTAAGTCAACTTCATCATTAATATTTTAGGTCTACTTACATTTTATTGATTTACCTACTTCTATTTTCAGATAGTTAGCTGTGACTGCGACCTAATATTGCCTCAAGTATTCATCCCAGAGATAAAACTATATCCTCAAAACCCACCTAAATTACCCGTACTCTGTTTAACCGAAGAGAAATTCTCACTACCGCAGTTCTGCCAAAACGCCTCCGAATGGGAAGACGTGGACATGTCTCTTAAAATTTTAACGGATTTCTCAGAACCCGACCCAGAAAGATCAACATTCGCAGCTTTCATAAATCTTATAAAGTTCATCCTGATCAAAGAAGAGCTGTCTTGCATTGACGCTATGAGCGGACCTATATTAAAAGTAAAGCGTCCAGAAGGAAAGATTTTCAAAGATAACAGAGAAATTCTAAACGATATAGAAACAGCGTTAGCTAATAAACCTAAAATAAAGTCGAGGCCTGTAGATTTTTATGATAACATTGACATTTCAAATTTGTGTCCGATTTGGAGACCCAGAGGACCTTATAGGAGAAGAAATAATAACGTTATTCCTACAGTCAAAGCAGTGAATTCAACTTGTACTTGTGGTTGTTCATGTCCGAAAGCGCCGCAGAATTTGAGCCCTGTAACAATTTTTGATGGCAATTTGAAGCCAATGGCCAACGGAATAGCGCCTTGTTCGCAATGCCAAAAACTAACCTTGCAGCCAACTGGCTGTAAATTACAGAGTCTACCTTTAACTAACATAAAACCGGTAGCTTTGGGTAGCGGAGGAAATTGCAATTTGTGCCAAAGAATGGCAAGTCCACTTAAGGCTGGTTGCCCGAAACTGACTACACCACTTTTGGCTGGTTACTCAAAGCTAGGCAGTCCACTTATGGGTGGTTGCCCGAAACTTGCACCGGTTTTGAATGGTTACTCTAAATTAAGTCCAGTATTGGCCGGAATGGCTGGTTGTCATAAAATGGTAAGTCCATTATTGTCTGGCTGTCCGAAACTAGCCAGCATCGCGCCTGGAATGGGCCTTGGTTGTGATTGCCCGAAGACAAATATGATTTTAGGTGGTTGCCCATATGCGAACTCGATGTACGGTTGTCCAAAATGCGGTTTAGCCAATTGTGCCTGTCAAGCGAATCAGGCTATGTCTGTTCTGCAAAGAGAAACGATACCTTTGATAGATTGTTTTGGAAATTTAATGAAACAAGTAAAGACTACTGTTTTAGTTCCATATACTATGTCACAAATAGTGGCTTGACATAAACAAAGCAAATGTGCGACTGTTTTTATGGAATAAGCTAATTAATGTGAGTTTAGTTTTTAATTGTACAGAGGCCCAATTTGACTCGAGACAGTAACAAATGGCGAATATGTAACGATTTGTCAAATTTTGCAAATCCATAAATAACTATACGGTACCTACCTACCTACCGTTAGCTGAGGTCTATCTATTGAGTTTCAAAATTCATATTGAGTTTCAAAAGACATTACCGCCTATCACAAATATAGAAGTGTAGCATTACAATATAGTAGTCACGTCACCTTCTGTTACTTGCCTCAGTCGAATCGGGCCTATATTATTGTAATTTTAATAATTTATTGTTATAAAAACTGTAAATACCTTCAGGTGTTTTTATTTAATTTTACCTATTTCCAGTGGGGCGAAACTGCTTGATCCTTTAGGGCATTCTCGGTTCCATTCGGCTTAGCATTGCTAGAGTAAGACCAAGCTAAGTTGGCAGCGATTTTGATAGCCTAGAAGGGGCACGTGTTATTTTAAACGTCAAACTTCTATGAAATTATGACTTTTATTTAACACTTGACACTTGCACCATCTGGGCTATCAAAATCGCTGCCAACTTATCTTGGTCTGACTCTACCAGGAATATTTAGGGTTGGCAGAACTTGACTCCCTTTGCGTGCACAACGACAAATAATGGCTTGAATTTTGACAACCCTAAATAACCGAAAGGGAAAGTGCCATACATTAGAAAGAGACAACATGATTTGTCCCTGAATCGCTGTCAAACTTCGGTTGTGTAGGAAGTTTCTTTTCTGTACGATAGTATACCTACTATTACTTAATCTGTGCTATTTCTACCAAAATCTAGTGTAATGTTTATTTATTTAAACTTTATACACAAATTTACAAAAAAAAGTACAAATGGCGGACTTAACGCCTTGAGGCTTTCTCTACCAATCAAGCATTAGGCTAAACAGAAACAGTTAGTTTGGTACAGGATTGTAAAGAGTTGATATTCATATAAGTGTTCATCCTCACACCCTAGAACCTAAATGGTCACGCACTGTGCGGTTTAAGAGGAACTTCCTCCCGCGCACGCTCCAGTTGTGGAATGAGCTACCTGCCGAGGTTTTCCCGAGGGTCTACAGTATGAGGTTCTTCAAAAAAGGAGTGTACAGATTTTTAAAGGGTCGGCAACGCGCATGTAACACCTCTGGAGTTGCAGGTGTCCATAGGCAGCTGACTGCTTACCATCAGGCGGGATGTATGCTTGATTGCCACCGTCGTGGTATAAAAAAAATATGGAAATAAACACAAGTCGGGACTACTATGCTACTAATCCTACAAAATATACATTTTTTTAGTTTATTCAGAAACTAAACAGACATAAACATATTAAATAGGCAATAAAAAGATGTACTGCAAACTGCAACAAAAGAATAAGGCAACAAAAAGACCTGGAACTTCATAGTTATAAATAATGTTAACTAAAATAAGTACTTATAGATACAAGTACCTATATAAGTAAGGATCTCAAGGTTACCGTCTTACCGTTACCCTGGTTTAGTACATAATTATAGTTCGTGGCATCCACGATGACTCGCAGATTAGTCAAATCTAACCTTTAATAACATGATATTAGGAGTCAAGTCACACTTCGTGAATAACACGATTTATAATATGCTAATGTCACTTACGCTCGTGCTAGTGATGGGAACACGCGGCCCGTGCTTTGGGGTAAACAGGTGACGTCACGGGCACAGCGCGCATGCGTCCTGAGAGCGATACTCACGGGGTGAATTTCAATCCAAGATAATTTTACAAGCTTTTATTTAACTTGGCCTGTTAGTATGTTTGTTAAAGTCTGTTCGGAAAGAGAAGATTCGTGGAATGTTTGAGCCCCAGGCATTCCACGACTCTTCTCTTTCCACACAGACTCTAGTTAGTGTGGGTCAAATCTTGGAAGTTTAATTTGACTTTTCAGGTCCCTTTCTTTTGAGATGTAGACCTCCTTAAATTTTGGCATACTGGTCTGTTTTGCGCTCTATGTACCCATATCGATCCAGCTGTTCTCTTGATATCGTCACACAGGGCCGGATTTAGGGGAGGGCTACTGCCCCGGGCCTCCACAAAAGAGGGGCCCCCACAATAGAGAATTCGGAAACATTACCATTTTATTTGGAAAAAATTTGGGGCCAGGGGGCCTCCACTCCTTTATTGCCCGAGGCCTCCAGACCTATAAATCCGGCACTGTCGTCACACCAACGCATTTTTACCCGACTGCCAAAGGGAGGAGGGTAATGTTTGTCGAGTGTATGTATGTATGTATGTGTTTCTTTGTGGCCTCCGGTAGCCTAAACGGCTTGATGGATTTTGATGTATGAGGTATCGTTAGATTCGTCTTGATCACGGAGTGTCATAGGATGTTTTTTTGGGGGTAACTAAAAAATTATAAAAAAAAAATATTAAAAAAAAATCGAAAAACCCGACTGCACACTAAAAAAGAGGAAAACAAGCCCCACAAGAACATTAATTGTTGTTGATGGTAAGTATCGCAGGCGGGGACCAACAACCAAACAATATTCTTGTGGGGCTTGTTTTCCTCTTCTTTAGTGTGCAGTCGGGTTTTTTGTTTTTTTTTTTTTATTTTATAATTAGCTTCCCTGCTGGGCGCGACTCTCCCCAAAGTCTCCACTCTACCATCCTCTTGCACCACGAGCCGACTTTTCGGGCCACATGCCCAGTTTGGCCATGCGCCTGGTTAGATCAGTGACTTTACTGTGTTCTCGAAGCCACTTGTTTGTTTTTCTGTCCCTAAGTGAGATTCCTACCATTCTCGTTTCCATCGCTCCCGACCCAGGTTTCCGCTCCCTAAGTAAGTACTGGTATGGTAGGACACACAAGTCAAATATGCGAGCCTTTTGTAGTGCTGTGAGTTTCATTTCAAAAGCGAATTTCAAGTTGGAGTCATTTTTTATATGATTTCAATATTACCAGCACAGCACCTGTGTCTGTAGTATATTTTGCTTTATTCGATAGTCTTGTACGGCCTACGGCCTAATAAATGCACCGTAAGCAGACGCCTAGCATCCAAGCAACAAAAACGCAAAGATTAAGTAGGTGCAGTGTCTTTTAAAGTAAATGAATTTGTAACCGAGACTATATATGAATATAAACTATATATTGATAAACTTACACTTATACTTAATACAAATAAACATACATATATTAAGACATACATAATTATACCAAGTGTGAATCGTTAAGTTGATGAAAAAGAAAGTTTGTCAAGGAAATACTTGCGCAACATGCGCTTGAATATGAATTTGGTCTGCGCTTGTCTGATAGAGAGTGGGAGAACGTTCCAAAGTCTGATTGCCTGGACAGTGAAAGAATTGGACATGAAACCCGTTCGGTGTTGGGGGACAATGAGCTTAAAACTACGGGAAGAGCGAAGATCTGTGCCTGGACGTGGGGTAACAAATATAAATTTCGAACGGAGATAATCTGGGGAGGACGGGTCAAACAAGATTGAGTAGAGAGTACATAGAATACGAAGGGACCTACGCTCTCCAATAGGGAGCCAATTAAGTTTTCTACGGAAAGAGGAGATATGGTCATACTTACGAAGTCCGAACACGAACCGAATGCAGCTATTAAAGAGCCGATCAAATTTATTCAAGGAATCTTGAGTGAGATTCGTGTAACAAACATCAGCATAATCAAGGACAGGCAGAACAAGAGCTTGGACGAGGAGAGTTTTTGTGCTGACCGGGAGAAAATTTTAGCCAAGTGCTAGCTCTTATAGCCAGACGCGTCAACGTGACACTAGGAAGAAGTTAATATAGTAATAATTTAAAAATGTAATGTAAATAATGTAATATGTCAGTGCCTTATGGAAATAAACGAGCAAAATGCATTAACCTTCAACATATTATGCGTGTCATATTCCTGCACCAAGGTTTTAAGGATTCCTATTTGATTCGATGCTATGGTGGGCTGTATATAATGTTTATGCCTGCTGTTCACACTCGTCGAGAACCTCTCGCCGAGAGTCTCGGCACCACTCAGGGGGCCTACCGTGAAAACCGAAATTCACAAATTGCGGGGATCTTTCTCTTTTACTCTAACTAAGGCGTAATTAGACTGATAGAGAAAAATGCTCGCAATTGGCGAACTTCGATTTTCGCGGGCATAGCCCGACCCGAGTAAGAACAAAACGATAAAACAGAAGACGCAGGTTCGATTCTAGGTCTGGGCACTGGATGCTTTGATCACTTGTTTTTGAAGTAGGTAATACTTAGTTGGTATACCTATGTCCTATGTGGTATCACTACACGTGACTACACCTTATAAGACAAAGTCCCCCGCCGCGTCTGTCTGTCTGTATGTTCGCGATAAACTATGTGTGATTCTTAAGGTTTAGGTGTATAATTTGATTTGTTAATCCACGAGAAGCCGGGGCGGGTCGCTACTGTCGCTAGTATGACATTGTATATCATGGCTATAACCGCGAAAATCGAAGTTCGTCAATTGCGGGAATTTTTCTCTGTTACTCTTTACGTCTTAGTGAGAGTAAAAGAGAAAGATCCACACAATTTGCGAATTTCGGTTTTCGTGGTAGGCCCCCAGTATACATACCCAGGGAAAATTAGGTAATATTATTTCGTTGTTTGGTTTAGGTTGTGTTCGGTCAGAGTTATGCGTTCAAGTATGGTCAAAATCCACCCCTGTGTATCAGCCCGGACAAGGGAGAGGGAGGTTTTGGTTATACAAATTCATATCTATACATATATCGCTTTGCGGCCTGTTCAGTCAAAAACCGAACTTCGTGCCTGAATGTCGTTAACTAAGCACATAACTACTGTCAGAAGATACCGAAACAGTGAAAAAAAGCTTAATGTACGCCAAAGTGCAAAAACAAAACGCTAATAAGTAATTTTTTTAAGTGAAGTGATATCTGAAAGTGAAGTTATGACGTTGTATGCCTTACCGGCATCCAGTTATATGATACAGGAACAAAGGTTTAAAAGTATTGATTCTGAAACAAGTATGCCTTCATTAATATTTCGTAATCGGTAAGTAAAATAATCGTTATTGTACTTATTGTTATTTGCGTATTAAAGTAATCAATATTTTTAAATCGATCACGTCTTGCGGCTAACTTCACTGTGCTACAGCTGTTTTTGTGTGTGACGTAACGAAACGTTCCGTTCCACGTATAGCGGATAGCTTTTGTTATAACAAAGAACTAGTTTTATATGAACAGCGCAACATGTAACATAAATATATTATGAAATGTAAAATTTACTTACAGTTGCCATGTTCAATGAACACGTTACTAATATTTTATTTTAGGTTAAATTATAAACCTATAGCGTTGTGAAACTGCGGTGGTTCCTATTGAAATTATAAAATACTTTAATCAATAGTAAATATACGGTTCAATTAATACAAATACGTATTTTACAATGCCCGTTTAGATGAAAAATATTTTAAGCACCAAGATATTGTATATGAAACGGAACGCAAAGCTTACGAGTGAAACGTCACGTATCCGGTCGCCATTACGGAAAATTGTATTATGCTGCCAAATTCAGACAGCGCCTTGCCACGTGTACCTTGTATGTAAACAACCGTCAATATAATTCGGTCCTTATCGAAATCACTTGAATTTGTTCATTCGTCATCACAGATTACCCTGTTGTGAAATCGTTTGCACGCTTTCGCTGCGCAGTTACTTTTTCAAGTCCTTACGGTTTTGACCGTCCGTTTTTCACCCAAGTGCTTGCACGGCTTAACTACGATTTGCCAAGATGACGAAGTTAATACAACAGTTATCGTTTAGTAGTAGTATTTACGGGTCATCTACGGAACCAACCCCAGCGAAGGAGAAACAGAAAAACTACTTGTAAGTGATTTCAATTATCTACGCACTTTTCTACAGCTATTTAAAGGCAGCTAAGATGATCGACCTTTCTTATGCAACGGCAATTATTATAATGTAACGCAAATTAACAACGGTTTATATTACTACCTTCACGTTTTTACATTGAAGAGGTCACACTACTGTCCTTTGTTTAGTTTTTATCTTTTTTTAACTAATTCTTGTTTTAATTATATTATGTACTATTGGTAGGTGTCATAATTATAACCAAAAAATTGAAAACTATGATAAAGGGCTATTTATAACCAGGTACATATGTCGGCTATGTAGATGTGTGTATAGTGAGGTAGGTCAGAGTGTCTCTGAATCTCCTCCCACCCCATCCCCAATACACCCAACTCTTGCTCCATGGAACGGCACTAAGTAAATTTAGGGCCACCACGTTTCAGTTTTCCGGGCATCTTCCAGGTCAGGGCCATTTCGGATAGGTGTGTGTCAGGCTCCCTGAGGATATGCCCAATCCAATGCCATTTGCGCGTTTGGATCTCCTTGTGTATGGGTGCATAACGGACCCAACTCAGCATAATGCAAGCCCTAGCTATGAAGCCTGCGTTGGTCTGCTGTAGGACCCATTGTAACACACTATAGACAGAAGCTGTTGAAGTTGTAGTCAGACCAATCTTTTTGCATGCCATTTGTAATGGCAAAATGTGGAATGTCAAGTTTCTATGAAAATATGAGATTTATAATGGCTTAATGGCACTCCTACCTCAGCCCCAAGTCAGTGCAATGTTAGGTTGCATCAGCGGTACTCTAATGGGTCAGGGTTTTCTGGGTGTAGCACCAGGTGATGCTGGTATAGATACATAACCTTGCCATCCAAATGTCACCTTTCACTCATTCACTGCCAAGAACATGTATGCGAGTTCATTTCCTACTGGAAACAGGGCGCCCGGCACTGAAGTAGTAGATATAGTATATAAATGTCTGGGTTCTGATTCTGATGGCTAAGCAAATTCATCTTGGGCTTCAATACCGAACCATCTTTGCGGTTCTCATAAAAAAAGGTTGATTACTACTGGGCGGACTCTATAATATAATATCAGTCACCCAGTAACAATCCTTTGATGAGGGATCAACCAAAGAGAGGGATGGAACGGAGACATCACAACATACTTTTTTCTCTAACACAGTAGTTCCAAACTTATAAGATGTTTCATAAATTATTATAATAGGACTTTCTTATTCTATAATCTAGAAACATTTACTACTTATGTATCTAGTTAGTATAATAGTTAATACAGCTGCATAGATAACATTATCAAATGCAATTAACCAGTGTGATACCAAGCAAATGCAATGCACATAACATAATTAATTGTATGAGTTCATAACACAATTAAGACGAAAGATAATGAAGTCTCTAACCGCGTTTCCATGTAAAAATAGTCCCCATTTGTCTCTGGATATTATAAACATTACGAGTATATAAAACACTTATATGCTATTTGATGCATGTAACAGTGATGCTCCTCTGATTTTTTATTATTATCATACATCAGGGTTTTTGGTGCAGGAATATTTTACACTAACTATTTAACTAGAGTCTATGAAATTTCGAACTTCAAAACTATACTGAGGTCTTATAGTCTGCAAACATTAAGGCTTGACCATTTTCAAACTTGTCATAGAATTCTATAGACTCGAAATTTTACCATACAATATTTAATATTTTCTGTATACCTACGAGTATGAGATAAGACACTTGAGATATCATATTTCACTAAGACTTATAATTATCACCCTTTGTCAAAACAGAGTATTTAATGGAATTATATTATGATGCTCCACTCTGTAAATTACACCTCAAATGTATGGGTTGTTTTCTTAATGAATTTTAATGGAAATAGTGCTTTATTGACAAGTACTCTTTTTGTTGAAAACTGTATTTTCTACCTTGAAAATGTTGTAAAAACATTATCTTGATAAGAACAAATCTTTTCATGCAACGCAAATAGACTATCAACAGATATAATAGGATTATAAGTATTACCACTATTTAGAAAGTCAAATAAACAGCTTAGTTATATTAGCTTATAACTATATTAGCAGGCTTTTTGTTATTAAGTATGATTCCTTTTATATTCTCAGTGCAATCATTATATAATTACTTAGTATTAGTTATTTTATTTAATCGTATGGCATTATGGGGTATACAGTATGGGGTTCTTCAAAAAAGGAGTGTAGAGGTTTTTAAAGGGTCGGCAACGCGCATGTAACACCTATGGAGTTGCAGGCGTCCATAGGCTACGGTGACTGCTTACCATCAGGCGGGCCGTATGCTTATTTGCCACCGTGGTATAAAAAAAATGTATACAGTTCTTGTTTTCATTACATTACAATCACATGTTAGGGAATACACTCTTACAAGGGCGTCGCCAGCGGATGCTGATGCTGGGCTAGAGGGCAGGGCAGTTGCTAATGTTGGTAAGGGGCCAATGGCGGAGGAGGGGAAGGGTATACATGTAATGTTAGGGAATACAGGTAGGGGGGCAGTTGCTTATGTTGATATGGGGCCGATGGCGGATGGGAGGGGGAGTGGCATACCTACATAACTTATCTAGGGGCAGCTGCCCCCTGTGGCCCCCCTGGCGACGTCCTTGGTCTCTTAGTTCTAATGACAAAATGTTAGGAAATACAGATATGGGATTCACCACTATGGTTGGCAGTCATCAACTGTGCGTTTCTACAGAGACTTCCTGCCTCGCACAGCCTAACTGTGTAATGAACTATCGCCGCGGTATTTCCGGACCGATACGACCTTCAAACCTTTAAGAAAATAAGGCACTCATCTTAAAGGCCGGCAACGCACTTAAAACCCTTCTGGTGTCTATGAGTGACGTTAATAGCTTACAACTGTTGTGGGTACTCAGACAACGACAGACAGAAAACACCCAAGACTCGGGAACAACTATCTGTGCTCATCACACAAATAAATGCCCTTACCAGGATTTGAACCCGGGACCATCGGCTTCATAGGCAGGGTCACTACCCACTAAGCCAGAACGGTCGTCAAATTCTTAAACAATACTCAGAATTTAGTGACAACGTTCTCACCAGACATAATAATAACATTACACACAGTCTTTAATAATTACAGTTAAAATATTTTATCTGTCAGTCCTTATGACATTGATACAAGGTTTAATATTGCTTGAAGGTTTATTTAGTTAAGTTTTATAATAGAACTCTAATGACAACATACAATTGCACCAGCCCTACAAGGAATGCAGTATTTAAATAAGCTTAACATTATGAAATCTAGACTTAAAGAGTCATTTTTTAAATTATTAATTTTAAGAGTTAGCTTTTAGTATAGAATTTGATTTTCTCTCCAAAATTTTATAATAGTCATAAAATCGAGAAAAGTCTAATTTAATATACCTACATCAAACCGAATAAAAGTATTTTCCATAATGCCAATATTCAGAGAGGGAAATGTCTGAATTTTCGATTGCTATCAAGCGAACTTATATATTATAGGTGCGAATTGGAGTCTCATGTTTCATGTGACTCACGTCATATGCAACTGCACTGTGCAGTTGCATTTCTATGGATGCCGTATCTACTTATAATGTATTAGTGCGCATAGGTCGTAACGTAACGCAATAGCCAGCAATTTGATGCCATGATACACCTTTGTTTGAGTCAACTTTTATGGTTTTGGTTCGATAAATTATACAATGCTTTTACTATAGTCTGTATCTTTAGGTATTTAAAAAATTTAAACAAACAATTTGTACATTTTCGGGTAGTTTTAATATTTATTGGTTAACCAATCAAATACAAAAACGACCTGACTTTAAACCTACATTATTTGATCATGTAATGTTTTCATCTACCCTCAGCTGCCTTAAGGAGCCATTTGAGGGTAGATTTTGTTTACCTTTTTTTAAATACCTAAAGATACAGACTATAGCTCACCACATACACATATTGCACATTGCATATAACGGGGAAAAACAAAAATTTAATATCATCTAAGCTTCGGCGAATGTCGGACGCAGTCCCAGAGATGCGTACATTGATTAAGTAAGATGTGTAATATCTAAGACAATTTCGTGTTTCGAATTTGATAGGTAAATGAGATGGCGCTGTACAGCTCCATACATTTTGCGGTAACTCTGATTGTCATTGACGTTCGACAATTTAGTGGCCAAAAAACATCACACACTCATCAAATCATCATCACTCACTGCTCAATGCGCTCCTGGCATTGACGCCTGAATGCGATCTATTTGCTTGGCGATGGGCGGCAGTGTATAGTGAATGCTTGAGATTCTGTGAGGCGATGGATGCTAGGTGCTCAACTGTCCCAATTGAATTTGTTAATGTGCCATTATTGTTTTATAATTGTTAATACTTATAATTTAGTTAGTTTAAGTTTCGTGACGCATTGGTTCAACTGTAATGTCATGTAAACATTTTTATCAATAAAATAAATAAAATAAAATATATAGTGCAGTACAGCGCCATCTGTTTTGGATGTCATACTAAGAGGCATGTTTGTTTCTTAGACTTTACCTCACATTCAATTACCTTTGCTACAGAGTAATTAATATTAAAGTAAAACAACTATAGCCAACAAATGTGGCTATAGGGAGTGACTCTTTAATATCGAGTGACGTTATATGGAGTTTACACTAATTCAATGCAAAAAACTAATTTCGTTAGCCCCTCTTTATATACGTTGCCTGCTAGAAAAGAACTTATTCAAATTGTACCAAACAGATCTATTGATCTAAATTACAGAAATCTGATTCAATACCTACAAATATGACAATAATAACCTGGTAAAACCAGAAACAGCGTAACTAAATATACCGTTAAGTCGCTTACGGCATTTCTTCCCTATTCAATAGTAGTCCTCAATTAATGCTAATAATACAACAGCTGATACACACACATGACATGAGCACACTTATCTCACATAAATATAAACCCTGTTTACTGATTCTTAAAGTCCAAATCAGGTCGTGAAAAATCTAGATCTTATTAACACCTTTTTGTTCTATTTTCATCTCTATTTGGTTAGAAGGAAAGTTGAATTTCTAACAACTGTTTGGCTCACCCTATTTTAAACGTTCTTTCAATTTACATTCATTTGTCATGACCTTGAAACCACTCAAGGTAGGTACCTACTCGTTTATGACGTTTATGGTATGATTTTTATATGTTACAAGCTTTTATTTAGTTTCCCACATGCAGCACATGTCCCGTTGTCTGTCGGTCTGTAATGAAATCTTGCAAGTTAAATTTGATCCACTTCCCGGTTTCCGATTGAGCTGAAATTTTGCACGCATGTGTAAGTCGGGTGACAATGCAATATTATGGTACCATCGAGCTGATCTGATGATGGAGACAGGAGGTGGCCATAGGAACTCTGTGATAAAACAACGCAACCTAAGTGTATTTGGGTTTTTAGAATTTGCTCGATGAGTATTAGTCGCTTGTCTAAAAAAACCGGACAAGTGCGAGTCGTACTCGCCCACCGAGGGTTCTCTACTTTTTAGTATTTGTTGTTATAGCGGCAACAGAAATATATCATCTGTGAAAATTTCAACTGTCTAGCTATCACGGTTCATGAGATACAGCCTGGTGACAGACGGACGGACGGACGGACAGCGAAGTCTTAGTAATAGGGTCCCGTTTTACCGTTTGGGTACGGAACCCTAAAAAGTACAGTCAGCGATAAAAGTGTGTAAAATGAAGTTTTTTTCCAAAAACTTTTAAACGTGCATTTGTTGACGACATAGCTCTTTGATATCTTATGATTACATTGATGAGGCATCTAGAGTTTTCATCGCACGGTAAGATAGTAAGCCAGTCGCTATTAATATCAAAATTAAAGTGATGCCATTGAAATTTGTGATGCCATAAGGACGAGATTTGCTTGTATCTTTATACGAATAAGCTGACAAGGCGTCCTTGTGGTTGTGGCAAGCGACAAAGTGGACGTTTTGCCGGCCGCGGTCACATTTTAACATATTTTGCATTGCAATTATTTTGTGTGATATCACTATTATTTGAAAAGCTCGTCTTATAGAAATTCTGATAAATTTTAAATTTAATAAGTTCATTATTATCTCATATGAAAAGCAGCTTCATACCTAAAATAAATCAGTTATATCGTAGGTATGTTTAATCTAAAATATAAATATACTTTGAATTAAACGGCGCATTTATTTGGCCGTTTGAGCGCTGTTTGAAGTAACCTACAATACAATAAAATACAATACAAATTCTCTTTATTGCACACCTCAATACAATAACAATACAACTAATACAACACAATAAGAAGAGGTAAACAGCAGGCGGTCTTATCGCTAAAAAGCGATCTCTACAACCTAGAACCTACTTCTTATTACAACAAGAATATCAAAAAAAGAAATACGTACAGACACAGGTATTGGTAATATTGACCCCTTAAAAAAAACTATTCATCTAGGGCCAAAATCCAGACAGGAAAATGTCGAGTACGTTTGTATGGAAAAATTAACACTAAATGTTTGCTCTTAAATATTTTTTTCTCATTGAACTTCCCGAATATAGATGTGAATTAATTCGGTAATAACAGAAAACTTACTTACTTCGTTGGCTCAGCGACCCAAAATGATGGCTCCCCTACATGATGGCCCAGCGCAGGCCAGTCCAAGGGACGCATTTATGCGTTAGAGGGAGTAAGTGATATTGCTATCTCATTCCACCTCATAGCTGCGTCCCTTAGACTTTGCCTCCACACAAGACAGCGCCACTTTTATCGATCCTATGCGACTTCTCGCCAATTACAGAAAAGCTAGATTTTTTTTTCTTTAAATATTTCGGTGACTGGTCACCGAATCAGCGATCAAAAATAGTACGCACAGTTCCTTAGTATTTAAAAATAAAGTAAACAATTCGCGCGCCAATTGAACACGTGATATTTGTTTATTTGGGTGCCCCTAGGGTTGTCAACCGAATAATGAGGACTGTCACAAACGATGATATAAATTCAAGTTTATTATGTGCGCACATGTCTTTTAATTTAGGCAATTGTTTATAATTTAGAAAAGTGGTCTAAAGCAATAATGTACTGGTTTACTAGAGACAAAAAGAGGAAGCGTGGCAGGCCAACAAGAAGATGGGAAGATGAGATTAAGAGTGCAGCAGGAGGTTGCTGGACTACAATAGCAAGGGATAGGGATAAATGGAAAGAGTTAGGGGAGGCCTTTGCCTACAAAAGGCATACAGATGGATATTAGATATATATATATATATGTTAACAACAAAATGTACTTACAAAATACTTGTCTGAAATAAAGGCTATTTCATTCATTCATTCATTCAATTGTTTATAAAGAGATTGCTATATCAAATATAACACTAAATATGTCAAATATAACAATAAATCTGCAATGTTGGTCTTGATGTTGTTATGTGAAAATTACATAAGTAATATTTCTCACCACAGCCATGTTACTTATTTAGATGAGTCAATAAGGTATGACAAGTATATACATACTATAATGTCAGTATTGGAAGCAATACAGAAATGTATACAAGGATGATAATTTATAAGAATACTTACACTGATGTTTTGAAATTTGACACATTTTAATGCACTTACTGCGTTTCCAGGGTTGCCTGAGGAATTTTTTTCAAATATGACAAGTTGGATTGTTGTTGCTACTTCCAACTACATTTTCTGTTTTAAAAATATGTTTTATAAAATAAAACATGATCTGTCAAAATTAAACCTATACAATTAGCAATGAAATGGGAAAAAAATACTATTGGTGTGGGGGTTAGTTTAAGTACTTCGCAACGACTAAGTCGCGGGTATATCATGACAAGATATTATCAATATATTATAATAAAAAAATCTGTGTTTATTTGGCCCTTATTATATTTCGGATTTTCAGTGATACTAATTTTACTGGCAAGGAGACTCTTTGACCACAAACCTTGAATTGAACGTCATCAAATGTCATCTTTGTAAATAAAAAGAAAATATACACGATTACACCACAAAAATGTGAAAAATATTGTCAAAGATGCAAGATAAGTTGTTTTGAATAAAATAAAACATTTTATGATTAAAAAGACGAAAGATTGCGTAGCATTTCAATAAACAATGTTGTGAAATTAGTAAATGTACAATGAGGGGGCTACCGTTTTCGGACTCATCAGTTGGCGCCACTGTAGATGTAGGTCCAGAAAAACAGATCTCAAAATTCTGCTATGTTTTTTTTTAAATCAATACGTCCTAATATACACAAAGGTATTTTAACGTCTAAATTAAACGCGGTAGCCCTCATTGACATGACTGGTACTGACATTTTATTTGACTATTTATGATGTATCCACATTATTGCCATATGTAAGCTGCTTGTAGTGATACTATCTCAGAGCCAGATACAATCTTGACAGGCTTTAGAAACAAGTATCCAGTAAAATACATGTGTGGTGTTATGTATTCCGCTTCGCTAGTAGATAATGCTACAATATTTATTAGTACCATTGCTCACAGGCATGGCATCACATCAAATTTTCAAACCGCTGACGCAAATGCTGTCTATATTTAGAAAAACATTTTAATGTTTGTTGAGTTCCCGATACAATTCATATCGGTATCAAAAGCATATTTTGTTAGTTATACGACATTTTTGGCTTTGAACTTTTGCAATGATATAGTTTTTACAGTACATATGGGGCTACTTTATAGCACTAGTGCGAGAAGTAGCATATTACGTTACTGTGTCGAACATTTAAAGGGCCATATGTACTGTAAAACGTTGTACGATACATGTGCGAATAGGTAATTCGCAACTCGTGTCGATTTAAAACACTCCCTTCGGTCGTGTTTTAATTTATCGCCACTCGTTTCGAATTTCCTATTTTTCGCACTTGTATCGTAATGTACTATTACAGTACATATGGGGCTACTTTATAGCACTAGTGCGAGAAGTAGCATATTACGTTACTGTGTCGAACATTTAAAGGGCCATATGTACTGTAAAACGTTGTACGATACATGTGCGAATAGGTAATTCGCAACTCGTGTCGATTTAATTTATCGCCACTCGTTTCGAATTTCCTATTTTTCGCACTTGTATCGTAATGTACTATTTTACGATGATAAATAATGATAATGCATGTAGGTATATATTTTAAACGGGTTATTCACCCGTTTAACATAACACCTAGGTGGTAACTAGTGGGAATAACCCTTTTAAACACGCAAGTGATTTTATCGTAACCAAAAACATAAAAAAACTTAGTACTCAAGTCTACTTTATATTTTGCAATATTACGCAGCTTATACCGGTAAAATCGTAAACACAGCTAATTATGCAAATACTTAAGTATTTAAAATCATACGTAAACAAAACATTTACTATACCAAAAATATGACCAAGGAATGGTGCCAAAACGAAACCGATTTAGTAGAATGTGAAACTCAGCCAAAACAATATTTCTGTATTAAGTATACAATGTATAGGCATTGGTATGTAAGGAGAAAGTACATAGTTATGTTGGAATTACGTCATTATTTTGGCAAGATTTCAAAACGGAATATTATAAGTATTGTTTTATGTTACGTACGTATAATAGGAATGTAGTATCAGGATATCTCGATACTCGATAAAATGAAACGAAATAAGTAATAATAAATAAATTAGCAGTAGGTATTCGTGAGTCGTCAGCGATATCCGAAGTATCTTTCTACAACCCGAATATCATTAAAATCAAGGGCCTACAAACGTTGCAACAAATGGCATGTGACTTCGCAAATCGCACGTTTGAGGAGATATAAATCATTTTTTTTTTTTTACGAATTTAGAAAAACATGTGTTTTGCCCTCATGCGGACAGACACCGGCCGCTACTGTTTTCGTAATACCAAACGGGCCTCGCACTAAAACCGTCTTTTACGCCGCTTTTAATCTATTTTTACATTTGGCACTCATATTTGGCTCCAGCTTTATTTATCCTATCTATCAGTAGCCACTAGGAAATCAAATAATTCGGACGTCGAAATACCCCCGAGAAATTAAAAACACTAAAAAACTAAAAAATAATATGCTGTATATAAATTACAGCATAAAAATATATTTTATAAAATTGCCGTTAAAAAAACCATTTAGCTAAAACATTCCGTTGGTTGTGATATATTTGTATTTGTTATTAGTTTTGTACGAATTGTATTTTGTTGTTGTATATAGAAGGTTTATTTTTTATGAAGAATGGTCATGATTATGAAGTACTGGTGAGTTATTTGATTTTAATAAGTTTATTGCGTGTGAAGTGCCCAATCCGCATTGGGGCAGCGTGGGGACTATAGTTCAAGCCTTCTCACGCATGAGAGCTCTGTGCCCAGCTGTGGGAAGTATATAGGCTGAATTATTATTATTTTTTAAATGAGTTTTTTGCGTACCAAAACATGTAGAGCAACGGATGTGATAGTGAATTATTTGGATATGTATTCACTACAGTTGTATTTTGTCTATAATTTGAGTAGGTACTGCCAGCTACTATAGTACCGGATGAACAACTTGCCAACAGCAGCTTTCACTCTAGAAAACTTTCAAATACGTACAGGGTGAAATTTTTGTTTGACCGTACGGTGATGGATGAATATATGGGTCATACTGAACAACAGGTCATCCCAGAAATCGCAAAAAAAAATCTGCTGTTACATATTGACATGTGATTCAAGATCTGCTGTTCCATAGAAAACATTGACATGTGATTCACCAAAATTTATGAGACGGCAGACTTTTTTTTTCGATTTTCGGCGTTGGGCCCCATAGTAAAAGTTGTTCAGTATGACCTACATATACGTATGGTCAAACATACCAATTTCACCCTGTAGAGATATATCTCTAATATCTCTATAGTTTTTAATTTAATTTAATTCAATGTTTTTCATTACACTTGCTCGAAAAAGATCTTATTTCATTCAAGTATACTGAAATACAAAGGTGTGTTTTGTTCCTGGGGGACTTATGGACTGTGGAAAAAAGCAATAACTCCCGAGGGAGCTATAGCTTTTTTAAATTGTGTCTAATTCATACGAACCAAGGTATAAATGAGTTTTACTTTTAAAACACTGACGTTTACAATTTATTTTTATTGTTTATGTAAAAAATATTTAATTGGATTAATTGAATAGCTTTTTAAAACAATTTTACAGAATTTTCAATTGTCGCTGAATGCCGGATAGGTCTGTGCCTTCGATGCCTAACCTGCCAAAGAATGACAATATGGCGGACGAATGTTTGAAATGTAACCGCATTTAAGAATTATTACGCTTAAAATTCAGTTTTTTCTTCGCAAGTGTGATGAAAAACATTGTGTTAAACTCCGTGGGTAACAATATTACAAAGTCGAGTCTTTAATGAGCTCTGGCAACCTTACTCACCGATAGGAACACAACACAACACGATTTTCTGTAAGGTGGAGGTACTAATATAATATTGAATGTCGCCTCAATAGATTACAATACAATGCGTCGTTATCAGTCGACTCGACTGGTTTGTTGCTCTCTTATCACTATTTGAAATAGACTAATGATAATGCGTAGGATGAATACTTGGATTTATCACATTTCAGAAAAAGATCACTTCTGTGGACAAAACGATAATAATTTTACAACCCGGGTGGAATCAAGTATTGAAAAAATGTATTCCGTCTCCGGTTGCAGCGAAAAACCTCTTTAACTTTGCGAATTACTCGAAAGACGAATGAGTTAAGCATACTTACAATAAAATGTGTATGGCATATTGTAATGTAAGTAGTAACTTACATTTTTTTTTTATATACTACGTCGGTGGCAAACAAGCATACGGCCTGCCTTATGGTAAGCAGTCTCCGTAGCCTATGTACACATGCAACTCCAGAGGAGTTACGTGCGCGTTGCCGACCCTAACCCCACCCCCCTCGTTGAGCTCTGGCAACCTTACTCACCGGCAGGAACACAACACTATGAGTAGGGTCAAGTGTTATTTGGCTGCGGTTTTCTGTAAGGTGGAGGTACCTAGTTGGGCTCTGCTCTAGATCTGGAATGACATCTGCTGTGCTGTGCCCTACCACACAAGGCGAGATGACATTCACATTGCCCATACCTCTCTTTTGGACGTAGTTAAGGACATACCCGGGTCCGGGTACATTACAATATGCCATGGCAATGAGGTTTATTTTCATATCAACTCTTTACAATCCTGCACCAAACTAGCTATTTTTGTTTAGCCCAATGGTTGACTGGTAGAGGATGCCTCAAGGCGTTAAGTCCGCCATTTGTACTCTTTTTTTTTTTTAACCGACTTTAAAAAAGGAGGAGGTTCTCAATTCGACTGAATTTTTTTTTGTATGTATGTTACTCGATATCTGCGAGAATCGTGAACCGATTTTCAAATTTTTTTTAATCGAACGGGTATAACCCCGAGGCGGTCCCGTTGGCACCAAGTCGGCGTCAGGGAGAAATCGAGGGAACTCTTCAAATGTTATAGGTACATGTATGGCGCTTTTGGTAATATTTGAAGTCGGTTTTATTTTTGTTAAAAAGTTTTTGTAAATTTGTGCAATAAAGTTTAAACAAACAAACAAACAATATTATTAAATTATTATCTAATGTGAACCATTTTGGCCAGCTTACAAAAAGGAGGGGATTCTATTTAGAGAATTAGTTTCATGCATAAATGGTACGATCATATACGTAGATGTATACGCGTGCGCTCGTGAAGGACAATGCGACAAAATTAAAAACACGTTTTGACATTTCTGACAACATGAAACCATTTACTTAATTTGGTCGGGTTATTTGTTGCCCACCATAAAACATACAAAAATTTACGGCGGGGAATAATAAAAAAATCAACTTTGACGAGGACAAACAATAATAAAATAACGCTTTCTCTGCTACTCCTACTGAAAGATACATAAGACTATCCCGTTTGTCAGTTACCCCACTCATGGCCAATCCATACTAGATTCATGTTTCCGTGAGGTACAAATGTTTCTAATAAACCTGATATCTATTATATCACAGAAACTTACAAATTGCAAAAGTAAATATGGCGCGTTATATGCATTCCATTCAACACTCCATTCAAAAAGCGAGTGTGAAGTGACGTCATCTCGCCCACGGCTGCGCAAACATGTGTGCAAACGATACATGAAAAATATTGTACACCTATTGTATTAGGGCAATAAAATATGTCAAAGTTTTATTTATTTAATCTTTATTTAACATAAGGAAACACAATGTACAAAAGGCGAATTGAATGCCATTCTCTACCAGTCAACCTTTAGGAAAAGCAGATGAGTTGTAGGCGTTACAAAAACATGTGATGTAGATGATACAATTGGGTACCTGGACAAACACAATACAATATAAGAAATACACATGCATACATATATAAATAATATTGATACAAATACATATACTCAGAAAGAGAAATCAGATGAACTTACAAAGCAGAAACACTAAGATTTTACGTTTTTAAACTCGAATATTTTTACAAAAACGTTACAAAAATTTGCGTATTTCACATTCATAAATTACTTTCGTGTTGTTTAACGTGATTATTCAACAGAAACTTCTAAATATTTTTCACCACACCAACTGGTAAAGGCGTTCTTGATTGTTCAATAACTGATAAGAAAGTTGAATTTTATCCACATGTGGGGCAAAGTAATCAGATGCAAATTTTTAGTTGTTTCCTTCCGTTAGTTGGTAGAATTGACTTTTAAATGATGATTTTGAATGATATATTTTTATTAAGTTCTTTTGGATTGAATTTGTTTTGATTTTTTTTTTGTATAAATTTCATAGTATTTTCCTCGCGTTGGTGTGGTGAAAAACGTTGTCTCATTCGGAAGTAAAGTTTGTTTAACCCTAGTGCCTTGAAACTCTCGCGACGCTCAAATTTCCACTTCTCGAATCTTTCGCTTGCTCGGGTATCAATATTAGCCCGAGCGGTTAAACAACAACTTTGCCCCCTTGTAAAACAAATAACTATTTAAAGCTTATTATAAATAAACTTTGGTGTAATTAAAGTTAAAATCGGTTAGTAGTGTAGGTTAAGTAATCTAGTAGATATAACGATGACGTACACACATACGGGTCAAAACATGCGATAAAAAGATTTCCTCAAGGCTTCACTTGGAACTGACGTAGCAAACGTACTTTACAATCGAGGTCAAAGATATAGTGCTATACAAAAAAATTTAGAATGGGCGTGACGATTGGTTTTTAAGCTGCAGTAGGTTTAGAACCCGGAATTTTTATAAAGTCTTCCTGAAATTTAAACCTTTTGTGTTGAAATTTGAACCTGTTGTGTAGGAAATAGAGTACATTTTGTTTTGTTTGGAGATTGAACGAAACAAACAAATGCAACTCTTTTCGTCAGGGCCAAGGGCCTGGTTACATACACGGTGTTTTTGTTGAATTCCCTTGACTTCGGGATAGTGCTAACTCGATAAGTGCATTTAAGGAAACTAAAAATAAATGGCATAGTTAATTTTTTATACTTACATTAATTTTTTTGTAAACATTTTATACGTTAAACAGTATACATAAAGGATGGATACATACAGTGGTGTTACTATAGGTTAAGTGAACCCTCAGGGTCAGTTAACTCCGCAGCTTACTGTACATATTAGTGAAAATGTTTTCAAAGTTCCTTACCCAAATGGTAAAACGGGACCCTATTACCAAGACTCCGCTGCCTGTCCGTCCGTCCATCTGTCCGTCCGCCCGTCTGTCCGTCCGTCCGTCTGTCACCAGGCTGTATCTCATGAACCGTGATAGCTAAACAGTTAAAATTTTCACAGATGATGTATTTCTGTTGCCACTATAACAACAAATACTTAAAAGTACAGAACCCTCGGTTGGCGAGTCCGACTCGCACTTGTCCGGTTTTTAAATTAATCGGGTAATTTTTAATGAATAGGTAGGTATATTTATACAAAATACATTGCAAGGTATCAAAACAACGGCCTTAAAGTAAGAATCTCATGGAAAACACGTTAACTCATTAAACAATGATGTAATTATTAATAATGAGAAGTCTTATCTACGGAATTACCAAGTACAGTAGCCGTACCACGAGTTGACACTTGACGTTTATGTTAGCGACTGCGTAAACGATAACAGTCCTTCTCGCTCGCACTGATGTATTGGTGCGATAGAGGGAACAAGGCTCGGGAACCGGTTATATTTAACCATTATCATGTACTTGGCACAAAACCTTTTAATTTCGGCTTCGCTCGAAAAACCGTTATTATAAAACCGGTTTTTATGAGTACAGTTCTTGTCAAATTAACCGCTTTAGAGCGATAAAAACCGGTTTCTTTCTATGTCGGTGTCTATTGCAGATAAATAAACAGGCGACGGGGAACTGTTCTCAGACGCCCTGTAGCTCGAAGCAGTCAAATAAGTTTCTTTTTTCGAACTGTCAAAATGATTTGCTACTATGGATTTTTTATGAAACACTAGCAAATGACGTCACGATCAAGTTACCTACTCTTTATAGTTCTATACGAATTAATAAATATAAATAGTGTCTAACAATAACTGCTGTCTACGTTTCTTTATTACTTGCTTTATTTCGTTCATTGTGTGAAATAATTTATTTTAAATAAATTATTTGGATTTAAAATACGCAGTAACTTTGATATAATTTACTCAGCAACAGCATCGGTATCTCTTGTTTACATAATTATTATGCGGTCCAGACTATCAGTATGACATGAATAATATTGTTTTTCCAATTCTCTTATCATTTCGTTCCTATCACTGTCAGTGTCTTATCGCCTTTGAATGAATCAGAGCGGCCATTGGGCTCAAAAATATCTTAACACGCACTTCTGTGAACACCCTGGCCTCTACGATATATCTAGATGACTGTACAGTCTAGGTACGTTCTAGTTGATAAATATATATACATTTTATCACCTTATTGTGGGAAATAACCATCTAAAATTCCCATATTGCTATTGTTCATACTAAATTGTCTTTCACTTGTTAGTGTTTGATTAGCTGGAAGAGATCCCTTTTAGGGATAAGTTCGCCTTTGTACTGTTTTATGTTAACCTGTATATGTGCAATAGTGATATACATACATATATACTATAGGAATGTAGACCGGGATTTTTTTTATTTTCGTTTGACGACCAGGCGGCAACCCTGCCTTATTGAAAATGGTTCAATGTGTACATATTTATGAACTCGACTGTACTGATAGTTTCTGGACCGCATTACTCTTGACTAGTCCAGTAGAAACGTGTCCTTGAAATTTAAATTCACTTTATTTCACCCTTTTCTATTTACGTACCCTCGCGTGTTCCACAAAACGTGCTTTACTCAAGGACCGCACGTGTACGTTACGTAGGTCGCTTTTATTATTCACTTGGGGCTTCTTCAATGGAGTAACTAAACTTTTACAACAAAGGTGAATTCCTACTAAAATTATGTCTTTTCTGAAAATTCTGGTAAGTTGAGATTGGATTTGAAACTGTTTTGATTTAGCTTCCATCGAATTCCATCAGACCATTTTTTGCCATAGAATAAGCGTACGTGGATATATAACATATATTAATCGTTGATGTGAACTGCCAGCAAAGTAATGCAATGGCAAAGGGCTTTTTATACGTAAAAACCTAGAAAATTCATTCAGCAGTATTAGTAAAGAACCTACCGTAAGAGAAAAGGTTTTATGTTTTTATGAAGTTAATGTTTAGTACCATTACTACATTGGAATAATTATATTGTTATGTACAATTTCGTCATTTATTTCTGCGAACATGGTTCATGTAGCAGTTGTTCAAATATAGACCGTCAAACCTGTCTGCAATCTTAAGTTATGATAAAGAGGGCATAGCGAAACATGTGGGTCACGGAGTGGATGCTCCAAAAGTCAAACTCGGGATCCGGTAGATCTCGTCGGCGATGGCAGGATAACTTAGACTGTTTTTGTGAGACTGACCAGACATTGCACAAAACTGGTACAAATGGAAGAATAGGAGCCATATGCCTAGCATTAGGACACAATAGGTTCGATATAATGCATTATACTATAATATTTGTTTCTTTGTTACAGCGGCGATGGCGCGTCCCTGAGCGCTGCCGGCAGCAAGCGCTCCGCCGTCTCGGCTTCGGACGCCGAGTGCTTCTCGCTGTGCCTGGGCGCCGGGCCTCTGTGGTAAGTGATATGTAGGGTATAGTAGCTTCGGATTACAGTTACTTTATCGAAATCCTGAAAAGGCAACCAAGCTAGGTACTAGACGAAAGCAGCAAGCGATTGAATATTGTTACGTCGTTTATATTAACCATAAATATAGATGGACCAAATATGAGCCCTGAGGCACTCCACAAATTTTACTATAGTACCATTAAAACTGCATATAATACAACGACAGTTTTAATCTCATCGCTGTTGATGCAATAAGATTTGAGATAGCAGACAAGTTAAAATAATCCAATTTAAATAGAGCATTCCATGACCAACGTAGTCGAATGCTTTAGCAAAGTCACAAAATATCCGGACACGAAAACTTACTGTGCTGAGGAACCTGACCTCTGTGGTAAATGAGATGAGATGAGGTCTTGTGGGTAGATATAATGAAAAAAAAAACATTGAAAGATTTTCCTATCCACGAAAAATAGAAAAGATACCGTATATGTTGAGCGTCTTAAACCGAAAATAAAATTTATTTGTTATTTTATTTCCAGGTGGTCCTGATGTCCCAGCGAACGACTCGGCACCGCCCGGAGGGGTGAACAGCGGGGCTTCGAGCCCCGCTACCCCATCCACCCCCACCCACGACGACAACAATCGTAAGTTCTCTTCTTAATCTTGATCTTCGTCTTTTGGAAATACTTACCCCTCTCCTATTTTCTTCCAAAGCTTATACGATCTACTGTGGAATGTACCCATTTTGTACATACGCTTATTTTACAAATTTATTCTTAACTTTGTTTTCTCCGAAGTGGATCTTAAATCTTTTTGTTATAGGCTTATCTGGTTGGAGGTTTATATAAAGTCAGTTTTGTCCATTCTAGGCCGGGAAGTCTCAGCGACATACGTTATCCATTTCAGAGTAGCAAGCCGTCTACCCTTAGAGGGGAAAAACAGAAAACTAAGATTTATGTATTCTGGCAAAACCACATTGTAATTGACAAGGAGAGACGAGAGCCACGTAACGCACGCACAACTCTGATTTGCTAAAAACAAATGTATGGCGGCGCTTGCGTTTCATGGTTCACGTGGTTTCACTAAGCTAACTAAGCAAACAGGCATAAGGCAACAAACAAGCCTATCGTTATCGTACACTGACCTATCGTTCTTATCGATCCATTGCGTGTCTTTTTGCTTGTTTTCTTATGACTGAGAGTTAAGACCATGGGCGTCTCCTTTGATAGTGTTCAACGTCGTGTCACAATATTCTAACAGATGGCGTTAGCACGTTCTACATCGCGCTTACGGAGTTTCGATTGTCAGTTACTATAAATACAAAACCTGACCAATTCTCCGTGGACTTACGCCGCACACGCCAGCTAAGCTACCGGTCGCCTTCACCGCGACCCCGAACCCTGGCCCCGCTCAAACGGTATCACCAGGCTAGGGGTCGTGGGGTTGGGTAACGATCGGTAGCGAAGAGCTGGCCCACACCAGTCACACACCGTCCCCCAAATGACGGCCAACTGACCTCCCCACCGGTCGACAGCCGCCGCAGCCGAAAGGCGGAAGCGGCCCCTCATAACCCCCTGACGGGGGGTATCGAACGACATCCAGTCTCCGTGGACGTTGGCCCCCAGGCATAACACCCGCCTGGAGAGAGTAATCTCTATCTTACCACAACCACATAAGGTCGTTCATATTCCAAGGCATAACTATAACTGAAGCACGTATAATTGCTATACTTAATTAAATTCATGGTTTATTTCGCGTTTACACGTGCCCTATTTCCATTCGCGGGGTCGACCACGATTCTTTCTAAACTGACTGGCGGCCACTTCCCGATTTACCTATACAAGTTCGTTTTTTTTTTGTATTAGAAAAAAGTTAAACAATCTTAACATTTCTTATGTCCAAACGCTTTTTAAAATCAGTAACTATGTCTTACGAAAGCAAAAGAATGATCGTCTATGATTTATATATTGTTTATTTTTGACGACCGTTCTGGCCTAGTGGATAGTGACCCTGCCTATGAAGCCGATGGTACTGGGTTCTAATCCCGGTAAGGGCATTTATTTGTGTGATGAGCACAGATATTTGTTCCTAAATCATGGGTGTTTTCTATGTATTTAAGTATTTGTTTATTTCATATATCGTTGTCTGAGTATCCACAACACAAGCCTTCTTGAGCTTACCTTGGGACTTAGTCAATCTGTGTAAGAATGTCCTATAATATTTATAATTGTTACATATTTGTCGTGACTTATTTTGCAAGTGTTATTAAAAAGACACGTCAAAATCGCTTATCTTCTTTCTAATTCTAAAAAATAAGGACCTGGGAGACCCTCAAAAATACGCGTTTTCCCAGAGATAAGATCTAGCTAGATCGATTTTCCGCTCCCAAAAACCCCCATTTAGCAAATTTCATCGAAATCGTTAGTTGTTTCCGAGATCCCCGAAATATATAAATATACAAGAATTGCTTGTTCAAAGGTATTAGATAGGATCTGCCTTAACCCATTGACCGCCAAAGAAGGCCACAGACACGCACGGTTACAATTGAATTGACCTTCGTACATTCCGATAAGCTATACAATGGCGCGTTTTTGGTAAAACATTTGTATAATAAATAGACATAGCTTAATTATTAATTGCATCTAAAAATACGCAAGTAAGTATAACGGCTTAGCACTGTTTGACTAACACGTTATTTTCTCGCGGATTAGCAAAGTAATATTTCTTGCTTTAATTTGACATAGCTTGCAAAAGATTAAGCCACTTCTTGTACCGTTAAAAATATTGTTTCACAAACATTTGTTTATATTTCAGGAGACTTGTTGAGCGCGCTACTATGGGGCAGCGCGTCCTCGCTCAGCGGCAGCGCCGAGAGCCTGTGCTCCGAGCATCCCGCGCTGCAGACGCAGCATCAGCAAGCGGTTTGTATTATCCCATTGTCTCAACACATTCTAAACGCTTTTTGTTGTATCCCATTCTGTTAACTCATTCTAAACGAAGAAAGTGGCAGGTTCAAATGTCGAGCTAATGCATTTATTTTCGACGAAGAAAAACCGGACTTCGTAGTTGCGTCACGTTCCTTTGTCATGAATGAGAAGTAATAATAAACTACGAAGTGAACTTTTATCACAAAGTTAATTTAATACGTATAACCGCCCTTTGTCTCAGCTTCAGCTTTCAGTTACGAAACCCACTTGATGAGTGGTTTAGATCAACTTTTCGGAGGCCTAAAGACGCTTGCTAAATGTTGTGGCAGTTAATTTCACAGCTAAATTGACGCTGATGCTGAAAAAATGACGCGGAACGGCGTTAATTTGCGGCGTATTTAGCATCACCAACAATAAATCATGAAAAAATAATCTGCAGCTTACATAAGATTAAGGGTAGATGTTGGTCCAATTATAGCTAACCACAGCTTATTCCAGTATCTTAGGACAAACAATTAGGACATTCAGACTTCAGCTATTAATAAATAAAATTTAACAAATATTAAAAGAATAGTAAGACGTAGACGTAAGACGACCTGTCTGGCCTAGTGGGTAGTGACCCTGCCTATGAAGCCGATGGTCCCGGGTTCAAATCCTGGTAAGGGCATTTATTCGTGTGATGAGCATGGATATTTGTTCTTGAGTCATGGGTGTTTTCTATGTATTTAAGTATTTATAAATATTTATATATTATATATATCGTTGTCTAAGTACCCTCAACACAAGCCTTATTGAGCTTACTGTGGGACTTAGTCAATTTGTGTAATAATGTCCTATAATATTTATTTTATTATTATTTATTATAGTAGGAAATTATGATAATCGAATCAATTAATTAAATTTCCAGGTGGTTAACAAGATCCTGGAGCGTAAGGACCGCCAGCCCGTGAAGATCGACTTCAAAATCTTCCTCACCGAGAACACCGTCACCCGTTGGGAAGCTGTAAGTACCACACACGAGTAAGCTTATACATAACCGTTATAATCCTGAATTAATACGGGATTTATGATCAGCATCATATCAGCCCTTATCGCCCACTGCTGAGCACAGGCCTCTCTTCAAGTACGCCACTTGTCCCGGTCCTGAGCTAACCTCATCCAGAAGTGACCCGCAATCTTCCAAATGCAGTCCATTTAACAAGCCAACAGACACCAAGCGCTCCTTCCGCTTTTGGTCCACTTGCCACCACTATGTGCTAATAATAATTATTTTGGACCCGGGTACGTCCTTAAACTACGTCCAAAAGAGAGGTATGGGCAGTGTGAATGTCATCTCGCTTTGTGTGGTAGGGCACAGCACAGCGGATGTTATTCCAAATCTAGAGCAGAGCCCAACTGGGGCAGTACCTCCACCTTACAGAAAACCGCAGCCAAATAACACTAGACCCTACTCATAGTGTTGTTCCTGCCGGTGAGTAAGGTTGCCAGAGCTCAACGTGGGGGTGGGGGGTTAGGGTCGGCAACGCGCATGTAGCTCCACTGGAGTGTCAGGCGTACAAATTATCCCGTTGTTTAAATCAGGAACAAGAACCGACTCCACAAACTTTAGACCTATTTCAATACTACCGGCATTAAGCAAAGTGTTCGAGAAACTTATTCTAAATCAACTATCGTCACATTTCAACAGAAATAAACTGCTTGATAGCAATCAATTTGGTTTTACCAGAGGTCGATCAACTACTGACGCCGGTGTGGTACTTCTAAAACACATCTTTGACGCTTGGGAAAAAGCTCAAGATGCTATTGGAATTTTCTGTGATCTGTCGAAGGCATTTGATTGCGTTGATCACGAAAATTTAAAGAAAAAATTAAGTCACTATGGGATAAAAGCTAGTGCCCTTGACCTTGTCTCATCGTACCTTTCGAATAGAACTCAGCGAGTAGTTATTAATGGAACTCAATCGGCTGGGTCCCCGGTAGCCCTCGGAGTGCCGCAAGGTTCAATTCTTGGTCCCTTCCTGTTTTTGGTATACATCAATGACCTACCAAAAGTTGTGCAAGAAAGACATGATATAGTGTTGTTTGCAGATGACACTTCCCTTATATTTAAAGTGAACAGAAAGGAAAATAGATTCGAGAGCATTAATGACGCGCTATCTACCGTATTAAACTGGTTTACGGCAAACAATTTGCTTTTGAACGCAAAGAAAACCAAATGCATAAAATTTACGCTACCTAACGTCAAGCAGGTAAATAACAGCAAGATTAAAATAAAAGGTGATACGCTGGAATTTGAAGATCGAACTGTTTTCCTGGGAGTCACTTTAGACTCAAAACTGCAATGGCATGCACATATAGCCACTTTAGCCGGCAAACTTAGTTCAGCAGCCTATGCAGTGAGGAGAATCAGACAGCTAACAAACGTAGAGACGGCCAGGCTGGTATACTTTAGTTACTTCCATAGTGTTATGTCGTATGGAATTCTGTTGTGGGGAAAAGCGGCAGACATTCAGACAATAGTTGTACTGCAAAAGCGAGCTGTACGTTCCATCTATGGACTAGGCGCTCGAGTATCCCTAAGAGAGAAATTTAAAGATGCAAGCATTCTTACCGTTGCATCTCAATACATACTTGAGAATATTATGTATGTTCGGAAAAACATCAACGAATTCAAGCTTAACAGTGATATCCATAACTATAACACTAGAAACAAGCATAAACTTGCTGTGCCCGCCCACCGCCTCCGTAAGGTTAGTACGTCTTTCGTCGGGAACTGTACACGTTTTTATAACAAAGTTCCCACTGATATAGTGAATTTGCCTCTTAACAAATTTAAGTCACACGTTAAGAGCTCTTTGTTAAGTAAGGCGTATTATGCTGTGAATGATTTCATAGATGATAAGGATGCCTTTAAGCCAGTAGCTTGATCTTGATAGTATGATAAAAATGTAAGTAATAGTGTTTTCGTTTTCTTTCTGTGAAATAACCATACTAGCGTCCAGTAGAACTGACACAAGAGAACATCATGTTCTCGTTTGATTGTATTATTTTAGTTTTGGACACTTAGAGACCTTATACACCTCTAAGATTTTATTTTATTTTAAATTTTATTTTATTTTAAATTCAATTTTATTTTAATACCTATTTTAATGATTTGGACACTTAGAGACCTGTACATCTCTAAGTCAATTTAAATTTATAATTTAGTTTTATAGGTAGGCACTCCTTCTGAATAATATGTAGTCGCGTTTATGTGGCGCTATGCCGTCTTTAATGTAACTTACAAGCACAAATGTTGTATCTCACAATTTTTTATTATATTTTTATTAATACAACCCGGCAGCTTGAACATGTCATGCTCGCTTAAAAGTCTTTACTTACGGTGGTGTCGTTGATCGGGTCGCCACTTTCCCGAATGAAGGTTGAGGGAGGCGATGGCTGAGATACACGTCATACTCGTGAACGGGTGCCGTTTGTGGAGACCGGTCTGTTTAAGCTTACACGGGGTACAGGTTATGTTAAAGTATGTAACTTTACTTTTGAGTGACATTAACGTGAGACACTTCATTTGGTTCTTGTCTGTTTTATTTTTTTTGTCTTTTAATTATTTATATAAGAATTCAAGCCTTGGCGACCCTCTACATCTCTAAGGATAATTTAATATATTTTTTATATTTTATCTCTGACACTTAGAGACTTATACATCTCTAAAGAATTTTAGTATTTTATGGTTTTATTTTTTTATCATAGTTTTTTTTGTGTAATTTGACATTTAGAGACAGTATACATCTCTAATAAAGTATTTATTATTTCATAGATTCGATATTTGTAATTGTTTTTTTTTTAATTTATTGTTTGTAAAAATGGACATGTAAAAGTGCCCCTGTGGCCTATTTGCTGAATAAATGTTTGATATTTGATATTTGATATTTGACATAGGCTACGGAGACTGCTTACCATCAGGCGGGCCGTATGCTTGTTTGCCACCGACGTAGTATAAAAAAAAAAAAACTGCCTGGCAATATGTCCTGGTAATGACGGATCCCATATCTTGCACCTGCAGAATTATTATATGTATTATAAATTAATATACACTTAATTATTATACATATATACATACAGGTGGTGCAAGGCAACACCATGTTCCTGCGTCTGCCCGGAGTACTTCAAGCCGGCAGCAAGGAGAGCTTCATGCTGCTGCTAGATTTTGCCGAAGAACGCCTGCATGTCGCTCAGTAAGTATTTATGTAAGCGTAGAATTTAGATAAGGTAAGAGAAATAACCGGCCGAGAGCATGTCGGGCCACGCTCAGTGTAGGGTTCCGTAGTTTCTCTTCCGTCACAATAAGCTAAACTGGAGCTTAAAGTATAGTAAATTGTTAACCAAGGGATGAAACGGTACCTTTCACCCGTGTTAAACAAATGGGCAAATTTGCATAATCAGTACCTAATTAAAGTAAGTATTTTTAATATGAAGGGAAAACTTTTTGCGATAACTCAAAAACAGCTAAACTGATCATGTCCGCTATAGTTTTCATTTAATGTCTTTCTTAAGCTCTACTTCCACGATTATTTTCAAATTTTTTGGACCTATGGTTCAAAAGTTAGAGGGGGGGGGGGCGGACATTTTTTTTCTTTCGGAGCGATTATCTCCGAATATTATATTCACTTTATCAAAAAATGTTTCTTGAAAACCCCTATTAGTTTTGAAAGACCTTTCCAACGATACCCCACACTCTAGGTTTGAAGCAAAAAAAAAATTTCACCCCCACTTTACGTGTAGGGGAGGTACCCTAAAAACAATTAAATTTTTAGATTTTATTGTACGACTTTACTTTGTACTTTTTTTTGTAGATTTTATTGATTTATATATCCATGCCAAATTTCAGCTTTCTAGCACTAACGACCACGGAGCAAAGCCTCGGACAGACAGACAGACAGACAGACGGACATGGCGAAACTATAAGGGTTCCTAGTTGACTACGGAACCCTAAAAATTGCAGGGAATTCTCATAGGTACTATTTCTCGTACCCAAAATGACTTTATGGCCTATGCGGAAACGCCATATTTCCGCTATACACATGCACACAACATCAAATTATTACGCGGAGTATTTTAAGTTTAGTTCAACGACTTTGGTGTTTTGAATTTAGAATTGAATGTTGATTTTCATTGCTGACCCGTTATTGCCTCTGTGGAATTCGAGCATAGGATACAGGATATTTTTGATAAGCTTGCTGATGGTACTTGTTCTATCGTTTATTGTTGTTGTGAGCTTCAAGGTCATGTCTCCGTCGCAGCCATCTGGTTAAATTAGTCGCTTAGACTTAATTGGACGCCGGCATTCAATTTGATGCCTAGACCGATAGTTGGAATCACTCAATGATTAAGAACTTGGCGTAATTAAAGCCAGCTCTTTGAAAAAGACTGGTATACTCAGCCAAGTGATTTAAATGTAACCTAAGAACTTAAACAAAAAATGAAGTAACATAAGATAAAATAAATAAATGTACAATACATTAAATAAACAAATACTACAATCTAACGAAACATCATAAATTCATCAATGTCAATTAAATGTCTACACGACGTTTAGTCATCTGGTTAAACGTTAAGATCAATGATTTGTCTAGTTGTTATTCAGCCATTTAATTAAACGACGAGTTTAATGAACGGGCTAGGCGTCTCATTAGCTGGCTAAGATAATCAGTCGGTCTCCATAAACAAACACTTGGTTTATTTCAGTTTATTTCAAAATTTGAAAATTGTAATTCTAATTCACAAATGTTCTGACAATTGGTCATATTCGATTTCAGTTCCATATAAATAAATAAATATTATAGCGCATTATTACACAAATTGACTAAGTCCCACAGTAAGCTCAATAAGGCTTGTGTTGAGGGTACTTAGACAACGGTATATATAATATATAAATATTTATAAATACTTAAATACATAGAAAACACCCATGACTCAGGTACAAATATCCATGCTCATCACACGAATAAATGCCCTTACCAGGATTTGAACCCGGGACCATCGGCTTCGCAGGCAGGGTCACTACTCACTAGGCCAAACCGGTCATGTTGGGGTAGTATCTTTTTGTTAGCATTAGTAAGTTGTGTTGGTCGGTCCAGCTGCATCATCTGCGTGCTGAAGTCCCGCGCGGACCGCGCCACGCTGCTGCGCACGTTCATGTTCATGGGCTTCTCCGCGCTGCCGCCCGCCGCGCCGCTGCTGCCGCCCGACGTCGCGCACCCCGACTACATCTTCCTGCACTACAACATGCAGTGAGCCCCGTAGCCTTCTGTCCCCACTCTCTATACCCTGTATCTTTAGCTAATTCAATAAAAGACAAACTATTTGTACATTTTCGGGTAGTATTTTTTTTTTTTTTTGGGACAAAAACCAGTAGACAGAAGTAGAATACAAATAATAAAGTGCCAGACCAACAAGATTGTCCACAGATTACTAGATTAACCAACAAATCTAGTTATAACATTTATTGGTTAACCGACTCGATACAAAACCGCCTGGATCTATTAAACAACCTGGGGCTAGTTCTCGAACGGTATTAGACTAATATTATTAGTCTACAAATTGTCAAACGGTTGCTATGGCAACACACTAATAATATTAGACTAATATCGTTCGAGAAATGGACCGGTGAGTTTTACATTATTTGATCGTGTAATGTTTTCATTTACCCTCAACTGGCTTAGGAAATTTGAGGGTAGATTTTGTCTACTTTTATTTAAATACCTAAAGATACAGAGTATTATCCAGTCTGAAATGAGGACCACTTTGGAAGTTGTTGAATATAATGCCCATGTAAATGTTTCCATCGTGTTTGTCACCGACATAAAAAAATATCACAGTAAATCTTGCAAATCATACGACATGACCCCGATCATAAAAAACCTGCAGATCACTGTCTAAAACAGGCATTTTATAACTTCGCTCTAGTGAAACCATCATAAAAAAATAACTAATAGTCCTCAAAAGACTGGACAACAGAATCATACCATTATATTGGAGCAATGCTATACTTAAATATATGAATTGTACCACCAGAGTCTACCATCTATGTAAGAGAGTTCGGAAACAAAATTACCGGTTAACAATACAAATTAGATATCCAACGAATAGTGGCTTGGCTGAATACCGAATAATGGCCGAATATTAATCCCAATACAAATCCTCTTTATTGCCCAATAAAAAAATAAATATCAACACAAAATACATGAAGATAGAAGTTGTCCTGGCAGGAACGCCATGTGAGGTGTGGCATCAATTGAGACAACTTTTTGGTTGGAAGTATAGTTTAATTATGAAAAACGATCCTTAACCTACGGAGTATATATAGCCAGATTATCTGAAGGTATGTATAACGTACAGTGCACACGACAAGGTAAACAACAGCCTTATCGCTACAGAGCGATTTCTTTCACACAACTTTTTAAATTACCGGTTAAATTATATTTTGAAACTCCAATTTTGCTCAAAAACGTTTAAGATAGCATTGCTCAAGGCAACTCGAATGTACTCAGGTTTCGGCAGTAGTGCGATTAGTAATAGTTGGCCTTAAAGTTGTGTTGCGATCTTAATAAACTTTACCCTAACAGTTATAAACACAGCAATACAGATTGTTTTTTAACTGTTGCACATAAATATCACGACATTTGACTATATGACTAACTTTAAAATACAATCTACAGTGATTTTTTGTAAGCATGCTCCATCCTAGACCGCATTGACACTTACCTTCTAGTGCGATTGTGGTCAGATACGTTCATCCATTAAAAAAAAAATGAAAAGTGTAAGTTTTAAATGTGTTTAGCTGTTGGGTAAAAAGTTAATTATCTAGAAGGCATTGAGGTAGTATTTTCGATCAGCACATTTCAAACACTATGTCACGGCTTGCTTATAGTAAAAGCGACAACAAGTCTTATTAGTATTTAGATATTAAGTATATATCGATCTTACTCGATTGCTTGATTTAATGTTAACTTTATTTTTAAGATTTTTCTTGATATTTTACTAACACAGTCTTGTAGACAAAAATATGGATACTTGGTGTCTGAATTAAATATTTTCATTTTCATTTTCATTTCATTTCATTTTCATTTTTAAAAGTATTATGGAGACTTTAGGGCAGATATTAACATTGGTAATCTGCTATTTTGTAGATTTAGATTATTTCTGATAGTGTTTGGCCTTTTTTTTTAAAATTTCATTCGAATTAAAAACAGTATTTGACAAGCAAACGAGTAAAATTGTATTCAATTTCTACGAATTCAGCTTTGGATATATGCTAACTTAAAATCATGAATTAATTATTTTGCATTAAATCTGAAGGAGTAGAAATTTTGATAATTTCTTTATTCATTATTATTGTAATAACAAGTATGTATGTCGTCGTGTATTATCAATATTCACCCTATCCGGGATAGTGCGAAAAAAAAAAACAAAAAAATAAATAAAAAAAACTTAAAAAAAATAAAAACCCAAAAAAATGTTTGTAAAAATATTTCGAACTCTTCACGGGATTTTTGTACACAATTCTGTTGACACTGAAACACCAGCAGTCCGAAATATTTTCTTTCTTTATTACTTATATGAAATCACATTTTTTTTCCTACGCTGCGAACTAGCAAAAATTATTTACTAAAATTAACTTTTGCTATTTAGTGGTTAAATAATATATAAATTACTTAGAAGGTAAGTGGTTTATGTTAATTCCCGTATTTAGTATTACGATTATTTCTCGCCGTGTTGAGCATAATTATGTATACAAACCTGATTTTGTATGGACATACCATGAGTACTTCTTCATCATTTGTGTATTCGTGATTATGCTCAGGGGTAAGGCATAGATTATAATTTCACAGCGTGTTCACATTTCAGTATTTTTCACTAAAAGTATTATTCGATCTTTGTTCTTTGTTAAAAGTGAATAGGACACGCTGTATGTAGAATAATGGTAACTTTAAATGTATTATTAATTGATAAACGATTAAAGTTAATCTTAATCAATGCTGTTTCATTTTTATACTCCTTTTGAATTGATTCCTAAAAAAAACTATTACAACGATGGGTTTGAACTTTTTTGTTTTGAAGTAAGAATTAATTTAGATAATTTTTTGGCTAATAAAGGCTGTCGATGAGATTCAAGATGGCGAAGAATTCATGTAGTTTAAAGTGTAATATTGATAGCTTATTATGCAGTGAACTATCTAAGTGTGCAGCTAATGAAAAACTAATCTTGAACGTTTAACCATGTTCTAATCAACACCCGGCAATCCATCGTGGCTTTTAGTAAAGACCAGCTATCCCTTTACTAGACTAAAAGCAACTACCGCAGAACGTCATGCTCTACGAGCACACTTGAAACTTAGAACGTAACTTGACATCATCATAAATTTGATGGAAGCCATATTTTAAAAGAAAGCTCCGTCCTGCCACCAAATAACCATAAGGAGAAGAACCCACGTAGCAGCGTGGCACCGCTGCACCGCGCGGAACGGCGGAGGCGCGGCGTGAGATTTTGTATCGCGGTGCAGCGGGGTTTTTCGCTATAATTCATAATTCTGGTCCGAGTGGACGCTCGAGTTGGGTGTGCAGCGGGGCGGCGTGCGGCGTGCATATTAAACAAATGCAAACGTATAGGAGCGGCCACAGTGCACGCTGCTCACGTCACTTGTGAGCCCGACGCCACGCTGCACGCCCCGCCGAACGCTTCGCTTAGAGCGTCCACTCGGACATTACACTTAAGAGGATATATCAGCTGAGCCCCTTCTCAGAAATGAGATTTTTAGGTAAATATCTCAGTCGTGCTGACGGGATCGTCGTCGACGTCGAAGAGGAAAATGTCGAGACGTTTGTATGGGGAAATGACCACTAATGTTTCCTCTTAACATGATCAAATTGATGGATTCTTAGTCGGACCAAGCGAAGTTGGCAGGGTTTTTTATAGCGCAACCTGTGCAATTGGCTACTTGACTCTTTTTTGTAAATAATGTCAAACTATCTTGATTTTCCTGAGAATCAAATGTCTATATAGGACTCATGGCATTTAAGCAACACAAAGATCAGAAATAAGAATTAAAGTCTGACGCTCGCACTCGACGATTAAAACGCCTCTAACAAAATGATAAGGTGATGTGACGTCACATCATATAAGTTTGTCCTAAATGTATGGAAGATCAAGGAAATTGCCATTTTGACACTGAAATATTGCGTTTATGTGTATAGTTGTCATACAATTTATTTTTCAATAAAATGTAAGGAATCGAATGGTACCATTGTCTTTTCTATTTTTATAAAGACAATTTTTTTTTTAATTTTTTTTGGAGTTTTCGGAGCCTTGTATTTTTTTATAATCTCAATATTTTTTTTTAAATTCCACTATTTTTATAATGGATGGCTCATTTTCTATCCAACTAACTAAATTTTGTTATAATATTCAACATGTGTCAAGTACCCAATTGTTAAGTAAACGTCATCATTTCATAAAAGTTTGACGTCTAAAATAACACGCACTATACTTGCACTCTCTGAATCTTTCTCTTAGGGGTCATCCATTTATTACATCACAACATTTCTACTTTTTGGACCTCTCCCTACCCCTTGTCACACTTTTTCTTTGGTATGACCCCCTCCACCTATTGCTGTGACGTATGTGGATGATCCCTTATCAGCAAAATAGAATGATTTGCAAAGGAATATTAAAACGAATGGAGGCCAATGCAAAAATAACTTTATTGCTAATATACAAAATATAACACCTTATCAAATGACAACATTCTGGCAAATAATGTTAACATTATACCGGGTGTTTCCTGTAACAGGAGCAATAAATTAAACTGTAGGCTGTACTCCTCAAACTGACCAACGTTTGTTTAACAACTTTCAAAAATAACTTGTTTTGATTTTTATTATACGAATTTTGTTATGTTTAAAGCGTGACAAGCAACGTCAAACACACTGATGTCAGCGTACATTGAAAATAATATTAAATTTGCATTAAAAAGATAAAATCTAAATATTTCATAATTTTTTAAAGTTGTATCGTTTTACGAGTACAATATATGGTTAAATTATTTGCTCGTGTTACAGGAAACACCCGGTATAAACATCCAAAGGCTAGCTTAATTTTAACCCTTTGACCGCCAATCGGCCATAGCCTGCCCTTAACGTAATTACTGCGTAATTTTTGCAGTACTTTATGGCTTATGATTAAAAAAAGGAAAACAGCTCAACGAGGGTGCGTTGTTAGGGTCGGCAACGCGCATTTAACACCTCTGGAGTGGTGTGAAAGGGGGTGTTTTAGTAACCATAAGTTTAAAGTCTCTTATAAACCCTAAAGAAATAGCTAATATCTCCCTCCACCTGCCTCTCCTCAGGAATCTCCTCTTCATTGACCAGGTGGAACTGCTGTTTGTCAATGTTCGGGAAGAAAGTGTCACAGTCGAAGGACTTCTGGATTTCTGTCAGGTAGATCTTGCCGCAATTTGGGTGGGCCATGGCTGCCTGAAAAGAAGTGAGTGACACCGCTGAACTAGCACCATTTTTAATGCCCGTAAGGCCCGTCGTTAGAGATATGTCAATGATTGTAACAAAATTTTCAAGAATACCAGCAATGTATGTATTTACAGCAATGTAAATTTAATTTACCTCGTATATGGAAGATCCTCCTATGACCCATGTGCTCTCAATGTCCGGCCGATTGTCAATGTATTTAATGGCCTCATCCAAACTAGGAACTACTATTACACCTTCAGGGACCTAAAAATAGAATTATAATTTCAAATAAATTAAATATGTAACAAACCATGAACACAGTGAAATGGTTAACCGATTTTGATAAAAAAGGTTTAACACACATTGGCTGCCATGAGCATCACTGGTTGGGTCAAAAGCTCTCCATGGGAGCAACGATTTTCCGCCTTCCTAATAATAAGCACCTGTGTAGATACCTGGCAGGCCCTCTTTACAATGTCCACCCAGTGGGTTGGTGAATGTATAACTTTTCCATGTGAACTTTTGTACATTGCAGTGTTTTTTAGGAGTTTATTTTTTAAAGAAAAAGTCAAAACAAGGTTTTACTGATATGTAATTGTAAATTTTGCCATTATTCCTTTATTTCAAAATTATTAATATCTAACAAATTATAAAAGATAAATCACTATACCTTATTATTCAGATTGTCAACCTGCCGAGTCATCACTATGTTCACCCTGTTGGCCAACGGTCTATACTTGTCCGGTATACAGTCCCAAGTGATTCTGCCCATTATTACTGCATTCACCCGGTCCGGAGATGACACTTTGGTTGTCATTGTTGTGAAGTATGCCATTTCTTTCCTGCGTGCAATATAAGAATAATTTATTAAGAAAACCATATTGCTAATGTTACATTATGCGTGCACAATATATGAAATGTTACTGTGGATAATTTTTTTCTTCTTCACAACAGTGTATTCCTAATTTGTCCCCACCCCCATTCCCCATTGTAGCCCAATGCCAGTGTTGGCCGAAATTAGTTATTATTAGGTTGATTAGAAATGACAATTAACCATTACAAATTGAACCGTAAATTGTACCATCCTTTACACCGTAATTAATGTTCGGTGAACACTGCCTGATGCTCCTTTAAGTTATTTAGCTAATTACTGTACTTACAAAGTTATTTTAAACTACCTACCTAGATTGTAATATGAAATGCAAGTCTAACATTTTACTAAAATTCGTAAATATATTATTGGGTATAGTTAGCACACTATGAAGCAGAGGGTGGATGGGTCCATCAATACCTACCCTTGCTTGAAGCATCGTTTTTTTTTAAGCCCTCATAACTTGGGTTAGAATTATACCAGATAAACAAAATTCTCGAGATATGATGTCAATAGTAGACTTATCAAACATAAAAAGTTCCAACTGCTTAGCTCATATACTTTAGATTTTATTGATATCTAAAAACCTGGATTTCGTTACTGACTTACTCATTCATGATGTTCATTCAAGCTTCTAACTGAAGCTTGTCTCTACATGAGATCTGATAAGTTTTAGACTGTGCGAGCATTTTACATGAAAATGTTTTTTTTGGGATTCATGTTTTTAAAAGTTCTACTCACTTTAATCTCCAAGGAAGAGTTCCGTTGGCTCCAATCCCCATGTTTTCACACGCTGCAACGATCAGGTTAAGTTTTACTTTAGACATTATTGAGAAAGTGATAAAGGTCCAAAACAAAATCTTGATTCGTGTTTGGAATGTTATTGGTCGAGGTAGGCTTAATTTATAATTATATATTGATTTTAATTAATGTAGCAAACTGAACTTGCTTTTAATTATCTGAACACATTCGATGTATTTCGTGAAATAGTAATTTTATAACTTCAATCAATAAAACGTGCAATATTACCGCCTCCCGGCAACACAAGTTACCGCTAAAATATGACATTGACATTACAATGACAATGACATTTAAGTTAATGTTACTATAATAAAAAATATAGAATCTCTCGAAAAATATGCGATGACCGATTCGATCAACTACTAAGTACTAATTTCTTTTTTATACATTAGTAGTTTATTTGAACATTTTATTACGTGTAAAAGTTAAAACAAGAACTAGTAGGTAGTTAAATAAAAATAATCATTATATTTATGTGGCCGCATTATTATATAACATTGCTGAGTAAAATAAATACATTCAGACCAAGCTAAGTTGGCAGCGATTTTGATAGCCCATCGCCCAGCCTGTACAGGTGTTAAGTCAACGCCATAATTTCATAGAAGTTTGTCATTTAAAATAATACTTACACTGTCTGGGCTGTCAAAATAGCTGCCAACTTATTTTGGTCTGAGTCTACAATTATGTTTTCCAGCTGAATTATATTATGTACTCAATAAATAAAACTAGAATATAGGATATGTTTTGTACTGGTAACACCAAAATATGTCATATATCAAAGTGACGTATACGTTTCTATTTACGTAGTCATCAAATGTTAAACATAGTTATGTAAGTTATGTTCATCGATTTTATTTAGTATGGGAATCATGCTTATCATGAAATACTTTATAAACAATAAAATTGTATTTGCGTACAAATTACATTGTCACAAGATAAAGCAGCTTCTACACGGTACCAATAAAGCTTTCGTTGCCGAAGGTTTTCCTGCAACACGGCCTTAAGGGTTTGGCAGACGGTTGCCAACTAAGTTTCCCACTATCCAGTAAGTTCATCCCGGACCTGGTCGCGGCGCACTGTAATTTTATAGCAAATCAACGTCCACACGGTTAGAAAACGGCGACGCATGTGGTCATATCTTGTTGATTGTTATGCCGCTTACACACTGCACTAACGAACGCAAACGAAGGATATTCAGCGTTTGCCTTCGGAAGTACATTTGAGGGCCTACAGCGAATACCGAAGTTCACAAATTGGCGGTATCTTTCTCTGTCACTTTTATTACGCCTTAAATGAAGTATAAAAGAAAGATGTAACTTGCGGACTTCGGTGTTCGATGTAGGCCCTCTATAACGCCAACGTGCAATGGACGACGACGAAATAATGATTAAGTAATAGAGTCTGTGCGGAAAGAGAAGAGTCGTGAAATGTATGGGGCCCAATAGGTACATTCCATGATTCTTCTCTTTTTTTTTAAGTTAGCATAGTTAGTAAACGAGCAGACGACCCGCCTGATGGGAAGCGGTCATCGTCGCCCATGGACATAAGCAACACCATAGGAGCCACTTAAGCGTTGCCGACCCTTGAGAACCCTAAATACCCGCTTCTTGAAGAATCCCATGTCGTAGCGCAAAGGAAATACCTCAGGAGGCAAGTCATTCCACATTCCGCACGTTCTAGGAAGAAACGAGCGAGATGCCCGCTTATTCTTGGTGTGCCATGTATCTAAGAAGTGAGGATTCTTTCCGAAGAGACTCTATTAGTTTTATTTACCATAAGGATTTAGGACACCCGACCTCTCAGGGTGGAAGGTAGGAAAAGTTGGCACCATGACGGAAAAGACGATGGTTTAGAACATAATAGAATAGAAATATTTTATTTGATGTAAAACACAAATAAAGTAAAAAAAAAAAAAAAAAAAAAAAAAAACACCAAATTGACTCCGATTAATATTTTTTATTTTTCCGTCTTTTAGCTACATGGTTGCCATTTCTTAAGGAGATCGTTCCAAAACAATGCATTACATAAATTGGAGCGTGTGGCTAAGATCGATCGGTTTTGTAACGTTCGCTTCCGCTGATTTCCAGGGGGACGGCCAATCAGCGGAGGGCAATCTCCTAAAATAACGATATGCGAAGTCATTCACTAAGAGTACCATACCATAGAGTAAGCATAGAGGATTAAGCTTTAATGGGGTTGGCCGGTCGAAGTATTAAACAGATGGCGCCATCATAGCTTGCCCTGTCAATCCCTAGAATTGTGTCAAATTCTTGTTTTTTTTTTTGGAATTTTGTGACCTGGATTCCAGTACTTTAAGCCACATCTCATAGAACAAAACTAGAGACAGGGGCAAGCTATGATGGCGCCATCTATGCAAACCTTTGACAGTTGCCAACCCCATTCTGTTCAAGCGGGCTACCGCGAACTGTGAATAGACACAAACAGGCAGAAACCTGCCAAATTGACACGCTACCTTTTGAATATTCATACTCTATTTCGTTAGAAAACTTTTTCAGGCTTTCGTTTTATTCAGTGTCAGTTGCAAACAACTTTACAAACCGATAACAGACAGATTCATGCAGATGGAATCTAATCTGTTCTATCATAGAATACGAGTCAGTATTTTTTTTATAATGCGTCGGTGGCAAACAAGCCTACGGCCCGCCTGATGGTAAGCAGTCTCCGTAGCCTATGAACGCCTGCAATTCCAGAGGAGTTACATGCGCGTTACTGACCCTAACACTCCGCACCCTCGTTGAGCTCTGGCAACCTTACTCACCGGCAGCAACACAACACTATGAGTAGGGTCTAGTATTATTTGGTTGCGGTTTTCTGTAAGGTGGAGGTACTTCCCCAGTTGCGCTCTGCTCTAGATCTGGAATGACATCCACTGGCTGTGCCCTACCACACAAAGCGAGCTAACATTCACAATGCCCATACCTCTCTTTTGGACGTAGATTAAGGACGTACCCGGGTCCTTACGGTATGTAGGTAAGTATAGGATTCGTAAAATTGGCTACGAATTGGGTCTTGACATCCACTAAGAAGAAAGGGGACAACCGCTTCTTCATACAAACGTAGTCCTCATTTTACTCTCTAGATATTAATATTACGAAAAATATTTTTACCTAAATTTTATGTTTATTAACCATAGCTATGCCTTTTCTTTTTTTTTTTCGATTTTTTTGTTTATTATAAAACTTACGAGCGAAAAAAATCAATACATAAATTTGTAAAAGTGCTCTTAATTTTTATAAGTAAATAAAAATAAAATCCAACGAAGGGACATATCATAGATATGGTAAATATAAGTAGGTACAGTCAGAATCAAAAGAAGCGGATGAAACAACGCGCCAAAAGTATCTGATATTCCGTATAACTTTTCGTAAAAACATATTTTACAGTCGTAGTTGTTCTATATTAAAAACATTACAAGTTGTTAAGCTGTTATAGAATGGTAGATACTCATGAAGCGTTATTTGATCCGCTACTTTTGATGCTGACTGTACATTAAATTGTCAAAATATTTACAATAGTGTTCATATCCAGAGAGAAAACCCAGTTCGCCAGACGACATCAGCCTGTCAGTTATTCGTAAACTGACAATCGCGAATAACTGACAGGCCGATATCGTCCGGCGAACTGGTAATCAGTGGTCCCCGTAAGCCGATGCTCTCTAAGCTTCAAGAATAACATGGTAAGGTAAACTATTTAACCTAGTTTGCATACGAAATACCACGTTTAACCATTTAACCGTGTTTATCTTTGCTGCAGGCGGATCTAACACATAACCCCTTGCATACAATATAACTACGTAGCAAAGACTGCAAACAACAGACTCCGCACTACAAGTTCTTTATTCGTTGTCGAGATTCCACTTCTCGAACCAATAATAATGATAATTTTGGAATCTTTCGCTTGCTCGGGTAATCAATATTAGCACGAGCGGTTAAACAACAACTTTTCCCTCTTGTAAAACAAATAACTATTATTTTACAAGGGGCCCAAATTGTTGTTTAACCGCTAGAGCTAATATTGATACGCAACCCGAGCAAGCGAAAGATCTCAAATTTGAATGTGTGTGTATGTATGTATGGCGATAGGAAGACAATATGCTGGTCTGGTATTCAGGAGAAAATGTACCATAACATTTAATTTAAATTAAAAAAGAAAAACACCAACACACAAAAAGATGGACCGATTATGATAAAACATGTCAAAAAACTACAGCTAGATAAGCTGCTTTGAAATAGAAAATACCGTATCCAAATCGGATCATCCGTTTAAAAGCTACCGTGACACACGCAGCTATCAAACTCTATTTGCGTCGAGGGTTAATAAAATTACCACTACGCTGCCACTCATGCTATAGTACATTACGATATAAGTGCGAAAAATAGGAAATTCGCACATGTATCTTACAACGTTTTACAGTACGCGGCCTTTTAAATTTTTGACATAGCTACGTAGTTCATGTCATCTACGATGACGCTCAGATTTGTCAAATCTAACCTTTAATAACATCACAATACGAGTCAAGGCACGCGTCGTCGTAAATGACACGAATACACGATGTGCTATATATCGCACTAGTGCGGTAAAGTAGCACCATATGTACTGTAATAGTTATTTACGACACAAGTGCGAAAAATAGGAAAATCGGCACGTATTGTGAATTACCTATTCGCACACGTATCGTACAACGTTTTACAGTACATATGACACTAACTTTTCGACATAGTTACATAATGTACGGAAAGTAGCACCATATGTACTGTAAAATTAGTTATGGCATTACGACTTAATGAGCGAAAATGCTCTTATCTACATGCTCCATCTACTAGGTAAGTAATCTCTTCGTACTGCATACGAACAATATACACATTATACATTTAAATAGTTACCTTGCCTTAATTTTATTTGACCTACTTTTGGAATTTAGGGGTTTCTCTGAACCTGGGTGGATTCACTTTTTCTCTTTTGTGTTCTTTTGTGTTCTTTTGTCGCGTTGTTCCCGGCAAGAGTGGCCCAGTTACTTAGAAAAAAAAAAGTATTATATTTTATAACATGCTTGATATATGGGGGTTTTCGGAAATAATGGTGCTTAGTAGAGAAATACCTTAAGGTTGCTAATAAAATAAAATAAATATCATAGGACATTACGAGTATTAGACAAATTGACTAAGTCCCACAGTAAGCTCAACAAGACTTGTGTTGAGGGTACTTAGACAACGATATATATAATATATAAATACATAGAAAACACCCATGACTTAGGAAAAAATATCCATACTCATCACACGAATACATGCCCTTACCAGGATTTGAACCCGGGACCATCAGCTTCGTAGGCAGGGTCACTACCCACTAGGCCAGACCGGTCGTCAAATTAAATGTTTGCCAACCATATATATATATTTTTTTTTTATTCCGAAAAGGTAAGCATTTGACCACAATCTCACCTGATGGAGGGTGTATAATGATAAAAAAAGCTTTTTTTTTCAAAAACTGCTTCCTCAACCTGCAACACCTTAAGTCCCGTTAACGCAAATAATAATTAAAGTAGTATAAAATCAAGATTTCAAGAGTAGGTTTTTCCCGAAACAATTAACCGCAAGCATACTAAAAAGTTTGAAACTAAAAAGTTGTCTCACCCAATTACTTACTTAACTATGTTCTGTGCACACTAAGGGAGGCAGTTAGCAACGTGAAAGCCTTGCTAGGCTTCGTGGAGGAGCTGGAGTGGTTAGAGTAGCGATTTGCGGAAAATGCCCAGAAGCACTAACTAACTAAATACATAGTTACATGTACATAGTTAAGATGTACCTACATATGTTAAATGCTCATATCAATGTTGTGCCACCCATACAAAACTAAAGCTTGGAAAGTTTGAAACTAGTTCTATTTTTAATTAGGTTATATTTCATTTATTCAAATCCTGGTTCGTACCAATAGGTTATTTGAAACTAAAGAAAGAGAAAGCTCTAGAGAAAGGCTAAATTAGCCTCAAAAAAGCTCGGTGTGCTCAACAGATCGGGACAGTATTTCACACCGGCCCAACGCCTACAGCTTTATAAGGCGCAGGTGCGCCCGCACATCGCCCTACGCGACAACATTTCCATCCTCACCACTTAGAAGGTTGGTAGTCCTCAACTGTGCATTTCTCCAGGAACTTACTGCCCCGCACAGCTAAACTGTGGAATGAACTGTCGCCTGCGGTATTTCCGGACCGATACGACCTTCAAACCTTCAAGAAAAAAGCGTACTCCCATCTTAAATTCCGGCAACGCACTTACAACCCCTCTGGTGTTGCAGGTGTCATGGGCGGCGGTAATCGCTTACCATCAGGTGATCCGTCTGCTCGTTTGCCTCCTCTACCATAAAAAAAAAACTTATGTGCGAAATATCATTTGATATTTACCACTAGCTTTTCGGTGAAGGAAAACATCGTGAGATAACCTGCTTACATCTAGGAAGAAATTCAAAGGTGTATGTGAACTCCCCAATCCGCATTGGGATAGCGTGGGGACTATAGTCCAAGCCCTCTCGAGCATGAGAGGAGGCCTGTGCACAGCAGTGGGACGTATATAGGCTGAATTATTATTTATTATTATAATGCAAAAAATAAAATACAAATAATTAAAAATAGTTACAGTTACAAAAGTTAAGTACATACACAAGTGCAGAAAATAGGACGAGTGATGATAAATAAAAACAAGATTGTTTTAAATCGACACGAGTTGCGAATTACCTATTCGCACGTGTATCGTACAACGTTTCACAGTACATATGGCTCTTTAAAGTTTCGATATATGCACAGAAAGTGCTAATTCCCGCACGTGTGCGGCAAAGTAGCAACATATGTCGTGTAAATAAGATTTTCTTAATTCAAATAAAATTGGATCACTTTAGTATACAATTTCCATGCTCTGTCATGGTCCTTTTTGAATGCTATCGAAAATTTTTAAGTCCTCGCCATTATACTCACCATAAATTATGTGCTGTCTCTTCGTCGATTATTGTCCATTATTTTCATTCACTTACTCTTCCCATTCACTTCCGAATCTCGTTCGTTCAACATTAACATTAGCCTGCCTGCATAATTCTACAATATATATATTTGGTACAGTATAAGAACTCTTCTCGGTCAAAATCATCTGTAATATGCAGTAGTAAAAACAGGTTAAGTGTGAGTGAGAGAAAATATATATTAAGAAACTTAGTCAGTTTAATAATTATGATACCTCACCTGATCTAGAATTTGATCTTTTGACTTTTCCTCCTCCTCCGAACCTCACTACCGATCTATAAATAAAAGAGATAACAGTAGGACGGCGCCATGAGTGCAAGCGAGAGATCCAATGAAAACGTAACTGCTTCACAGGACAGAAGATTTTAACACAGGCACTTATAAGTAGCCTTTTTAGCTTAGAGTGAAATGTCCTACCCAACCAGAGTTTGTGGATTCAAATCCAGGCTCGTACTAATGAGTTTTTCAGGATTTTTTACTAATTTCCTTTTTAATATTCTTCAATTGTTTATCGTGGAAGGATTTTGAAAATCAATTGGTTCAGTACCAGTATTCATGGTTCATCCGCCGTTTTGACTTACATAGGAGACAAAGAGGAAGGGAAATTACGAAGAATAAACAATAATTCGCTCGCTGTCATTCTTTACATCCATCATACAGTCTAGATACACAGATTTAATTGTATAAAGTATAAGTTCTTAAAAGGAAAGGCCAGCTAAGCCCCTTCTCAGATGTGAAAATTTTAGGTACCTCCGTCATGGTGACGAGGGCAGTACCTCAAATTAGTGCGATACCAAATACGGACAACTGCAGCTTAGGCGAAAACTCCTGCGTTAAAATCTCAATACTCAAAGTTTCGTACTTGACTGTTTCCTCCTCCAAAACTTAACCAATCGGAACCAAATTTTGAAAACAAAATAGTAATGAAATCTTTGTTGGACTGTTTTATTTTTGGGAAAATTGGTGTATTGAGTACCAAACTTTTCTTTGCGGCCTTAGTCAATAGGGTTGTTTCCATCTACAAATCTTAGGGCAGAATTGTATCCCAATAAATTCTTTTGGATTATAAGAACATGTTAAACTACTGTTACGGGACCTGTAATGACCATATTTTTTGTAAATATTGAATTTAAAATATCTTTTGGCACACGTCACGTCACCAAACTCGAAACGTCATTGAAGATTCTGATGACGTCACAACTCTCGGATTGACACTGTTGACAGTTAGGCGATAAACAACAAATGACAAATGTCAGTTGACAGTTCGTATCTTCTACGTGTGTATGTAGTTATGTGTCAAACCGTAAACTGTGACGTCACACAATTTTCAAAGAGCGTTTTGGGCGCCAAAGCATCTGTCAAAATATATTTTGTTAATTTAACATATTTAAAGCCGTTTTTAGTATAAAAGTTGAATTTTAGGGTAACTTTTAGTTAATATAGAACGTAATACAAGCGTTTCAAAAAATTGGAAACTACCCTATTTGGCCGTTTTTGCTTGCGTGCGTTTGTACAGAGATGATGAAATGATCACTGGTTTTGTCTTTTAACGACCCCATCTCATCGGGTCTTAGTATATAATGCATCATCAAGTCTGTATAGGTAATAAAGATATTCAAGTTCCTATTTGTCTTCTTGTACTTGCCCAAAAATTATGAATATTTTAGGCGATTTACTTTACCAAACCAGAAATTAAGAGTTAGTCATTTTAACTTTCGGAAATAAGATGAAGCAACTTTATTTGCCCTAAAACGTCTAAATCGAAGGAATTAGAATAAGTACTGTAAATTATCTTTTAATTGTGATAATTTTATTACTCCCGCCTCTCGAGTGTTTTTAATTCATTTAAAAGAGGAGAGCTCTTTATCTTGGGGTGGTATCATACCTATACATATAGATGTATACATATGTATTTCTTTGGTCAAATTGGTATGTAAATTTGGCAATACTGTGCGGGATTATCAGGACGGGGAAAAGAAAAGCTGTTTAAATGAGATTTTTGAAGGCTTAAGAGAAAATATTAGTGTTCATTTTTCCATACAAAGGTTCACTATATTTTCCTGTCTAGATTTTAGGCCCTAGATATTTTTTTTATATATCAAGATTTTGTTTACAATAACAATATAGTCACGTCTGAAAATATAGTGCCAAATAAAGTGCCAAAAATATGTATACTCTACCTTAATATATGGGCATTAAGGTGCGTGAATACATATTTTTAGCACTTTGTCCGTATCGATATTTTCAGACGTGACTGTGCATAATAGATATGTACAGAGGATTACTATAACAACAGAATTTGAAATAGAGGTGGATTGTTAAAGAAAATTTTGTAGCCACAGTAAATATACTGCCATCTTTCGACACATGATTAAAGCTTTTGATCCTTATTCTTTCACTGATATGTGCTAAATTTGTTAAATATCAAAAAGTGGTGCCATTATAATATCTAGTTTAGGTATTAATATTAACCACCTTCGACGTCGCCAGGCAAATCGTCATACGTTGAGGTTTGAACGATTTGGCTGGTAGTCTCTAGTCAGATCATGAAATAGCGACGTTTTATGATATGCCTAGGAATATCTTGATCTGCCCGATTTTACGATTAGCCGCCACCATATATTATAATGAATGCTGTTACTGCTAAGTATGCGCATTTAACTCCTCTGGAGTTGCAGGCGTACATATGCTACGGGGACTGCTTACCATCTGGCGGGCCGTATGCTTGTTTGCCACCAACGTAGTAATAAAAAAAGTACGTACTTTGTGCACTGTTTTGTTTTATTTTTCTATCCATTATTTTTTATTTTATTTCTAAAAAATAGGATGCCAAAAAACTGCTCCTACAATTCAATTTTCAGCGGCAAGCTGCGAAATTAAGTCCAGATTTTAAATTAGATATGCAAAGATTAACATACCGCATACTCCATCAAAATGGCGTGGCATTTGTGTCGCTCGGCGAGCGCGGGCGAATTGTTCGCTCAGCTGAACCCACAGTTTTTTTTGACCGAAGCCTTAGCGATTTCCGTTTTATTTTATTTATTTATTTATTTAATCTTTATTGCACAAAAGAAACCCTTATAGTACAAAAGGCGGACTTAATGCCATGAGTCATTCTCTACCAGTCAACCTTTAGGCAAACTCGTCTCGTCGTATTGACTCGGACAATCTGTTTTCGTATGTCCGGATTTTTCTTCTACAGCTCGCGATTCTAATTTTGTGACCAGTGTATTTTTCATCGTGGAATAAAAAAATCTAACGGCCAAAATCGAAGAATGAAATACGATAACGATAAGTTCTGTTTTAGATAAGTTCTCATTTAGATATCGTTTGTATGTCGTATACTTGACAGAAGCAGCTCGATTCGGGCAACCAATGTCACTCTGACGTTAGAAATATCGTAGCTAGATCTTATTGGGATCACCGCGGATTCGAAATAAACGTCAATTTTGACATATCGTTTAATTATCGATCTTTTCAAGATCTTTCCAAGATCTTAAACGTGTCTTAATCATTTTTCGAATCGGGCCGTAAACCTATATCGTACATAAGTTCTGAAAAATTTATTGGTACAAGCCAGAGTTTGAACCCGCGATCTCCGGATTGAAAGTCGCACGCCTTTACCGCTTAGCTACCAGCAGCGATATTGTTACATTCCAAAGGTTAACTGCTGTTGTTTTCAAAGGTTAACTGGAAGAGATCCCTTAAGGGGCCCATTGATTACCAGTTCGCCGGACGATATCGGCCTGTCAGCATTCGCAAAAGCTGACAGGCCGATCGTCCGGCGAACTGGTAATTAGTGGGCCCTTTTAAAGCGAAGTTCGCCTTAGTACTAATGACGAGTATTTTTTCCTGTTTTGTTTTCATTTTATAACAATAAAGTGTTTTGCAGTACATATGGTGCTACTTTACCGCACTTGTGTGTAAATTAGCATATTACGTTACTGTGTCGAACATTTAACGGGCCATATGTACTGTAAAACGTTGTACGATACATGTGCGAATAGGTAATTCGCAACTTGTGTCGATTTAAAACACTCCCTTTGATCGTGTTTCAATTTATCGCCACTCGTTTCGAATTTCCTATTTTTCGCAATTGTATCGTAATCTACTATTACTACATTCCTAACAATGTAATCGTAAATCGAAACTGCTGCAAACCTACGCGCTGCATCTTTAAACTGCCATTAACCCAAAAACAACCATATGGCCCCTATATATAAAACCGACACACAACTTATTAAAATAAACCGAGAACAAACGAAGCAGTAAAAAAATGATTAACACTGTACGAAACAATCTGTCAAAATGACATTTTTCATACGTGCTTTTGTCTACATGTTTCATAAACCCTCTGTGATGCATTGAAAAACCGCACATTATGGACAGCATAACCATAAACTTTATCTTATCAGTGAAAATGAAGCAAAGCAAATTTATGTAAGTAATGGGGAATGGATGAAAATATTAAATGTGCCTGATTATTTTTCTGGTCATAGGAATAACCATTTCTAGTTACAGAAAAAAGTTACAGATTTTTTGGTTGCGTCATACATTTTATAAAAATAAAAACATTTTGCTTCACCGCACGTCCGGCCCATTACGGCTGTTAAGAGAACTTTCTAAGTCTTAAAAAGTTATCGCTATTTGAATCTGTGGAGCGCATGACATTGACAGTTGATTGACAGCTTGTCATTGTTCTCGCGGAATTCATAACCTTTTGTGCTCTCATCTGGTGAACTGGTTTCTTTGTATTTATGTGATTATTACGACTCGCTTCCCCACCCGGACCTCTGATTTTGCCTGCTCCAACGACGACCTTCGCTTTTGAACCCCGGACCTGATTTTGATAGCAATTTCGACGACCCCTGGCATTTGAATTCTGCAAACATGGATACCGCTGCTTTTGTTAGAGCAAACTCATCTAATTTGCCAATAGTAGACCCATATATGCTTATGGAGTTTATGAAGAATAGCGACAAACATAATGCCGGTGAAATAAGAGATGCCAAAACTTTGTCGTAAGTATCAACCTAACCCCTATCTCATTACCGCGCTTTATCTTGATATTGACCTGGCAAGCGAAAAATTAACACGCGGGACCTGGGTCATTTTTCATAAAATGTTTCAAATTAAAACAATATAAATTTTGGACATTTTTCATTTTGTAGCAAAGTAATCACATATTTAAATTTGCTTTAAAGTGTCTGTGGTTCCTTTAAATTGGTAACATTAATCCTATTTTGTTATAAAAGGAGAAAGTACTTAATTGTTTGTTTGTTTAAGGTCTTCAAGAGAATCATATGTTGAGACTGCTATTGGATATGTTGAAACAAAGCGGACTGGGAATCTTTGTGATGTGAGAGCTAAAGTTGTTCCTGAACAAAGAATAACAAGCAAATACTATGTTGTGATGTTCCATTTAGAACGAGGCTACACCTATATGCAGTGCCAAGGAGTCGAGCCAATCTGAAATACGCAGGCAGCCGACTTCACTTGGGATGCGATCCGGAGGGAGAAGCTAGTACTGGGGTGCCCCTGGCCATAGATGAGAACAGTATTCCATGTGGGGGCGCTTATAAAGCTGTGGGCCGGTGTGAAATACTGTCTCATTTATAAATCTATCTAGCACCCCAAAGCTTTTTGGAGGCTAATTTGGCCTTACCCTCTACATATATGGCCTAGGAACTGGACTTACCTGCCTACTACTCGAGGTTACCTATGGTATATGATAAAATAAAACAACATAATATCATCAAACGTCTTTTATTATTGGATTCTGAAGATTACTTAATCCGCAAGCTATAATGACCAGGTCGTCCAAATATTTTAAATGTTTGTTATTAACCACAGAGTGGGGTTTTAACATATGGAATTCCCGTAATCTCCTAATTACACGCTCAACGTGCACCCTCAAACTGGCAATCACCTTAGTTTTAATTACGTCTTTTTTTGTCATTTTTTGATTGGCGAAGACACTAGGAGGTCTTAAGAGTTTTCCATTTTTTGTGATTAAGAGTGATTCAATCTCCTTAAAACCACGATCGGCCATGATTACTGCATTTAGGGGAAGTACATCAACAAAGCAACTGTTCTTCGTGATGGCTTTATCAGATGTACGTCCCCCATAACCCTGTGAGATGAATGAAATGTATCCAGCGGGTGTGCAGCCAATCAAATATTTCATCGTGTTGCATGATTTGTACTGCGACCAAGTCTGCGCCTGCTTCTCTGGATCGCTGGGTTTTTCTATTTGAATCTCGAAACAGTCTATAATACACTGTACATTCGAATATCTGATTTTAAATGCTAATGGTAAAAAAATTTTTATTTCTGATAGTGGTGGTAAATATATACAATTTTGAAAGTATGTGGACAAAACTATTTCAAACACTAAATGTATGGTTGACCTGGCCATTTGAAATTCTTCACTCATCCTAGCAAAAGAGTCATTGTTTTTTAATTTAAATAGACATATGATAATATGAAATGCCAAACAAGAGCACTCCTGGGCAATGAAATTAATAATCCACCAAAAGCTTTTTGGCAGACCTAAAAACATTTTGGGTTTGTTAGTAATAATTTTTAGTAGGTGCTCCCTGCCACGTTTTTCAATATCCTCTTGTTGAGCACTCGAAGACGAGTCGAAGTTGGATGTCCCAAACAAGGATGGTGATTGATTGGGACTCTTCTCAGTGTTCGGTAGTTGCATCATTCGTGATGGCATCACACTTTCTTTTATTTTTCGCCCACGGAATTGAGTAGCTATGGTTTGAGTCTTCGGCTGGGCCAAAACAAACTTGTTTGAAACACCTATTCTTTTATCACACTGTATAGCTGCATCTATCTGAAACAAAAATGCAAAGAATAAATAAACAAAATATAATGCAACTTGTGACCCTACAATTTAACAATCACAGAAACAGGTAAAAGTTTATTTTTAGGTAAGGAAAGTGTGCATTTATTAAATTCAAATTATTAAAGCCACACAAGTTGTAGTAGGTGCATTTGTATATAAATATTTGACATTATATCCATTCCTGTGTTCTATAAATACATCTTCATGCACAAAGACCACTAGTAATTTTTACCTATACTTTTTCAGTAGGCCTAGCACATGACTGGCGCTACAGTATCTCGCAGCGAGATAGACTACCCGTCTTTTTCTATGTTAATTTAAGAGGGGCGGGTAGTCTATCTCGGCGCGAGATACTGTCGCGCCAATCACGTGCTAGAGCAGGTCAAGTGCTTATTTAACAATACTACGTTACCATACATTAGAACTTGTAAATTAGTGATTTAAGAAAAATTTAAAAAAATAAATAATTAGCACAGGTAGCAAAGTAAAGTTGGAATTTAAATTCAGTGTGTCAGATTAACTATACCCAATAATATTAATACATTTATGTGCGCAACACTATTGTGAATATTTACACTGTCAGAGACCTGCATGCCAGCATTGTCAGCAGCACTTGAAGTTGATGGCCGATTAAGATCTTCAATATTCTTATTGATTGCACTTAATGGTTTTTTTGAAAAATTCTTAAGTATGGCATTTATTTTCAGTCTTGGCTTTGCACCAGAGATCCATTGTCCATAATTTTCCAAATCTTCTTCAAACTGTAAAAATATTAGAAAACATTAAACTAACAGTTGTCATAATCTTCCAAATGTTCCCCAGTATTTGCTGTAGCTCACTTATGGAGCCTGGGGTCTGCTGGGCAATATAACATTAAGTATTGGCATAGGCACACATTTTTTTAACTGGAGGAAACTAGGCATTGTTTTGATCAGCCCAGTTTCCTCATAGTGTTTTTGTTCACCATGTACTGACAAATACCACATGTTATTTTAATACAAAGTGAAAATTCATTGATATGACAAAGGGTTTAAACATGACATAGCAGCATCCACATTAATGTAATGTATTAATAAAATTGTTTTTTACCAGCTTACCATAAATTATTCCATCCATTATTCCACAATTTAAAAAAATGCCATATCATCAAAACTAACATGGGGGGTAATTCATTTTTTTACAGAATGGTAAACAAAACAAGGTAACTAACATTTAAGTGGTCCGCACAGCAAAACAGTGCTCGGTTTGGACAGTTCCTGCCAACCAATTGACACCAACGTTGTTTCAGCTCTTTTCTTACAGTAAAAAACTTCAAATCCGGGTTTTTCAGATCAGTCTTGGAGCACGTTGGTATAAAGCATGTTTTAGGATCTTTATATAGTTTATAAGTGTTTGTATTCATGGTGATGAACACGGTACCAAACTAATAGTCCAGTTTCAGTTGCAGTGCAGTCGTCCGGGGTTCAAAAGTGTAGGTCGTCGTTGGAGCAGGCAAAATCAGAGGTCCGGGTGGGGAAGCGAGTCGTAATAATCACATAAATACAAAGAAACCAGTTCACCAAATGAGAGCACAAAAGGTTATGAATTCCGCGAGAACAATGACAAGCTGTCAATCAACTGTCAATGTCATGCGCTCCACAGATTCAAATAGCGATAACTTTTTAAGACTTAGAAAGTTCTCTTAACAGCCGTAATGGGCCGGACGTGCGGTGAAGCAAAATGTTTTTATTTTTATAAAATGTATGACGCAACCAAAAAATCTGTAACTTTTTTCTGTAACTAGAAATGGTTATTCCTACGACCAGAAAAATAATCAGGCACATTTAATATTTTCATCCATTCCCCATTATGAAGTTCAAATTTATGTAAGTATTTCGAACATCTCTGTAATAGTACATTGTGCAACGAGGGGGGTAAGTGAAGTTTTGGACAGCTGCAGACCCGACAGCTGCAGGCTGGAGGGAATTAAAGACCCAAGTTTGCAATATTCTTACACACAATGTTTTTCATCACACTTGCGAAGAAAAAACTAAATTTTAAGCGAAATAATTCTTAAATACGGTGACATATCAAACATTTGTCCGCCATTTTGTAATGTCTTGACAGGTTGAAACGATTGAAAATTATGTAAAAATATTTTAAACTGCTGTTAAATTAATCAAATTAAATAATTTTAATCATAAACCAAAATATTAAATGATAAACGTCAGTAATTTAAAAGTAAAACTCATGTATGCTACTTGGTTTAAGTGAATAAGTGACATAATTAAAAAAAAAAAGCTATAACTTCCTAGGGAGTTATAGCTTTTTTTCACAATCCATAACTCCCGCGGGAACAAAATAGGCCTTTGTCCTTCAGTACACCTGCATGAAATAAGATCTTTTTCGAGCAAGTGTGATGAAAAGGTATTTTTCTACTCGTCGACTGTGATGGTTGAATTAAGATTTTGTATACCAAACTATAATTGCATAATTTTCATGTATGCGCTCTCAGCTCAACTATAAAATGGTTCAAAAGTTAGAGGGGGGGGGGACACATTTTTTTTTCTTTCGGAGCGATTATCTCCGAATATATTCAATTTATCAAAAATTTTTTCTTGAAAACCCCTATTACTTTTGAAAGACCTTTCCAAGGATACCCCACACTCTAGGGTTGAAGCGAAAAAAAAATTTCATCCCCACTTTACGTGTAGGGGAGGTACCCTAAAAAAAATTAAATTTTTAGATTTTATTGTACGACTTTGTCGGCTTTATTGATTTATATATCCATGCCAAATTTCAGCTTTCTAGCACTAACGACCACGGAGCAAAGCCTCGGACAGACAGACAGACAGACAGACGGACATGGCGAAACTATAAGGGTTCCTAGTTGACTACGGAACCCTAAAAAGTGACAAATAATACTGCATAAAGTAGGTTTTACAAAAAAAAGTAAAAAATAATTTAAGGTGACAGGTTTACTAATAACATTTGATTTTTAGGTACAAATACATTAAACAAAGAAAAAAAAATGTTTATGAGAAATTTACATATACTCATTTTTTCCTTCTTTCAGAAGTGCGTGGTTAAAATCTTTCGGGTATCTCGTGTTATATCATGTATTTGTCACTAAACACAAGTAGCAATTCTCCCGCATTCACCTTACCGGTGGGTAATGACCCTACTACAGTGGAACCATTTATAATCTGCAGGTTTTAACCTCATTAGAACTCATTAACCTCATTAAACGAATTGTAATAATTGTAATTGTTTTATCCAGATAATCACTAAAACTGCGAGAATATAGCAAGATTCAGTTCAATCAGACACCAAAAATTGATTTAAATATTTTTTTTATACTACGTCGGTGGTAAACAAGCATACGGCCCGCCTGATGGTAAGCAGTATCCGTAGCCTATGTACGCCTACAACTCCAGAGGAGTTACATGCGCGTTGCCGACCCTAATCCCCTCCCACCCCTCGTTGAAATAATTAAATACTACACATACAAATCAATAACAATAAATCAACAAAAAATGTACGAAGTTAAATTAATTAAAAACGTGTATAAATGATTTCTAATAAACGTTGAAAACCGGCCTTCGTCTCCCGCCCAAATTAATGTCAATCGCTATCAATAAAAAAAAGTTTCAAATAACGCGCGTTCCAATTCACGCGAGCCCAATTTTTCGGCAAATTCCTTCGTCCACTTTTATAAGTACGAAGGATAATGAATCTGAGCGGGATCGATCTATTAACGATGCATAAGTGAGAGAAGGACAGGGATGTTGTGTACTTTCTTTTATAGATTTGCTGAAAGCGTTACGATAGGGCTCTGTATTTCAGTGCCGGTTGGTCAGTCGTCGAGAGAGGATGTTGAGTTTTCCCGTTGGTTGAAAATTTCCGCAATCTCCTCATGCGATTACCCTTTAAAATAATATTCCAATGCCCTTTTAAAGGCACAATAGTCTTTTAATTAAGTACATTTTTAAAGTTAAGAGTTTTTTGTGTAAATATGTGTGTTAGTGACTACCTAATAATAAAACATTAAATCTGCCGAACGCTTGATTTGTAGTACGATTCGTGCGTGTTTGCGTTTTCTCAGCGGCATCGTTACGTTTCCTTTGCTTTGGTGTGAGAGAAATTAAGAAAAAAAAGTGAAATGTGAGTGACAGTTTCGTGAATTTGAATTTGGAAGTTCTCGGGATCGGTACGTATAGTTTTTACTGTTTGTTTTTTATTCAGATAAATAGTGCTGTGCTCATTCAAATGTGTATTTTTAGTTTGTTTAACGTTAACGTTGTTTTCATTGTTTAGTGAAGATAACGTGTGCTCACATCTGTTTCAGCGCGAGGTGTTATTTGTTTTGGTTATGAAATTAGAATAGTTACACTTACTTATTTTATTCATTCTTTTATTCCTTTGTTATTTAGGCCGGCTTGATATTTTAAAATTAATATACCTAGCGAAAAATGTATATACAAATGCCTTCCCTAGACTTTTATCTGCTTACGTATCTGAACATGGCATAAATTAGTGCCCATAGCCATAGCCCATACCACGATTTATTGATTTATTAAATCATATCTACTTAAGACCGTGCGGCAACGCGTATGTAACTCCTCTGGAGTTGCAGGCATCTATAGGCTGCGGTAACCGCTTACCATCAGGCGGGCCGTATGCTTGTTTGCCACCGACGTGGTATTAAAAAAATGACAAATTTCTATGATTGTAATATTTTTATTTTGAAATTTAGCTTACTATTAGACGGGCTCTACGTTACAATAAGTATACTTATAGCAAAAAAAATATACTTTATATAATAGCGCATTACGATACAAGTGCGACAATTAGGAAATTCGCACATGTATCGTACAAAGTTTTACAATACATATGGCCCTTTAAATTTGCGACAAAGTCACGTAATGAGCTAATTATCGCACAAGTGCGGTAAAGTGGCACCATATGCAGTGTAATAAGTTATTTACGATACAAGTGCAGAAAATAGGAAATTCGCAACGAGTGGTGATAAATTAAAACACGACCGAGGGGTGTGTTTTAAATCGACACGAGTTGCGAATTACCTATTCGCACGTGTATCGTACAACGTTTTACAGTACATATGGCTCTTTAAAGTTTGACATATGCACGGAATGTCCTCATTCCCGCACGCGTACTGTAAAAGTAATTACTTGTCATTTACAACGATAGCTTTGCATCTCATTAGAGTTATAGGCGGTCAAATGAATAACAGACAGACAGACAACAGACGTTAAAAGTCACGTGACTACTTCCATCTTCGAGCAACACCGACTTCCGACACATCGTAAGGGAGGAGCCTAAGCATCGTAAGATATCTTACCGAACAAATCATTCTGCCATTTTTGCGGGGGAAACGTGCACACAGTCACACTTCTCACTCACTACATACAAAATCCTATCTGTAATGACGACACTATTACATAGAAAATGACACACGTCAAAGACAAATCTTGCACACCTCGATCTCTTTTTGTGTACGGACGAGTCACAACATGCACCGCCATAGGCACATTTGTGCCAATACTTTGGCAGAGGGGAAATAGTATGAATGCCGTCTCCCTTCCCTGTGTTGCTCGAAGACTTCTATACATTATTAAATTTTCCATTGGTGTTTTCCATTAACGAACGAAGCGCTGGTAGCCTAGCGGAAGCGCTGGTAGCCTAGCGGAAGCGCTGGTAGCCTAGCGGTAAGAGCGTGCGACTTGCAATCCGGAGGTCGCGGGTTCAAACCCCGGCTCGTACCAATGAGTTTTTCGGAACTTATGTACGAAATATCATTTGATATTTACCAGTCGCTTTTCGGTGAAGGAAAACATCCCATCCCAACAAGGCCTAGTTTATCCTCTGGGTTGGAAGGTCTGATGGCAGTCGCTTTCGTAAAAACTAGTGCCTACGCCAAATCTTGGGATTAGTTGTCAAGCGGACCCCAGGCTCGCATGAGCCGTGGCAAATGCCGGGACAACGCGAGGAAGAAGAGAGTTTTCCATTAACGATTGTCATCTTGGCTAGCCCCCCTGTGTCACTGCTTACTTTGTCACAGTGTCAATACTTATGAGAATGAAGTGGCACATGAATCAAATTCCTTGACTGTAACTTGCACAAATAAAACCCACTTCAAATCGCGTTCTCGTGTCATTTTGCGAGACCCATATCACCCGGCGCCATTTAGTCGGGTCCCAGGCGTAGGTAAATTCCTATGTATAAATACTTATTGGGTAAATTGCTATGTATAAATACTTATTAATGTCCTGATTTGACGGGTGCAATTAGATTAGATTAGATATTTTAAGGTCTCAGGGTGGATTTTAGAACAAAAACGGCAGAATAAACAAATCACAATTATTTTATTCGAAGTTCTAATAAATATCACAAAATTAAAGGAACAAATCGCACATTTTATATTACATAACGAAATATAAAATAACAGCATGGAACGATATCAAAGTAGCTCACGCAAACACGACGGCAGCCGATGGCAAAATGCCCCGAGCAACGGTTTGCACCAGTTTTTAGGGTTCCGTAGCCAAATGGCATAAAACGGAACCCTTATAGTTTCGCCATGTCCGTCTGTCTGTCTGTCTGTCTGTCTGTCTGTCTGTCTGTCTGTCTGTCTGTCTGTCCGAGGCTTTGCTCCGTGGTCGTTAGTGCTAGAAAGCTGAAATTTGGCATGGATATATAAATCAATAAAGCCGACAAAGTCGTACAATAAAATCTAAAAATTTAATTTTTTTTAGGGTACCTCCCCTACACGTAAAGTGGGGGTGAAATTTTTTTTTCGCTTCAACCCTAGAGTGTGGGGTATCGTTGGAAAGGTCTTTCAAAACAAATAGGGGTTTTCAAGAAACATTTTTTGATAAAGTGAATATATTCGGAGATAATCGCTCAGAAAGAAAAAAAAATTGTGTCCCCCCCCCTCTAACTTTTGAACCATAGGTCCAAAAAATATGAAAAAAATCGTGGAAGTAGAGCTTAAGAAAGACATTAAATGAAAACTATAGCGGACATGATCAGTTTAGCTGTTTTTGAGTTATCGCAAAAAGTTTTCCTTTCATAGTAAAAAGACTTACTTTAATTAGGTACTGATTATGCAAATTTGCCTATTTGTTTAACTCGGGTGAAAGGTACCGTTTCATCCCTTGGTTAACAATTTACTATACTTTAAGCTCCAGTTTAGCTTATTGTGACGTAAGAGTAACTACGGAACCCTACACTGAGCGTGGCCCGACATGCTCTTGGCCGGTTATTATACCCTATGCGTGGTAGGGTAGACTTGATGTTGCCAACAATATATTTATTTCTTAAAGAAAAAGATTCTTCGAAATGTAGCCCAGTCTTTTGCAGATTCACTACCATCACGGAACCACTAGTCGTAGTGTTCCAAAAGACCTGAGCCTTTTAGCTCTTTTTAGGGCTCGCCTCATCTCTTGAAGCCTAAAGGACTAAGCCTATTTAACTCTTTAGCTCCCGAGCCGTGTTATTTAAGAGCCTAGAATCTTGGAACTGATCTTATACCTTTAAACCAGCAATACAATATATTTCAGGGAACTCGGAAACGGCTCTAATGATATCGATAAAATTTGGTATCTGGGGGTATTCGAGGGCGAAATATCGATCTATCTAGATCTTATCTCTGGGAAAACGCGCATTTTTGAGTTTATATATGTTTTTCGAACAAAGCTCGGTCTACCAGATGTTAACCTTATTAAAGGACTACACTATTTAAAAGCTAAAAGTCTTTATCAAAATATTTAGACTGAACATTTTTTATGTAACAAAGGTAGATTTTTTTTTAATAACTACGTGTCAGATATTCCATGTAAAAATGATGTAATATTACACACCGTTGCATCGCCAGTTCCTTTTTCTTTGAACTTGGCTCTTGGCTGGACATGCTACCGCGTGTCTAGAACTGTGTACGGACCATCATTAGACGCGATTTTCCCATGGACCAGTTTAAAGGGAAGCTTTTTGTAAGCTTACATTTGGTATACATATATGACTAGGAAATCATAACTTTATAAATTAGACCTACGATCTAGAGTTTCTAAGGAAAGAGATGAGCCGTGGAATGTAACGGAACCTGTACAGGGCGTCCCAAGACTATGGGACATCAAGGGAAAGTACCTTAAATATCGTAGATAGGATATTTTGCTGAAAGAAGACTTTATGTTATTTTTAAAAGTCAGTAATTCTGCATTTAAAGATTTTCTAAGAATTACTTGCTTCGTCTGGGAATCGAACCGACTTAAATGTGAAAAAAAATCACCCCTATTTTTATGATGCCAATCGAAAGAATGGACAAATAAAATATTCTTAAGTAACATAGTATTTTAAAAGAAAGGAACAACGTAAAATGTTTGAGTTTTTCAAGAAAATTATAAAGTTATCATTAAAAATTACATTGCAAGTTAAATAAAAGCTTATAATATTTATTTTTTCAAAATTTTCTTAACCGTTGTAAGGCTGCCTTACGACATGCGGAGCTGAGAGACGTGCAGGAATCAGCGTTATAATAGCAAATGCATCCGCTCATCTTGGCCTCAGTGGCAAGGCAGCCTAAATGAATGTACTTTACTAATGCTATACTATATTGCCGTATATGTATATTTGAGTTTATATAAAAAGTGCTTAAGTGCCAGTAGGCGGGGCATGTCGTAGATCTCATGGTCGCTAGGGCGGAAAGATTCTTGAGTGCTCACGCCAGGGTCTCCAAGCGTGGGCAGGCCCAATACAAGTGCTAGCATATCTGTAGGTAAAGTAGCAACATATCATCTCCCTCTATACATTACTAGTCAGCTTTAGTGTATGTGAGCTGAAGTAGACCTTGCGAACCCGCCCGCTCCGCCATATTGGAAAATATGTAAAACGTGAATCGACAAATAATAGTATTTTATACAATCGTGATATAATAGAGAGCTTTTCAGTCGAGTACCGTATTTAAGCAATAAAGCTTGCTGAGTTGCCTAAGTAAGGTACGAGATTGAAAAGCTTGATTATATCACTATTTATTTAATCGTATGGCATGCATAAAGAAGGCAATCAGAGTATAGCCTTGAGGTCGCTAAGCCAGGTAACCAACTCAGGCGTGACTGACTCCAGATCTTCAGCTGGTCCAGAATACGAGTGAAGGGGACAGCGTTGGAAAATATGGTCAGTGGTCTGCTCTTCCTCGCCGCACTCGCAGAGAGGAGAATCTTTCCAACCCCATTTATATGTTAGGGAATTACAACGGCCATGCCCAGTTCTCAGCCTATTTAAGCGACACCAAAGTTTGCGGGGGAGGTCAAACCCTTTTGGTTTTTTTGTTGGGGCGGTGACATGGGTGACATGGGAGTGGTGCCCTGTTGTAGCAGCAGACCACTCCGTTTTCCACCGATCTGAGATAGAGAAGTTGTTCAGAGTCTGAGCTGCAGAACAGGGTGGATTTCGGGATTTTAGTCGCTGGGGAGGTGGACGGCAGAATTCATCATGAACTGGCAGCGCGGGATTCTTGACGATTTTCTCAGTTTCCCTCTTCAGAGCCCGTAGTCGTCGGAGATGAGGTGGAGCTATGTGACTTAATGCCGGTAGCCAGTGGGCGGGTGTGGATCGAATGGTACCAGATATGTAGCGCATAGCCTCGTTTAGCTTAACGTATACTTTGTGGACATGTGTGCTTTCAAGCCACACCGGTGCGCAGTATATATATCACTGTGTTGTATACAATATTACTTTTTCTACGAGTCATCTAAAATAATACTGTTTTATCTATAAACCCTAAATAATTAATAAAAATTGGTATCTCAGTAGACAAATATGTGGTACAAAAGACACAAACGCGCGACTCCCGTCCGCCCCGCGGCCCGCGCCTGTTCAGACTTTTCTATGGGAGCGCGGCAGCACGTGATCAGTCAATTCTTTTTATAGTTGACTACAGCGTATCGAAATGAATTTTATAGTTGAGTGGGAGCCCATACATGAAAGTCCGCAATTATAGTTTGGTATACGAAATCTTAATTTAACCATTTCAGTCGACGAGTAGAAAAATTAATAAATTGCACCTGCTAACAATAACTCAGGAAAATCGGCTGAGAAATGCCATATGTATAGAACAGTAGGACATACGAAAGAATTTTTGCCAAATAATGCGCAGTAATGTACCAAAAAGAATTTTCAGAAATTGCAAAGTTTCCATGAAGTATTCTCGGTATTTTTCCTGCACCTTTGTTGCCAACCCTTGTATTGTACACGGGCAATTTTCCGCAACTCGACGACTGGCGCCTATTTTGCGTGACATGTGGGGTTGGGCTAGTCCTGCCAGCCCAGCTCCTCGAGGAATCCTATCAAACCCTTAATATTGAGTAGGACCTCGGGGAGGTTTCTCGGGGATCCGAGATGTTTAGCCCTGTATGGAGTCACTCCGCTGCATTCCAGCACTACGTGAGAGGCTGTTTCTTCTGTCTCCATGCATCCTCGGCATAAGGGACTGTCTGTGACACCTGTTATGAAAAGATGTTTGTTAAATAGTCCATGACACTGGTTACCATACTCAGTCGAGCCTTCCCTAGTTGAAGGAGCGCCCTTGTGAGCTTTCCGTTGATACCAGACATGGCTTCTTTTGCCTGTCTGCATCCAGTCTGGTTCAGCCAGTGTTCTTGCCAAAGCTTCTTTTTATTATTATTATTGTATCTCCTTGGATTTCACGGGCCTATAAATCCCGGTCTTTTGATAGGCTTGCGTGGGGATATAGATCCAACACGTAGAGGCCTCTTGGAGAGCTTTAATGTCATGTAGAACGCCTGCTGAAACCCGTTCACGGGCGCAACAATAGACACCCATGAACCGGTCGCAACAGGCATTGGGACTATTGTAGTAAAGTGAACAGTATAACGGTCTATGGATTGAAGTTTGGGAGGACAATGAGACTGGGTTATTGCAAAGATATCCGGACACCTGCCATAACAATGTTTCCACTAGTTATCGAGGCAGGCGGTGACTCGCCGCCCACTAGATGGGCCCCTGAAAATGCCGTCGTGAAGACGACCAGGAGCAACACCGGTGTGAGCGGCTCAGGGGTGTAGAGAGGTGTACGCCGCTTTCTACCCAGTGGCTGATAACAGCCACTGTGCCAACTCGCGTCTTATGCAAGTTTTCACTTCCACCCCTGGAGCATTTAGCTCTAACGACTCCTCTCTGGACGGCCAATGAAGGCAAGCCAGAGCTGAGAGTCCTGCGGGTCCCCTTGGGGTCCATTCCGACTGACGAAGACACGCCGGAGACGGAGACCCTGACCGACTCTCGGGAGTACTCGGGTCCGTGGGGTCGTTACTCTCCAACAGCTCGCCACAAGCTGCCCTGCGGTATTATTATTATTATTTATTATTAACATAAAATGATACATCTCCAACAGATACGGAGTCCCACAAAACAGTTAGTTTTGATTTCTGACACTTGGAATAGATGCCAATGATATCGTGTCATTCAAGAAGAAGCGTGCCTTCACACGTAATGTCATATTATTAAAGGTGAGATTTGACAAATCTACGCGTCATCGTGGATGACACGAACTAGAGTGACGTAAACGTTGAGCAATAATCCCTAATCTTAACGGGAACTTTCTAAGTGGAAACTTCCATGAGAATATTCTATCTGGCATAGTGGGTAGTGAGGTAGTGACCCTGAATGAAGCCGATGGTCCTGGGTTCGAATCCCGGTAAGGGCGTTTATTTGTGTGATGAGCACAGGTATTTCTTCTCGAATCAGTGGTGTTTTCAATGTATTTAAGTATTTGTACATGTATAGTTGTCTGAGTACCCACAACACAAGCCTTCTTGAGCTTACCGTGAGACGTAGTCAATCTGTGTAAGAATCTCCTATACTATTTATTTATTATTTATTTATTTATTTAATGTTCTTATGTAAGTTTCCAGAAATTTTTAGAGTGGGTGAGGGCTGGTATTATGTCTGTTTTCTTAAATAACTTCAAAACTATTTATCTTAAAATTATAAGAAAAAATATATTCTCACAATGATAAACCCTAAAGAAGGAAGGTATTCTCTCATAACTAGTCGGATGAGATATCTTTTAAAGACAAAATTCAACATATTAAGTATAATAAAAAAAGACATTTCATTTGTAATATATTCCGAGTAATTAGGTATACGAAACTTATGTATGAGTCCGTATAAACACTAGATTCTAGATAAAATAGTTTGTTTACCATTTGATATCAAGGACGTCTGTCACACAACACACAGTTGAATAACATGTAAAGTACGTAACAGACATTAGAAGATAACCTTTTACCGATATGTGGTGCGAATAGATAGTATAGTTGTTAGCTTTGTAGCTGGCCCGCAATGGATTATCCTTTGTCTATTGTTAACTAAAACCACGCGTGCCACCTGCAAATAGCAACTTATTTTTTTTTTATCCTTTATTTCAGGCAAAACCCATAAAAGTGTTAGTATTACACAACATAACTTACAACACTATTGTTAGTACATACAGAGATCACAAACACAGACATAACCGGATTATACCTACCGTGGCGAGGCATATGTCTGTCTATTCGATATTTATTTTAGTCTTCAATAAAAATATATTTTTAGTTTTGTACTCAATTAAGTACAATATTATTGATTTTACTATTTTTCTTATTATTAATCTTTAAACTAAAAAAAATGCGTACATAAAAGACAAATAAATACACTAAAACATATAAAAGCTCAAAAACGCGCTTTTCCCCAGAGATGAGACCTAGCTAGATCGATTTTGCGCCTGCGAAAACCCCCTTATATAACGATGCTCTTACCTATTGATTTATTGAAAGTACCCTCAAGAAATGTTATAATAAATTATACTTAGTCATGTTTAAAAAAAAACACATGTATTTTACTTTCCGCATATTCGAAATTGAAATTAAAGTGTTTTATATCGGATGAAAGGCATCATTTGAGCTTCGGAATACTTAGGTTAAGTAAATATCATGCCGTCTTAAATAAAACATTCACATTCTTTATTATTTATTTATCCCTTGAAACTTAAGGATATTTTACCTATTTACTCGCAACCCAAATCCAACATTTCTCCGATATTCTGTCAGCTGTCAAAACGGGAAATGCTGCCGCGTTTGACAGATTAATTAACGTCAAAGTTATGTATGACGTTAACGTTATTTTGACGTACCGTACAGTAACTTAGTAACGGAGCTGGGATATAACATTTGAGGGTTCCTCTACACGATGGCCCAGCGTAGGCCAGTCTAAGGGACGCAGCTATGCGGTGGAATGAAATAGCAATATCACTTGATCCCTCTAACGCATAAATGGACTGGCCTGCGCTGGGCCATCGTGTAGAGGAACCATAACACTTTCGCGTTTTGAACACATATTATGGCTCCTCTATACCATGGCCCAGCGTTGGACCAGCGAGATGGCCATGCGATGGTTGAGAGCACGCACTATGGAATGGGTCACGTGTAGATGCGTACGCACCATCGCTAGTCCACTACCTTTCATGTGCGGACGAAAAACCTACACCATGGCCATCCCATCGCAGTCCCGCCGCGCCATAAGCCATCCAACACCACTACCCTCTCTACACGCTGGCCCATCTTACCTAGTGAGCCAGTATGATGGCCCATCGTGTAGAGGAGCCATTAAAACATATTTAAAATCGAGTCTATGGCGAATTTATTGTGTTAATCATTATTATAGGCCAATACATGCCTGATTCAATGACTTACATCAAATTTATGTATTTACTAGAAGTTATACAGGCTATTAAAAGTACACAAAACGAATACTTACATATTTTAATTTTTTTCTCATCGATCGACGTGGTTTATTCCTCGGACACAAATCACAAACTGGCATTTACGTTCAATCTTGCCAACCGTAAAAAAAGGAATGCGATCAGAAAACGTAATATTCGAGTTCGAACCTCTCCTTTACTCTCACTAAAACGTAATTAGAATGACAGGGAAAAATGTCCGCAGTTGACGAACTTCGATTTTCGCGGTTATTATAGCCTGAAGTAAAGTTATCAAAGTAAACCCAGTAATGAAAGTAACCAGCCCCATTCCACGGTAAAGCCCGACCAGAACTGAGAACTCGCGGTTCGCCAAAAATATAGATCAATTGAATGTAATACTTAGTCGGTAAAGGATCGAAATCCGCGTGCGACTTATTGCAAGGTCTGCGGAGCCCTTAAAAGTCACCATTGTATCTGTGGTAAGCCGTAATCTTTCTTGTCAAATGTCAAATACCTATATTAAGTTTTATGGAGTGTGGAGGGAAATCTCTTATGGTAGAACTGTTGCAAAAGTTACCGGCTCTCAGCTATAAATAATAGTTCTAAATCTCTCCAGAGTAGCGCTAGAGTAGCTATGAACCTAGGAGTTATTGACGGAGTGAAGGGCGCTGTCTATGATTAGTTTTTTTCTCACGTATTCTAGGTATTGTAGCGCCACCTATTTAAGGTATTTTGATGACACTTTTTGGTACATGAAGATTCCATTCCTTACCTCCACCTTCCATACTAAGTTTATTTGATTTCGTTTTTATCTTGCTAATTATTTTAAAATCGAAAATTTAAAAACAATAAGTATTACAAATATGTAAACCGAGCACTTTCATTTGATACCAAACTCGACCACACTTTCTTGCAAATAAATGACCACAATAGCAAATAGCTTTTTGGCCTTCTAGCTCCATAACCCCTTGATCGAGCCTGCTCATAATTTAATAACTAAAATATAATTAGAAATCGCTGCAACCAAATGGCAAGAGCAGCGAAACGACGTTACATACACGACAACATCACGACATCTTCTCCCGCGGACACGTGGAAATTTCTCCGATCACTCGGGATTGGTAAAACCAAGGCCGATATCGACTCGCTTCCTTTTTCTCTTGACCACTTAAATTCGCATTTCTCTCAAACTCCTGTTCTTAATTCCATAATAAAGTTTAAAACCCTATGTTATATCGCGTCTCTACCTACTCCCAATGTTGATCCTTTTTCTTTTGCCCCAGTTACGGATGATGAGGTCCGAAAGATAGTCATGTCAATTAGGTCGAAAGCTGTTGGACACGACAATGTGAGTAGAGTCATGATCACCCTTATCCTCGACAGCATATTGCCCATCGTCACCTATATTGTAAATACTTCGTTGCTTACTGGGGTCTTTCCTTCATGTTGGCGTAAGGCCTTTGTTATCCCACTTCCTAAATTATCTAACCCTAGTTCTCTAAATAATTTTCGGCCCATCTCCATTCGTCCTTTTCTCTCGAAAATTCTTGAGGCAGCAGCTCATAAACAGATTTCCAAATTTATACACGGTAACAACCTGCTTTCTTCGTTTCAATCGGGATTTAGATCAGGGCACAGCACCACCACCGCACTTCTCAATGTTGTTGAAGATGTCAGAAATGCCATGGAGAATTCCAGAGTAACGGTGTTGGTGCTTATCGATTTCTCCAACGCTTTTAATGCGGTTGATCATGACCTACTTGTTGCGACTCTTACACATCTGAGGGTCTCATCAAAAGCGACTGAGTGGTTCGCGTCTTACCTTTCTGACCGCGTTCAGGCTGTTAAAGCCAGTGGATGCTTATCTGCTTGGTGTGACCTGAACACGGGAGTACCACAAGGTGGGATCCTTTCTCCTCTTTTATTCTCAATCTTTATTGACCAAATCACAAAAAAATCACCTCCAAAATCCGCAGCTCTTACCATTTATATGCAGATGATTTGCAACTTTACGCCCATGCTTCTGTGGAAAACGTAAATTCTGCTGTTTCCCTCATCAATGACGATCTAGTTTACATAGCTGAATGGTCCAATAGCTTTGGCATCAGTGTCAATCCGGCAAAATGTCAGGCTATTATTCTGGGTAGCCATCATCAACAAGTAAAGCTTGGTGCGGTTTCTGTCGCGCCGATTTTGTTTGATGGCACTGTTATTCCAGTTACTAAACAAGTGAAAGATCTCGGCCTTGTATTAGATTCTAGCCTTACCTGGAATGACCAAGTCTCTGAAATAAGTCGGAAAGTTTCAGGAACATTGCGTTATCTCTATAAATTTAAGAATTTTCTCCCAGTAGGTACTAAGAAATTACTTGTGCAGACTCTAATTTTGCCAGTTATTGACTATGTGGACGCGTGCACGACTAATATCTCTCAGGAGTACCTCAATAAGCTAGACCGTCTTATGAATAATGGCATACGTTTCATTTTCGGACTTCGCAAATACGACCATGTTTCTTTTTATCGCCGTCAGCTAAATTGGCTCTCCATCCGTCGTCGTAGGTCCCTTAGAATCCTGAGTATTTTATTCTCCATTTTGTTCGAGCCTTCCTCCCCTGGTTATCTTAAACGTAAATTCACTTTCATCACCCCCCGTCCAGGATGTGAACTCCGTTCCTCCCGTTCTCTCAAACTCTCGATTCCTTCACACCGTACTGGTTTTATGTCTAACTCTTTCGCCGTTGAGGCAATCCGTCTCTGGAATTCCCTCCCTCTCTTTATTCGACAAGCCCCAAGCAAACCCGTTTTCAAACGACTACTTCGCAAGCATCTTCTGTCAGAAGAACTTAAATAAGGTTCACCATCATGTATATGTACATAATTATATGTATTAGTCTATCTTTTATACATTATATAAGTAGTAGTATTTAACTATTTATATATTTTTGATATTATTTGACTTCACGTTTAATTTTTTCCTTATTATTTGTTATTATTTTTTCCTGCACCAACATACACAAATGTCTCTGTTTGACCCAATGGTTGACTGGTAGAGAATGCCTTTTGGCATTAAGTTCGCCATTTGTACATTTTTCTTTATGTGTGCAATAAAGTTTAAATAAATAAATAAAATAAATAATTCCCTCAACTACACCTTTACCCAATTTCACTTAAATTAGAACAAAACTACTTAAATTATTGTCTATCAAACTACTTATCCTCTGATTTAGCTTAAAAACATTAAAAAGTCGGAAAGTGCCCCTAGCCTGCCGTGTGTTCCAAGTTGAACGTAAGAACTTCGCTTCGCTCGCTCCTTCGAATATACCTATTTACTTAGGTATTCATGACTACGTATAAACACATTTACACATTGAATAACATCTATTTCAGTTTATAATTTATAGGTGTATATACTCTGTATCTTTAGATATTTAAATAAATGTAAATAAAATCTACCCTCAAATGGCTCCTTAAGCCAGTTGAGGGTAGATGAACACATTACATGATCAAATAATGTAGGTTAAAGTCAGGTCATTCAGTGACAGATCCAGGTGGTTTTGCATTTGGTTGCTTAACCAATAAATCTTATAACTACCCGAAAATTTACAAATTATTTGTTTTCTTTTATTTATTTACCTAAAGATACAGAGTATAGTAGTGTCACGATTTAAAAACACAAATCAAAAAATATTTAACGAAATAACTTGCTTTGTTCCTTAGTTATAAATAATTCTGGTATCATCAAACCTGGCGCATTTAAAAAAAATACTACATCGGTGGCAAACAAGCATACGGTTCGCTTGATGGTAAGCAGTCTTCGTAGCCTATGGACGCCTGCAACTCCAGGGGACTCTGCACCCTCGTTGAGCTCTGGCAACCTCATACTTACTGGCAGGAACACAACACTATGAGTAGGGTCTAGTGTTATTTGGCTGCGGTTTTCTGTAAGTAGGTCCGTTTTAAGTAGGTCTACTTTTATGGCAGTCCTAGGAATTTTTTGACTTAACCCCTAAACTTTAGAACACTACTGGCCGACAAAGTCTGTCTCTTTTATACCACGCTGAATAGATAGAGAGGACTAACGTCGCGTGTTAAGGGATAGTATGGGTTTGAGCTATTTACGGGGCACGAAGATCATAAACGTAAGAATGTGTAGATGTTTCGCAGTTTGACATACATTCTTTTATGGAGAGAGGATAATGGAGGACATACAAACGTAGTCCCTATTTTCCTCTCTGGATATAGACATTATGTAAATATGTTTTCACAGATCGATTTAACTACATTTATCAAATCACTTAGTTAATGAAAATGAAGTGAAGAATAAGAATAAATTTCATTATCAATAAAATACATCACAGAATATGTCAGGGGTGTCCGCACTTGGTCCGCACTAACTAACCAGTTACAATTAAAATTATTGAACTAAGTTACTCAATAAAGTAATATTGAGATACACATTAAAATAAAGAGTAATAGCCTAATTATTACCTTTTTCTCTATTCTAAAATTTTTCAGTTCCGCCACAATTGGTGGTCGAAGTGACACTCAAAAGGCCTATGATGATACAATAAGGGCTCCTCTACACGATGACCCATCATAGGCCAGTCTTAAGGGACGCAGCTATGCGGTGGAATGAGATAGCAATATCACTTGCTCCCTCTAACGCATAAATGCATCCCTTGGACTGGCCTACGCTGGGCCATCGTGTAGAGGAGCCATAACAATTTGCCCTAAGTATATAAATTATATTAAGTTAAATTGCCTATGATAGATAAATAGTGAAAATATTAATTCATTACCACAACATACATGGTAGGTTATAGATAAAAAGAAGACATGCAGCTTAGAATGAAACATAAAAACTAGTTTAAAATTCTTGAAATAAAATAAAAAATGGCTCCTCTACACGATGGCCCATCGCAGGCCAGTCCAAGGGACGCATTTATGCATTAGAGGGAGTAAGTGATATTGCTATCTCATTCCACCGCACAGCGGCATCCTTTAGACTGGCCTACGCTGGGCCCTCGTGTAGAGGAGCCCTCATACAAATACCAAACCATGTCTCGTGGCAGAGAATAGGCGCTGGCTCAGCAAGCCACATTGCTGATATTCTGCCAGGAGCTTACAAAAACAAAGAGACTACTACTGTACTACGCTTAATTCTAACTTAATGATGCTCAAATTGTGTGTGTACTGGCGTGTACTTTTGTGCATTAGATGTAGCAATATCAAATATCAAACATTTATTCAGCAAATAGGCCACAGGGGCACTTTTACATGTCAATTTTTTACGAACAATAAAAACAACAAAATACAATTACAAATGAAATCAATGAAATATTAGATACTTTATTAGAGATGTATCTCCAAATGTGGAATTACACGAAAAAAAACTATGATAAAAATATGCAACCAACAAATACTAAAATTCTTTAGAGATGTCAAAGTCTCTAAGTGTCAGAGATAAAATATAAAAAAACGATCATTAAACTATCCTTAGACATGTGAAGGGTATCCAAGACTTGAATTCTTATATAAATAATTAAAAGACAAGAAATTTAATCAGACAAACAGATCGTTTCCCGTACTTGTTTTATGTGAATAATTTGATGATATTTAAGTTATCATTTTGTGGCTTTTTAATAAGGTATAAATTTTATTTACAATAACAATATACATAATGGATATATACAGAGGATAACTATAACTAGCTTACACCTAAACTAGGCTCTTGAGACAATGTACCAATTTTATCGCAATGATACGTTGTGCGAGGAAGCCGCCAGTTCTTCGGTCACCAGTTAATGTATACGTAGTAAGTATATAAGATTAGTAAGTAATTTAAGTACATTATTGAAAATGAATTTATCCGTGTTATTTCTGGCATGAAAGTAGTCTTATTTTTAATTACTGCTGGTTACAGTTTTTCAATACACGTCCAACAGAGACGAGAGGCAAGAATAATGTCCGTTTTGCTAATTGAATTTAAGGATGTACAATATTGGGAACGCCGGTCGGAATGTCAATTAGAATCGTCCTTCCACAGAGAGATATATTGTTTTTAGACTTTGTTTAAGTAAAATTGACGAATATATTATAGTTACTGTGTTTTTATTTATTTCCGTTAATTTCAAGGGTGCATCTCTGAGCTTAAGTTAAGTAACTTTCTCAAAAACATCGTATTCTAATTAACTCTATTTCGGAGATAATCAATAATTTGTTTTTATTTGCTTCAACTGTATAACGCTTCAACTGTTGTTTACTCTGAGAGTACGTCTGAGGGCTCCTCTACATGATGGCCCAGCGTAGGCCAGTCTAAGGAACGAAGCTATGCGGTGGAATGAGATAGCAATATCACTTGCTCCCTCTAACGCATAAATGCGTCCCTTGGACTGGCGTACGCTGGGCCATGATGTAGAGGATCTATGAATGTCTGTCAAGTTAGACCAGTTTGACAGCACTGGCTTCCCTCGAATGCGGCTGACCCAAGTTGATAAGGCCCTTACGAGATGTAAACTTGCCTTAGGGCCTGAGGGCCTACCGCGAACCACGTTCGACGTGTTGCCTCCCTGTCACACTTAGGTACGAATTCACCAGTGCGACAGAGAGGCAACACGTCGAACGAGGTTCGCGGTAGGCCCTCTGTTTATATATTGATTAGTGCTTAGATGTTTAGAATGAGTTCATACATTTGCGACTAAAAGTAAGTACTATCTCGGTCGGAAGTGTGATGAAAAACATTGTGTGTGCCACGAGTGGTGCAAAAATTACGAACTCGTGTTAATTCAGCCCTCACCTAACACTTGTTCGTAAATTATTGTTTAACACCCGTAATACACAATATACTATTTCATTTATCTCGAACAAAATCCACAACACACTTCAGAATAATATTTGGGATAGTAATTTCTAAAAGTGTCCCAGCATTATCCCCAAGCGACATTACAGCGAAGTTCCCCGAAAGTTGTCCCGGCAAAATATTATTATAGGGCAATTATACCAACTTTCCTGCTTTCGATTACTTCACGACTTTCTGTGAAAATAATACTTTTACATGATCTGTTGTATACTTAGTTGAGTTTCGGAAAGTGGATTTAAATAATACTTACTGTCTTAATTTTGTGTTAATTTGGCAAAAAAAATGGCAAAAAAATTAAAGGCCCATCAAGAGCCTTTAATTTTTTTGCCATTTTTTACGTGACCTTTTTTGCCACTTTTGTGTTATTGAGCGGCGTGAGCCCTTTGTATCCTTATAGGAAAAAAAGTGTCCTAAATTTCCATACATATTTCAAGCTTTCCTTTTTATTACCGCCATACAAAGTAGTTACGGTCACTAGCGACTAGTTTAGGATGGGCTTGGATTTTTACCATGGGATTTTTACCATGGGCTCGCCTGCTCTTCGGGTGCCGGCCGCTTGTCTCGCCATGCCGCCCTTAACGACATCCTAAGAAGGGCACTCGTCAGTGCCGGCATTCCCGCCGCTCTGGAGAGCCAAATAGTGCGGAACGACGGTAAACGCCCTGACGGGATGTCGTTAATTCCCTGGAAGATGGGCCGCGCGTTGGTATGGGACGCCACTTGTGCTGACACGCTAGCGGCTTCCTACCTTCCATCGACCAGCAGGCATGCTGGTGCGGCGGCGGACACTCGGGAGCGTCAAAAGGTAGCCAAATATAGCTGTCTCGGCGCTCAATACGAATTCGTTGCGTTTGGCGTCGAGACACTTGGTTCGTGGGGCAGAGGGGCACAGATACTCCACAAGGCGCTGGGCAAGCGGCTGAGGGAGGCAACGGGCGACCCCCGCGCGGGCAGCTTTCTCGCACAGAGAATTGCAATCGCAATCCAGCGCGGGAACGCTGCCTGCGTGATGGGCACCCTACCAAGGGCGCAAAATTTTGATAGGTATTTTTAATTTTTAGCTTTAGTTATTTTAATTGTAGTTAGATTTAGTTTATTATTCATGTTGTGAAATTTTTGTATTTTAATAAGTATTGTTAACTCATTAAATGTATTAGTTTAGGAGGACGTAACTATTTAAATGTATAATTGTTGGTGCAATAAATAATATTTACTTACTTACTATTTAGGTAGTCGTCAGCCGACAGACCAGATAGTTCCATCCTGTGTACTCATGGGTCAAAATTATTAATTAAAATATATCGACATTTTATACTTGTACCTATTGCACTTTTGACATATAATCATTATTTATGGGAATATAAATAAAAATAGTAAATTTTGACATGCTTATTATTATTCTAGTCTATTTTATTTTGAATTTGACATGTTAATTTATTATTTATTTTTATAATCATTATTTCAATTAATTTAAATTTTACATTGTTATTATGTCAATATTATGAATTATTTATATTATGTTTGGATTTGATTTTAATGTACTTACTAACTCCTAGCTATAACGATGTTACTAACAATGTTTTATGGAATTCTGAAGGTACTAATTTTTTTTTTATTTATATTGGAAATTTCATACCGTCGGTATTCACAACCAAATTAGCTTAAACCTTAGTTGGATCATCAATTAAAGTCTTCTGTACCTACAATCTACATATGTATTTAAGATAAAAAATATTCGTCAAAGTATACTACATATATGAGGGCAATACTAAAAGTTCTTAGAAAAGGCTGCTTAGAGATCATAAAAAAAGAGGCATAGATAAATAGATCATTTATTTGGCAGCTCCAAAAACACACAATATAAAGTTTAAATCATCATATAAGACACAAAATATTACAATCACAAAAATAAAAATGGCACAAAATCAAATTGAGACAACGGGAATAGGAATAATAAATAAAAAATAAAATAAAATAAAAAGTACCTACATACTGTGTGCATTGCAGCAGGACAAAAGGGTCACTGCTCAGTGATACTCTTCACTCTTTCGAGTAAAGCACTGGTTTTCTGCCGGAACCCAGGTCACAACAGATGTACTTTAAATAAAATGAGGGTGTGTGTGGCATTATTTATGAAAATATAACTCTTTTTTTTAAGTAAGTATATGTCTTTTGGTCGTTACTGTGTTTCCGAATTGCTGGCAATTTGGAAATAGTACGTCGAGTGTTATTCGACATTTTCGAATTTCGACCCACAATTTTTTTGTGTCACTATTTTAAACGATTTTCATTGTGTGCTCAGCCAACAACACAGTTACAATAGGCTTCAGTTATATTTTCATAACTAAGCCTAGTTCTCGTACGTCTGTTTATTCTTAGAATTTCAAATTTAATCGCTTTTATAGTCTCTAATCGACGATCGTAGAGAAGCATGTCATTCAAGAGCAGTGTCATAAGGTTACATCGCAGTTGTGCAGTTAATAAGAAAACACTGACAAAAAATTGTATATCAGCAGTTTCTGACATTCCTCAATATTCACATGACACCATTAAAAAAATTCTTGCATAAATATTTACGTGTAAAAAAACTTAATCACGATAGGTTCATGAATTTCATACAAAACCTCCGAGGACCTAAACACGCCATCACACCATACAAAAAAGGCACTGGAAGAATGAGCTGTGTGCGCTTCAGGATAATCTTATCCTAATGAAAATTTGTACGCGTGCTCAGAAAGAGTTAAAGCTCGCATTAAAACCGTGACGGCCTAATTGCTTCAGCTTTTTCTATTCTAGAAACTTTGAAGCGGTGGTGGTCGAGTGGATATGACGTCCGACTTTCAATCCGGAGGTCGTGGGTTCAAATCCTGGCTCGTACCAATGAGTTTTTCGGAACTTATGTACGAAATATCATTTGATATTTACCACTAGCTTTTCGGTGAAGGAAAACATCGTGAGGAAACCTGCATACATCTGCGAAGAAATTCAAAGGTGTATGTCAAGTCCCCAATCCGCATTGGGCTAGCGTGGGGACTATAGCCCGAGCCCTCTCGCGCATGAGAGGAGGCCTGTGCCCAGCAGTGGGACGTATATAGGCTGAATTATTATTATTATTATTATGGGTTCTTTAAATATCTCAGTACACAGAGTACTGGCGTAATGAAGTACACGGGCCAAGGCCAAGTGCATTTCATATTTAAAAAAAAAAATGTAGTGTCTGGTCTAGGTCTGTGTGGCTATATCATTCTGTAAAAATTTTCGGGTGATTCGGCAAGTATTCAGAATTACAGCTTTCTGCATAACAATGTAAGACGATGGAGGTAATGACAGGGATTTTAAGGAGGTGTGTAATTGAGGCGGGATGACACCTGTGGTAGACAAAACAATGGGTACTATGGTAACGTTGTTTAGCTTCCATATTATTATTATATTATTAGAAACTTTCAGCTTGACCCTCGTATATGTACAATGTCTATGTAGCCTACTTTTAACGTGTCAACAATAGTAATCTTTGTTTGAGCATGAAGTGTTTGCTCAACAGATAATTTTGCCACGTGAGGTTTAACTTGCTCTGTTTAAATGCTTATGCTGCGAGTTTTTTTTTTTGCCGTAATTATTTGTGTATTTTTACCGTGAAAACCAAAAAAGTGCAGACACAATAAAATACTTACACAATTAAACGGCGAAATGCATTTTTGAAACACATGCGATAGAAATTAGGAATCTAGTGGTATTGACCACTCGTTTTCAATTCTATTCATAGAATTTAAATGCCTTGTAGTGGAGATATTAGATAACACGAAATCAAGTGAAATAGTTATTTGTGCAACAAGAGAGGAAAGTTGGTTTCTCTTGCGAGTGTTGATTTTGAGTCCTGAGTAAGCGAAAGAATTCTAAGATATAATCTTGAGCGTAGCGAGGGAATCAAAACACGAGATGTAAAATAACTTTGCTCTCGTGTGACACATACAACTTTTCACCTCAGTAGTGAGAACATATTAAACTTACTTACTTACTCCGTTGGCTCAGCGACCCAAAATGAGACTTGGCCTCCGACACAAGACAGCGCCACTTTTCTCGGTCCTGTGCGACCTCTCGCCAATTGTCGACTCGAAGCTCGCGCAGATCCGCCTCCACCATGTCGCTCCAGCGATACCTAGGGCGTCCGATAGGACGTCCTCCTGCTAGGCGACCCAGGTACGCTCTTTTTACGTTCCGATCTTCGTCCATTCTCTCAAGGGACACATAACATATTAAAGGTTTAAATTCAACATCAAGTAGTTAACCACATTTATTTACATTCATGAATGAAAGGCATCATCATTATGATGAAAGCTTGTCTCACTCCGTGGAGTGACGAAAGTAGGCTTGTTCGAGCTGCTGAGGTGAAATAGTTATTTACGATACAAGTGCAGAAAATAGGAAACTCGCACGCGTATCGTACAACGTTTTCCAGTACATATGGCTCTTTAAAGTTTCAACATATGAACGGAAAGCTCATGCACGCGTGCGGGAAAGTAGCACATTATGTACTGTAAGTAATATTTGTTTCATGTTCTAGGATTGCGCAAACTCGGATTACACGCATTTAGGAACAAATGAAGGTATAAAAAAGATTTCCAGCTCGCTGGGAATTAATTCTTCGAAATAATTTAATTTGATTGGATTTTTTCTAAGATTTAGAAGACAAAAATAACTATGGAATACTACATACTCATAATAGATACATATATAGAATATATACTATAGCGATTTGTCCCGGCTTCACATGGATAGTTCAACTAATTTACACAAAACCTTAACAAATTAAACACCTAAACCTTCCTCAAAAATCACTCTATAGACAAGTGGAAACAGCATGAAAATACGTTCAGTAGTTTTTGAGTTTATTGCGGACATACAGACAGACAGACGCGGCGGATTTTGTTTTATAAGGTGTAGTGCTTGTCGTACTAGTCCCAAAAAAATGTTAAACTTATTGCCATCGACATTTATGACAAATATCAAAAACGTTATTGTAAAATTTCCGTCTAAGTTTCAAGAAATACGCTAATCTAACTTTTAGCGTTAATGTTTAATTAGCTTGCGCAAAGTTTAGGTACGCTTAATCAATTAAAAGTACCTGAAAGTTCGTTAGTATGTACTTTAATTATTTTCGTATTTTCACGCAGATGAATATTTAATGGTTAAGTAATAAATGGGACCTATAATAAATTAAAGAATTATTTATTTTTTCGCTCATATTGGTTCTGTGATATGTCACATTAGCACACTTATGCTGCAAACAGAGAAAGTTGCATTTTATCGTCAAGAGCGGCAAAGTAATTAGATACAAATTTTGAGTTGTTTCCTCATTTTGGCTGGTGGAATTAACTTTAAGTAGCGATTTTGGAAGATAAACATTAAATAGCGTTTAGTTATTTGGATTTGATTTGTAATGTTTTACAGTTAGTATTTTCCTCGCGTTTGGTGAAAATTTTTGTTTTTCATTCGGTTGCAAAGTTTGTTTAACCCTCGTGCCTTGAAACCCTCGCAACGGTCACGATTTCATTTTATAACGATTATATTTTGGAATCTTTCGCTTGCTCGGGTATCAATATTAGCACGACAGGTCAAAAAACAACTTTGCCCCCTTGTAAAATAAATAACTATTATATAACACACTGGCATTGTCCCAGCTCCAACAGACTAATGTAAAAGCGCAGCGGATAAAAGCGCCAAAATTTTGAAAAATAATAAATATAAGAGCTTCGCTAGAGATTACCATTTTGTACCATTGAAACTCTAGGTCCATGGGGTCCCAGCGCGCACAAGTTTTTTTGCAGAAATCGCGCAGCGTCTGGTCGACGTAACTGATGACCGAAGATCTGGTGGCTTCCTCGCGGCTCGCACAGCACAACGTATCAGTACTACGATACAATGAGGAAATGCCGCCAGCATCCTTGGTCCAATCTTAGATTTAAGCTAGTTATAGTAATCCTCTGTATATATCCATTATGATTATTTTATTTATTTATTTATTTATTTATTAAATTAAATTGCACCCGCCCTCACAAAATAGACAATAACCATAACACTCACCATTTCAAACCCAGCCAGATTACTAAGTTAGTTGAATCAAAAATAAACGATGGAGACCTCAAAGGCGCTGCCCAACTTCTTTTTTCCAGCGACACATCTGCTCCAGACACCCCAGAAACTCTGACTGCCCTACAAAGTAAACATCCCCCGGCACCCGCAGTACCTGGTCTTCCCGATCCTCCTAGCCCAGCCTTACCATGCCTACAATGCTCGGAAGACGCAGTCCAAGCAGGCATTGCTTCATTTAAAAACGGCTCTGCAGGCGGTTTAGATGGATTAACACCGCAACACTTAAAAGACCTAACCTCAGGTATGCCTTGTGGTCCGAGTAATAACTTACTTGCAAGTATTACGCGTTTAGTTAACTTGATGCTTGCAGGCAAAGTTAATCCTTCTATCATACCAACGCTTTACGGAGCTAATCTCTGCGCCTTGAAGAAAAAAGATGGAGGAATCAGACCCATCGCCGTAGGGTCAACCTTCCGCAGACTAACCTCCAAAATTTGCTGTAAGATTATCATTTCGGACCTAGAAAAAAAATTCCAACCTATCCAACTCGGATTCGGAAGCAAAGGCGGTTGCGAAGCAGCCGTTCACGCTTGCCGAACCTTCCTACATAGGCCCGAATGCGAGGTACTGCTCAAAGTCGACGTAAAAAATGCATTTAATTCGGTAGAAAGAGGCGTCCTATTGACAGAAATCAAAAAAAATAGCCCTTCTATCTATCCATACATGTGGCAGTGCTATAGCACTCCCACAAAACTGTGCTACAAAAAAAACAATATCCTATCCTGCGTTGGCTGTCAACAGGGCGACCCTCTAGGGCCGGCCATTTTCAGCCTAGCTATTCACCCTATTATTTCGGCTCTAAACTCTAAATTCAACGTTTGGTACCTCGACGATGGCAGCTTGGGAGGCAACGCGAGTTCCGTCCTTAATGATCTTTCATTAATCATCAACCAATTCAAATCTATAGGACTAGAACTTAACACAAATAAATGCGAACTGTATATCAATGCAGACACCTCAGATAAACTGCAAATCCAACAAAATTTCGAAAATATCTGCCCGGGCATCAAAATCCAGCAAAAAAACTCGCTCTGCCTCCTGGGTGCACCTGTTTTCGAGGAATCAATCTCAGATTTCATCAACTCAAAAGTACATAGTTTTACAGAATTCTCGGACCGTCTACTGAAAATTAATTCCCACATGGCGCTCTGTATTCTTCGTTCCTGCCTTTTTGTTCCCAAATTTACATATTCTCTGCGCTGCAGTCCTTTATGGAAGTTTCCAAACATTACCGCATCAATAGATTCAATCCTCCACATTCAACTGGAAAAAATTTTAAATGTCAAAATAAATGATCGCCAATTTCTTCATGCTACCCTACCGATCAGATTCGGAGGTCTCGATACCCGTCAAATATCAGGTGTCGCTTTACTCGCGTTTCTGTCCTCAGTACATAGTACGCTCCCCCTCGTAGGCAAAATCCTTACGCCATCACTCCGTGGTTTCGAGGTAGCGTACATGTCTGAGGCTGAAGACGCATGGAAAATGGCTTGCCCAGGAAGAGATCTACCCATTAACAAATCCATCCAGAGAATCTGGGATCAACCCATCTGTTCACAAGTACATACACACCTCTTAAATTCTTGCTCCACCAGCCAGGAAAAAGCACGCATCCTGGCTGTGGCGGAAAGAGAATCTGGCTCCTGGTTGCACGCTCTCCCCTCATCAAACTTTGGAACATTGCTAGACAACAATACCCTCAGGCTGGCTGTCGGTCTTCGCTTGGGATCCAATATAGTCACACCCCATCGTTGCCCCTGCGGAACTTCTGTGGACAGCCTTGGACACCATGGGCTGTCGTGTTCTAAGAGTGCCGGCCGCCTATCACGCCACGCCTGCCTCAATGACATCCTCCGTCGTGCCTTTGTCAGTGCCAACGTCCCAGCCATTCTCGAGCCACCTGGCCTCGCACGTGACGATGGTAAGAGGCCCGACGGAATGACTCTTGTGCCCTGGAGTGTTGGACGGCCCCTTATTTGGGACGCAACGTGTGTGGACACCCTGGCACCGTCTCACCTCGGCTCAACATCATTGAGAGCGGGCGGGGCGGCCATAGCTGCCGAGGCTGCAAAATGCCGCAAATATATAGCTCTCACTGACCGGCATATATTTGTGGCTTTTGCAGTCGAAACTCTAGGACCGTGGTGCCCAAGCGCTCATAAATTAATTCGGCAACTTTCAAAAAAAATTATTGATGTCACGGGGGACCGTAGGGCTGGCTCCTTCCTCGCCCAACGGATCGGCATAGCGATCCAAAGGGGGAATGCAGCCAGCCTTATGGGAACCCTTCCACAGGGTTCTGACCTGGGTGATCTAGCTTAATATAAACATATCACTCATGTTACCCTTTTTTTTAGGTTTTAATTTTAGTTTTGTAGGTAGTTTTAATTTTAGGTTACATTTTATACTAAGTTTGTTATTATTTAAATAAAGTATTTATTAATCTTTTGTTTTAAATTTTATTGCACGATATAAAATTGTACAAATGGCGGACTTAATGCCTTAAGGCATTCTCTACCAGTCAACCATTGGGTCAAACAGAAACTTGCAGTTAGTGCAGGATTGTACACAATGAGAGGGAATATGAAACACAAATCAAGTTATTCTAAACAATATAACAATATTCTATTTATACACTTACACATATAAAAATAATAGCAATATATTTTATTTTATTTTATTTTATTTTATTATATTTTATTTTGATAGGTACAATAACACATACCTACATATACCTACATATACAGGGTGATTCAGGGGACGTGAGCAGTATCAAGCCTGCATATTCAGTAAGTTATCAGTAACTGTTTCGTTCCAGTATTTGTGAGATTAACGTTAAATTATTTTTACTGTTCAATTTTTTTTTTATGACATGTATGGTTACCCTCTTTGTTTTATCCATAACAAGTGACAAATTGAATGTCATCGGAGTCTGGTTAGTTTTGGAAAATCGTATCCCACTCAAGTGTGACATATTATTTTCTTCATAATCAAAGTGCTGTCATAACGGTTAAAGAAGTTTTATCTTTGTTAATTAAGTGTTGTAGGGTGTCCATGATTGTAGATAATCAAAATTGTCCTTAAAAAAAGTTAGATAACAGAAAAAAGCGTGATTGTTTTACTTAAATATGACGGTGAACGATTCATTAACATTTACTGATTGTGTAGGCTTGATCCTGCTCACGTCTCATGAATCACGCTGTATACACAACATACATACATATATACAAAGAAATATATATAATGTTATATTGTTATTGTAAATAAAATGGTTATAACACTTGACTTTTTAAAATTGCATAGCTATTATTGATAGAACACCTAATGCTCGTCTATAACCTTATCTTCAACCGCGTTTGACGTCATGACATTCTGTTATTAATATACATAATCATTCCATGAGTAATAATCGTATGAGTGGAAGTGGAAATATCTAGGGTATATCAATGTTCACGGCGGTGGTGGCCGAGTGGATCTGACGTCCGACTTTCAATCCGAAGGTCGCACATTCAAATCCTGACTCGTAGATACGAGTTTTTTGGAACTTATGTGTGGAATATCATTTGATATTCACCTGTTGTTCAGTGAAATAAAACATCGTGAGGAAACCTGCATACATCGGAGAAGAAATTCAAAGATGTATGTCAAATTCCCTACCCGCATTGGGCTAGCGTGGAGACCTGGATACTATAGCCCGAGCCCTCTCGCGCATGAGTGGAGCCGGTGGCCAGAATTGGGACGTTTATAGGCAGAATTACTAATATTATTTTATATTAATGTTACGTTACGTACAGAATAGCCATGTTAGATAAACGTTAGACCATACAATAAGTATTTTTCGACAGGAGTAAGCTCTTAAAGGCGACTCAGGCCATACCTATATCAAAACTTGACATATAATTTTAATTGCCAGTCCTAGAAAACAAACAGTAATCTAAGAAAATGTAGGTGTAACTTTAAAAAATGGAAGATTTATTTTTTATACATAAATGTCTTCTTTAATTGCATGATTCTTTACGTAACCCAAGTCAAATCAGATAAGTTATAAAACATCAAATTATTTTGTTATTCAATCCATTCCGACTTTGAAGTAACAAATTTTATAGACATTTCACTTGATATTTCATCATTTTCAGTTGATATTTTTTTCATTACACAGTTGTCCAAAGTTAGGTCCAACTCTAGTATGAGAAAATATTAGTTACATGAACGTCATAATTAATCCGCCTCCCTTTAATTATAACACATTCACTTCAGTGACCCGCTAGGCGGGTTCTCTGTTCGTAGGCGTTTCCATTACATACAGGTACCTATTTAACAGCGCAAAACATGTCCGATCTAGAATTTTTATTTTCGTTTTTATTGAAATAATGAAATAATTTATTAATGCATGTGGAGAATGGGTTACAAATATTAGCTAAAATTGCTACTCTAGTAGTCTCACCAAACTCTACCTTTTCAGGCGTACATCATTTTAGACGATACACACACATACACACACCCACACACACCCACCCACACACACACACACACACACACACACACACACACACACACACACACACACACACACATTATATAACATCGATTTGAAATAATTTAACTTAATTCTATAACTAACATAAATAAATTAAATTATATTAAAATTAAATTAACATGTCATACATTTTGCATTTTCATATTTCATGGTCGCTGTTAAACAATTTAATATATTTAAAGAAAAATAAACGTATTGCTCTTTTTTGCATTAGAAAGAAGGATCGATATTTGTTAAATATCACTTTTGGAAAAAAAGTCACAGACAATATGTAGCAATTATAAATCATATACGATTATTTTCATTTTTTTGCTTTCATAAGGACACGTTTAAATAAAAATAAATATTATAGGACATTATTACACAACTTGACTACGTCCCACAGTACGCTCAGTAAGGCTTGTGTTGAGGGTACTTAGACAACGATATATATAATATATAAATACTTAAATACATAGAAATACCCCTGACTCAGCAGGAACAAATATCCATGCTTATCACACGAATAAATGAACCAGGATTTGAACCCGGGACCATCAGCTTCGTAGGCAGGGTCACTGCCCACTAGGCCAAACCGGTAGTCATAAAACAAAAAAAAAAAAAAAAAACAAAAAAGAAGAGGAATCTTTAAAAGATCGATAACTAAACTATATGTCAAAATTGACGTTTATTTCGATTCCGCTGTGATCCCAGTAAGATCTATCTACGATATTTCTAACGTCAAAGTGACATTGGTTGCCCGAATCGAGCTGCTTCTGTCAAGTATACGACATACAAACGATATCTAAATGAGAACTTATCTAAACTAGAACTTATCGTTATCGTATTTCGGCCGTATAATCGGCCGTATTTTTCTAAAAGCAGTTTTCAATAATTTTCTATAAAAACATACCTACGTCAAAATTGTTTACCTAATGTTACAAAACAAAGTATATTGTGACGATTTCGAACTCGTAGCTTTTACATCATATCTAAATTGTGCACTTATTTATGACGCTACTGGCCGTCTGAACTGTCTAAACAACTTCTAAACTGTGTCCCTCATTTTACTGCATTACCTACCTACGGATGCTTTTTACTAAATTGTATTTTTTGCTACTTTGAAATAAGCAATATGTTTTATATGACGTTGAGCTACCTACTGGAAATATACGAGTAGGATGAACTTGAAACATTATGATGTAATTTTTTAGAACGATTAATAGTATATAATATAGGGATTGAAATCAAATGAAATGTTATGAACATTGGCACGAAATGGAGGAATGACAATCCCATCAAAAATATTTTCATGTAAAATGTTGCCAAGACGAAACCATAAGGCTCGCACTGTCAAAAAGTTATTAGATCTCTTGTAGAGCTAAGCTTCTAACTCTACGCTTGTAGCTAACCTAACCTAACTTTACAAACTCTAAACCTTAGTCAAAATATATGGCTTGGCCGTTTCGTTTAGATTGTGCAGTTAGGGCTTGTAGAGTTAGAAGTTTGGCTCTACAAGAGATCTAATAACTTTTTGACAGTGCGAGCTGTATGGCGTCTTGGCAACATTTTACATGAAAATGTTTTTGGTGGAATTTCACTTATTTTTGTAAGTTGCTTAGGATAAATGCAAAAAATCCTGAAATATGTATTTTATTATTTGTAACAAGGAGTCCATATATCAATTTTCATACCTGTAGCATCAAAATTTGCGGAACCCTCATACAAATTTTCATCCCCTAGTTTAAGGCGTTGAGGGGTTCAAAAGTTCCAAGTTTTGGATTTTTGTTGTTGTTTGTGAACTTATACTAGCTTACATACCAAATTTCAGCTTTCTAGGACTTCAGGAACTACTCTAAGAGTTTTGATGATCATCAGTGAGTGAGTCAGTGACGAAATCGGGGTTTTTTTTAGACATGAATAAAATATAAAGTATGAGAGCTATGCAATTGAAACTTTTCATATTTAATAGGTTCACTATTGACATCATAAATAAATAAATATTATAGGATATTATTACATAAATTGACTAAGTCCCACAGTAAGCTCAATAAGGCTTGTATTAAGGGTACTTAGACAACGATATATATAATAATATAAATATTTATAAATAGGTACTTAAATACATAGAAAACACCCATGACTCAGGAACAAATATCCATGCTCATCACACGAATAAATACCCTTACCAGGATTTGAACCCGGGACCATCGGCTTCATAGGCAGGGTCACTACCCACTAGGCCAGACGGGTCGTCATAATTCGAGAATTTTGTTTTTATGGGATAAACCAAACCCAAGATCTGAGGCTTCAAAAAAACGACAAAGCGCTTCGAGAAAAGGTAGTGCCCTTGCGTCTCGCTTGGCTCGTCTTGGCGGAGGCACTACCGTGCCTCTAAATAATAATCCGAGTGCTACACAGCTAGGTACTGTTGCTTTCAATGGATTGCCTTCGCCAGGGGCCATCGCAGTTTGCAACCCTCCTGAGATATGGGTATATCTTCAAAGTCTAACGTAGCCTCCGGCTGTGCGTGATTGATTTACGTTGTTAAAGTTCCTTTGAAGGATCTTTTTGTGTTGCCAAGGGCATACCTATATACCTCTTACTACAAGTAGCCATATTAATATTTTTGTAAGTTTTATTTGTTTTACTTGATATCTGACTTTTAAAGGGCTGGTCCAAAAATTAGCATAATAAATAATTGGTCTCTTAACTTTATCCTGATATCTATATCATTTAAGCTACTAGGCCAATTGATATCGGGTTCATATTATATCGGGGATATCTAATTCATATATAATGGTATTATATTGACACCATTCTAAAGTAAATAATGTACATTAAAAAAAACATCAGATCGGATGGGATGGTGGAGGCGGATCTGCGCGAGCTTCGAGTCGATAATTGGCGAGAAGTCGCATAGGACCGAGAAAAGTGGCGCTGTTTTGTGTCGGAGGGCAAGTCTCATTTTGGGTCGCTGAGCCAACGGAGTAAGTGAGTAAAAAAATACATTTTTTGGGGTTTTATTTATGAAAATGGTTAAAGTCTTAATAGTTACTATTATGTTTGGGAGAGGACACTGACTTTCTGTAACACAGGTTTTTACCTAGCTCAGTACCCCTAGTGTAAATAATTTCGATTTCGAAACGTCACGTACGCGTTTGCGTTAAGTCTCATTTTGTATGAGTTTTTGAACAGCGCGCCAAGCGGGACGTTTTGGAAAGTCAAAAATCTCATACAAAATGACATTTAACGCAAACGCGTACGTCACGTTTCGCTGTCGAAAATATTTACACTAGGGGTACTGAAGTCAGGAACTTCAATCACTAAAATGTACTTACCTTAATGCCAATAAAAATTTATTTATTATTATTATTTATACTTTCTAGTCAGCTGTGTACAATTACATAGAATATTTTCGAAATCCAGGCCCTTCCAAACTGGGTGACAAAACTACATAACGTTCACGTTATCTTCAATAGACCAATTTTTTCACGTCAAATACAATTGCGAGTTCCAGAGGGTTAAAATGGGCGTTAGGTATCCAATAATAAGGCCGTGGGACCCTTTTGTAAAGGGACCTTTTTAAGTGTTTACTCATTCCCTGTTCAATCGGGCTTATTTATTTTACCCTTATCGAATCTTCAGCAAATAATGTTTTTGGAATCCGTAAGCAAGGTTTTTATTGTTTTTTTTTTTATGACACTTGCTCGAAAAAGATGGGAGTTGGATTGCAAAAAAGCGGGAGGGAGTTTTCAGTCGTAGCTGAATACCGGATAGGTCTGTGCCTTCGATACCTAACGTTGTTTGAAAATGAAAACCAATGTTTGAAATGTCACCATTTTAAGAATTATTTTCAAGTGTGACGAAAAACATTGTCTATAACTCCGGGAGTAAGAATATTACGAACTCGATTTTTACTTAATGTACTCCAGCCTGCGGTTGTCGCGCATCTAAAGATTTCGTTTCCAAAATTTCACTTACCTCCCTCGTTCCACAATGTACTATTAACCGAATGTTGCAGAAAGGATAGATCGTGTCATTCACGAAGACGCGTGCCTTAACTCATATTGCCATGTTCTTAAAGGTTAGATTCAACAAATCTGCGTGTCATCGTGTATGACACGAACGAAATAACTGCGGTGAGTGCGGTGAGGTAAACATCTAATTTGCATCTAATTTCTTCACCAGTCTTGTGAATGAAATGCATCTTTGTCATCAGTTTTTGAAGTAAGTAGTTTTTATTGACATTTTGTATAAGATGTGAATATCTATTAAAATTATTCCTTTCCTGTTTCCATTTGCCTGAAGAAACAAACATGTAAAAGGTATCCAATTATTTTAATTTCACGGAACCCTTCCGGCTGAATTAGGACCGTTGGCGCAAAACGCGTGTTTTGGAAACGCTTTCCAACTCAAAAATAATTATTTAGCTATGATATTAATTTGAATTTCCTCATAATTCTTTTTGTAGCATGGGGCAGGGAGGCCTGGGTCCTTAGCCAAGATGACAATCGGTTGCAGAAGACGAAACTTAAGGCTATACTTTCCATATATTATTTACGTTTATCTTAGCGTTTCGTTTTTTACCAATGTACCTTTGAGATTTGATTTAAACTTGTACCTAAATAAATGACGCCAATTCATGGATTTTAAGCAATAACAAAAACCTAATTTGCTTTATTTTCCATCCATCGGCTAAAGTAGGTACTGAAAGGTTATTTTGATCACACTTGCTAGGCAATGTGGTTTGTAAATTCTAAGTTTCGACCTAGGGCAGTAATGTACGTCTAAAATTAGGCAGAAGAGATTTATTCCCTTTTTTCTCACGTGTGATATAAATTCAATGTGTGTGCCAACCGCGGTACAGGAATTACAAACTCGTGTTCATTAAGCCCTCGTCTTCAGCTTCGGGCGTCAATTCACACTTGTTTACCGCCCTTAAGAGCAATTCCTAGCTGAGCAACTTTTCAAATCTCGAATTTTTGAAGCTATGTTTCTGTCGCGCTGCGGTGGGCGGGAGCGGGAGCTATCTAAGTGTGAGTGCGCGCACACAGACGCGAGACTCGAGTGCTCGCTCATTGCGCGCCGTTCCGTCAACATCGCCCGCGAGGCGGACGGAATTTATCCTGCGCTGCCCGACGCAAGTTGTTTTTGTTATTGTTTTTTATTTTTATATTATACCTACTGTATCTATTAATTACCATATAGGTAAAAACTGCAAAAAAGAATGATGTCCCTGCTTCGGTCGTCGTCGTACAGTCAAGTGCAAAAATATGTATCGAAAGAATCGTCTCATAAATATGGTACTACGCTCTTATTACACTGGAATAAGATGCCATGGGACATATTTTTGAGTAAGATGTGTATACCCATATTTTAACACTTGACTGTACCTACCTATCGGTTTTTGTAAGTAGCTATAAATATATGGTTAAACTACAATCTATTTAACTTGTAGTACGATGGGGCTAAACTTGGGCCGTTTTATTGAAGAACGTATCGCAATGACAATCTGGGTAAAGTATGTTGGGATAATGCCGGACAATTTTGGGCCCAATTGAGAGAACTCGTGAGAAAATATTTTTTCGAGATCTCAGCACGTGACAGACTCTTGGAAGTACGGAGCGAATCGTTAAATAATAACCGTAGATTCGGCCTGAATTTTGGTTATATTCAACTTAGAACGGTTTCAGTTTTGTACCTGTGTAAAGATAAGACATACGTTTTTTTAGAGTAACGAGTGTTTTACCATCAAGGGGGGAAACTTCGGATGGTGAAAAAAAGTTGCTTCTAATGAAAAGAGAATAAGGTATCACAAAGAAATAGGTCCGGTGTCTACCCTTCTCCAATGTATATAAATTACATTACAGCCACCAATAATTACAAAGTTAAAAGTTGTCAACGAAAGTTTTCTTTTTTCGTATTTTTGTATCCGATCTTAACCCTGATACAAAAATTGGTAAAATTGTGGCTCTCAAACTTTGGTACCTATGTCATAAGGCAATTTGATAAGTAAACAATGTGCTAAGAAACCTCTTATTGTAAGGTTTACCCGAAATAATAAAGTAAGAAAAACCACTAAAATAATAGATAGGTTTCGAAGTTTTGACAATTTAAGATCTCGTGAACTGTACAGGTTTAGTGAAAGTGTAAATGTATTGTTTATTGAAAGGAATGTACTGGAAGATATTAAGTACTTAAGTAGGAGGGACAAAAATCAAAATAAAGAATAATCGTGCCCAGTCATTTTTAATGAAGGTCGCAAAAAAAATAAGAATCAAACTTAGAAATCAAAAAGATTAAGTAGTTCTTTAAAAAGGTCAAGGTTTTTTTTTATACTACGTTGGTGGCAAACAAGCATACGGCCCGTCAGATGGTAAGCAGTATGCGTAGCCTATGTACGCCTACAACTCCAGAGGAGTTACATGCGCGTTGCCAACCCTAACCCCCTCCCACCCCTCGTTGAGCTCACTGAGAGCCCATCTTGAAGTATGGAAAATAAGTAAAATTGCGATTTTGTTGGTATAATTTTGCAATTATGTATATAAGTATATAGTTGATATACAATCTTTTTTTTATAAAATGTAAGGATCGTATGTAAAGAGTAAAGTAAATATATAGGAAAAGAGAGCCCTCTTGAAGCATTTTAAGGAAACTAATTTTGACGCCCTATCTCTAATTTGTATCCTAAACTAGCTATGTATGTATGCGTGCACAACTACATATGCATCCGTATGTGTAGGTACTTTATTGCAAAAAATTGCTCACTTGCTATCTATTTTACTCGATTTTGTTATACAATTCAACATGTATAATCATCCCTATACAATATAAATACTCTTTATTGCACACCTCAATAAAAGAAAACAATACAAAAGAAAACAGAAACATAAGCACAGGTAAACAACATGCGGTCTTATCGCTAAAAAGCGATCTCTTCCAGGCAACCTTTGGGTTGCGGAAATTAAAAAAATTACATTGTCAGTAAGTAGGTGTCGGAGCTGTTATTAATGAACAGCTCAGCTGAGGGTTTGACTCTTCAAGAAAACTCCTGCTTCACGTTTACTTATTTTAATTTGGTATTTTACATGATTTAGGTATGTATGAGGCGGTAGTTGAGAGCCGTGTGTGGTTTGCGCGGTGAGTCGTCGCCGCGCTCGTGACGTCATACTCCGCAGTCCTCACCCCTCCGGAACTGGTTTGACCGCTGATGCGTTAACACCCTGCCCCCCTTGAAAGCTGCTGCTTTCAAGATCGTTCATGCAGGGGAGGGGGCACACTCGGTTGAGCGCTCTTATGACCACGCCCTTCTGCGTGGTGAAATCTGCTACCCTGCAGACTCCGTCAGCTCCTGGATAGAGGTGTAGAGCTCTCCCGAGCCTCCATTTGAGTGGCGGGGTGTTCTCCTCCTTGAACACCACTAGGTCTCCAACCTTGAGTTCCTTCTGCCTCTGGCGCCACTTGGTACGTTGCTGCAACTCGGCCAAGTATTCGTTCCGCCATCGTTGCCAGAAATGCTGGCGCAGCTGCTCGATCCTCTGGTACCTATCAGGGTTTTTAAGACAAACGGGGGGTGACGGCAGTGAAGTCATGGGCCGCCCCACCAGAAAGTGCCCTGGAGTCAGAGGGGAAAGATCAGTAGGGTCTGACGAGAAAGGAGTAAGAGGTCTGCTGTTTAGGATCGACTCAATTTGAGAAAATAACGTGCTCAGCTCCTCAAACGTCAGACTAGCATTACCCATAATTCGCTTCAAGTGGAATTTGGCCGATTTAACGGCTGCTTCCCAAATTCCACCGAAAGTAGGAGAGTAGGGGGGAGAAAAAATGAATTTTATGTGTTCCTCATTGCCAAACTCATAAACTGAATTTTGAGCGGATCTTAGCATTCTGGCTAATTCGTTATTTGCCCCTACAAAGTTAGTGCCATTGTCGCAATAAATTGTATGCGGTCTACATCTTCGAGCCACAAAACGACGTAAGCTTAGGATGAAGGCATTAGTGCTAAGATCGCTGACTGCTTCCAGGTGAACGGCCTTAGTTGCAAAGCAGACAAAAATGTTTAAGTAGCATTTTGTTATGCGGTTACCCTTTCCCTTTTTGCTGGAAATCATGAAGGGCCCCGCAAAATCAAGGCCGCACACCTGGAAGGGGTAAAACGAGGTAACCCTATCCACAGGTAGATTGCCCATCAGTGGCTTCATAGCTTCACCTCGAAGTCGTACGCATGTTACGCATTTATGAACGACACTACGCGCTAGAGACCGACCGCCAACTGGCCAGAATTCGTCGCGTATGGAGCTAAGGAGCAACTGAGGGCCAGCATGTAGTAGACGTAGGTGTTCGCTTTCCATCAAGAGCCGTGCAAAGTGATGCTTACCGTCCAATAGGACCGGGTGCTTTTTCTCGTAATTGCAATCGGCATTTTGTAAGCGACCACCTACTCTAATTACGCTGTCGCCATCAACAAAGACGGCTAACTGTAACAAATATGATTTAGTTTTAAGCTTCTTTCCCTGTAAAAGTGTAGATAATTCTGTAGCATAAGTTTGTTTTTGTGATAGTTTTACTAAGTAGGTTAATGCATTATTTATTCCTTCTAATTTCAAGGTTCCTTTTATTTTAGTTTTAGGGTTTTTACAGTTGTGAATAAAGCGAAAGATATATGCTACTATTCTTTTTAATTTATTCGCCTTGGAATAATTTTCAAACACTATCAAGGGGGATTGCTCAATATTAATCATGGCAAATATTGAGCTGTCGCTCTGCTTTTTCCTTTCAGGTAAATTGGTATCTATAGAACCTATATTCTGTGGCCAGCTACTCTCATCATGCAGTAAATAGGATGGGCCATGCCACCATAAACTCAGTTCCGGCAACTGACCAGGTTCGACTCCTCGGGAGGCCAAATCTGCAGGATTTAAGGCAGTTGGCACATGCCGCCAGGAATCTCTCGTAGTTAATTCATGTATATCATTAACACGATTCGATACAAAAGCCTTAAACAGTTTTGGTTTGTTTCGTATCCAGCCCAACGCCACGGAACTATCAGTCCAGAAAACCTTGCGATCCACAGTACAGCGCAATGCACTAGTGACCTTGGCAGCTAGCCGCGCACCTAATAGCGCTCCCGATAATTCAAGTTTCGGAATAGTCAATATTGATCTAATTGAGGCTACGCGCGTTTTGGCACATAAAAGATTAACAGCCACATTGCCAGCGCCATCTGTCGACCGCAAGTAGACACACGCTGCATAAGCTGTTTGAGAAGCATCCACAAAACAATGCATCTGAATTGAAGTGGGACTGGAACACAAAACGTGTCGAGGTACCTTTAGGTTTGCCAGAACATGCACGTTTGACAAAAATTTAAGCCAGATTTTTTTTACGTCTATTGGTACTTCATCTTCCCAAGATAATTTAAGAATCCATAGTTTTTGAAGCAATATTTTTAGCTTTATTGTGCATGCACTGAGCAAGCCCATTGGGTCAAATATTTTGCATGTATTGGACAAAATTACCCGCTTTGTTATGGCACAGCTATTTTTGTCCAATTTCACTGAAAATTGTAAGGTATCATGATCAGGAAACCAAATTAAGCCCAATACGCTGGCCTGTTTATTTAAGTCTAATGACTGAGTTGAAGTACAGTCATCTTCGAAAATTTGTGGACAATTTGTTCTAAATTTGTGAATAGGGAAGCAAGCTGAGGCAAGCCTTTCTTTAACTAACTCGTAAATGTGCCTCAGGTTGCTTTCACTTTCAGCGCCACTAAGGAAATCATCGTAATAAAAATCATGTTTTATTATTTCGGACACTATTTTGTCGGGACATTCATTTGCCAACTGTACAAGACACCTAGCGCTTAAGAAAGGCGCTGAGCTGGTCCCATACGTCACCGTATTTAGCCTAAGTACATCAAGCGGTTTGGTTTTATCGTCCCTCCAAAGGATTAATTGCAGATGGCGCTGCGATTCGTCCAAGAAAATCTGCCTGTACATTTTTTGTATGTCCCCGGACAAAACATATTTATGTTGTCGAAACCTGATAAGAATGTCAAATAATTCATCCTGTATAACGGGTCCTATATATTGAATGTCATTAAGTGACTTTTGTGAGCTAGATTTAGCACTACAGTCAAAAACTACCCTCAATTTTGTAGTTTCGCTGTCACGAATAATTGCGTGGTGGGGAGCGTAATAACCGAAGTCAGGTTTATCAATTTTACTCAAGTGACCTAGTTCTTCGTACTCCTTGATAAAGTCGCAATATTGTTTTTTAAGAACTGGATTTTTATTTAATCTAGCTTCTAAGTTTAAGAATCGTTTTTTAGCCATATTAAAACTATCGCCAAGTGTGGTTTCCGGATTTTCACGTAACGGCATTTTAACTAAGAATCGACCGTTATCTAAACGGCGCGTGTTATCTAAAAAGTGTTGTTCGCAAATATTATCGCTCTCGCTTTTAGTGACGTTCGGTAATGAAATTTCTTCAAGCTCCCAAAACCGTGTGAGATCTTGTGAGATTTGTTTCGTAAAGCAACAACGCACAATCTCGTCCTCATCCGAATCAACGTCACTTACGGGTCCCGCGACCAACCAGCCTAGTTTTGAAGATTGAAGAGCCGGCTTATTTGGTCCGAGTTCGATTTTATCCGACGTCGTGATACTAAAGAAAAATTCAGCACTTAGTAGCAGATCGACTTCAGAAGGACGATAAAAACCAGGATCCGCCAGCTGTATATCCGCAGGTATGTTTAATTTTGAGGTATCTACATAATTGTTAGGTAGGCTATCTATAAGATGCTCCACGACGAAACAACGAATATTAACTTCATAAGGACTCGTTAACGAACTTACAGTGAGCTCACATCGATCTGAGACATTAAATGATAATTTATTTAAGCCGTACACGCAAGCCGGTTTTTTGTTATTGTTAGAGAATCCTAACTTATTTTTCATGCGTTCAGTTAAGAAACATCTCTGCGAACCAGGATCTAACATAGCTCGAATAATGTGAGATTTGTTATTTTCAACGTTCGTTATTTTAACTAAAGCTGTGCATAACAATACCTCCCGATCCGCTATCGCGTTCGCGGCGCACGCGCTGGCCGCGCTAATGACGGGCGCCGGGCCAGCTGTTTTATTATCAGCCTGTAAGGATAATGATTGATTATAATTATGTAATAATGTGTTATGTTTTTCCTTACAGACCTGACACGAACCGAGGCGGCATTGCTCGACGTTATGACCACGCCTCAAGCAGTTCAAGCAAAGATGTAACTTCAAGGCTTCGCTTGACCTACTTTCGACGTTCATGTCCTTGAACTTGACACACTCCGAGATCCTATGCGCGCCGTGGCACACCGGACACGTTGGCGGTGGCGGCGCCTTACTAAAGTGTGTTTGTTGTTTGCGGGATGCAGTTGCAGCAGCGACAAACGCCTTAGTAGCCTTAGGCTGTAGGTATTTATTTTCGGCTGGTTTATCGCTCCTGCAAGCTACCATTGTTTCAAGTACATCGGCCCGAGTGCGCAAGAATTTCAAGAACTCGGATAATGCAGGCAAGTCTGTTAAGTTAGCCTTATATTCTTCCCACTTTCTTGACGTAGTGGGATCGAGTTTACTTGCGACTAAGTAGATGATTACGTCATCCCATGAATCAGTCGGGCGGCCTAAAGATTTAAGGGCGCTTAGGTTTTTTGTAATGTGATCAATAAGAAATCGAATTGACCGATGAGATTCTCGAGTCTGCGGATCTATGTGAAATAATGCCTTCATGTGATTATTTATAAGCAGATTTTTATTATCAAATCGTTCGCACAGTAATTCCCATGCCGTTTTGTAGTTTTTAGCTGTAAATTCAAGTGATTTTATTACGACACTGGCACTGCCCTCTAACGAGGAGCGTAAATAATGATATTTATTTATGTCAGGAATGGACTCGTTCACATGGATCATGGCTTCGAAGGTGTCGCGAAACTCCAACCATTTTAAGTAATTTCCGTCAAAAGACGGGAGAGAAATGGTCGGTAAACGAATTTTACTAAGAGGGCCCGTCTCGAAAGTCGATTGGGCTGTTCGTGCACCCTCGGAACCACGGTCATCATTGTTTGTATGAGAGTCAATTATCTCTTGTGTGGCTGAGATGAGAGAAATGAACTGCGTTTCTATGACGTCCCTTTCTTCCATCTGATCATCTAACTTATCACTTTTCATTTCAATTTGTGTTTGAATCGAGTCAAATTCCGAAAATAAAGTTTGTAATCTAGCCAATCGAAGACTTAATTCTTTAATTTGTAATGAAGTTATGTTTGAACGATCTATTTTTTGTATATTAGAAAGATAATCCTTATATTTTGTTACACGACCCTTATAGGTGCCTCTTTGACGTATTAATTCTTTTAAAGTTTCCTCTGACATTTTAAGTTATTTATCTACACTAAACACACTAATTTAATCAAGGGCAAATAAATAATTAGATAGAATAACTTGTGCACTCAAACCCAATTAAAAGTCTTGACAACTGGTCCACCGGCACGTTGATTTGCAGCGAAGTAGGTAACGTGACGTGCACGTCAAGCTATGACGCGACGCGTACGCCGTGCACGACAACACTCACAGCTTGGCACAGGAATGAGCGCAGAACTCTCGTAATCACTGGAATGCACGGTTAGGACCGTTTGAGTTTAAAGAACACACTATTTTGCTGATTTAGGGAATAATCTAAATTATCTAAAAGATTGAAAATATATATTTTTTAACGTATCTCTTGTTATACTAGATTTAAGGTACTGAGAATTGTATATAGCAAATAATGTGTAGTTATTTTATTACCTTAATCAAGGTAGCTACCTAAAGCAAGATATGAAATGAAGAATAAATATAAGATTTTGTAAGATAAATGCAGTCGCTATGCAAAGCTGATGCAACACAAAATGGACGCTCGCTTATCGCACTGAGTAGATACACCTATTTAATGCTCGCAATTTACGTAGTTCATGAATGCAAGTAGGCTTTTCTTAACTTTATGCACAGTAACGAATAAGCAGCGATTTTGATAGCTATAGCACTGATTAATTATTATTTTATCACGAATTATGAGCACTTCAAGGTCTAGACAAAAGCTGAGGGCTGAGCACTATATTCACACAAATTAAGGGGAATGGATCACAAGGTGTTAAGGAAAATATAGGATGGGCTACTTTCCTGTATAATTGCGATGACGATCACTGGATGCAGGTGCAATTGTTGCAATCCGTCTGGAATATTCCGCTCGCCCGTCGATCTCCCTTTAGATTATGGTACGCGGACATTGGTACAGTCCTGTCACGGTCGCCAATTGTCGGAGCTGTTATTAATGAACAGCTCAGCTGAGGGTTTGACTCTTCAAGAAAACTCCTGCTTCACGTTTACTTATTTTAATTTGGTATTTTACATGATTTAGGTATGTATGAGGCGGTAGTTGAGAGCCGTGTGTGGTTTGCGCGGTGAGTCGTCGCCGCGCTCGTGACGTCATACTCCGCAGTCCTCACCCCTCCGGAACTGGTTTGACCGCTGATGCGTTAACACCAGGTGTACATACACATACAATATACAAACATACAAAATAGACTGCCAAAATCTCTTCCTTTTGATTTACCGTCGCGCTGGTAGTGGTACTGGATAAAAATAATGGTGCGAAAGTGTGATCAAGAAAACAATAAATGTGATAATTAAGTAGGTCAGTAGGTAAATAAAAGAAAATTTAAAGTTTGACAATCACTGCTGTTTTTGAAATAGGTAAAGATCGGATTGTTTCTTCCGATCTTTACCTGGAAGGGTCGAGATCGGATAGCGGTCTACAGCAGTGCTAGGTCTATTAACACAAATACAAAAACAAACACAGTTTCATCACAATACGCAAAATAAATTACAGGTCGAAGATCGGATAGAAGAAAGAATTCGCGAAATTTACCTTGCTCTCTGTGATTGCGCATAGCACAAGCCCGACTCCCTGAGCGACGCGGGGACACTGGCAGTCGAGGCGCAATGAAATGGCGTCTTACACAATATTGCCAACATTAAAAAATAAAGCCAAATTAGGGAGAAATGAATGTCCTACGTTCTTCACCCGCATCCGGTATTTACCCAACATACCTTAATCGTTGAACCGCCGCATTTCAAAATGGGCCTTATTTTGATATCGGCTAGCCGTAATGTAATACGGCGGATTATACAATAAGACTGCGATACTTATATGTCTATAAATTATAAATCCCCTTGTCAATGTAATTTCATTTAATTTGCTATCTAGTGGCAAACATCAATGTAGTTATCTTTTACTTGTGACGCACAAGTGTGAGCAATGTAAAATACTATATTTCTAAAAAAATGACTTGTTTATTGTGATTATACGTAGTAAAAGAAAATGTGATTATTAAATTATAATACGAAAGGTGGTCAAATCGCAAAATGCTGTCGTTTTATTTAAAATAATGAAATAATTAGACCAGTTCCGAAAGTACCGGGAAATCCCGGTTCTTTAAAACAGTACCGGTTCTGCAATCCCTAATAAGGATGTTATGCCCATCACTATTCCTTCTGTGTACGTATATTTAGAAACTGTCTCCGCCTCCAATTCGTGCGATAAGGACAACTGCAGCTCGGACCGAAATTCACACGCAAAAAACTCAAAAATCGAGGTTTCGCTCTCGACTGTTTCCTCCTCCAAAACGCAACCAATCATTATGAAATTTTGGAAATTGCAAGAGGAAGAAATAATCTATGCCGCTATGTTTTGATTTTTTGGATATTTGTTGTCATATTTGTATACTGCGCCTTTTTTTACAGCCAATTCAATTGAGCCGTTTTTGCGATTTTCGAGGCGCTGTAATTTTCTTCAAAATAAAATAATCCAAAAAAGCAAAACATAGCGGCACAGATATTGATGATATTGATCTTATTTGAAAAAATCATTGCTCTAGGTTTAAAATCCAGGGAGGAAACAGTCGAGAGCGTTTGTATGGAAAAATCACAACTAGGAATTCCTCTTAATACATAATGTACTATTTTCACGGAATCCCTCCATCGAAGGCCTTCCGGCTCAATTCCCATTGGCGTGAAACGTTACAGGTAGCCTCTGGGTATAAAGGGTTCGGATGGCATTCGAATTTGAAACATCTGTTCTTGTTTTGACGTACGTACGCTAGGTACGTATTTTTTGTGCATCTCACTGGTACTTGTATATCGGTGCGAGAGTAATGTACAAATAAAGCGAAACTAAAAGAGACTGCCTAATTTGGCCCCTCAACGGATGCGCGTAAAATGCGTTTTTATGGTCGCATAGTCTGTTCGCTTTAAAGACTGCGCCAAGAGGGATATGGCAGCTTTTAAGATCGACCACCGAAACTGGGAGAAGCTTGCGGAGAAGCGAACGGAGTGGCGCAAGTGCGGTGCAAGTTCTGCGACCAGTCCTGGTTTGCGGCACTGGCAGACAAAAGGGAAAAAAGGCACCGTAGCGAAACGTCACAGTCCGTCGCGAACTTCCCTTGCCAGCTCTGTGGCAGAGTATGCCGCTCTCGCATCGGTCTTTTCAGTCACCAAAAAAGATGTTTTGCGGACTTTGCACTATAGATCGTCTGAAATAGACGCTAAGGCCAGTAGTAGTAGTCTGAGTGGTGAGAGCTTTATCACACTTGCGATTTGCGGGACAGTTGAGAGCGAGTCGACCGCAGCAGCCAGTTGGCGAGGTCGCCGCGGGTGCGCAACGTTTTCGCCGCGCTAAGATTCTGCTCTCCGTCCGTCCGTCCGTCTGTCATCAGGCTGTACCTGTGTCTCATGAACCGTGATAGGTAAACAGTTGAGATTTTCACATATGATGTATTTCTGTAACAAATACTAAACAACACACACTAAAAAGTATGGAACCCTCTGTGGGCGAGTCTGATTCGCACCTGTTCGGTTTTTTCAAAATTATCGGTACCTCATACGCAGGAAAATGATATCATAACAATGTCACAGATAAATATTGTAAGATTGCCTGTGTGATTTCATTAAAATTTTATAAAGCCTGTCCTAGACATTACGGACCCATTTAGACCCTCATTCAGGGCGAGGGTAAAATGAGTTTTTACGGCCTGGAGGCAAGAGTACTTATGGCAAGTACTGAGAATTGAGTGATGGGATGAGGTTTTATTTTCGCTGTTGTAACACCTGCTGCTAATGGTGGGCCAACACTATACTTGCCGCAAAACTAACTGGCCACTGAGATCATATTGCTATCTCCTTTACCCTTGTTAAGACCAGCCAAGAGTGAAAGAGATGGCATTATGACCTGACTCGCCACTTAGTTTTGCGACAAGTATAGCTGTTATATAACGTTATACAACATCGTGTGACAGGGACAACTTGATAGTATTGATAGTGTTTTATTATGTTGTTCCTGTCACACAATGTGATAGGTACAGTGGAACCTCGATAGCACGAATGTGAACGGAAACGCTAAAAAAATCTTGTTAACGAGTTTGCGACTTAAAGGGCTGTCAAAAAAGGGACCCCTCTAAAAGTCAGCGCTGGGTATCTAGCAAAAAAGGTGAGACTGGTACCCATTGCCTATACCACAAAATCACATAGGTACCTAATAGAATAGTTAAATAATATATCTTTGTCTTTAACCTTTTGACCGCCAAGACGTCATATGACGCGCGCGGCTACAGCCCAATATCAACCTTCATACGTACCGATAAGGTTCACGATTACGCGCCGCGTGCGATAGGCGTGGCGTTCAAAAGGTTAAAAGAGGGTATCGACTGAGTGAGGTTTCGAGTTACAGAGGTAAAACGAATGAAAAAATCGTATTTGAGAGGTAAATTGTACTTACGTGCAAAAATACGGTCTTATTCTTTAGTTCGAGTTACAGTCTGTTGATAAATAGTTTTGAGATATCATTAATGGTTTGAGACATCATTATCTTTATTATGTATTTTGTGATAATTGTTTTTCATTTGATTAAATTTTTTGCAGAACCCCCCAGTGACATTGCGTGAGCCATTTAGGCCCTCCGCGGATACGCGGAAAACGCGTTTGTTACGCGAGGGTGGTTTTATAGTTGCGGAGCCTGTTCTAATATTGATCCTAGCGAAAAGTGTACGTTTCTTATAGAAAATTTTATGGTAATTATGTATGTATGAGATTTTTTTTTGCTATGCGTCATACTTTACAAGTTATTAACGAAAAAGTAAAGAAAAGGAACCTTAGAATTTATTTTAATTACCTTTCCCTCTTTAATATCTTTTTAAATATTGATCCTTTCAAAAAGTGTACTGTATATTTTTTGTAGACAATTTTGTGTAGATGATTTACGTTTAACAGCGTTTTTTGCTAGTGGCCACCGTTTACGAGTTATTTACGAAAATATAGATAAATGGACCATAAAATTGATCTTAATTAACTTTCCCGCTTTAATATTGTGTGAGTGAATGTAGGCTTCATAACGGTTTAGCAACACCTACTTTTTCGTTTAACTTCTCTATTTCCGCTACCCAAAGGTTGTCTGGAAGAGATCGACTGCCTCTAAATTTAATCAATTGTTTATTTTTCTTGTATATTTTTACTGAGGTGTGCCAATAAAGAGTATTCTATCTATCTTTCCTTTCCTTATAGGAAATTTTATATAGATTATATGTGTGAAAGAATATTTTTTGCTATGGGCTACCGTTTACGAGTTATTTAAGAAAAACTAAAAAAGGGACTTTAAACCCCCCCCCCCCCCCCCCACACACACACACTACCAGTTAGCGCCACCCCCATCCATCAGTACTTTCAGCATGTTATGTAAGGTACATTTATCTACAACTATGCCAAAATTCGCTTATACACGAATTATTTCCCCGTTTTTTCCTTCGTTTGGTGGCCTATTCAGGCTTTTTGTTATTTTATTTATGAACTCGACTGTACCTTACTAAATTATTCGGGGTGTATTTTTTTGATGTGATACAAGATATATACATATATATACGCGACTGTACCCACTGCTTAGCCCGAAAATCGCAATGAAATTGCAGGTGTACGGACATATACCTACAGTATACAGTATGTAATAGAACGAAAGGCAAAGAAAGAGACCCATTAATGTTTAGGTCATACTGAGTTTTATTATGGGACAAATCCTGAAATCGCTAAAAAAAATATTTTGCCTGTTTCATAAATTTTGCTGTTCTGATTTTACAATTTCCTACGGGAGAGTCAATTTTTTTTTGCGATTCCAGGATTTGTCCCTTCATCTTTCTATCTGTTACATATTGTATGGTGATTGTCATACGTCCAATAAATATTAATAAATACATATTATGAAACAATCTTACACAAATAGAACTGGCCTTACAGTAAGCTCAATAAGGCTTGTGTTGTGGGTAATAGGTTTTGGACCCGGGTACGTCCTTACACTACGTCCAAAAGAGAGGTATGGGCATTGTGAATGTCATCTCGCTTTGTGTGGTAGGGCACAGCCAGTGGATGTCATTCCAGATCTAGAGCAGAGCCCAACTGGGGAAGTACCTCCACCTTACAGAAAACAGCAGCCAAATAACACTAGACCCTACTCATAGTGTTGTGTTCCTGCCGGTGAGTAAGGTTGCCAGAGCTCACCGAGGGGGGTTGGGTTTAGGGTCGGCAACGCGCATGTAACTCCTCTGGAGTTGCAGCCGTACATAGGTTACGGAGACTGCTTACCATCAGGCGGGCCGTAAGCTTGTTTGCCACCGACGTAGTATAAAAAAAAGACAATTAGAATACTTAGAAAACATCCATAACCCAGGAACAAAATAAATATCTGTGATAAACACACAAATACCTTACCGGGATTCGAACTTCGAACCTCCTGCTTCGTTGGCAAGGTCGCTAAGCGACTGGACTAGGAGACCATTCATCCATAACCATAAGACAGCCAGTACCATTTCAACAAATAAAACAGTATACAAATGAAAATTATACACCTATGGGCCGATGGTCCTGGGTTCGAATCCCGGTAAGGGCATTTATTTGTGTGATGAGCACATGTATTTGTTCCTGAGTTTGTTTTCTATGTATTTAAGTATTTGTATGTTTCATATATCGTTGTCTGAGTACCCACAACACAAGCCTTCTTGAGCTTACCGTGGAAAATATTTATATAAGAATCAAGTGATGGAGACCCTTTACATCTCTAAGGATATTTTTTTTATTTATATTTTATCTGTGACACATAGACTTTTACATCACTAAAGAATTTTAGTATTTGTTGTTTGTATTTTTTTTTTGTTTAATTCGACATTTAGAGACTGTATAGATCTCTAATAAAGTATCTAATATTTCATTGATTCCATATTTATGATTGTATTTTGTTATTTTTAATGATTGTAAAAAATTTACATGTATTAGTGCCCCTGTGGCCTATTTTTTGTTTGTTTGTTGGCCTAGTCAATCCGTGAAAGAATGCCCTATAATATTTATTTTTATTTATTTATAAATACACAAGCCAATTTTCGCAGAATCCCAAGAGTCCTTGCGCCCATTGAAGCCGCGTAGGCGTGTAAAATGCGTTTTTACGGCCGGGTAGCCTGGGGGTAAGAGTGCTTGTGAAGCCATTTAGGGCTTTTGTGAAGGGAAAGTGGTTACAATAGTTCGTCGCTACTCTGAAATCTGTGACATAATCTGATTTTCACCTAATGATGTGTCATCAGAGAGATTCAGAAATTTTTCACTTGGAAAATCTTCGAAAACGTCTCATTATTTTTATGAGTCGAATTTTTTGAAATGGAATTTTCCTTTCTTTTCTGTAAACCTCACCATGTAATAACTTATAGGACATTTTAGTAGGGTGGCAAGTCAGGTTTTAGGTTACTTTCCGTTCAAGTTATCTCGGATATGGGTAAATATGGTACAGTCGGCGTCAAATACTTTGTCTTTGTACCAACCAAAGTAGCTAAATAGTTCGGTACACCCTATGTTTAGTATGGTACCGAACTATTTGGCCACTTTGACTGCTACAAAGTATTTGACGCTGACTGTATCAATGATGTCCTGAATAAAAATATATGAGATGACAAGCGCGAAAATGTTGGGGTTAGTAACTGTGTCTAACGTCATGAAGTCGGCGGTCTAAAGATTTTTAAATATTTTTTTTTTTTTTTTATGTATGTATTATCAAATGAAAGAGCTTTGTTTAGTAAATACATAACATACTATGATATTTTCACTACTTGGTCTAACAAATTATTGGAAAACTTCCAAATATTTCACAATGCAGAGTTGACTTTGAAATGATCTAGATTGAAGGCGACTGAATGGATTATACCAAAATGTATACCAATAAGTGACTGTAAAATAAAAATAAATAAATAAAATAATATGTCCTCAATTTTCTTGCCATCTCGTTTTACATAGTTATTGCAAAAAGTCTACACTTACTTTTTAAAATGAAAATATTTTTTTTGTATAAAAATCGTGTTACTTTGCCTAGCAAGTTAAAGAAGCTACCTGATTAATTGATTATTTATTATATGTGAAGTATGAAGCGATAATATATGATTTTTTATGATAAACGTTAGAAAACCCATGAAGCCCTTTGAAACTGGCCGCTTTCCGAGCTTCAGCAGTTTCCGAGTTAACAGCGTAATTAGCTACTGAGGTCATTCCAGCGCTAACTATCGCTAGGGCTTACCAGTAACCAGTATAAGCGAACCCCGATTCGAAGAATGAGTACGACACGTTTAAGATCTTTAAAAGATTGATAACTAAACGAAATGTCAAAATTGACGTTTATTTCGATTCCGCTGTGATCCCAATAAGACCTATCTACGATATATCGAACGTCAAAGTGACATTGGTTGCCCGAATCGAGTTGCTTCTGTCAATTATACGAAATAGAAACGATACATAAATGAGAACTTATCGAACTTATTAACAGCAACGGCTGTAAGCAATATAGTTTACCATATTTACTTCAAAGTTCACTTTCTTCGAGATATTTGGCATCGAAATTGAACAATTTTAGGCCAAAAACTGGTTTACTGGCCATAACTTTTGTGTTAATTAGTTTGTAAATTAAAATCTCTGACCAGTTTTTAAAGACATCAAAGATTAACCCAATTGTGTAGATGTCGTACATGTAAAGTCCTTCACAACAATCTAGTAACAAAAAATGTTTTTTTATAGACATTTTTGAAAAATAAAATAAAAAATAAGTGTTCATTTCTTTCAAAATCCGGCAGACCAGAATGGAGATAAAAGATTGAAGAACCGATAGTCGTTTGTTTTATATTTCTATCTATAGTGCAAATGTAGGAGTAACGACTCAAAACTAGTCAAAAATCGATGGAAACCGCGGGGAGCCCCTTAAAAAGAGTAACGCTTTTACGGAAGATGTCGCTAGGGTCTCCTAGACTCATATGGTGGATAGATTTGCTTGTTATGAGTTCTTGGTGGCTCAGTTGGCAGAGCGCTGGAATATCTATCCAGAGGCCGTGAGTTCAATTCTCACCCAAGGCAGTAATTTTTCCACTTATAATTTGATTCTAAGCTTAATAGCATCGTTCATAGACGTTTCAGCTTGTTAAAAATTAATGTAACACATTACGACACAAGGCACGTCTTCGTGAATGGCACGATCTACGTTACTATGGCTCACAACAGTTTAAATTAGAATAAGAATAAGAATAAGAAATATTTATTAGCACAAAAAGTTACAAAATTTAGATTAATATTTAATTGTACTCACATAGAAAATTGCGCTAAAAGGTCTTCACTCAGCTTGATGTCCCGAAGTTAGTCTTACGACACACTACGGGACGCTGGTTTTCAGTGAAGCCTGGTAAAACTAAAACTAATTATAAGACTAGAACTAAACCTAGAACTAGAACTAAAAAAAAAACTAGATGCTACCAATATCCAAAAAAATATACTTAACACAATAAATATACACAGCATTTGTAACAAAAACATAGAATTCGAATACTTACTAATCTTTTAATGAACATAAAGAACAAACACAAGAAATAAATAAAAATAAAAAATCAGAAGAGAGGAATTATAATTCGATTATTTCTATTCGCTCGCTAAGGAAATGGTAATACCATCTCCTATTTAGCGTGTACAAAGTGAAAGGCAAACAAACAGCTTTGAGCTCCCGTCCTACTTACTCTATTCCACCTTAAGGGGATAGTGGACGACCGCTTCTCCGTACAAACGTAGTTCCCCTTTTCCTCTCTGGATATTCATATTCTTTAATTAGTGGGTAGTGACTAGTGCCAGCTGATGGTCTCGGGTTCAAATCCTGGTACGGGCATTAATTTGTGTGATGAGTACAGATATTTGTTCCTGAGTCATGAGTGTTTTCTATGTATTTATAAATATTAATATTAAATATTATATCGTTGTCTAAGTACCCATAACACAAACATTATTGAACTTACTGTGGGACTTACAATTAGTCAATTTGTGTAACAACGTCCTATAATATTTATTTATTGTGTCAAAATGTTTTTAAATAATGTTAATATCTGGTTCGATCACGAATTAGATCGCTATAATGTCTTATAGCGATCAGGGGTTACTTAGTTTAGGGCTCAGGACTACTCAAATAAACAATAGAATACTCTAATCAATATAATACTCTTCTACGATGTAATAAGCTGCCAGTTTTGATAACCAAATTTTTTTTTTTTCATAGTTCATAATTCATTTATATGCATAAGATTGTATACGTGCAGGTTCATACAGGTTTACACATAAGTAGGAAATAACTATCTCGTCGCATACTGAATTGCAAATTAATATGGTCTTAATCTATATATACAATTCATTATTAAAAATTACACTAATAAATATCACTATAATAAAATGCGCATTACCATTTTGATTTTGATTTTCATCCAGAGAGGAAAATGGGAACTGCGTTTGTATGGAAAGGCGGTTTCGGGGCGGTCCACTTTTGTTTTAAGTATTTATTTCAAAAACCCGCATTGCTGACGTAGGCGAGAAAACCGCTAGGCTAAAATGGGACTGGGCCGGTCACGTCTACCGCATGCACCCAGAGAGGTGGGCTAGCATAGCCACCAAGTGGATGCCGGTAGAGGGACGTGGACGGGGCAGGCCCAGGCGATGGCGGGATGACCTGGACAGCTTCCTGAACAACTGGCCGGTGGAAACACCAAATCGGGAATCGTGGAAATCAAGGGGAGAGGCCTTTGCCCAGCAGTGGGACACTCAAACGGGCTATTAAAAAAAAACTTTAATACGATTTTCTTTAGCTTTGTAAAGAGTAATCAGTTGACGACGTCCACGGAACATTTAACTTGTTACTGAGTCTAATGAAAAGTTAACGACAATAACTAAAGTTCTTCAGTTGTTGTAGATGACAATTAAAATCCATACTTAATTTTATAAAGCGCGTGGTTGTTTTATGCGATAAACACAGCGTTGAACGCATGCGTTTGCGGAATGTATGAAAAATGTCAATGAGCTTAAAGGTGACAGTCCATTTCTGACCGCAGCTGCACTACTGCTCCGACATTACTGCAGCGGCCTGATCGTGTCGGTGTTATTGTCAATTTCCATAGTAAAATCAATGACGGTACCGACTGCACGTAATATGGTAATTTTAACGTATTTCCGACCGCAGCTGCACTACTGCTCCGACATTACTGCAGCGGCCTGAATACGTCAGTGTTATTGTCAAATTCCATAGTAAAATGATGACAAGACCGACTGCACGTAGCATGGTGATTTTTAGTGTTTGGTGTACATACGACCGCAACTGCAAACCGCACGTCAAATCTTTACAGAAATGTCTTTGGTCACAGATATTAGTAGCTCTAAGCAAAGAGGATATAACCACTACAATATAAGGAGTTTATTACACCCGTGGATAAACAACTCCGATAGTTTCTGTGTTTCGCGGTAGTTCCTCTGTATCTTGGCGTTGCTCTTATTGTTTTTGTTTAATGTTTCCTGATAAATTCATTAAATAAACAGTTTTTTCCTTTTTTCGTAGTTTTCCGAGAACAGCTATAAGCTCGAAAGGGCAAGAACGATAGAGAGCCAAATATACGATTTTCAAATTAAGATTTTCATGGTAGGCAATAAGTAGATAGTAGCTATGTATGTATGTATATATAAATTATTTACAAACTAATAATAGTGAAAAAACTGGAAAACTAGTTCGCCTTTGTATTAATGATGAGTGTTTTTTTCCTGTTTTGTATTCATTTTTGTACAATAAAAAGTTTTACTACTACTACTACTAAATTACAGGACGCACTTATGTGTTAGAATAAGATCGATGTAGGTATGCTAACCATTATCGTACAATCATGTACACATAGCATAAAAATGTGACAACATAATATTTCTATGATGATTCTAATACTGAACGGAGTGGTCGTATGCAATTTCCTCTCTCTTTCCTCTTTCTCTCTTTTTCCAAATATTGACTGAGAAAATGTTTCGAATGAAATAGCTTACTCTGTATCCTCTATATTTGTGTTAGGATACTACGAAACCACAGTAGATTACATTTTTTAGTGGCAACAATGGTCGCGCACTGTGCGGCTTAAGAGGAATTTCCTCCCGCGGGCGCTCCGGCTTTAGTATGAGCTCCCTGCCGAGGTTTTTCTGAAGGTCTACAGTAGGGGTTCTTGAAAAAAGAAGTGTACAGGTTTTTAAGGGGTCGGCAACGCGCATGTATCACTTCTGGAGTTGGAGGCGTGCTTAGGAGTTTCAGTGACGCTTATATTTAACAGGATTAATTACTGAATTCTCGCTGACAGTACCTACCGTGGCACAGTGAATTTGGCGTGATAAAATGTGAAAGTGTCGTAATATCATATTATATACACCGTGGGTTGGTAAAATCCGACAGATCTTAACCACGCATTCCTGAGGATCAAAAAATGTTTAGTAAAATTCGGAAAAAAAAATGTTCTGTTTTTTTTTAGCCGATTTAAAAGCCATTTTCTGCACACAGCACGTTATTTCTTTCTACATCTTGGCGAAAAAAAAAGACATTACAACGAAGAAGTAAAGTTTTCTTAATTCATCTATAGATCAAAATTGTTCTTTTTAGTTGAGTAATGTTTGTCAGAAGGTATGACTAAACTAAGTCACATAGAGGCAGCATTCAGTTGTATTACCTAGAAATACAAAAGGCAAAGTTGTTCCTTAACACCTCATGGTAGCATATGGATACTCAAACGTAAGAAAAATTACAAAATTGAACCACAAGAGAAGCGACAGCGGTTTTAAAATAAAATTATATTGACAGTCGCGGGGACTTCAAGGCATGAGGGTTAAACAAACTTTGCTACAGAGCGCAACACGAATTTATTTTATCACACCATCACGAGGAAAATATTTATTATTCCAATTAATTTATTAAATATTCTTTCTATCAGCCCCTTGGCTAACGTAAATAGCTTTCTTCATAAAGGATTTCTTGTCTCGCCCATCAAGTTTTATATGGTCTAGTCATAAACTGTATCTGCCACGACCACGAGTGCCGTCGCCCATGGACACCTGCAACACAAGAGCGATTATAAGATTTAAATTTGTGCTTTAGTTTGAAATAGGAAACTGGACAATATTAAGTGTAAATTGCGTAATTTTAGCTCTTACAAATCAAATTTATTCGTTTATTCTTTACTTTTAGGTAACTAATAAAAGATTGGTTTAATATGAAAACTCAGAAAGATAAATCTGTAATATTTTGCTAACACTGAACGACTGCATTGGAGAATTTATTTTGTCGCATCGCCATCTCCGAAACCCACGAATCCCTTTGCAAAAATAAAGTAAACCCGGGATAAAAGAGCCTACCTAGCTTTTCGAGGGGACGTTTATCGCAGACTTCTACATCCAGGCGGTACTAGGCCACCAAAAACGTGCAGACACCACCGGCTGGATTTGGCTGCATCACGTGATGCAAGTGGATCAAGTGCGCATACCGTATCCATCACGAGCAACATGAGTCCCGCTCTCGTCGGGTTGCTGTGTGTGCGGTGGCCACGCATTTAGTCAAGAGGATGGGGAAGATAATTTCAAAATGTTAACTTACCTTAAGTGAAGAAATATTTCTCCTCTGCATTCATTTAATTCGAGTAATTTGGTTGTATTTCTTCAATTTGAAATTAAATTGTTATTCATTTAATCGGCAAACAAACGATCACCAACAATATCTGGTTTTTTAATAATATTGCGTAGCTGCCTTCGACTGAATGTGACTTTTGTAGAAAGGCAAACTGTTTTTCGTTTTCGTGTACCATGTAGCATTATCGTCACTTACTTCTTCTCGTAAAAAATACAAATAAGTAAATTAGTAATTTTATTTATACGTCTGACAGTGACATTATTCATTGACTTTGACAATCAACTGACGAACGCTGCCGCGACTGCACGCCGCAAACAGCAGCAGTCGGCCGCTGCAGTAATGTCGCACCAGTAATGTCGCAACGGTAGTGCAGCTGCAGTTGGAAATGGACTGTCACCTTAACGTAAAGCCTGAGTGGACGCTAGAAGCGGAGCGTTCGGCGGGGCGTGCAGCGTGGCGTCGGGCTCACAAGTGATTTGAGCAGCGTGCACAAAGGCCGCTCCTATACGTTTGCATTTGTTTAACATGCACGCCGCACGCCCAACTCGAGCGTCCACTCAGGCCTTACTCTTACCGCTGCGTTTATCGCGTAAAATAATATAAAATAGGGCCTTCATAATCCGTACACGGGCGTCACGGGCTAATCCAAACTGCCGGTGACACCTTTCATTGAAGGACAAAGCTTTTGCTTGATCAAAAAATAGAACCCGACAGACAAAATTAGAAGAGTTCTTCAAATGATTTCACGTTTCACATTGTTAATAAGTTTATTTGTTTTTGTAGTTTTGAAGTCTCATCAAATATAAAATATATTCAGAATCATTGACATATATCTAAGGACGATTTTACGGGCGATAAGAATGGGGCCAGTACAGCGGTGTCTTGCACACAAATTCGAGCCATTCCACAGCGCGATTGATCGCATCGCAACTAATTGCGTTACGCAGCGGCTTACGTGAGCGATGACTCGCGAATGCGACGCAGCATTCGGAGATCGCCCACGTAGGATACTTCCATAGGTATCAAAGGATTGAAATCACCCGCGCTGCTTCGCCTTCGCGAGTTATTCGCTCACGAAAGACACTGCCTTAGACTGCACGATGAGCTCGAATTCGTGAGTGATCCCACTAAACTAGCATCATTCTTAGTACCCGTAAGACTCGTCCTTAGATATATGTCAATTTTCAGAATGTACTTTTGTTTTATATCAAAAATACTATAATCGGAACGCTCCATGAGTCCGAACAGGAGTTGTTTTTTGTATAACGGATTATTAAGGCCCTACTGTATGTATGTATGTCACTTTATTGCACATAAACAGGTTAACATAAAACAGGCAAACAAAAAAAAATTTTTATGTACATAGGCGAACTTATCCCTAAAAAGGATCTCTTCAAGCTAACCCTTGAGAAAATGCGCAATGATCAAACACTAACAGGTGAAAGACAAATCAATATTAACTGTAGCATTATGAGAATTTTGGATACACATAAAAGTAGGACGGTGCAATCAATAATAATAAAATATAATAAAAAAGTACAAAACCCGTAGTATGAATACGCAAACTATAACATTGACATAAATCTATATATAAAAGTACCTGTAGTGCCATTAAATTAGATTATCTCATATAATTCCGTTGATCGCATGCGTTCGACGCGGCATTTACAGCATAATATAAAACAGTGGTTTTATATTATGCTGTACGCAGTGGCGCGCTTAAATGCGAAAGTGACTCTGTCGGTCTTTCTGTTGCCTCTCCGCGCTTAAATCGCTCAAGCGATTTAGATGAAATTTGGTGTGGAGATAATTTGAGTCCTGGGAAACGAGATAGGATAGTTTTTATCCCAGAAATCTTCCCTTGAAGGGGTGAATAGGGGTTGTAATTTACGGTGGAAATGGTATATGGAAATACTAATTCTACGCAGACGATGTCAACCTGCTCGTAACCATTTTTTTTTTTCTGAATAGAACTTTTGATTATTATTATACGATTTATGATATATCGTTAGTATTTTCAATGAGAATTGAGTATAGAGGCGTATTGTCAAAGTCCATTTTGGACTCGACTTTTACTGCCATCTTTCGACACAGGACTAAAACTTTTGGAATGACATATAGCTATTTGACCCATGTTCTTTCACTGATATTTGTTAAATATCAAACGGTGTCGCCATCTACTCGAGTGTAAGCCAAAGTAATATTGCCATCTATTCGAGCGTGTTTTTTCTTTATTTTTCGAGGCACTTTTTTTTTCTTAGACTATTTATCTTATACGGAGTTATATATATATTTGGTATTGTTACGTATTTTTGAGACCCTGCACTGTCTCTATTGACCAAGTTATCGCTGTAACACAAGTAATTAACTAATTATTACATTATCTTCACAATTATTAATTGATTAAAGTACTAAATATCATATATCTCCCCGACCTATATGCGTCATATTCACGTGTCATAAACATATTAACTTATTTTGTGCCATCATAATAATATTGTCTGCAAGTAAATAGTTCATTTCTGCTGACATTGACGTGACATAAAGGTGTGGAGACATTAATATTTAAATAGGATAATGTGACAATTGAGACGTTATTGTGATTTTCTGGAACCTACAATTGATGCGTAAATAAACATACACACCTCGGCCAGTAAATAAGAAAGCCTGACGGCCCGATTAGAAGAATGATTAAGACGTTTAAGATCTTGTAAAGATCTTTAAAAGATCGATAACTAAACGATATGTCATAATTGACGTTTATTTCGATTTCGCTGTGATCCCAGTAAGATCTATCTACGATATGTCTAACGTCAAAGTGACATTGGTTGCCCAAATCGAGCTGCTTCTGTCAATTATACGATTATGAAAGGTAGAGGCAAGGAACAAAATCTACATAGGCAGAACTGTTGCAAAAGTGTCCAGCTGTCAGCTATATATAATAGTTCCAAATCTCTCCAGAGTGGCGCTAGAGTAGCTAAGAACCTAGGCGTTATTGACGGAGTGAAGTGCGCTGTCTATGGTTAGATTTTTTTTCAAGTATTCTAAGTATTGTAGCGCCACCTATTTATGTTTTTTTGTCGGACTCTTTTTGGTATATGGAGAGTCTGTTCCTTGCCTCTACCTTCCATATATAAGACTTACAAACGATATCTAAATGAGAACTTATCGTTATCGTATTTGATTCTTCGAATCGGGCCAAGAAATAAAATTAGGCATTTCTTACTTTACTGCCTGAATATTTACGTAACACATTATGTCAGATACTAGTCGTTGTTAAATTTTTGGTCAATTTTGAGTAGTGTAGATCTGGGTAACAGTCTTCTTTGAATGTTCATTTATAAATTAATCTTTTGATAAATAATAATCACCTATGAGAATGCGATATTCTTTATCTAAAATATTTGCTAAGCGACACAGGGATTGGAACCGGTTTTTTGTAAAAACTTCGAAATAACCGTATATTTTGGTTATTATTAAAATGACCAATTTGAAATTAAATAATTAGCAAAGAACGAAATACTACCATTTTCGTTCCCTTACAAAAAATACCGGTTTCCGATCCCTGAAGCGACAACCCTATCCACAATTAAACATAAATACCCAACAGAATGCTCAGGGTTGTCCAAAACGTAATTCCGTAAGAGCTTCGACCAAATCTAATTATTAAACTGAAAATATCATCAAACTCTTCACTGGAAAAGTGACCTTATAGTCAACTGTTTTGGAGTTTATTTGGCGAGTCGCGTAAACAATGGGTGAATTAACAATAAATGTGGTATTATAGGGTGCGGTTACAGTGGATTTTATTTGCGAGCTTATTTATGATTCCCGGTCATTTAAATGTCTCCGGTCTTTGAAAAGCGGTCGTTTTTTTGTTTATTGCTCATCAATGTGGTTTCAAATGTAATACTGATAGCTAGATACAATAAACTAACGTGGTAGACTAGTATGCAGCTAAGAGTGAAATATTTTTGGGAAAAACGCTTAACTATTATGAAGCCAACATGTTTCACTTAACTAAAGGCAACGAACACACTTTTGACTAGTTTTAACGTTGGAAAAATCATCATAAATTTAATGGAAGCCATTTTTCAAAAGAACTTAACTAGAGTTTATCTTGAAATTATACTATCAGTATATTCCCGTTATATTTTACCAGATTCATAATAATCTGACAGCTGAAAAAATAAGAACAAAATAAATATGATGTTGGGGATAAGTGCATGAAAACTAGGAAATATGAGATTTCAAAGCGCGAAAATTTTGAAACGTAATAAATATAAGAGCCTCGGTAGAGAGTACCATTTTGTACCATTTGGCGTTGAAACTCTAGGTCCATGGCGTCCTAGCGCGCACAAGTTTTATGGCGGCTTCCTCACACAACGTATCAGTATTGCGATCCAACGAGGAAATGCTGCCAGCATCCTTGGTACAATGCTTCAAGAGCCTATTTTAGATTTAAGGTAGGTATAGTAATCTTCTGCATGTATCCATTATGTATATTGTTATTGTTAATAAAGTTTTTGAGGTAAAATAGTTTTCAATTATTAAAACCTAGAAAGACAGAATAAAGTGTGGAAATGTAAAATATACAATTCACACAATTTTGACGTTTAAGATCACTGCGGAGTCAGCTTGGTTGATAAGTTTACAAATATTATTTCGTTGACAAAATTTAAATATTTGTTTTTAAGATATCAATATCTTATATCTTTTGTCGGCAAATAATTATTTCACCGTTTCATCCGCTTGCTTTCCGCTACTGTGGCGTCGAACAGTTTCTAAAATAGCAAAATTTCATGTAGTGCATTCGAAATATTCCATTTCCAATATTAAAGTTTCATTTGTTATTTGTATAAAAAATTCCGAGAAATGTCTTAACTTTTTGGATGTTTTCTTCAATTTCTAAATTTATACTCTCAGTTACCTGCTCCCCGCTCTGTCTATCACCCACGACCTCTTGATCCCTGTAAATAAATAACTTAGCCCGGACTCGCAAACAGCTTTGTTCTGCTCGTTATAATTATTTTGTCCACTTGCTCTCCGCTATCCGCTCCCCGCTCCGCGTATCACCCACGACCACTTGATCCCTGTAAATAAATAACTTAGCCCAAACTCGCAAACATTTTTGTTCTGCTCGTTATATTTTGTCCGCTTGCTCTCCGCTACCCGCTCCCCGCTCCGCGTATCACCCACGACCTCTTGATCCCTGTAAATAAATAACTTAGCCCGGACTCGCAAACAGCTTTGTTCTGCTCATTATATTTACGTTTGAAATTCGAATCGAAATTTAAGTAAGCCCCAACCCGAAATAAAACAGCTTAAGCGACACTATAAAAACAACAGTTCTACAATGTACAGTCATCAAAGATCATCGATTTTGCGCCCAGAGGAAAGCAATCGCGTATATGGTATAATTATATACAGAATATTACAGTTATTATATACGCAATTTATTTATTATTAAAAATGAAACGGGAATGAGAAAAACATAATAAAAAGACATTATATTATTCATTTCCATAATTCAATATATTTACTGACAATAACTTTGCCGTCGTCAACATCTTTATTAGCTTTGACTTAACGCTCAACTTCACACAAACCGTGAGGTTTTTTTCACTCAGGATATAATATATATTATCCTTGCACTAAACTTGTCACTTGTCTTTGTCGTATCGTGTCGTATCAGGCCGTCAAGGAAGAAGCCAAAGAAAGGCATGCCTGGAGATTGCTTCACCGACAAGAGTGCAGCTCTTAAATTTATGATGATGCACTTAACTTGATTGTGGGAAGAGCCTGTATTCTAGTTTAACCAGTTATACTTTTATTCCAATACTCATCCTACAGCCCTTAGTCTGACTAAATTACCAGCATTATATATACATTATTGATTACCTTCCTATATTCTAGGCGTGAATTACACAGAACAAAGCAAACGCCAACAGGTTGCTCCATGCAATACGTCAAGCTAATCCCTGACACAATACGAATGTTGGTTGTATTTAAAATAAAATATTTCACTCCATGTACGAAATAAAGCACCAGTGTTACAGGCGTCCATAGGCTACGGTGACTGCTTACCATCAGGCGGGCCGTATGCTTGTTTGCCGCCAATGTGGTATAAAAAAACCGGCCAAGTGCGAGTGGGACTCGCGTAAGAAGGGTTCTGTACTATTACGCAAAAACGGTAAAAATAATCACGTTTATTGTATGGGAGCCCCACTTAAATATTTATTTTATTCTGTTTTTTAGTATTTGTTATTATAGCGGCAACATAAATACATCATCTGTGAAAATTTTCATAGTCTAACTGTCACGGTTCATGAGATACAGCCTGGTTACAGAAGGACAGACAGATGGACAGACAGACAGCGGAGTCTTTAGTAATAGGGTCCCGTTTTACCCTTTGGGTACGGAAAATTAAAAAGGACCTTATCGTATCGAGTTTTCATTTTTGGGCACAATATCTATTTAATAAATTAGATAGAACTATAAAGAGTAAATAACTTGACCGTGACGTCACAAACTAGGATTTCATATAAATTTTAATGCGTTTTGATAGTTCTAGAAAAAGAAACTGATCCGACTAGTCAATCAAATACCTACCCTATTATGAAACGTCACAAACATCAGAAATTATTCACCGCTTCTAGCAAGGTTAGAATTAGAATTTTTAGAAGACTCTTGTGGTACAGAGAATAAAAACATTTGTTCCGCCATTTTGTTTTGTTAACAAAATGGCGGAACAAAAAGTTTACGTGAATATCGATTTTATTTTATATTTTTTATCAGTGGTGGCCGAGTGGATCTGACGTCCGACTTTCAGGTCAAATCCTGGCTAGTAAAAATGAATTTACAGAACTTTTCAGAATAAGCTAGAATAGAGAAGTAACACCTTGATCCCTTCCGGCAGGGAAGATTTCCGAGTTGGTGATGTGAAAAGTTATGTTTGATTATATTTAGCTGATAGGTCTCTAAAGGTCACAGCTCATTAGAGCCACCCCGCACCCGACCCTCACCGCCTCGCCTCGAGCGGTTAGTATTCTTCGTATGGATTTCTATGGGCATGCGCTCACTACATCAACTTATCCGGTGGTAGTACGAAGTTGATGTAGTGAGCGCATGCCCATAGAAATCCATACGAAGAATACTAACCGCTCGAGGCGAGGCGGTGAGGGTCGGGTGCGGGGTGGCTCTAATGAGCTGTGACCTTTAGTTTAACCCTAAACATTGGCCAACATACAAGTTTTTTAATACTACACCGGTGGCAAACAAGCATACGGCCCCCTCATGGTATGCAGTCTCCGTAGCCTATGTACGCCTGCAACTCCAGAGGAGTTTCATGCGCGTTGCCGACCCTCCGCACCCTCGTTGAGGTAGTTCGTTGAAAGAAAACCAACAAAGGAACAATATTTCATTACGTTTCAAGTTACCTCCCCCGGGTAATGCTACAGAGTAACCGATGTTAACGACGTAAAGATCCCTTTGGGAAATACGAGGAAATACCCGTTGATTACTTTGTTGTTTACGACGTTTTCTGGATAGGGTTTAGGGTTTTAGAGTATTAGGATTAGTAAACAAACTTTGTTGTTTTATCTATAATCTAGTTTATTAGCTTTGCGAGTAGCCTAGGGTTAAACTTAGGGGATGAGGCCTAAAGCGGGTAAGCTAACGGAGAGGGGCATAAAGTTCTAGTTTTTTTAAACGCGGTGTTTACTTAAAGTCCATTAATTCCAAGGGTCCATTCCTGAGCTTATATTAAGTTACTTTCTCAAAGAAACTGGTAAGTAATCTAATTAACTCCATTTCGGAGATAATCAATGATTTATTTTTATCTGAAATGGCGTGCCTTAGGTCTGTTTACATATTGTTTGTTTGTTTGTTTAAACTTTATTGCACAAATTAAAAAAAAGAGTACAAATGGCGGATTTAACGCCTTGAGGTATTCTCTACCAGTCAACCATTGGGCTAAACAGAAATAGTTATTAGTTTGGTGCAGGATTGTAAAGAGTTGATATGATTAGTGTTAAGTATACATTACTTACGCTACTAAACGCAGGTACTATCTCGGACGATTGATATTCGAAATGATATTTTAAATTGTTTGGAGGATTTAATATAATCCTAAACTAAAGTACGTACGCCCTACAAACTAGAAGAATCTACCTAATATACTTTTTTTTGAGTTGTGTATCTGTCATAAAAAATTATTGTCTGTAGCCGTATTATGAGTTGACACCTGTACCCCTAGTGTAAATTTAGTCGATAGCGAAACGTGACGTACGCGTTTGCGTTAAGTCTCATTTTGTATGGGTTTTTAAACAGCGCGCCAAGCGGGACGTTTTGGAAAGTCAAAAATCTCATACAAAATGACACTTAACGCAAACGTCACGTTTCGCTGTCGAAAATATTTACACTAGGGGTACTGAAGTTTACATTACTGCGTAAACTCGATCGCAGATCGCAGGCATCTCGCTCGCACGGATGGATTGGTGCGATAGAGGGAATGCAATCTCTTCTTCTTTTAATGGCGGTCTGGCCAAACAAGTTGACACAAATTTGCCAATATCAAGTATTCGATGCGCACCTGAGAACAGAGAAGGACAACACAAATATAAACCATCGCCCACACAGAACAAAAGCACTACACGTTTTGTTATAACTAAGTAAAACAAAGGTGAATGATCAGTGCCCCTAGTGTAAATTTAGTCGATAGCGAAACGTGACGTACGCGTTTGCGTTAAGTCTCATTTTGTATGGGTTTTTGAACAGCGCGCCAAGCGGGACGTTTTGGAAAGTCAAAAATCTCATACAAAATGACACTTAACGCAAACGCGTACGTAACGTTTCGCTGTCGAAAATATTTACACTAGGGGTACAGTCCAGATACAGACGACACAAACATTATATAATATGTTAAACTATAGTATAAGGAGCACGATAGCACGATATTATTTCTCTTCAGAAACCTAGCAAGATTTCATTATTTTATTTTCAGTGAGGCATAATAAGGGCGTAGATTTAATAGGGAGGAGGATTTTAAATTTTGTTAGGACCGAGTATAAATTAAATTAGGGGGAGTTTCGAGGGCAGTTAAAGAGAACGTGATCCAATGATCTCATTACAATCACACATTGGACTCGTTGGAGAGTCTCTACGCTTGAAGCGATGCAGGAGTTCTGGTGAAGAAGAAAAACCCAAGCGGAGTCTAATGATGGTGCTGGTGTACCTTTTTGAGAGTGATCGGTTTAAAAAACCAAGGGCGAGAGGGAATCGAGGGTTGAATGTACGAGTAGAAACATCTTTTGGAAATTGATTCGATAAGATTGTATGGAAAAATAAGTATAGAATTATATGAAAGCAGAATACTTTGTCCGACCCGCTTTGCCTCGGAGCATGTTTTAGGGTTCCGTAAACAAAGAGTAAAACGGGACCCTATTACTAAGATTCCGCCGTCCGTTCGTCTGTCTGTCGGTCTGTCCGTCTGTCACCAGGCTGTATCTCATGAATTTTCACAGATGATGTATTTCTGTTGCTGCTATAACAACGAATACTAAAAAGTACGGAACCCTCAGTGGGCGGTGGGCGAGACCAACTCGCACTTGTCCGGTTTTTTTAGTTTTTTACTATTTTTTATGAACAAAAATATAATGAAAACGCCTGAACTTCTCACTTCTTCGTGAGTAAAATAAAAAGCTTCTACATTTATTTTTTAAATCCGGACTTACAATTCACTTTTTTCTTTTCAATCTGTCGCTTTTTATATCCCCAGACCAATCTTTCGGTCAAGCCCTGATGCAACGAGAAGGTCGTAAAAGTGATTTTTCCAAACAATCCTATAAAAATAAAATCAGTTCGATCCAACATTATGCAATTTGCCAGTGGAAAATAGGCTTAGTACATTTTGATTTAAGGTTGATTGACCTAGAAATTTAATACAGTACTTCGCGTAGAGATGGGATATTTAGGGCTTTTTGTTAGAAAAAGTAACATTTTGTATCATGTTACAAGTTAAATGTTATAAATACTGTAATTTTGGCATGGTGTCTCGATTTCATCCTTATCAAAATTTTGATGGAAACATTTTTTTTAATACAGCTCAGCTCTCCTCATCAAGCAGTACCGTTATTTTTAAGAGCCAAAACCATTATAAAACGTTATTTTCGAAATCATCATCTCCTTCTGCAGCGTTAGCGTATCAATTTTTTTTTAAAGCGAAACCTTTTTTTAATGTGATTTATTATGATTTAGTTAGTGGAAAATATTTTCTCGCGAAATAGAATTTCATAGAAAAAGTGGGTTATGCTCTTAGTTTAGCATAGTGTCTCAATTTTATCGTTATTACAATGTTGATGGAAACCATTTTTTTCAAGCAGTACCGTTATTTTGAAACCGTTACATAAAAATCGCCCAAATCTCATGCTGCAGTGTTATTTTAGAGCACAAACAATGGAATCTATTCGCTCTAGATTGAATCGTATCTGTTTGAAACAATCGAGTAAACAGTCCGTCTGAAACGTGTCTCGTTCGATAGTGGATGGATTAATAGCAAACTATGTTTCAATTTTCAATAGTTGATGGACGCTCTATTTTAGCGCTTATAGTTGGGCTCGGAACCGGTATTAAAAAAAACACTAACTAGCCGAATATTTTGAATTGGGTATATGACACAAGTCGAATATTATAACAAAATTTAAATAAATGGATAGAAAACTAACCATTTATTATAAAAAAGTGGAATTTAAAAAGACATATTGAGATTATAAAAAAATACAAGGCTAAAGTCTGTTTTTTTTTTTTACTTTCAAAGAGTAAAAAGAAAATGGTACTATTCGATTCCTTGCATTTTATTAAAAAATTATACATAAACGCAATATTTCAGGGTCAAAATAGCATCTTGATCTTCCATACATTTAGGACAGACTAATTTACTTAATGTGAATTCACATTACATTATCATTTTGTCAGAGGCGTTTCAATCGTCGAGTGCGAGCGTCAGACTTTAACTCTCATTTCTGACCTTTGTGTTGCTTAAATGCCATGAGTCCTATATAGACATTTGATTCCCAGGAAAATCAAGATCGATTGATGTTATTTACAAAAAATGGTCAAGTAGCCAATTATTAAAAAAAATATGAAAAAATATTTCAAAAAATCTACAATATTACGCTTGAGGGAGCTCAGTGATTACTTTTTTTATTAGTTTTATTACAGAAAAAAAAAAAAATATCAAAAACATGATATCCGCGGTCCCGAGCGCTCATTCCATCCCGCTCGCGCTTTACGCTCAGTGGGAGAAGGACACGAAACTACCTTTTGGCCTGGTACTAGTTTTCGTTGCTAGAAATTGTAATACAAAGAAAGAAGTCAATTATACAAACAAAACTGCTACTGGCTATATTTTCTTTGTAGGTATAACAATTTTATACAACAAAAACCATATCCGATATACATATATGTTACAGAATGTCGTTTTAAAATGTGACCGTAAGGCCGCAGACTGGACGCATGCGGCGCGTAGTGCGGCGAACGGGGCGGCGGGCGGCGCGGGAAGCGTGGCTTCCGACTAGACGCACGCGGCACGTGGTGCGGCGAGCGGGGCGGTGGGCGGCGCGGGAAGCGTGGCCGTGGACTGGACGCACGTGGCGCGCGGGGCGGCGGGCGGCGAAGATAGCGTCCGCCGCTGTCGTCCAAAATAGATTCATTCAATTCTATACACTGCGTCCAGTCCCCGGCGTAACTTCGATTGATCGTGACTCATAAGTCTCAAACATGTATAGTCAGACCAAGTCAAGTTGGCAGCGATTTTGATAGCCCAGCCTGTGCAAGAGTTAAGTAAACGTCACAAATACGAAGTTTGACGTTTAAAATAACACTTGCACTGTCGGGGCTGTCAAAATCACTGCCAAATTATATTGGTCCGACTCTATAATAATTCAGTCTGTATACGACCTACTGCTAATAGGTACAGTCAGTCAGTACAGTCCCCACACTGGCTCAATATGGGTCAGGGACTTCGCATACACCTTTGAATTTGTTCACGGATGATTTTGCTACACCGAAAAGAGTGGTAAATATCAAAAGATCGCTCATAAGTTGCGAAGAGCTCATTGCTATGAGCCAGGATTTGAACCCGCGACCTACGGATTGAAAGTCGACGTCAGATTACTCGGCTACCATCCGCTCAAACATTTATGAACACGAAATTAATCACCCGCAAAGTGAAGTCCATATTTCACCCTCGCCAAGCCGTCTCCGTGAGGTCCAATTTAGGAAATTAAATTTGCTAAATTACTTACGTGGGTGTAGGCTTATGTTCATGACAAAGACGATAGATGAATAGAGACTGTCAAACGTCAAGAAAAATTTAACGGGGTTGTTACATGGCAGTCGTTTTCGTAAATCACATGTGTCTAGTCCAATTCTTGAGTTGAGATTAACGGCCTGATTTGAAGAATGGGATACGATAGGTTCTGGTTTAGATAAGTTCTCATTTAAATATAGTTTGTATGTCGTATAATTGATAGAACCCGCTTGATTCGGGCAACCAATGTCACTTTGACTTTAGAAATATCGTAGATCTTATTGGGATCACAGCGGAATCGAAATAAACGTCAATTTTGACATGTCGTTTAGTTATCGATCTTTTAAAGATCTTTCCAAGTTTAAGATCTTGGAAAGATCGTATCTTAATTATTCTTCGAATCGGGCCGTAAGTTGCCGAACAAATCTTCTGAAAATACGCGGAAAAATAAATGTATGGGAGCCCAGCGTCCAGTCAACGTGTACCACTTCACTTAGTTTTAATAGTTCTTTGTTATTTAATGCACATATCAATTTATTCCGATTAAAGGATGCGTTTAGGGCAGCACCAATTTAGGAACTAACTTCGCCAAGATGGCGTCTCATACGAATGCCGAAGAACGAGACGGCAATAGGCTTTCTGCGCGTTGGCAAAGGATAGGTAATTTGAAGGAATTTGAACGTTTTCAGAAGTACCTACATTTAAAATATTAGGAAAATCTACCTTAAATAAAAATATAAAATTTAAAACTCAACAATACGAAAGCATTTTTACCCAAGTTCAAACGTTAATAGCACTCTGTATTAATAACTTGTCTCTGATTTGTACCGCTGTTTTTGTCGGAGTGCCTAAAACTGGCAGAATTTACGAAAATACTTTTATCGCGTCTGGTTTCCATAAATAGAATCCCATTTTTATTGGACAATGGTGGCTAAAAAGGGAAAATACAGATGGAAAGCATTGTGGTCGTCTCCCTGAGAGCCGTTTCACATTATCCGATCCGATATCGAATGTCGGATATGACCACAAGGAAGTAGAATTTTAAAAGTGACTTTTAATATTTATTTATCTATTCCATTCATAACTAGTCTGCGCTTTGAGCTGTAGACTTCGCTTTGCACTGAATATAATGAAAAAAATTTGAAAACAAACTATGTCACCCTTATTTGCCCATCCTGTATTTTAAAGATATTCTACGTTTATATTAAGACAACAAACAATTTCAATTATAGAACAAAAAAATATACTACTAAAGTTACAAACATTGTTACGTAAATAAGTATAAACATAACAATAAAAAATATGTGTACGAGCAAATGATAAGAAAAATAGATTTGTTCAATTTGAGTTTCCGACTGATTCTTCAGTTTGGTTAGTCTAGTCAACGAATACTATTATGCGCAAAAGCAAAGCTTCTATTGCAAACTAATCAGTGATAATGCAAATGCGTATTCTTTGTAAGTACCTAATACATTCCCTCAATAAATGGTAGGTGGGTCAAAATTATTTTCGCTGTCTTATTTCTGACCACTCTGTCACGCTCTTACGCTTTTTTTTTTTTAATTAGTCTTGTATTAAAAAAAAAACAAAACAACGGGTTGCACTCCGGGTGTGCTTGCAGAAGTGAAAACTTGAATATTAACGTTGTGCATTTTTGATAATTTGGAATGGTTAGGGAATAATTTTGCAAAACATTCCATGCCTAAACGAAACAGCAGGCGGAGGCATACATTTTTGCCGTGCGGTAGAAAGAGAGGGGGATACTTCCTCTCCTACGCCACGCCGGTGGTCTACTGGCTTCAATGACATTGTAACAATTTTTCGAACAGGTCACGTGTCCGTCTTACGAATTTTCAATCTGACGAATCTGTCAGTCACGTGACCTGTCGCTAGTTTAACATTTATTCCCCATCACAAAAAGTGCACAGCGCCGCTGAAGAAGTTTTCACTTCAAAAAAGTCGAGTACTAGTGTATGTATTTCTAGCTGTATATTACATTTACCATGAGAAAAAATAAATACTAAATTTCATTTCATACAAAAAGCTATACTCCGGCACATTTTTGGGGACAAAAAACAACACAACGAAAATGGTTTTACCTACTTAAATGTTATCACACCGAAATTATTCCTAACGGCCCGATTCGAAGAATGATTAAGACACGTTTAAAAGATCTTTAAAAGATCGATAACTAAACGACATGTCAAAATTGACGTTTTTTTCGATTCCCAATAAGATCTATCTACGATATTTGTAACGTTAAGAGCAATTCCTAGCTGAGCAACTTTTCAAATCTCGAATTTTTGAAGCTATGTTTCTGTCGCGATGCGGTGGGCGGGAGCCGGAGCTATCTAAGTGTGAGCGCGCACACACAGACGCGAGACTCGAGCGCTCGCTCATTGCGCGCCGTTGCGTCGACATGTCGACGTCGCCCGCGAGCCGGACGGAATTCATCCTGCGCTGCCCGAAGCAAGTTGTTTTTGGTCTCATATCACAGATCTCATATTTTGATCACATAATATTGTTTTTCATTTTTATATTATACTGTATCTATTAATTACCATATAGGTAAAAACTGCAAAAAAGAATGATGTCCCTGCTTCGGTCGTCGTCGTACAGTCAAGTGCAAAAATATGTATCGAAAGAATCTTCTCATAAATATGGTACTACGCTCTTATTACACTGGTATAAGATGCTATGAGACATATTTTTGAGTAAGATGTGTACACCCATATTTTTACACTTGACTGTACCTATCCGTGACAGTAAGTTGAGTGTGATCATGGTGTGTTGTGAAATTTTGTAAGTAGGTATAAATATATGGTTAAACTACAATCTATTTAACTTGTAGTACGATGGGGCTAAACTTGGGTCGCCTTATTGAAGAACCTATCGCAATGACAATCTGAGTAAAGTATGTTGGGGTAATGCCGGACAATTTTGGGACCAATTGAGAGAACTCGTGAAAAAACGTTTATTCAAGATCTCAGCACATGACAGATTCTTGAAGTACGGAGCAAATCGTTAAATAATAACCGTAGATTTGGCCTGAATTTTGGTAATCTTCAATATAGAACGGTTTCAGTTTTGTACCTGTGTAAAGATGAGACATACTTTTTTTAGGGTAACGAGTGTTTTGCCATCAAGGGAGAACATCGGATGGTGAAAAAAAGTTGCTTCTAATGGAAAGAGAATAAGATATCACAAAGAAATAGATCCGGTTTCTACCCTTTTCGAATGTATATAAATTGCAGCCACCAATAATTACAAACTTAAGTGTTGTTTTTATTTCGTATTTTTGAATCCGATCTTAACCCTGATACAAAAATTGGTAAAATTGTGGCTCTCAAACTTTGATACCTATGTCAGAAGGAAATTGTGGCTCCCAAACTTTGATACCTAATATAAGGCAATTTGATATGTAAACAATGTGCTAAGAAACCTCTTATGGTAAGGTTTACCCGAAGTAATAAAATAAGAAAAACGACTAAAATAATAGATAGGTTTCGAAGTTTTGACAATTTAAGATCTCGTGAACTGTACAGGTTTAGTGAAAGTGTAAATGTATTGTTTATTGAAAGGAATGTACTGGAAGATATTACGTGCTTAAGTAGGAGGGACAAAAATCGAAATAAAAAAATAATCGTGCCCAGTCATTTTTAATGAAGGTCGCCAAAAAAATAAGAATCAAACTTAGAAATCAAAAAGACTAAGTAGTTCTTTAAAAAGGTCAAGGTCATTGAGAGCCCATCTTGAAGTATGGAAAATAAGTAAAATTGCGATTTTGTTAGTATAATTTTGAAATTATATATATAGTTGATATACAATCTTTTTTTTTATAAAATGTAAGGATCGTATGTAAAGAGTAAAGTAAATATATAGGAAAAGGGAGCCATCTTGAAGCATTTTAAGGAAACTAATTTCGAAGCCCTATCTCTATTTTGTATCCGAAACTAGCTATGTATGTATGCGTGCACATCTACATATGCAAGTGTAGGTACTTTATTGCAAAAAAATTGCTCATTTGCTATCTATTTTACCCGATTTTGTTATAAAATTCAAGATGTATCATCATCCCTATACAATATAAATAATCTTTATTGCAAACCTCAATAAAAGAAAACAATACAAAAGAAAACAGAAACATAAGCACAGGTAAACAACATGCGGTCTTATCGCTAAAAAGCGATCTCTTCCAGGCTACCTTTGAGTTGCGGAAATTAAAAAAATGACATTGTCCGTAAGTAGGTGTACATACACATACATACAAAATAGACTCCCAAAATCTCTTCCTTTTGATTTACCGTCGCGTTGGTAGTGGTACTGGATAAAAATAATGGTACGAAAGTGTGATCAAGAAAACAATAAATGTGATAATTAAGTAGGTCAGTAGGTAAATTGAAGAAAATTTAAAGTTTGACAATCACTGCTGATTTTTAAATAGGTAAAGATCGGGTTGTTTCTCTCGGATCTTTACCTGGAAGGGCCAAGATCGGATATCGGTCTGCAGCAGTCCTAGGTCTGTTTTGATTGGATAGTTATATAAAAAATATCGAAAAAGAAATGGCAGTCGAGGCGCAATGAAATGGCATCTAACACAATGTTGCCAACATTAAAAAAAAATAAAGCCAAATTAGGGAGACATGAATGTCCTACGTTCTTCACCCGCATCCGGTATTTACTCAACATACCTACCTTAATCGTTGAACCGCCGCATTTCAAAATGGCCCTTATTTTGATATTGGCTAGCCGTATTGTAATACGGTGGATTATACAATACGACTGCGATACTTATATATAAATCCCCTCGTTAATGTAATTTCATTTTTGCTATCTAGTGGCAAACATCAAAGTAGTTATCTTTTACTTGTGACGCATAAGTGTGAGCAATGTAAAATACTATAAGTACTTATTTCTAAAAAAATGCCTTAATTATTGTGATTATACGTAGTAAAAGAAATTGTGATTAATTGATTATTAAATTCGCAAAATGCTGTCGTTTTATTTAAAATAATGAAATAATTAGACCAGTTCCGAAAGTACCGGGAAATCCCTGTTCCTATTTCCAATAGTACCGAAAATCCCGGTTCTTTAAAACAGTACCGGTTCTGCAATCCCTAAAAAGGATGTTATGCCCATCACTATTCCTTCTGTGTACGTATATTTATAAACTGTCTCCGCCTCCAATTCGTGCGATAAGGACAACTGCAGCTCGGACTAATATTCACTCGCAAAAAACTCAAAAATCGAGGTTTCGCTCTCGACTGTTTCCTCCTCCAAAACGCAACCAATCATTATGAAATTTTGGAAATTGCAAGAGGAAGAAATAATCTATGCCGCTATGTTTTGATTTTTTGGATATTTATTGTCATATTTGTATACTGTGCCTTTTTTTACAGCCAATTCAATTGAGCCGTTTTTGCGATTTTTGAGGCGCTGTAAGTTTCTTCAAAATATAATAATCCAAAAAAGCAAAACATAGCGGCACAGATATTGATGATATTGATCTTATTTGAAAAAATCATTGCTCTAGGTTCAAAATCCAGGGAGGAAACAGTCGAGAGCGTTTGTATGGAAAAATCACCACTAGGAATTCCTCTTAAAGTGACATTGGTTGTCCGAATCGAGCTGCTTCCGTCAATTATACGACATACAAACGATATCTAAATGAAAACTTATCGTTATCGTATCTGATTGTTCGAATTAGGCCTAAGTTATCCTAAAGTTTTTGGAGTAACCTAAGGGTTAAAGCTAGGCTTAATCTCAAAAAATACTTCGTTGAATGAAGTAGGCAGGGTCACGTCTCAAATATCGACACGAAAAAAGTTCCTAAAATATTTATACACGTCTTTATTGCCCATATATTAAGGTAGTGTTTACATATTTATGGCACATTTTTCGTACCGATATTTTCAGACGTGACTGTACCTAATAAGTCCTTCAAATACAGCACTTTTTAGGCTGCCATCTTCAATTCTCCATCGCTGAAGACGAACAACTGTAAATTGATTTCCAGTGAGATTGAAATTCTATTGATATTTTATTTTCGTTGCTGAAAGTTTTTTATTGTATCCGTTTCGGTTTAAAGAATTTTATTTCTCATAAGATTTTTTTAACAATTCACTTACATGAGAATTAGGAGTAAATAAGTTAACATTGTACGGGTGAGCGTATGCATGCGTATTTACATTCACATAATACAAACAAGTGCCTTAAATTACCTTAAAATATATACATATTTCTATAGTTTTCATTTAGTGTAACTACGCAAAAGGCAAAATTAAGAAATCATTCATGGGTAATTGTGTAAGATTTTACAATAAACTTCCTAATATTATAACTGAATTGTCTGTTAGTAAATTTAAAAATTATGTAAAACGTAAGCTTATCTCTAAAGCCTATTATAGCACACAAGACTACATGAATGATGAAACACCGTGGGATTAAGTGTGATTGTAAAGAATGAATTATTTATTGTTATGTTATTAATGATGAAATTGATAATTCAATGTATATATATACCGTATTTTTTGACATTTAGATTTTATTCTAGAAAGGTTCTAGACTAGTATTTTTATACAATTTTGATGTTTGACGATCTTTTTGTGAAATTCTTATTATTAAGTTTACCATATCTATAATAGTTCAATGTTTTTTTTAGAACAATAATAACTACATCAATAAATTGCTCTGATATTTAGATTAAGATAATATTTGTAAAATTTGACGATTTAAAAGTGCTTGTTGCTAGGCCTATTTAAATAAAGAATATTTTGACTTTGACTTGACTTTGACATTATTTCTGCACTAAATGGGGGTCATTGACAAACAACAAACTCATTAATTTACCTTAGTAGGATTAATCTTAGGTGTAAGAAAATAATTCTAGCCATACGCGACCATATGCCGCTCAGTACAAAATATAATTAGCGCAACTTTATTATTTTTGTAAATTTTTATTGGTAAAAAATGTGATCATATAATGTTATTTACTTTAGCATATTCGATACATAGACTTACATTAGTGGATTAGTGGTTTCGAAGGATCATCTTCCTTGCTGTTGAAACCGTATATTTTAATCTTGTGAATTTCTTTAGTACTTTACAGCTTAACTTTATTCACCGATAGATGGCATTAATAGTAGCGATTACGGAAATTTATTTTGGTTGTTTTTGTTGGTAATTAACACTAAAATATTTGTATAATTATTTGAAATAACTTGGATGTAATATTTTGCATTTAAAGTCACAAATTAGCAAATTGATGTTAAATAAAATTAATTACCAAATAAGTCAAAAGATGGCGCTTTGTTCCCAATGCGTGTTTTCTAGAATGTTCCCGGTTTATATACACCGTGTTTTTATTGAATTCTGTTGACTCCGGGGTATCGGTAAGTACGTTTAAGGAAAGTAAATGACATAGTTAATTTAAAAAAATATACCGTTTTTTTTTTTTTTTTTTTAATTTTAGTTAAAAGTAATTAAATGTTGCATATAGCGGTGTTGTAACAGGGGCATTACTCGTACATTTTAATCAACCAAACAATTGAAAACTGTGACATATCGATGTCATTTCGAACTTCAATCGTCCGAGATAGTACTTACGTCTAGTAGCAAATGTATCAACTCGTACTAAACACTAATCAATATGTAAACAGGCCCTAAGGCTAGTGTACACGCTCGTAGTGAAGTTATTTACCGATTTCGCAAACGAGTTTCTTAGTTTAAGAGGAATTCCTAGTTGCGATTTTTCCATACAAACGCTCTCGACTGATTCCTCCCTGGATTTTTAACCTAGAGCAGTGATTTTTTCAAATAAGATCAATATCATCAATATCTGTGCCGCCATGTTTTGCTTTTTTGGATTATTTTATTTTGAAGAAAGATACAGCGCCTCGAAAATCGCAAAAACGGCTAAATTGAATTGGCTGTAAAAAAAGGCACAGTATACAAATATGACAAAAAATATCCAAAAAATCAAAACATAGCGGCATAGATTATTTCTTCCTCTTGCAATTTCCAAAATTTCATAATGATTAGTTGCGTTTTGGAGGAGGAAACAGTCGAGAGCGAAACCTCGATTTTTGAGTTTTTTGCGAGTGAATTTCGGTCTGAGCTGCAGTTGTCCTTATCACACGAATTGGAGGCGGAGACAGTTTCTAAATATACGTACACAGAAGGAATAGTGATGGGCATAACATCCTTATTAGGGATTGCAGAACCGGTACTGTTTTAAAGAACCGGGATTTCCCGGTACTTTCGGAACTGGTCTAATTATTTCATTATTTTAAATAAAACGACAGCATTTTGCGATTTGACCACCTTTCGTATTATAATTTAATAATCACATTTTCTTTTATTACGTAGTAGGCAATTTTTTTTCGAAATATAGTATTTTACATTGCTCACACTTGTGCGTCACAAGTAAAAGATAACTACTTTGATGTTTGCCACTAGATAGCAAATTTAATGAAATTACATTGACGAGGGGATTTATATATAAGTATCGCAGTCGTATTGTATAATCCGCCGTATTACATTACGGCTAGCCGATATCAAAATAAGGGCCATTTTGAAATGCGGCGGTTCAACGATTAAGGTATGTTGGGTAAATACCGGATGCGGGTGAAGAACGTAGGACATTCATTTCCCCCTAATTTGGCTTTATTTTTTAATGTTGACAACATTGTGTAAGACGCCATTTCATTGCGCCTCGACTGTCAGTGTCCCCGCGTCGCTCAGGGAGTCGGGCTTGTGCTATGTGCAATCACAGAGAGCAAGGTAAATTTCGCGAATTCTTCCTTCTATCCGATCTTCGCTCTGTAATTTATTTTGCGTATTGTGATGAAACTGTGTTTATTTTTGTAATTGTGTTAACAGACCTAGCACTGCTGTAGACCGATATCCGATCTTGACCCTTCCAGGTAAAGATCGGACCAGAAACAATCAGATCTTTACCTATTTAAAAAACAGCAGTGATTATCAAACTTTAAATTTTCTTCAATTTACCTACTGACCTTCATTATCAAATTTATTGTTTTCTTGATCACACTTTCGTACCATTATTTTTATCCAGTACCACTACCAGCGCGACGGTTACTGACAATGTAATTTTTTTAATTTCCGCAACCCAAAGGTTGCCTTTTAACGATAAGACCGCATGTTGTTTACCTGTGCTTATGTGTATGTTTTCTTTTGTATTGTTTTCTTTTATTGAGGTGTGCAATAAAGAGTATTTATATTGTATAGGGATGATGATACATGTTGAAATTTATAACAAAATCGAGTAAAATAGATAGCAAATGAGCAATTTTTCGCAATAAAGTACCTACACATACGGATGCATATGTAGATGTGCACGCATACATACATTGCTAGTTTCGGATACAAAATAGAGATAGGGCTTCGAAATTAGTTTCCTTAAAATGCTTCAAGAGGGCTCTCTTTTCCTATATATTTAATTATTTACTTTACTCTTTACATACGATCCGTACATTTTATCAAAAAAAAAAGATTGTATATAAATAAATAATAATAAATAAATATTATAGGACATTATTACACAAATTGACTAAGTCCCACAGTAAGCTCAATAAGGCTTGTGTTGAGGGTACTTAGACAACGATATATATAATATATAAATATTTATAAATACTTAAATACATAGAAAACACCCATGACTCAGGAACAAATATCCATGCTCATCACACGAATAAATGCCCTTACCAGGATTTGAACCCGGGACCATCGGCTTCGTAGGCAGGGTCACTACCCACTAGGCCAGACCGGTCGTCAAAATCGTCTTATATCAACTATATATTGCAAAATTAAACCAACAAAATCGCAATTTTAATTATTTTCCATACTTCAAGATGGGCTCTCAGTGACCTTGACCTTTTTAAAGAACTACTTAGTCTTTTTGATTTCTAAGTTTGATTCTTATTTTTTTGGCGACCTTCATTAAAAATGACTGGGCACGATTATTTTTTATTTTGATTTTTGCCCCTCCTACTTAAGTACTTAATATCTTCCAGTACATTCCATTCAATAAACAATACATTTACACTTTCCCTAAACCTGTACCGTTCACGAAATCTTAAATTGTCAAAACTTCGCAACGTATCTATTATTTTAGTGGTTTTTTTTTATTACTTCGGGTAAACCTTACAATAAGAGGTTTCTTAGCACATTGTTTACTTATCAAATTGCCTTATGACATAGGTATCAAAGTTTGAGAGCCACAATTTTACCAATTTTTGTATCAGGGTTAAGATCGGATACAAAAGGGTAGACACCGGACCTATTTCTTTGTGATACCTTATTCTCTTTCCATTAGAAGCAACTTTTTTTCACCATCCAATGTTCTCCCTTGATGGCAAAACACTCGTTATCCTAAAAAAAAGTATGTCTCATCTTTACACAGGTACAAAACTAAAACCGTTCTATATTGAAGATTACCAAAATTCAGGCCGAATCTACGGTTATTATTTAACGATTCGCTACGTACTTCAAGAATCTGTCACGTGTTGAGATCTCGAAAAAACATTTTTTCACGAGTTCTCTCAATTGGTCCCAAAATTGTCCGGCATTATCCCAACATACTTTACCCAGATTGTCATTGCGATACGTTCTTCAATAAGGCGGCCCAAGTTTAGCCCCATCGTACTACAAGTTATATAGATTGTAGTTTAACCATAGGTATATTAAATTTATACCTACTTACAAAATTTCACAACACACCATGATCACTCCCAACTTACTGATACGGATAGGTACAGTCAAGTGTAAAAATATGGGTGTACACATCTTACTCAAAAATATGTCCCATAGCATCTTATTCCAGTGTAATAAGAGCGTAGTACCATATTTATGAGACGATTCTTTCGATACATATTTTTGCACTTGACTGTACAACGACAACCGAAGCTGAGACATCATTATTTTTTGCAGTTTTTACCTATATGGTAATTAATATCAATCAATCAATCAATCATTTATTATTTCGTCATCATAGGTGTAAAATACATTTAGTACAGGTGATAGGGTGTTTGGTATTAGGGTGTAATAGATACAGTATAATATAAAAATGAAAAACAATATTACGTGGTAACAACAAAAAGAACTTGCGTCGGGCAGCGTAGAATAAATTCCGTCTGGCTCGCGGGCGATGTCGACGGAACGGCGCGCAATGAGCGAGCGCACGAGTCTCGCGTCTGTGTGCGCGCACTCACACTTAGATAGCTCCGGCTCCCGCCCACCGCAGCGCGACAGAAACATAGCTTCAAAAATTCGAGATTTGAAAAGTTGCTCAGCTAGGAATTGCTCTTAATTTTAAAGAGGATTTTTTTCCTTTGTTGATTACTAAATCAATTACTTACTCGTACATATGAAAAAGCAATACTTTTTGCTGTACATAGAAAATGAAACAAGTTAGTAATAAAAACGGCAAAGTCACTATTTTGACTTAGTATTCCTTACTTATCAATACGAAAAATGTGCCAAAAATATGTGTACACTACCTTAATATATGGATAGGTAATAAAATCGTTTATACATATTTTTGGCAGTTTTATCGTATCAATATTTTCAGACGTGACCATACAATATCCCCATCTCAAAAAATACCCAACGCGGCTAAAGAAGTTTTCACTTCTAAAATTTTACAACAAAAAAAAATCGCCCCAAATAGTGGCAAAGTACTTTTATCAATTTGTCCTCTCCGAAGGAAGAGCATTATTTCTAACAAATTCCTAGTATTTTCAAAGTAAATGAACCCGTAAAAGCCCCCGGGAGGCCCTTAAGGACCCAATTGGGCATACAATGGAGCCTCTGGGCAAAGTCGACAAATTGTAGTTAGAAGGTCACTTCAAACTTTATGGAGTTAGATAGCTTTTCACAGTTGTATAAGGAGTTTTTAATGATAATTTATCTTAACTTGAAATGCTTCATTTTGAATTGAATTAAAAAAAGTTATTCGACTCGTCGACTATATTTGAGATGATTGAATTAAGATTCCGCATACGAAACTATAATTGCGTACTTTTCATTGCGCCCAACTCAACTAAAAGAAAAGTTTCGAATACGCTGTAGTCAACTTTAATAGTACATTACGATACAAGTGCGAAAAATAGGAAATTCGAAACGAGTGGTGTTTTAAATCGACACGAGTTGCGAATTACCTATTCGCACATGTATCGTACAACGTTTTACAGTACATATGGCCCTTTAAATGTTCGACATAGTAACGTAATATGCTAATTTTCGCACTAGTGCGGTAAAGTAGCACCACTCCCTTCGGTCGTGTTTTAATTTATCGCGACTAGTTTCGGATTTCCTATTTTTCGCACTTGTATCGTAATATATTTTTCTTTGTATTACCTCTATCACGTTGAAGTGGCACTTATCGATAACAGGACTGTAGTTGTTTTTATTTTGTCAAACACTTAGACGTCAACGTTCGTGCTACAAATATATCTAGGTATACTTACTATTTTGTATAAAAGCTATGGAAGAGTGTTCATTAGGGCCTAAACTAACTAAAATTATAAGATTGTATATTACGAGTATACACGTTGTATATTACGAGTAGGTCGTTGCTTTGTCACGTTCAAAAGACCAGACATACCTACTTATAAATACAAATTTGATACGATTAATATTTAATGTAAATAAACGCAAATGAAAAGGTAACCTCTAGCAAACAAAGAACTTTTTGTTTATTATGATACCTACATGAGAGTTGTAAGTCACCTTCATTTGTTCTAGGTGTATGTACGTGGGCAGCACAAAGGGTTCTTAGAATCTTAAGAACTGTATTATTAGGCTATACATGTTGTTTTTCTCAATCCTTTTTGGTGATGAAATCGACATTTAATTTATTTAGATGAAAATATGTGACAAAAAGTTATAAAATAGGTACACTTTCAAGAATAATAGACGTAGGTTTTAGTGCTATAAAATAATTCAAAAAGATTTTTTTGTTTTAGTTTTAATGGGTTTCGATTTCAATCCCTTAGTTTTGTAATGGTTTTGTAGCTGATCATATTAATAGCAACGACCTAAGAAATATAGTATCCCATATTTACTTCAGAGTTCACTGTCTTCCAGATATTAGGCATCAAAGTTGAACAATTTTGGGCAAAAACTGGTTTTCTGGCCATAACTTTTATGGTAATTAGTTTAAAATTAAAATCTCTGACCAGTTTTTAGAGACGTCAAAGACGAGTCCAAACGTGTACATTTCGTACATGTAAAATACTTCACCACAATCGAGTAACGAAAGAAGTGTTTTATTTGACAATGTTTAAAAAAATAATAAAACAATAAGTGTTCATTTCTTTCTAAATCCGGCAGACCAAAATGGAGATAAAAGATTGAAGAACCGATAGCCGTTTCTCTTATAATTCTATCTATAGTGAAAATTTTGTACAATACTTATGAAAGTGAATAAATAAACCAACAAAAAGTAATTTCATATAACAAACGATACTATAATTCAACACGAACACATAATTTCAAAAATAATGCATGTTTGCATTGCAAAGGTTTTTGATGATTATTTATATATCAAAATACACGACAGAACCCCAATAAAATGGCGTAATGTCTTCATTTTACTTTATTTGTGGCACATCAAAGAGCAATACTTTATTTCTCGGTTTGATGCAGAATATACAGACGGACAAATTATTATTAGTAGGGAAAGTAGGACGCATTCTGTTTAAAGGTGAGAGATCTATCGCTGTCGTTGGGATTTTATTTATGCAATATTTGATTTACTTCGTGGAGTTATTCTTGTTTTATGGATTTTTTATCGGATTTTTAGGGTTCCGTACCAAAAAGGTTAAAAGAACCCTTATGATGTGACTGTGTTCGTCCGTCTGTCACATCGCTAAACATCTCGAGATCTATCTATATATAAGCTATCGATTTGAAATTTGGAATAGTTAGGAACAAAGCTAACCCATAAACCTAGAAAGTGTTATTCATTTTTTTTCTTATTCACCATGGAAAATGCTCAATATGAGGGCAAAATTACAAAGTTTAGAAATAGAAATAGAAATATATTTATTTGCCATTAAATGTGGTACAAAAAGGTGGTACATTATTTTTATTTGAGCCATACACATTTAGACTTTAAAAAGCCATGCAAATTGTTTTATACAAAATTTAAGATTAATTGACATAATTATTTTAATCAAAACATGCATTATTAAACTTGTTATAAAGCCGTTAAGTCATAAACGTGGACTGTTACTAATACAAACAAATTATAAAATTTACAGTCCATTATCGAAAAATTCCTTCAGACTGTAGTAACACTTGTCAACAAGAAAAGAGTACAGTTTGTTTTTAAATTTATTGAGTAGTAGTTGTTTAAGCTCATCAGGCAGTCTGTTAAATATTTTAACGCACATTGCGTATCAACTTTTGTTTTTCATGACTGTATGCATTTTAGGGAGTACTAGCCTGTCAGGATATCTAGTATTAAAATTGGTTATATCTCTTTTCATGACGAACATATCGGGGTGTAATTTGACAAATACACAGACTTCGTATATATAAATCGAGTGAACCGTTAACAATTTCAGTTTAATAAAAGAACTTACACAAGATGTTCTTCTAGGCATGTTGCATATTGCTCTAATGCATTGTTTTTGTGCTATAAGGGCATGATTTACATAAGATGAATTTCCCCAAATCAATATACCGTACCTTAAATTGGATACAACAAAAGCATGATACGCCATTATAGCGGTTTTCATATCAGTTATGCGTGTCAATCGCCATAAAACATATACAAATCTATTAATTTTTGAGCATACTTTATCCACATGCATTTTCCAAGTACATCGATCATCCAGGGAAAACCCTAAGAACGTAGTGGTATCACATTCTACAAGAGTCTGTCCGTTGTAAGCTATATGCAATTTCTCCTTCTTACCTCTAGTATTAATAAACTGGATGTACTTTGTTTTATCAACATTAACTTGTAAATTATTATCATTTAACCATTTAATTATATCAGTAATAGCATTATTAATAACATTCTCATAATTTCACTTACAAGGTTCAGTGGAGCATCGGAAACAAAAATACACATAAACATAGGCGCTTAATATTATTACGAGACGCAACGAAGACCATGTCGTGAAAAAGGCGTTGGCCCTCCAGGAGACCAAAAGAGGACCAGGATGCCGGCCTGCTACCTGGTGGTCCACCGTATCAAAGGACGATCGAGCCCAATCACATCCACAGACAACCCAGGACAGAAGAACCTGGCGCATGAGAACGAGGAGAGCTGACTGCAAATAATGGGAGAAAGGCAAAGGAAACGAAGAAGGCGCTTAATAGATAAAGATAGTTTATTATTCAAGTAGGCATATTACAATACGCTTATGAACGTCAAATAAAGCTACGCCGGCTCTTACCCTACACCTCTGACCCGAGAAGATTTAAATCCCCCCTCAATAGGGTTGTTTCCAATTTTTAGAAACACTTGTATTACGTTCTATATTAACTAAAAGTTGCCCTGAAATTCAATTTTTATACTAAAAACGGCTTTAAATATGTTAAATTAACAAAATATATTTTGAATGATGCTTTCACGCCCAAAACGCTCTTTGAAAATTGTGTGACGTCACAGTTTACGGTTTGACACATAACTACATACACACGTAGAAGATACGAACTGTCAACTGACATGTGTCATTTGTTGTTTATCGCCTAACTGTCAACAGTGTCAATCCGAGAGTTGTGACGTCATCAGAATCTTCAATGACGTTTCGAGTTTGGTCACGTGACGTGTGCCAAAGGACATTTTAAATTCAATATTTACAAAAATATGGTCATTACAGGTCCCCTAAAAGTAGTTTAACATGTTCTTATAATCCAAAAGAATTTATTGGGATACAATTCTGCCCTAAGATTTGTAAATGGAAACAACCCTATTGGAGGGTATCCCAATAGGGACCGGTAAGAAACTCGGCGGGACACATATTTTCAAGACATTACATCTTAAAATGAACATGCATTAAATAAGAAAAAAAAATCACAATTTAGATTACTCAATTTAGACCGCTTGTTGTTTACCTCTTCTTAATGTGTTGAATTATTTGTATTGAATTATTTGTAAAGAGTATTTGTATTGTATTGTATTAGTATAGAAATCATGCAATTACATACAGTAGCTACTTTTCTTAACAGATTTTTGAAAAAAAAAATACAATATACTTCTGGTCAAAATCTTTCGTGTTTATTGTTACATGAGCAATCGCAAGTTTGTACGGAACTCTCGGTGCGCGAGTTAATGAATTGGCACTTGACCGTTTTATTTATAAAGTAATAACTTATATAACAGGAAATGACGGCGTGTTGGAAATATTGCTATCAACACCTTAAATGATGCTCATCTCATTTTTTTAAGAAGAAAAAGGTTCAAAGAAGGTAAAATTGGGAAAAGGGAACTGTCTGCTTTATTCTTGATGAAAACGACAAATAAATATATTTTATATGGTGAATATACAATTTTATGGTTTGCTTTTAATGGAAAACGCGTTTTTTTTTGTAAGAGAACTTGTTTACCATGAGAAGTACCTAATCGTCGACAATAATACTAGATTGTACTCGTAAACCAAGGGATAAAAGGCACCCATTTCTGTCGAGGTAGTTTGGCCAATAGTCCGAGACTGAAATGGTGCCTTTCACCCGAGTTAAACACTCTACTTTTCATTTCGAAAATTCGGTAGTATTTCTTGAGGGTACTTTCAATTAACCATTTAGGTAAAAATATTGTTATTTATGGAATGGAGAGTTAGTTATCAGAATGGAAATTTATAACTAATCTATTTAAAACCAAAATTTTAATTGCTTATCTAAAAAAAAAATGAAAAAAATTGTACTTAGAAAGTACAGTGCTCTAGAGCAGAAAAGTATTCTGCACACGTTTTAGATCAACAACGACCCACTTTCAGAGAATGAGAAATGAAGAATAATATAACTACATCAATTATACAGATCGCTGAAAATGTTAACTATGGGTTTCAGACAATAATTGATGATCAAACGAACTTCTTGAAGTGAAGTTCGATCGATATTATATGAGTCACTTCATTTGAAGATATAATTTTATATTAACCATGTAGTTTCCCTATTGTACAGATAGCATCGCACACATTTAAGAGTAACTATTTTGATTAAAACTGTGAAAACCAACCTCCGCCCACTTCCGCTTACTGGTTACCTGCGTGCGGCGACCGCTGCGCTCTTCATTATTTTTAGAGAAGGCAAGAACCAAAACTTATATCAGGGTTCTAGGGTGGGTGGGACCTTATATTATATCTTCAAATGAAGTGACTCATATAATATCGATCGAACTTCACTTCAAGAAGTTCGTTTGATCATCAATTATATTTCGTCACTTCATTTTTCAGATATAATTTTATATTAACCATGTAGATGTTTAGAGATATAAGTTTTGGTTGAAATAAGACAAAAGCTTTGGCTGTCTGAGTGCCTAGTTTAAGTTAAGACGTTCCTCCTAACTCCACACACCACAATGAAAAAAAACTTCTCAATGTATATTATGCCATGCCAATGACCGCAGGATTTTTATTTTAATTACTGTACGTTACGTATACACCGTACTAACATTAGAAATATATTATTAAAAAACATCATAGTGAGACACTAAAAACATATATCTATCTTAGTCCGAAGTAAAATAAGTCATTCGGGTGAAATTTATTTGTTAATGTTAACCATGGTGATAACCCGAAATGTTTTTTTTTTTTTTTTTTTTTTATCTGACCTACTGTATTTGCAGTTAGTATCCTTGGTATGACATATTTATAATATAGTTCACGTTTCAAAATCAAGGTGATATTTAAACAGTTATTATAATAAACACAAATGGGTGGAAAAACAATTAAAAACTTATAAATAAATATTATAGTTTAATATTTCAAATTATTAGATTATATAAGTTAATAGCAAGAATTTATTTATTATCAGGTGCTAGGGATTTATTTTGATCTGAATTTATTTATTTTCAATTTCTAGGGATTTATTTTGATAAGTTGTATTAAGTTAGTGTCCCAAATGTACCATATTTTGATGTTTTGAGTTATATGATTTAAAACCGTATTTCAGCAGTCGTTTAACTTTAACCAATTCTGTAATAAAAGAAAACAATCTGATGATCCTTTTTCATGAAAACACATGATACTATTTTAATTGACTGCTAAAGAAATCCAGAAGTATGGTAAATTAAACTGAACCAAAATTAAATCAATGCTTTAGCGAATAACTGTCTAACGGGTTGTGTTTTAAGCCATCAAGTAATTGAAGTTATTATCGCTGTATCCCACCTGCGCAGAGTAGCCCACCTGCGTAGACTGCAGACCAAGTTCAGGACATAACATGTGTACTATACACAAGTATACTGTGCCAATTGAGTTATAAAGCCTTGTTTAAAAGCATAAAGAAAGTTTAGGTATGAAGGTTCAAAATAAAAAGTACATATTAGGTATATACACATGATATATATATATTGTAACACGCCTATTAGGATATCAAAACAAAGCCTAATAATCACGTTTCAATTTGTTGTTCACACTGAAACATAATTCACTAAGATTCTATACACTTTGTGGTCTACTTTACATTCAGTTTAATTCGATTACAAAAAGTAGAATTAATTCATAAAACGTCCTTTTATGAATGTGTGAAAGTTCACTAGCGGTCCTTGTCTGCGATACGGAATTAAAGAAGACAGGCGGTACTACTATTGATATCAACTTTAGACTCGTCTAAGAGTAATAACTAAAATAAGACCTAATTTATGTTAACGATACAACCCAGCATTACCTCCAGACAGGGTGGGTTACGCTGTGTTCACTGAGCAGCTGGCGACAATGAGAAAATTCAGTTATTAGGCTCATGCACACGCAAGTTGGCTTACAGCAGCTCCTGCTGAACGAATAGTGATACAACGGCCTACAAAGACTTACGCGGCCTAGCGCGTTTTAAGATTTTTAACTTAAAAATAATAGTTTTTTATTTTACTTTTCTCCAAAACGTGTCTAACGTCATTGAAATTCGTTAAAATCTCTGATCTATTCAAGAAGAAATATACTTCGGATATTATCAAATGTAAAAATCCATCATGTTCTTGAAATATAAGAAATATATGAACGTGCATAATTCCATATGCTTTCGGTTAAGTTATGAAAAAATAAATTTATAAGGCTACTATAACTACTACTCAACTTTCGAAGTTATTTCTTATATAAGATTAGAATTTACCCAAATTCAAATGTTTATTATTGCGCTCATATTGCATACAATAAAATAGGGCAAGGGCCAAGGCCCATTAATGACATCGGAATATATTTATAAATTAATTTTATATACCTTATGTATATTCGAGCTACTCGTATTACGGTGCTTAGTTAATAATAACCAGTTAAACCTGAGTAGGTAAAGTCAGCGTACAACAAACATGATCAGTAAGTCTTTTCATTTGAATAAAGATAAATAAGATGAACTTTTTTTCTTTTTTTTTTTTTAATATTAATGACAGCATGACACGTTTGACCATATTTGCACAAATATCGGTGCTGTAGCTGCTATTCTCTCAGCGCAAACTAAACTAGCACAGCAATCAACCACGATAACAATAACAATCCACAGTATTTCAGGTATTAAGCATCAAATCTCAAATGCCCTCTATTTTTATTTTATCCAAATATTCGCTCTGTCGGTAACGAAAGACTGAGACGTAATGTTGTATATTTTTATAATGTATTAAAAAAAATACACTTATAGAACTGACATAATAAAATAGAAAATGTATTTGCTGTATTGCTACTGTGGTTGTATTGTGAGTTTAGAAAACAAATATTATATTTAGTGATTCGGTTTTAATTTTATGAATGACTATATTAATTATGATACTAAATGTATATGTAAATATATTTCAAACTTAGCAAAAACGTATTGCATAACCGTTTTGAGTGTTTTAAGTCTAGTGAACGTATTGCATAGTACCATCGCATTAATGATGGCTGAAAGAGTACCGCGACCGACACATGAGAGTTGAACCATACATTAATTTATTAATTTTATACGATTTCTATTACCTATTTAATAACTTAGTTATTTAAGTAGTAATCTGAGGGGTAATCCTTTAAAGGATAATCAGAGGGTAATCGTCTTGTTGTTTTAATACAATTAAATAAATATATGAATAGGTATTTACCTAGTTACCGATTATTTACAATCATAAAAATAAACACTCAATATCTGTGAGAGATGCGAACAAAATTTATTAATAAGTGCAACTCGCCAAAATGAAGAGAAAACCGCTTTCTGATTAACTCAGATGGATGGTACTCTAGTGGTGCTTGACACTGAGTTCTTGCAAATTGTTCTAGTAAATTGTGATGAAAAAACTCGTTTTCCTCTAATTCAATTGAAGTAAGTGTACTTATTATAATTTAATGATTCAATTGAATTAATTATCCAATATAACTTTAAGAAAAAATCTAATTTTCAAACAGATAATAAGTACTTACTGGCATCGCCTATGAGCGACCAGGACAATTACTCATTTATTATCAAGTTTTGTTATATCTTATTCTGAGAAATAAAGATTCTTAAAGCTGATATTATAAATAGGTATATTTTTATATAAGTATTCATTTGGTTGACTCTTTTTTATGCGATTTAATATAGGAGTAAACCAAAGTTGTTCAAGTTTTATCGCCCATAACATTATTGACGTACGTAGCCATATTTTTATAGTTCGATTTATGAATGTTTCTGCATATCATAATCATTTAAAAATCGACACCAAAATGTAAGCACTCTCAGGGCACCACTATACATATTAACAAGATATTTTATCAAGATTAAGTTTAGAAATTGCTTTCAAATTCACTACACGTCTTTTATAACATATAAGAGTTTAAATATTGTACGTCAGAAAGAATATACTTTAAATAATACTGTGACGTGATGTAGGTACACGTAGCAATTCCCACTTTTAGAGACAAGTTATACCTACCCAATGTATTAATATTATATTTTTGTGGGTAGTGTAGTATAGAAACAATGTACTATTGTGTTAAATACAACATTTGTGAGTCGCTTGTTGATTTACATTCAACCTATGGGCGGGGATTCATACTTCTTTTTTCATTTAATACCGCACTATGGGTTAGGTGTGAGTAAAATTTGGATATATTTTAAGTGTTGGGCCATCTAAAACCAAATAAAAAGAAAGCCTCCCTCGGCTTTATAACACAACATGATTCCCATTTTTAAGGCAATAAATTTCCCACAAAATATATGGGTATTATGAAAAATGCACCAATATGAATGTCTAGGCCCTTTGTTTCGTTGTGCGTTGTGCATTATCCGATCTTTTGGTTCACGACCAATCGCCGCGCCGGGCGAAATCGGTGTTCGAAATACGAACAGACTTTCGTTCGTGTTGGTTCACGACCAACCCCCAGGATGATTTTTTATGCCTTTGTTTCGTTGTGCGTTATCCGATCTTATACCTTCGTGTTGGTTCACGACCAACCCCCGGGCGAAATCGGTGTTCGAAATACGAACAGACTTTCCTTCGTGTTGGTTCACGACCAACCTCCAGGATGATTTTTTCCATCGTGTTAGTTCTCGACTAACCTCCAGGATGTATGTATGTCCTTCAAGTTGAAGGATTGCACAACGATTATAAAAACAAATATATGTATATTGCACAACGAATTCAATGAAATCTCACAGCTAACACCATAGTAGGCATAGGCAACGAAGATCGTTATAAAAAATGTGGTCTTGTGCCGAAGTGTTCGGCAACTAGACCGAGGTGTGGACGCTACCACGCACAAATAAAGAATGAAGAGCGCAGCGGTCGCCGCACGCAGGTAACCAGTAAGCGGAAGTGGGCGGAGGTTGGTTTTCACAGTTTTAATCAAAATAGTTACTCTTAAATGTGTGCGATGCTATCTGTACAATAGGGAAACTACATGGTTAATATAAAATTATATCTGAAAAATGAAGTGACGAAATATAATGATGTAGCAGAGTACAAGTAACTTTTTTAATTCAGGATTTTCAGTATAACCTACATATTCATAATAAATAGTAAGGCTAGATGTAAAAAAAAACAACTTGCAGAAAGGTACGAATTCAGTCTGAATCGCTTCCAATCGATTTCACAATCTATTACAGCGCTCGTCAAAACGCTGAGACGGCAGTTGTACTAACCCACAAATAGGTATCGATAAAGTTGAATGATCCGTAAAGAATTCTCCTTCGAAAATGTTAGCGGTAGGTACAATACTAACCTACGAGTATGTAATGGCTCCTCTACACGATGGGCCATCATACTGGCCCACTAATAGATCCTCTACACGATGGGCCATAATACTGGCCCACTAATAGCTCCTCTACACGATGGCCCAGCGTATGCCAGTCCAAGGGACGCATTTATGCGTTAAAGGGAGCAAGTGATATTGCTATCTCATTCCACCGCATAGCTTCGTCCCTTAGACTGGCCTACGCTGGGCCATCGCGTAGAGGAGAACATCATACTGGCCCACTAAGATGGGCGAGCGTGTAGAGAGGGTAGTGGTGTTGGATGGGTTAAATAAATTTCTCCAATTTCTCTAGAAACTTCACGCCTCGCACAGCTAAATTGTGGAATGAACTGTCATCGCCATATTTCCGGACTGATACGACTTTCAAATCTTCAAGACAAGAGCGAACTCCCAGCTTAAACGCTGGCCGAGTATTTACAACCCTTGGGATGTTGCAAGTGTCCATCGATGACGGTATCGCTTACCATCAGACGATTTGTTTGCTCGTTTATCTCCTCCTATGTCATAAAACAACGTCGAATGTATACACGTCACAATTACAACTATAAAATTACAGTTTCATCTGTGTTTTTGCGTAATACATCATAAAAAGCATTTTTACGCTAATCCGTTCACAAGCCCCGTAAACAAACACCGTTTTTTTGTACACCGAAGAGCAATAAAAACGGTTCATGTTGTATAGAAATTACCCTATAAAGTGACTTGCTGATACACTCGAGTGTAGTTGGCAAGTGGCCAGCGGCGTCCGGTACCATTTTACAATAGATTATTCATGTCCAGTACAACATGATCTCTAGATACGTAAGAACAATATAAAATCGAAGCCTATTGTTATATTGGTTACTGTAAACGTTGTGAATGTGTTGCATGGTTGTATGCAGCCAAAACTATTAGCAAAGATAAGACACTTTGCGAAAATTGATTTTAACCAATTTAGGTTATAAATAAACCCTTTTTCGGTTTCAAGTGGTTTTTTCCTGTCGTATTGCCTGTATATATGAGAATAATGGAACTAATAGGCTAGATTATGATTATATGTATAGGAAATATATAGGAAAATACATTTTTGTTGAAAAGCTGTGTTTAATGTTTGGAAATTATACCTAGCAGCAAAAATAGCTGTTCATAATTAGGTATCTGCTCACGTTTTTATTTTCTAACAACACAAAATAGTATATTTGGTTGAACTTATAATACACAAAACATAAAAGACTGGAATTCCCATTAAGTATAATAATACCTACTTGTGTTGGGATATCCCGCTCTTTCATTAGAAAATAGGATTAAAAACAAACAAACTGTACTTAATTAATATACAATTACAATTTATAAAATTTACAATTACAATCTAGTTGTGTTCCGGGCATTTTTACATTATTTTATTATTTCACTCACTTAGCTTAAATAGTTCAACTGATGACTATTCAAAACTACAAAGTAAATTGAAAACCATAATGTCAGGTAACATTGGCCCTGGATTAATTCGGTACGTTCATTTAATTATGTCATTGAAATTAATAGCATATTGTCATGTTGTTAGTTTAAATGCCCATTCACATTTTTTTAAACCCTTCTATATCGGATGTGGCCTGTAACTCGAGCAAATAATTAAAACATATATTGTATAAAGATAAAGAAAAAATATTTATTGACAATAACAATATACATAATGGATATATACAGATGATTACTATAACTAAATAAAGATAAAGATATTTTATTATTCAAGTAGGCATATTACAATGCGCTTATGTACGTCAAATAAAGCTACACCGGCTGGCAGCTTGTACTTCCCAAAAGATATAACTTTTGATTAACAACTTAAAATTAATGAAAGCTTTGTATTTCCTCTTTTTCATACAAATTAAATATTATTTTCAATGTAATACATATTATGTCATCAGTGTGCTTAAAGTTGCTTGTCACGCTTTAAATATAACAAAATTCACGATACATTGCGTCTTAGAATAATATTTAATGTGTAATTAAAATCAAAATACAAGTTATTTTTAAAAGTTGCTGAACAAATGTTGGTCACTTTGGAGTACAGCCTGCAGTTTAATTTATTGCTCTTGTTACAGGCCACACCCGGTATGTGATATTTACGTGGGCCAAACTTACCCTTGGTTGGGTCAATGTTACCCAACTTTGCGATAGTTTAAATATATAGATGAAATATTCAGGTTATTTATATTTTCAATTTATTTATTTTATCCCAGAACCAAATCATAGCACAAAATATAACCAGTTTTAAAATAAACTAGATAAGCATATTATATCTACTACTCGTTCATGATAACTAACTTTATGAATACTGGATACAGGTCATATCAGTTATCATAACTGCCTGCTTATTAAATAAATAAATAATAATATTTTTTTCTTGTTTCAGGTAAGGAAAGTCAGGGAGCGTAAAGAGATTTGACAACAACGTAGTACGAATGGGACAACAGCGGTATACCTTCCTCTAATTTTTTTAAAATAAAAACTAAACGTAGACCACGATCCAAGCGGTGCTTTATTTTCACGTTTTCTGACTGACACATACACACAAAAAAATGCCGACATATTTAGTTATGACCACTGGTTGTAGGCGACCTTCGTAGGCAAAGGCAATGTTTGCTAATATTATTTTTTTGTTGCTCAACAGTTAGGTATGTATTTAGTTGAGTTGAGTGAAGTGAATCTACCCTCATTTGCAAGCAACAAATAACTAAAAAAATCTTCCTTTTTAATAACTTCAGGTTTGCGATACACGTCAACTTTACAATCTTTCTTTAAAAGTAGGTGTAATACGTATTCGATATTCAGCCCAATAGTATGCAATATTCGGCAATGGCCGAATAGGCCGAATACCGAATAGTTGCCGAATATTCGTGGCATCTCTAATTTAAAGTACTCTCCACGATCGATCACTGTTGATCGAAATGGCACTCAACAGGCGATATAAAAAATAACATTTCAGCTTAGCTCCATGTTTTATTATATAGTTAGTTGCTAAAACTAAAATACAATCGGAAGTACACGTCGCCATCACAGCGTGTTATGACGTCATACGGCATATGACGTCACAGGAACCGATCGATCATTGGCAGTCGCTCAAATAAATTAATTGAAATAACACCGAGTTAGAAACGAGAATGACTTATGTGTTGTCCAGTTTTTTATACAATAATGAATGTGAATGGTTTAACTGCGAGAAATTAGACACAGACACAGCTAACAGCTTCGGGCATAAGTCTTACAACGCTCTACGCTTGTAATATAACATTGCTTAGTGTAAGGGCTGAATGGACGCTCGTAGCGGAGCGTTCGGCGGGGCGTGCAGCGTGGCGTCGGGCTCACAAGTGATGTAAGCAGCGTGCACTAAGGCCGCTAATATACGTTTGCATTAGTTTAACATGCACGCCGCTCGCTCCGCCCCGCTGCACGCCCAACCCGTGGACCCGCTGGACAGTACCTGTGGACCCGGGTACGTCCTTAAACTATGTCCAAAAGAGAGGTAGGTATGGTCAATGTGAATGTCATCTCGCTTTGTGTGGTAGGGCACAGCACAGCAAATGTCATTCCAGATCTAGAGCAAAGCCCAACTGGGGAAGTACCTTCACCTTACAGAAAATCAAATAGCACTGACTCTATGAGTATCTAGCTGCATAGTGTTGTGTTCCTGCCGGTGAGTAAGGTTGCCAGAGCTAAACGAGGGTGCGGAGCGTTAGGGTCAGCAACGAGCATGTAACACCTCTGGCGTTGCAGGCATCCATTGGCTACGGAGACTGCTTACCATTGCCACCGACATAGTATTAATAAAATCCTATCCTTCCCCGGTCCTCAAACTATCGCGTTAAGCGTCAATAAGTAGGTAACAGCCAGACATACCAAAGTAACTTTCGTATTTATAATATTAGCTATCCTCCTAAGACCCAAGGTCCTGCCTATAGTATTTATTCAGTTCGATGAAATTTAAATCATATTCAATTGGAACAGTGTTGCATTTGTTTTGTTTCGTTCAGTTTTCGTATAGTTTTATTGCCTCCAGATGAAGCTGAAATAGAATCCTTAATACTTAGTCTCAAAACTGATTGTGCCACCGGCTGGGATCTCATTCCAGCAAAACTGCTCAAACTTGCAAAAAATGTAATTATTAACCCTTTCACAAAACTTATTAAAATGTGTTTTAAACAAGGGGTCTTCCCTGCGGTACTTAAAAGATCCCTAATCACACCTGTTCATAAAGGAGGGAGCCAAGACAATGTTGCTAATTACAGGCCAATCTCAGTTTTGTCAACACTCTCAAAAATCCTTGAAAGAGCTCTAAATAACCGGCTTGTTAAATACTTGGAGCACCATAAAATTTTATCAAACTGTCAATTTGGATTCAGGCCAGGCAGGAGCACGGAAGACGCCATCAGTGCTTTGACTGAACACGTTATTACCCAATTAGATACTAAAAAGAAATGCCTGGGCGTTTTCCTTGATCTTGCCAAGGCATTTGATACTGTCTCGATCCCAGAGCTTATCGACAAGCTGGATTGCATTGGCATAAGGGGAAAGGCTCACATGATTTTCAGTGACTTCCTGGTCAATCGTACACAGCAAGTTAAAATAGGTAACACTGTTAGTAAAGATTCCCCTGTTGTTTATGGAGTGCCCCAGGGCAGTATATTGGGACCCAGCTTGTTTCTAATTTACATAAATGACTTGTGTCAATTATCTCTTACAAAAGGAAAAATTTTCACTTATGCTGATGATACATCCATAATTTTCCATGGAGATACATGGGAGGAAGTGTACAGTAATGCTGAGATTGGACTCCATAAAATAAATACTTGGTTACAGAGAAATCTACTTACCTTGAACTTAAATAAGACCACATATTTACAATTTTCTTTAAATAAATCATTTATGTATAATAGGGAGCTTAAGGTTCACAAATGCAGTTTTCAGTCAGGAACTGATTGTACTTGTACTGTTATTGCTAAATCTGACTGTATTAAGTATCTGGGCGTTCTGCTTGATGACAGAATGAGTTGGCAGCCACACCTAGACCTAACCTCAACACGGATAAGAAAATTAGTATATATTTTTAAGAAACTAAGAAATGTATCTGACCTAGTTTTATTGAAAAAAGTATATGTTGCTCTGGTTCAGCCAGTGATTGGTTATTGCAATGTTGTATGGGGTGGCGCTTGTAAAACCCACATGTTAAAATTAGAAAGAGCTCAGAGATCCCTGTTGAAGGTCATGACATGTAGATCATATAGATATCCAACGAGTCTATTATATAAACAATGTCAATTGCTCTCTGTTAGACAACTATATATACTTCAGTTAGTGCTAAAGCAGCATAAGCTTACCCCTTATGATCAAAATAAAATTACAAGCAAAAGAACTTTGACTAATGTTTGTGCACCATATAAATGTAGACTAGCTACGGCCAGACGGCAACAAAGATTTATGGGCATCTTTTTATATAATAAGATTAACAAAACCCTAAACATTTATCCCCTAAATAAACATGAGTGTAAGGAAAAACTTAAGTCCTGGTTGCTGTCATTAGACTATGTACAAACTGAAAGCATCTTACCCTGATTTACTCTCACACACACACACACACACACACACACATCTACACAAAAAATATATATGTAAAATAAATTGCATTGTATTCTTATTAGAATAGCATTTGTTTTATAATATTAAAACAAGCCTTAATTATCTACTTTAAGTCTAAAATTAAAATGGTTAATGTCTTAATAGTTACTATTATGTTTGGGAGAGGACACTGACTTCTGTAACACAGGTTTTTACCTAGCTCAGAAGTCAGGGACTTCAACACTAAAATGTACTTACCTTAATGCTAATAAATTTTTTATTATTTATTATTATTATAATATAACATTGCTTAGTGTAAGGGCTGAATGGACGCTCGTAGCGGAGCGTTCGGCGGGGCGTGCAGCGTGGCGTCGGGCTCACAAGTGATGTAAGCAGCGTGCACTAAGGCCGCTAATATACGTTTGCATTAGTTTAACATGCACGCCGCTCGCTCCGCCCCGCTGCACGCCCAACCCGTGGACCCGCTGGACAGTACCTGTGGACCCGGGTACGTCCTTAAACTATGTCCAAAAGAGAGGTAGGTATGGTCAATGTGAATGTCATCTCGCTTTGTGTGGTAGGGCACAGCACAGCAAATGTCATTCCAGATCTAGAGCAAAGCCCAACTGGGGAAGTACCTTCACCTTACAGAAAATCAAATAGCACTGACTCTATGAGTATCTAGCTGCATAGTGTTGTGTTCCTGCCGGTGAGTAAGGTTGCCAGAGCTAAACGAGGGTGCGGAGCGTTAGGGTCAGCAACGAGCATGTAACACCTCTGGCGTTGCAGGCATCCATTGGCTACGGAGACTGCTTACCATTGCCACCGACATAGTATTAATAAAATCCTATCCTTCCCCGGTCCTCAAACTATCGCGTTAAGCGTCAATAAGTAGGTAACAGCCAGACATACCAAAGTAACTTTCGTATTTATAATATTAGCTATCCTCCTAAGACCCAAGGTCCTGCCTATAGTATTTATTCAGTTCGATGAAATTTAAATCATATTCAATTGGAACAGTGTTGCATTTGTTTTGTTTCGTTCAGTTTTCAAACAAAGCAAAGTCATTTCCTACACTATAGGTTCAAATATGTATTAACCTTAGTATTATAAGTTAATCATATAATTTAGATTAAGGTACTAACGTTGAAAATGAGTGCCTCATTTCGCCGTTAAACGTAAGTTTGGCGAGCCTAACACAAGTTTAAAATGTACCATACTATTTGTGATAAAAAAAAATGCAGTGGAGGGCAAACTTTGGATGGCTGGGCCTTAGGAGGTTATACTAAGGCGCATATAAGTGATATGATGGAAATATTCGCTGTCATCGAGTGAAGTATCTGTAGCTCAGTTGATAGCGCGGGTTCTAGACACCACTAACCATCACTAGATCCAGAGTATTCCAGAGTAGCAGATTTCAGTCTGGTCAGAGTCAGTGATTTTTTTCTACTTTTCTAGTAGGGATTGGATCAGCATAATACGTACTCGTATAGACTTACGTTCTTTTAGAATAGCAGAAATACATTTAGCAAAACATAAACATGATTAATATTGTACGAGGTTACGCATTTGCAAGGGAAATGAGCCTTGAGAAGTACAGACCCAAGTCAATTAGGTTTATAGATCTCACAATTTAAGAGAGAATAATAGCTTTGCGTTCCTAACCGAACGGACCTACGTACATTTTTGATTAAATTTTCATTTCGGGAGAAAACGTTTTTCACTAACTAAATCTGAACAACACTGATTATGATGTTGATCGCTTTAGCAAAATATATTCTAGATTTATAGGTTTCGCTTTAAAGTAAAAGTAAAGTAAAAGTAAAATTCTTTATTTGCATTAAATGTGGTTAACAATACAGGTCTTATTATAATTATAAGTATCACACATTTAGCCGTATTATAGCATGCAAAATATGTACAATTACATCTTAAAAATCTATTTACATTTAATGCTTTTTTTATCAGTTAACAGTGATAACAAATAAAATGATAAAATAATAATAAAGAAAATGAAAATGTCATTAGCTAGTGTGGAAGTCAAAATATTCTTTAATATTGTAAAAATTATTGTTTAATAGCCAGTTATACAATGTCCGTTTGAATCTTTTTATGTCAGAAATTTCCTTAATATCTAATGGTAAATTATTGAATACTTTAATTGACATTATGCGACAGTTATTTTTAAATAATGCACTTTTACACATTGGTCCTATCAATTTTGTAGGATCTCTGGAGCGTAACCTTGGATTTGCAACGAGTTTTGTAAATAAGTTAGGGTTAGACTTAACAAAAATGCCGACTTCTAAAACATACATACTAGTTAAGGTCAGCAATTTAAGTTTTTTAAATAGAGGTCTACAAGATTGTAAAGGTCCTTTCCCACAAATAGCTCTGATACATTTTTTCTGGCTAATAAACACCCTTTTTTTGTCTGTTGAGTTTCCCCAAATAATTAGTCCGAATCTAAGCAATGAAGCAACATGGCCGTGATATGCAATAATAGCGGTTTTTTCGCCAGTTAAGCGTTGTAATCGTTTCAGAGCATAGGAAAATTTTTCTAATCTAATACACAAGTTGTCTATATGCGATTTCCAGCTACAATGGCGATCTAAAAGTAATCCAAGAAACCGTGTTTCAGTATCTTCTTCTAGCGTATGTCCTCTACAAGTAATGTCCATATTTGATGTATTAGCTCTAGTGTTACAGAACTGTATATATTTTGTTTTACTTATATTAATCGTCAAGTTATTTAATTCTAACCAATTACATATAGAGTTAATAGTCATATTAATACTAGTCATATGCATATTTTTATCGAGATTATCACCTGGTATCAGTATAGAAATGTCATCAGCGTATAAAACTATCTTATAACTACTAGTTTTTGGTAAGTCATTAATATAAAGAATAAATAAAAGCGGACCTAAAACACTGCCCTGAGGTACTCCTGTGCCGTTGCCTTTTTTTATAGAACGATATGTTATTACATCATTTTTGTCATCTAACCTATTTATTTCGACGCACTGTTTTCTGTCATGAAGGTAACTTTGAAGCCATGCTAACGATACTCCTCTAAAACCGTACCTTTCGCATTTTGCTAGTAATATGTCATGATTAACAAAATCGAACGCTTTACTCATATCAAAGAATACTCCTGTAACGGGAGTTCTTTGGTCAATCCTTTGAGTAATGGATTCAACAAGTGAGTAACAGGCATGTGTGATTGACTTTCCCTTTTGGAACCCATTTTGTTCGTTAGCAATTATTTTATGTTTTTCTAAAAATTGAGACATTCTATGGTGCATAGCTTTTTCGTAAACTTTTGCAAACACAGATATGAGCGTAATAGGACGGTAGTTACCTACGGCTTCTTTATCGTCTTTCTTAAAGAGCGGTTTTACTACAGAAGTTTTAAGCCTTGAGGGAAACCTCCCCTGGCTAAAAGACTTGTTTACTAAATGAGTTAGAATTGGTGCTATGGCTCTTGAACACAATTTAACAATATGAGTCGAAACGCCATCAAAGCCTACCGCTTTTGTATTATTACCGCTTTAGTATTTTAAAATATACATATAGTTTTCATAAAACAAACGGCTTAATTGGACCAAGTTTTAATCATATTTTATACGTATTCTAAAAAATCACATACATTTAAGTCACTTTTTTAGGGTTAGGCACCCTTATAGTTTCGCCATGTCCGTCTGTCTGTCTGTCTGTCCGAGGCTTTACTCCGTGGTCGTTAGTTTTTTAGGGTACCTCCCCTACACGTAAAGTGGGGGTAATTTTTTTTTTACTTCAATCCTACAGTGTGGGATATCGTTGAAAAGGTCTTTCAAAACTAATAGGGGTCTTCAACAAACATGATAAAGTGAATATATTCGGAGATAATCGCTCCGAAAGAAAAAAAAAGTGTCCCTCCCCTTCTAACTTTTGAACCATAGGTGAAAAATATATGAAAAAAATCGTGGAAGTAGAACTTAGGTAAGCAAGACATTAAATGAAAGCTATAGCGGACATGATCAGTTTAGCTGTTTGAGTTATCGTAAAAACTTTCCCCTTCATAGTAAAAAGACGTAGATCCATAGTTCATCCCTTGGTTAACAATCTACTATACTTTAAGCTCCAGTTTAGCTTATTGTGACGGAAGAATAACTACGGAACCCTACTCTGAGCATGGCCCGACATGTTCTTGGCCGGTTTATTTAAAAATTTGAACTAAAATAATTTTCAATAAATACCAAGTTTGGGCTTTTCCAGATACAATACCTTTCATTTTTTTTTTAAACAAACTTGGTATGTTTTGTTTTTTTTTTTATTCTAATTAAAAAAAGTAATGTGATATATTTTTAGAATGGCTTAACAAGCCCTTTCATTGAATACCACCACATTTAGTACCACCAACGATAAGTTTCTGAACAAAAAAAATCCCTTACAAAAAATTTAGGTCATAACTCCTCCCCTTTTTTTCGCCTAAGGATCAATCGTACCGATTTTCATGCTTTTAACACAATTTGCATCGTTTTTAGTTTTTAGGCGTATCTCTACCACTAATACACATAATATTATGTGTTTCCAGATGTCATAAACATTTATTCTGAGGTTAAGCATTAAAGAGGATTTATATTTGTAGTTTACACAGTTGTTTGTCACATATACTCTTCAAGTAGAACTTTCTCAAAGACAATGCCGTCGTATATTAACAGTATGACGACATAGTTTGATCTAAAACATCCACGGCCCCATCTACATGCTAATGTGGGGGAAGATCGATAAGGCAGTTTGTTAGTGCGTGGCAAATACACCTTATATTCCATTCCAGATGGATAAGATAGAAGGAATAAACTTATCGTAAAAAGATAGGTAGGTAGGTAGTCTAGTGTCATCTAGTATGGCCAGTGGCAATTAGCTGTGAGGAAGTTCAAATATAAAAACCGGCCAAGAGCATGTCGGGCCATGCTCAGAGTAGGGTTCCGTAGTTACTCTTCCGTCACAATAAGCTAAACTGGAGCTTAAAGTATGGTAGATTGTTAACCAAGGGATGAACTGTGGGTGTACGTCTTTTTACTATGAAGGGGAAACTTTTTGCGATAACTCAAAAACAGCTAAACTGATCATATCCGCTATAGTTTTCATTTAATGTCTTTCTTAAGTTCTACTTCCAAGATTTTTTTCATATTTTTTGGACCTATGGTTCAAAAGTTAGAGGGGGGGGACACATTTTTTTTTCTTTCGGAGCAATTATCTCCGAATATATTCACTTTATCAAGAAATGTTTGTTGAAGACCCCTATTAGTTTTGAAAGACCTTTCCAACGATATCCCACACTGTAGGGTTGAAGCAAAAAAAAAATTTTCATCCCTACTTTACGTGTAGGGGAGGTACCCTAAAAAAAATTAAATTTTTAGATTTTATTGTTTGACTTTGTCGGCTTTATTGATATATATATCCATGCCAAATTTCAGCTTTCTAGCACTAACGACCACGGAGCAAAGCCTCGGACTGACAGACAGACAGACGGACATGGCGAAACTATAAGGGTTCCTAGTTGACTACGGAACCCTAAAAAGGGTTTAGCCAAGGAGTCAGGGGTTAGGTTGTTTCCCATCGGTTTTCCCTTACCAGAATTCGTGTCCAACCGTTTGGGAGGATCGTAGACATAGGCACGACCTGTGCGGACACGAACTACCTTGAATAAGGCTGACTCATATTGAATGGGAGGTAGGAAAATGCTATACTCTGTAAGGGGCTGGAGTAGGCAGGACTCTGTAGTTAGGGTAGAATAGGATAGGGTGTAGTTTTGTGAAGATGTTTGCCACTTTCACCCGAGGAGGCGAGATATGTGAAGGTTGGAAACCTTCACAGTCTCTTGATAGATAACTGGCAACGATTATTTGAATTCAGAACTATCGCCCTGCTGAAGGACTAAAGATCTGCAGGCGGTTTCATTCTGAAAGTAGCAAGCATCCGGGTTAGTCGATATTAATATATTTCGTTTATGAAGAAAAAAGATTATCGAATAAAATAAGAATCTACCTGGAGCGTTTACATTCCCCACCTCAGCTAGACCTAGACCGTATCTCTTTTACAGTACAAAACTCGCCACGTGTTTTGCCTCTGTACGAGGCATTATCAGGTGCTGGAGATGTTGACGTTCTGGCATCCGGGAACTCGCAACAGCACGCCATCGCCACCTGGACAGTGGTCAATACCATTTTGTAGTAACTGTATGACGTCATAGCTTGATCTATAACATTTACGGTCGGTCCCATCTACATGCTAATGTGGGAAGATCGATACAGACAGTTTGTCAGTACGTGGTAAATGTAGGTATCTTAGTTAGAATAAAGCGAACCATTCTATCGTTCAACCCAGGCGGTTGATGAGAAGTTATTATGGTCAGCTACAGAAGGCTTGGCTGCAAGAAACTGACTGCCAAAAAGTTATAGGAGGCAAACGAGCATACGTATCGTGTGATGGGAAGCAATTATTGTCGGTCATGGACACCTGCAAATGTCTGTGAAGTTGGCACACAAACTGGCAAAATCTAAGAGATCTCGTTTTTATTGGAGTTTTGATCATAAACCTTTAAGTCTAAGGAGAGACTTTGCCTTCTTGTGTATGTTCTACTGCTTGTACAATGGGCTGTGGTCTGAAGAATTGTTTGACATGATGTTAACGGCCACTTTCTATCACCGCACCGCTCGCCGTTGGCAGGGTGTTCATCCTCCCGTGGTGGAATGTCATCGATCCCAGTGCACCCTCATAAACGGCAAAGTGGGTGAAACGCCGGAGTGGGTTTAGTGGGTAGGGCCAAATTCTCCCCCCCCCCCTCTTGCCAGGAGAGGAGAAAGGAGCGGCGAGCCCCACACACCGTGCATAAATGCATTCCCACTCCGTCAAAAAAAAAGGATGTTCATCCTCACACCCCAGAACCTAAACGGTCGCGTATTGTGCGGTTTAAGAGGAATTTCCTCCCGCAGACACTTCGGCTGTGGAATGAGCTTCCTGTCGAGGTTTTTCCGAGGTGCTATATGGGGTTAAATATATAATTTAAAAAATATGCTTGCCTCGTCACATGATAAAAAAGAGTCCCTCGCACAAAAAGGGCATCTCTGAGACCATTCACTATAATTTTTATTTCTTTTTCAATTCTTTGATATGCTACAGACAGACATATTTGGTTTCAAATGATAGCTCTTGCTCTATCTTTAATAGAACTCAGGAGTTCTCGGTTCTAAATCAAGCGAGGAAGTCAGAAAAAACTCCAATAAAAACATGACCTGCTAGATTTTGATATGCCCACTTCACAGACATCACTTGCACTACATTCTTGTCTTAGATATATTCATATGTGATTCCTCTAAGATGACCTTCACTAGATCTTTTCACTCGTAGCTGTATACTATCTGTCAATGCTACGGTTAGTCACGGAACTATTTACGTTACCGTCTTATTGAATTACACCACAACTTACAAGAAAATACACACGAGATTGGGTAATCAAGTTTTTTTACGTTCTTCTTAAAGATGGAACCGGGTACGTCCTTAAACTAGGTCCAAAAGAGAGGTATGGGCATTGTGAATGTCATCTCGCTTTGTGTGGTAGGGCACAGCACAGCGGATGTCATTCCAGATGTATAGCAGAGCCCAACTGGGGAAGTACCTCCACTTATAGAGCAGGTGAGTAAGGTTGCCAGAGAACGAGGGTGCGGACTATTAGGGTCGGCACCGCGCTTGTAGCTCTTCTGGAGTTGCAGGCGTATATAAGCTAAGGAGACTGCTTACCATCAGGCGGGCCGTATGCTTGTTTGCCACCGACGTAGTATTAAAAAAATGCATCTACACTGCAGTTTTATGAAGCAAGGTCTAGGTAGGTCTTTTTTAAGGTTCCGTACCCAAAGGGTAAAACGGGACCCTATTCCTAAGACTAAGACTGTCCGTCCGTATATCTGTCCGTCTCTCACCAGGCTGTATCTCATGAACCGTTATAGTTAGACCGTGGAAATTTTCACAGATGATGTATTTCTGTTGCCGCTATAAAAAAAAATACTGAAAAGTACGAACTCGAACTCGGTGGGCGAGTTCGACTCGCACTTGTCTGGGTTTTACAAGCTTTTATTTAGTTTTACCTGTCCCGTTGTCTGTTGGTCTGTAATCAATTCTTGCAAGTTAAATTTGATCCACTTCCCGGCGGTTTCCGATTGAGCTGAAATTTTGCATGCATGTATAAATCGGATGACAATGCAATATTATTATGACATAGATCTGATCTGACTGATGGGGACAGGGGGTAGCCATAGGAACTCTGTGATAAAACAAGGCAACCTAATTGTGTTTGGGGTTTTTAGAACAGTCTCGATGAGAATTAGTTAACTGTGGAATCAAAAGTACAGTCAGCGTTAAAAGCTTGTACCAAAAATTATTTTTTTGTTAAAAACTTATTTAGTTTAGCCTTCTTTGGTGTCCCACTGCTGGGTAAAGGTCCCCCCTCGTCCTTGTCATTGGCATTTTCCTACCATTTTGGATAGAATGGACGTATTCTGCCATCTTTTCGGTCTACCGCGATTAAGTTTCATTATTTTACCTTAATCCGACGTGTCTGCTGGATTGCACCAGATGTCACGGAAGGCTTGGACGGGAGACGAGAGCTTAATTGCCACCAACTACCCCACACTACACGCGCTTCTCCCAAGCGTTGGCATCTAGTCAACTCTATGGGTGCTCCTCAACGCAACGTTGGCGCAACTGCGCAGCGACGCCATTTTCCATAGCGCCGATTAGACGCCGACGCTCAAAAGACGCTAATGTACATTAGCGTTTTTTGAGCTGGCACTTATGCGTAGTTTTTAAGTCTTGCCGCCGCGATACAATCGAATAAGTTAACGACATAAACACCCCTAAAATGGGCGTGGTACCAATAATGAGACCTTTAACCGTTGTGAATAGTGACGGCTGGGGTGAATTGAAAAACTTAAAAAAGTGATTTAAATGACAACTTAAAAATACCTATACAAATTGTACTATTCGATTGAAAATAATAGTAGATTTTGTATGATATAATTTGTGTGGGTATTTTTTGATAAATTGTCAGGTAAGTCACGTATTCAAATGTTTCCATATTTACCCCAGCTGTCTCTATTCACCCGAGTTGATGGTGTTGGCACGTGGGCGGATGTCGGAGGATATTGAGGGAGTCGGAGACAAAGAGCGTCTATCCAGTATATTTGGAAAGTAAAAAACTAATTCAGACACATTACTTAAATGTTCACGCCAAGTTTTATTACTTCAGCTTGTCGAAATGAGAACGTAACTTCGATTGTATGAGAGCGGCGGGTCGTATCACTGTATTTATTATTTTTTTATACTACGTCAGAGGAGTTACCTACATGCGCGTTGCCGACCCTAACACTCCGCAGCCTCGTTGAGCTCTGGCAACCTTACTCACCGGCAGGAACACAACACTATGAGTAGGATCTACGTGGAGTGTTATTTGGCTGCGGTTTTCAGTAAGGTATGGAATGACATCCGCTGTGCTGTGCCCTACCACACAAAGCGAGATGACATTCACAATGCCCATACCTCTCTTTTGGACGTAGTTTAAGGACGTACCCGGATTTCACTCTTAATTAATATGTCTATACGTCTATTTAGGATCCATGGTGTAAGTTTCAGCCTAAGCTTGGAATGATTATAGCATACTCATAGAGATCACAAATCCTATGAAAACGATGCCATAGGATCTTACGTCTACCCATGACTTCACTTCTGCCATATTATTTTGAACCTTATCCTCATATGCATAGAATTGCAAATGGTTTGAGAATCGAAACTATTTTGCGGATACTATACCGTCGTAAAACGTAGTAGATTAAGGCATAAGTGTTTATAAAGTTTTGGACTTCATGCCGAGGGAATAAGGTAGAATGTTGCATGGCTGTTGTTTCTAGTTGTACGTATTATGTTGTTCAAGTACGAAACTGGCATACCTGGCGAGTTATTCTTATTGCATGCATGATCACGGGCAAACCATACTAAAATGTACACTCAGACACTTAACAGGAATCAATTTGGGGCATTTTGTATAAATGTACCGTTCGGATAACCATACCAGACTAGAGATGGGTAGGGGTGAGTAAATACTGAGTATTTACTCAGAATTTACTCAAAGTACCCGATAAATACCCAAATTTACTCATTTAGGTGAGTAAAAACAATTGCTAATAAAATATTTTAAAAGTGAGCTTTAAGAACAAAAAAGTATTTTTATTGAAGAGTGTTAACGTGTATTAACAATATTTACATAATAAAAAGCATAATGGACGCTTAATTGTTTAAAGAAAAGGTAATCATCAGTGAGAGACAATTAGTGATAATGTGTAGTTAACATTTTTTTTTATACGACGGTATTTACTTTAAAAATATGGGACATAAAGTTCTATCGATGTTCTAGATAACTGCATGTCACGCAAAAGTGCGTATTTACACTGCACTTTTATCAAGGGTTTTTTAAAGAAAACTCAAAAATGGTTCTACCGATCATGTTCAAAGTAATTTTTTAGTACTCTATTCTACGGCTAATCTTCCGATCTTATTTCATATATTTTTTAACTTTGGATTGAAAATTAAAGGGGAATAAACATTAATTCTGCCTTTAGAAACGGGTTTTTTACAAAAGTATTTAATTTATCAAAAAATAAAGATTTTTTTTATTTTTTTAAGACCCATGTGGTTTCTATTTTTTTTTTTGTGACAATTAGTTACATGTATGGAGTGCCCCCCTTAAAAAACTATTTCTTACAATTTTGAGTAGGTACTTTATCTAGTAGCGGCTTATAAAGGACACCTATACTCGTATTTAAAATTTATATGCCCCTTTTAGCACTCTAAATAGTTTATACCCAACAATTTGGGTATAAACGAGTAAATACTACTAAATTGAGTAAATACTCAGTATTTACTCGTGAGTATTTGCTCACTACCCATCTCTAGACTGGACCAGTAGGGCTGGCTAAGATGGTCGGATTTTATCATCTGTCATCATGCCTGTCACGTGGGTGTGTAATGTTTTTAATAATAACAAGTTGCGAAATTTCATTTTGCATAATTTGAATTGCATAATTTTGAAATGCAGAAATTATGATTTGGTATAAAAACAAATACAATAAAAAAGAATTGCATAATTTCGAAAGTAATTATAGTTTAGTAGCATAGTAATGTATTTGCATAACAGGCAACCAGTATAATGTTCACTTTGTATACTATTTTATACTCGGAACGTGTTTTATTCATGAAAACCAACAGCATAATATTGAAGGTGTGGTTTCACAATCAAACCACGGCAAATCGTTCATAAACTTTATTTGATTGAGTTTGCTGAAAGTTTAACAACACTGAATTACTAATTAATAAAAAACTTAAACATTATATTTGCATGGAACATAATCGATTTTTCTAAGCGTCAAACTTACCTACATCCATACTTTACCTCTGTCGACATATATCATTTTACCGCAAAGCAGCGGCCAGTGTCGTTGAAACCTCTGTGGTTCCTAAGGGATTCAGATAAACTTCATATAAACGCCTAGTGAAAATGAACAAGCAAAAATACAATTTCCGAGACATATGGTTCTGCCCATATGGTCGCAGTTTTACCTAACACTCCTCCTCGCTTCGCTCGTCGTCGTACCTAACGGCGACCAGCTTTAAAGTTGAAAAGGTAGATTGTTGTATAATTTAATAGTTTGATTGACACCAAGTATATCATAGAACACTATATCACCATTCGTTAAAATTTAGTACTATATTTTAATTATTATACGAAATGTATGTTATAACAAGTAAAATTATTCCTAAGGATTGTTATGAAGAATGTTTTTATGATTATAGAGCATTCTGTCATTAAATTAGTATGACTAACAACTTTATATATTTTGTTTTTATACATAATGTTTATTATGAGTTTCAATAGTAGTTAAATGAAATTATGCTAAAAGTTTGTATTAAAATTGAACGGCACCCCTGTCACGTTCTAACAAGTAAGTAAGCAAGAAAGTGACGGGCATAGTGACAGATAATAAAAATACATGCTGCCACCGCTGGGATGGGTGCCGTTCAATTTTAATACAAACTTTTAGCATAATTTCATTTAACTACTATTGAAACTCATAATAAACATTATGTATAAAAACAAAATATATAAAGTTGTTAGTCATACTAATTTAATGACAGAATGCTCTATAATCATAAAAACATTCTTCATAACAATCCTTAGGAATAATTTTACTTGTTATAACATACATTTCGTATAATAATTAAAATATAGTACTAAATTTTAACGAATGGTGATATAGTGTTCTATGATATACTTGGTGTCAATCAAACTATTAAATTATACAACAATCTACCTTTTCAACTTTAAAGCTGGTCGCCGTTAGGTACGACGACGAGCGAAGCGAGGAGGAGTGTTAGGTAAAACTGCGACCATATGGGCAGAACCATATGTCTCGGAAATTGTATTTTTGCTTGTTCATTTTCACTAGGCGTTTATATGAAGTTTATCTGAATCCCTTAGGAACCACAGAGGTTTCAACGACACTGGCCGCTGCTTTGCGGTAAAATGATATATGTCGACAGAGGTAAAGTATGGATGTAGGTAAGTTTGACGCTTAGAAAAATCGATTATGTTCCATGCAAATATAATGTTTAAGTTTTTTATTAATTAGTAATTCAGTGTTGTTAAACTTTCAGCAAACTCAATCAAATAAAGTTTATGAACGATTTGCCGTAGTTTGATTGTGAAACCACACCTTCAATATTATGCTGTTGGTTTTCATGAATAAAACACGTTCCGAGTATAAAATAGTATACAAAGTGAACATTATACTGGTTGCCTGTTATGCAAATACATTACTATGCTACTAAACTATAATTACTTTCGAAATTATGCAATTCTTTTTTATTGTATTTGTTTTTATACCAAATCATAATTTCTGCATTTCAAAATTATGCAATTCAAATTATGCAAAATGAAATTTCGCAACTTGTTATTATTAAAAACATTACACACCCCGCTGGGATGTCACGAATTTCGCATTCTTCACATTCGCGAATGTTAATGCGAATCCGAATGTCTAGGTTGCGAATGTCCGAATGCGAATAAGAATGTTAGGGAATATGTAGTTGTTATTATCATTCCTAATTAGAAAAAAATCTGAGTACATAAATAGGTATGTTAACTTAGAACGGGATGTTATAAAGTGTTGAGAAATGCTGTCTGATTGCTTGCTTCCCGCGCTCATTCCGATACTTCGCGCTCATTCCGATACTTCGCGCTAAGCGAATTTGCTTTGGGCTAGCTTATTCTATATGCGTATGCGGCAAAACGGGTTTTACCGTTTAAAGTAAAGTAGCAGAATTAATCGATAACTCAAAACTACGAAATCAAAGTGTGTTTTTAGACTAATCTAGACGAAAAATTTAGAGGCTTGAATCGGTCCCATTTGCCTGTACAATGAAAACGTTTGTTCAAAAAGAGGCATCTATGAGACGCTTTTTTCTGCTATAGAAGTTAACCAATCGTATAACAGCAACTACAGAAATGAAGTAGATGCCTTGAGCATCCAGTTCATCAATCAATATACTTGCCGCCAAAATTTACAATTCAATTCGCTTATTTTTTTTTAAGACAACAGTGATTTCATTTTTGACAGTATTACATATAAAAAAATCTTAAAAACTATGCTTATACGCTATTATACATGTGCTGTGTGTTATGTGTATATTGTTATTACATGTGTTTTATCTATATATGTATGGAGTGAGCACTGTAAGCTTACCTACTCATTTTCCGATGGTCAAAATTACATTAAAAAAATCCAAATTTAAAACAAGGTTTATCGTAGAACTTTAAAATAAGATGACCCTATAGTTCGTATTCTTTATCATTAGAAAGAAGGCAAGCGATCTTGACGTATCTTTTTATATAAAAAATAAATCATAATAATATTAGTTACTATATCTTTAAATAGTTTGCTTGTATATCCAAAAAAAATTAAATGGTTTGCTTGTATATCCAAAAAAAATTAAAAGTCACCCATGATTATTTATACCGATCGCTCTCTGAATATGTCGCAAGATTTGTAACTAGCCCTAGCACAGGCTTCGGTCTTTTTGGGCTGCCACCATGCACACCATGCCTTTAAACGCTGATTGGGAAAACCTTTTTGTATGTTATTTTGTATAAATAGTTAATAGTTAGTAGCTTTGTATTGTTTTTAAATACAATAAAAAAATATACGGTTATCTACATTCTTTTGCTTTCATAAGTTCAAAAACTAATTTTTAATAAGCGTTTTTTAATCATTTTCAATAAAAAGACGTTAAGTTGGTTAAACTTTTTTCTAATGCTAAATAAACGAAGTACTTATAGTGGCGAATGTTTGCCGTGCTTTCGGAATAGTCTCAGTAAATATAGGAAGCTATTTTTGTGGCTTGCATCGGCCGTTGACTTGTAGCAATGAGTAGTAAACACATTTTAGGGTTCCGTGGCCATTTCAAAATGGCGGATACTTTTTTAGTTTTAACATAAAAAAAATGAGGCGTAACTAAAATTAAGTATGATTTTGTACCACACTGATATGACCAGTATTTTATCTGTGTATATTAGCAAAATAAATAATTCAATTGAATTCCTGTAAATCAAAAAGTGAATTTCCCAAATTTTGGTCAACATTAAACGTTTAAAGGATGACTCACGCTAAAACAGCCCGGGCCCGGGCCGAGGGATTCGACACTTCAGTTTTCTAGATAAAGCACCACGCAATCCATCGATCACCCGTCATAGAAAACTGTCGGAAACCACGGATTGATTCATCCTTAATGTGTTCTAAAAATCTTATTAAAGACACACAATTTAAAAACTGACTGAAAAGCTTTCAGATTACAAAATACCATGACATTAGGCTAATTTTCCTTAAAGCTAAAAAAATATTCTTTACAGAACAAAAGACATTTTTGTTTCGACGGTACGTTTAACGAACAAAATGGAGGTTTTGTATGATTCATTAACTTTTCTTAGTGAAAAAGCATCCGTAAAAAGTCAAGGCGGTTTGGGAACAAAAATCAAGTTGCCGCTACCTTATTTAACAAAATACCTAGAAAATCAGTCCTTTCTTTGGATAGAAAGGTTTTAGGTCAAGGGCCTGCAAGGGTTCTTTAAGGTTCGGGATATCACAGTGGCGATTTGCGCACTGAAAAAAATATGGTCTATTAAGCACTCATTGAAGTGGTTTTCATTAAGATTAACTGCTTTATGCAATATCCAACAACAGTAAATTTTACTGTTTTGTTAGATAGGCTTATATGGAACTGTTTAAAGCATTAAACGTTAATGCAATTTCAATTGTTTTAAATGTTTTTTTTTAGTGCGAGCGAGTTGAAAGCGAGGCGAACTCGCTGCGCGCTCGCCTCGCTTTCAACTCGCTCGTAAATCGCCAGTGTGATAGGGCCCTAACGCAGCGGCTTACGTGAGCGAATAACTCGCGATGCGACGCGGCGCGGCGTGGCGCGGCGGCCAAACACAACGAGATCGCCCGCGTAGGACACATCCATAGGTATCAAAGGATTGAATTCACCCGCGCGGCGCCGCGCCGCGCCGCTTGGCTTTCGCGAGTTATTCGCTCACGTAAGCCGCTGCGTAAGAGGTCACATGAACCCGCCGTCAGAAAACCGCTCCCATACAAAGTTAAGCTCTCATTTTAAAACTACTGCTTAAATTAACTGAATCTTGGCATGAACATTTACTTACATAATTATATCTATTTCTGGGCCGGATTGCAAAATAAAATATAAACTAATACTATTATTATTTCGCTTTACATCTTAGATTAGGTTTTTTATAATATGAATATAACAAAAAAAATATAAAAAAAACAATAAAAATAATATAAACACATCATAAAAAACATAACCTTGGGTTTAGGGTTCTAAACCGCTTAAAACCCGATTTATTTCATTTAAGCAAAATGTCAAACAGTCAAAGTAGCTAGAAGAAACTAGTAATCCATATATTTCACCTGACTGCACAGTTATAAAACAAATTTAGCATTCCGCCGTGTCACTGCGCAACCAACCATAAATCACTTTTATAGCTATCGATGAATCAACTGCGAAATTCCTGTCAAACTCCTGTGTATTGTTGAACCATTCTTAAATTGTTCATACCTTTACGGCTTCAACTCAAATCATACGGAATTTACAAGCTTTTATTTAACTTGTAATAGGTATGTACATATGTTCGGGTCTGATGTTTCAAGCTAAATTAGTAGGCCAGGAAATGAATGCTTAAAAATGTTATAGAGAGAAATGCTTGGAACACAATTTTTGACTTCGGTACTTTGTTTGGACTAGTGAGTAGGTGAACATATCAAAAGTCCCCGACCGGAGCTCTTAAGCAGGGGGGGGAGACGGGATTTGAAGGTCCCATTTTTCGGTTTTTCGATTATATCTTGGAAACTAAGCGTCTTAGCGACATGACCACTTTTACAAAATGAAAGTTGATTCAATTTGTTACAAGTTTAATTAAGTCAAGTTATTAGATATCTTGTATAGTTTTTACATATCCGCTCTTAAAAGTCTATTTAGGGCTCTCAATTTTATGTCTCAATTAATTTATGTTATCACATTGACATCATTCCGAAGTAATAACAAAAATTTTAAATATACTTTTTTTAACTCCTCTTCACACTTTAACCGCTGAATCGATTTTGTTGAAATTTAGTAGGTATAGAGGTCCCGGGACAGGACATAGGATAGGTTTTATAACCAAAATCATCTTTTCAGTGTGTGATAAATGGGGTGGAAGTATATATGGGGAATCAATACCCGTTGAACCGATTTAGATAAAAGTTGGGATGGTCTACATTTTTGATATAGTTAAGTATTAACCTCAGGAATTCAGCTTTAGCGAAGAATTTTATGTGTTTTTACTCCGTCGTGGTATCAATGTACCATAAATTAATTTGGCACTCCCGATTTATACGCAAACGATACCAAACATGGCCTAGTAGCTTCACTAATGTAGATATCAATATGAAATTGAGAGCCCTAAAATAAACTTTCAAGAGAGGAGATCTCGTAAACTATTAAGATATCGAAAAACTTGACAGAATTAAACTTCAAAGAAACGTCCTTATTAGGATTTCACGTGTGTTATCTCATCATCATCATAACAGCCTTTTAATGCCCACTGCTGAGCATAGGCCTCTGAAGTACACTACTTATCCCGGTCCTGAGCCAATCGCATCCAGAAGTGACCCGTAGTCTTCCAAATGTCGTCCACCCAACGAGCCAACGGACGCCAGGCACTCCTTACGTGTGTTATACCAGTGCATTATGTGGTATAATTTTGTTTTGAACTATTAGCAACCCCTCACATATTTTTTTGAGCTGAGAATTCATCAAACAGCAATCTCTCCGACGTCTTGGTTTTCACAAAAGGAGCGTTAGTGTTGTTGTGTTATTAAAATTCGTTTTTTTTAGCATTAAAAAGACGGTAAACGATCTTGACGTGTCTTTTTTATTAAAAAAAATAACACTTTTGTTAAATAAGTCACAGCAAATATGTTACAATTATGAATCATAAATGAATAAATATTATAGGACATTATTACACAAATTGACTAAGTCCCTTAGTAAGCTCATTAAGGCTTGTGCTGTGGGTACTTAGACAACGATATATATAATATATATATATACAATTAGTTGAATCACTCGTCCTGTCAAAATTGAATTATGTTGATGTTGTGTTTGGGCCAAGACTTCTTGCCAAAACTAAACGACTCATACAGCGTGTTCAAAATGCCTGTGCTCGCTTCTGTTTTGATATTCCGTTGAGAGCTCACGTGACTCCGTATCTGAATAGCCATAAGATCCTTAAAATGCAACACCGCCGTAAACTTCACTTAGCTTGTTTGCTCTTTGGCGTACTGAACTATAAAACTCCTGCATATCTTTTCAAGAAGCTATCTTGCATTAAGCTCCGCGAGCGCCGTGATTGTGGAATTCATCTGTTGACGCCACGTCATGCCTCAGCCGCTTTCCGAGGAAGTTTTAAGTATTCTGCATCCCGCTGTTGGAACAATGTTCCGCCGCCAGTGAGAAACCTGCAAAGTATTCATAGTTTTAAGACAAAGCTTAAACAGTACTTGCTCAATCACCAGCTTAACCAGGAAACCTGCAGATTGGAAACAAGTTGCCTGTAGTCAAGACTATTATTACTTACCACAATGTTTTTGCTCCTTCCGCAATGGAATCGACACCATTCCCCACACACCATCCTTATAATAGTTATTTTATTTAAGCTGATTATGCTACTATTAGTTTTTCTTTTGTTTACATATTTTAGTCAACTTTGTTTTATGGTTTTCATGATCGAAAACGGATTGAGATTATGAGTTTCATCTTATTATTATGTTTGTCAAATCTGTCACTGGATTTAATTCGTGTAGCTACCGCTGACCTGGCGCTAGTTGCGCACGCTTAATGCCGCACCACGATACGATCCGACCGGACCGGTACAGACTGGACGTTCGTTTCGTCCGTGCAATTTTATTTAGTGTTAAGTATGTTCGTCATGTTTATTTTATGTTTCTTTCCTTTTTTCTGTTACCTTCCGTGACTATTTCGCACTCGATGGTCTCATCGGAAGATCAGCGCTGGAAGTCGCCAGCAACATGCTGAGATGAGGCCATTGCGTGACACTTTACTCTCACTATGTTCTCTTTTATGTCTGTATATTACTGTTTGTGTGTTTATGAATAAAACAAATTCTATTCTATTCTATTCTATTCTATTCATACTTAAATACATAAAAAACACCCATGACTCAACAAATATTCGTGCTCAATACACAAATAAATGCTAACCTAACCTAACCATATATTTTAAGATATAAAATTTTTACTAACAATAATGATCTCAGTTGGTCTCTCAATAAATGAAATTGAAATTGAAATTGGAAATTAAATTATATTTAAATGATGTCATTTAATGCGAATGAGGACAAATTGACGTCACTTAGATATCATTTTGACATAAAAATGTAAGTTTGAATTGGCCTCTATGTCACTGCGCAGCTCCAGACTCGTAAATCACAATAATGGCGTCGAATAAATCATCTGTAAAGCTCTTGTCAAACTTACACCACTAAATCATACGATATTGGCATTGCGTCTCGCACTCACGCATTCAGTTTCAAGTGGGTGGGAAAGAGAGGGGCTATTCAATTTCGAGTTTTGTGAAGGTCTAGCTGTTAAATGTCTAAGTCTGGCACTAAATCATTAGATATTGTATTAGAGTTAGATTTGAAACTCGTTAATCGAACTTTAGACGAACTTGAGGTTAATAGAATATCCATTTTAGTTTTATTGATTTTTCAACAACGAACCAGATTAGATGTTATAACCTTTAGATGTTTGAGTAGTGCTCAAAAATAATAAGCTTTTGTCTAAAAATTCATATTTGGTACAACCTTTTGTCGCTGACTGTACTTTTCTTACCACATACAACTCATTGAGACAATTCTGAAAACCCCAAATATAATTAGGTTGCGTTGTTTCAACTCAGAGTTCCTATGGCCACCTCCTGCCTCCATCATCAGGTCAGATCGATAGCACCATAATATGGCATTGTCACGCGACTTACATATGTATGCAAATTTTGAGCTCAATCTGAAATCAGGAAGTGGGTCAAAGTTAGTTTCCAAAATTTGACCCCACACTAACTAACAATAGTAATTTATACAATCGTGATATAATAGAGAGCTTTTCAGTCGAGTACTGTGTTTAGGCAACGAAGCTTGCTGAGTTGCCTAAATGAGGTACGAGATTGAAAAGCTTAATTGTATCACTATTGTATACAATACTTTGTCTACGAGTCATCTAAAACAATACTTTTTTTACTATAAAACCTAAATAATTAATGAAAATTGGTAAGTATCTCATTAGACAAATATGTAGTACAAAATACATAAACGCCCGCCTCCGCGTGACCCCGCGTCCAGCGCTCATCTTTTCTATGGGAGTGCGGCGGCACGTGATTGGTCATTTTTTTTTTAAATTGACTACAGCGTATCGAAATGAATCTTATAGTTGAGTTGGAAGCCCATACATGAAAAGTATGCAATTATAGTTCGGTACACGAAATCTTAATTCAACCATTACAGTCAACGAGTAGAAAAACTTACATACGAGTACTAATAATAGGACAAGTTAAATAAAAGCTTGTAATGACCCCACGTGTACTGAACGCAGCTTGACAGCGTCAAATATTGTAATTGTAATAATGATGATGAATAGGTATGTAACGATACACGATTTTTCCGATACGATACCGATTCCGATAACGATATTACAATACAATACATACCTACAATATACTGTTTCTAGTTACTTCTAGTCTACTCATTTCCTCAAAGGTTATCTGGAAGCGATCCCCTACAAGGATATGTCCGCATTTGTTGAATTTAATTAACTATGTAACCGTGTTTCTCGTGTTTTTATTTCCATATACAGTTATTAAGACACAAGTGTGGAAAGTAAGAAATTCACAAACGAGGGGTGTTAAATTAAAACGCAATCGAAGGGGGTGTTTAAATCGACACGAGTTGCGAAACTTTTGAATCACCTATTCCCACGTGTAACGTGTATCGTACAATTGAATATCCCTTTAAACTTTCGACATAGTCACGGAAAGTGCTATATTCCCGCACTAGCGCGGGTAAGTAGCACCATATGTACTGTAAAAGTTTAATTGTTTATTTATTTATTAACTAACTTACACTAACAGATATACCAAGCATGTAAGTTACTATACACTGAACAGATAAACTTTATAAATATAACAAATTATTGTATTACTACTATATACTATATAAATGACTAATAACACTAATATTAGGACGGTGTAGTCGAGGGTATGGAGATCGACTCCAAATACCGAGTTGCTGTGGCTAGGAGTCTCGGTTCCTTCTGTGAAAATATGTCTGTCTGGGGGTCGAATAGAAGGATATTATTTATGTGATTCAGTGCTGCATACATACTAGTTTATTTACCATACATACCACTACATCGGTAATACATACAATATAGGCCCTATTTATTTTTGGAAAGCAAATACCACTTGCCCATAGTCCTACGAATAATAGGCCTGGAATCCGTTCATGGTCCCGAGTTCGAGCAATTCCCTTTATGGAGGCAACGGGAGATATGAAATTCCTCGGTTGGAGGGGCAAGGGATAGGAGGTGGCGATAGCGGGTGATATAGCGTACGCGGGCAAGAGACTGGGCGAATAAGTAGGTGCTCATTTCCGTAATTGCGATATTGTATTTCTCCTAGGGTTTGAAATCCGGATCCGAAATGTAAGAAATTATCCGGATCTGGGTCCGGATCCACGGATCTTTCCATACATTTCAGATCTGTCATGCGTATCCTACTCCTACCCATAGGTTATTCATTTTATTAAATTTTATTTCAGAACCTTCAATATTTCATAAAATAAAACATTGTTAGTACAGTCACTCCTGAAAATATCGGTACGAAAAATGTGCCAAAAATATGTATACACTACCTTCATATATGGGCAATAAAGTCGTGTATACATATTTTCGGCACTTTTTTCGTATTGATATTTTCAGACGTGACCGTACCATCGTTATAGCTAGGGGTTATTAAAATGAGTTAGAATATTAGCGATCAGACCGTATACTGATTGTATGCCTTCATTTAATATAAATCAAAAATCAAAATCAAATCAAAATATCTTTATATTCTATATGGTAACAAGGCAAGATCTTATGGATAAGTTGTACATAACTGGGATTATATGTATATTACTGGGATTAATTAATACACAGGCAGCTGAAAGCTGATACGTGTATATCACTGCACTTGTTTTTTACGGATAATGTTCATTTTGTTATGTAGATAATTAAGTTTTGTATATTATTCTTTCAATTAAAGCAAGAAATATTACTTTGCTAATCCATGAGAAAATAACGTGTTAGTCAATCAGTGCTAACCCGTTATACTTACTTGCGTATTTTTACATGCAAATAATGTTCCCACCCTCCCACCGCAAAAATAAATACGCAGATAAATATAACAACCCACCACCAAAAGTACAAAACTCATTAATAGATTAGCAAAGTAATATTTCTTGCTTTAATTAGCATGGATTTCCGCAAAGTAACGCCTAATTCTATTAATTATTATTCTTTCTTTGGTGAACAGTGAAGAATATCACCTATTATATTTTCCACACAGACTACCATAGAGTTCTGCAATTCGGAGGGTAATGCTTCGTAAATGTTGTTGCTGCTATTATTATGTGACCTTGGAGAAAGGGATCATGATGTAGAATAGAATAGAATAGAATATCATTTATTTCAGTATAAGTACACAGTTATACAATACATATAGAGAAAGAAACAGAAAAAATGACTTATAACTAACTTGTACACTGTATATAATTATACTGAAAAAGGTGAACACTCAGCATAATGCCAGGTCCTGCTGAAGTAGTACGCTGACGCTGGTCTTCCGTGGACACCTGTAGGGAGCATATATATGGTGCATGTCAAAATAAAGGTTCAAATTATAGTGGGACGGGAGATCTTTTTATAGGCTTAGTGGCTAGAGTTTAAACGTGGTATCATAAATGTAAAATCGCTACCGATTATCACTTGAACCGCGTCTAAACAAGCCCGAATTCTCACACCACGCCCGAGTTTTCTTTTACTGCCATTGTTTAATTAAATAAGTTCTTGTCCACTTCATTCGGCTAATTTTGCTGAAGTGAATCTTGAATGAAACAGTAGCGCGTAATCATTTGAGCGTCTTGCGGTTTATTTAGTACTTGCCGTTGTTTAAATATTATCAGGGAAAGTTAAATAATTGGCTACTTGACTGTTTTTTGTAAATAATGTCAAACGATCTTGATTTTCCTGAGGATCAAATGTGTATATAGGACTCATGGCATTTAAGCAACACAAAGATCAGAAATGAGAGTTAAAGTCTGACGCTCGCACTCGACGATTGAAACGCCTCTAACAAAATGATAAGGTGATGTGACGTCACATCATATAAGTCTGTCCAAATGTATGGAAGATCAAGGAAATTGCCATTTTGTCCCTGAAATATTGCGTTTATGTGTATAGTTATCATACAATTTATTTTTCAATAAAATGTAAGGAATCGCATGGTACCATTTTCTTTTCTATTTTTTAGACAAAAAAAATGTTTTTTTTGAGATTTCGGAGCCTTGTATTTTTTGTATAATCTCAATATATTTTTTTAAATACCACTTTTTTGTAATGGATGGCTCATTTTCTATCCATCTAAATTTTGTTATAATATTCAACATATGTCAAGTACCCAATTGTATTTTTAGTGTAAAGTCCGACCAGAAATATATGATCAAACATTGTCAAGAGGGCGCTGTTATTCTCATGTATTGACAGTTTAGTTTATGTTAGGGTTTGTTAGGGTGTGAAAGAGGATATGAGAAAGAAAGGAGTGAGTGCCGAGGTGACGAAAGATAGAGGAGAATGGAATAGAATAACATGTTGTGCCGACCCCACATAACGTGGGATAAGGGCAGGAGGAAGAAGAGGAGGAGGGTGACAGTTCAGTTCAGTATGAAAAATTTTGTTCCAATTAAATTCCGCAATATGGCGCGTGATCATATATTACTGGTCAGGCTTTAGTTGTAGCGTAGCTTAAAGTCAGGTACCCACTGAAAATCAGCGCCATGGCTTGCCGTTGCGTGGCAATATGCTGACGGCCCGATTCGAAGAATGATATACGATAACGATAAGTTCTATATCCCTAGTGTAAATTTATTCGATAGCGAAACGTGACGTTACGCGTTTGCGTTAAGTCTCATTTGTATGGGATTTTGAGTTTCCAAAACGTCCCGCTTGGCGCGCTGTTTCTAAATTCCACACAAAATGAGACTTAACGCAAACGCGTACGTCACGTTACGATATCGAATAAATTTACACTAGGGGTCCAGGTTTAGATAAGTTCTCATTTAGAAATTAGAAATTAGAAATTAGAAATGTTTATTTGCCAGAATACGTTACAATAAGGTCTTAAAACAGTTTTAGCATCAGTATTCAGTCGACATATAGCCAACATGCAAAATGTTTGTAATTTACATTTACTAGTAGAGTACATCAGGTACATGCATAAAATTTTAATAATCCTAATAAAAACAATGACATAATGCAATTAAAAATAAATGAGATTAAAATAGAAATACTAAGCTAAACTAAAATAGATTCGTAGGTATGTCAAGTTATGTCATAATATGATAATGAAAAATTAAAAATTACAATTTGAAATTTAAATAGTCCTTAACAGTATAAAAGCAATTGTCTTGTAGCCATTTAGTCAGTTTTATCCTAAATTCATTTCCACGCAACATTCTCAATTCATGAGGGAGCTTATTATACAAAACAATACACATGTTATACGCATTTTTCCTATAGATATCGCTCTTACATGCTGGCTGGTATATCATATTTTTATACTGGGCTCGTAGCTCTCTTGCAAACATGTCTTCTCGCTTTTTAAAATGTCCTGGGTGGCTTTTAGTAAATAGGCATGCCTTTAAAATGTACATACAGGCTAAGGGGAGAATTTTAAACTTTTGGAATAGAGGTCTGCAACTATCGTCAAATCTAACCCCACCTAATTCACGCAAACATTTTTTCTGAATTATAAATGCCCTCTGAACGTCAACAGAATTGCCCCAGAGTAAGAGTCCGTAATTGAGAGTGGACGACACATACCCATGATACGCAGTTAACGCGGCCCGAATAGAAATTGAATTTCTTAGACTTCTTAAGGCAAAAACAAACCTCGATAGCTTGGAACATACCAGGTTAACATGATCTTTCCAATTTAAATGTTGATCGATAATTAAACCTAAGAATTTAGAAGTTTGAGTTTCTTCGATAGGAGTATTATTAAGGCTAACATTTATATGTACTGGATTTGAGTTATAGGTATGAATGGAATTGTAGTAATGAAGTCTTGTTTATATTAATTTTAAGGTCATTATTTTCTATCCATGTGTTAACGTCGGTCAGTGCATTATTTACGCTCGACTCATACATGGTTTTGTCAGTTCCTTTTATTATTAATGTTGTGTCGTCTGCGAAAAGTATACACCTTTGCGATGTTGCTTGCGGAAGATCATTGATGTATAGCAAGAACAATAAAGGGCCTAAATTACTCCCTTGTGGTACCCCTGACCTATTGACATGACCCTGAGACCTGAACTTCTCCCTTATAAGTTTGTTATCCTTAGTAACCGTTCTTGAGATTTCAGTACATTGGATTCGGTTGGCTAAGTAACTTCTTATCCAATCAAGGGCATAGATATCGTTTGTATATCGTATAATTGACAGAAGCAGCTCGATTCGGGCAACTAATGTCACTTTGACGTTAGAAATATCGTAGATAGATCTTATTGAGATCAGAGCGGAAAAGAAATAAACGTCAATTTTCACATGTCGTTTAGTTATCGATCTTTCCAAGATCTTAAACGTGTCTTAATCATTCTTCTAATCGGGCCGTGAGTGGAGATCATTTTTAATATTTAAGACCCACTTGCACCATCCCACTGACCCGGAGTTAAACGCTTAAACCGTTAACCTAAAGTCAAAATGTGCTGGTAACCATTGTAACTCCAGGTTTAACCGGTTAACCCCGGGTTAGTGGAATGGCGCAAGCAACTTAGGCCCAGTGGTTTGTGTTGTGTGTTATTTTACAGTTCTATCCGTATGTTTGTACAGATAATGACATAAATAAATGTATTTTCTTTCTTTCCTTTTACGAAAGATGTTATACTAGGTTCACATGATTTTTTTCCCGTATACCGTATACGAGATTTTATCGAAGACCATAGTGACAGCAAATTTTGTGTGGCAACTTACAAAATCGTTCACACGGCGTCTATACGAGAAAGCCGTCTAGATGCGTTAACGGTTTTGTATAACGATACGGGAAAAATTAACGCCGTGTGAACCTAGTTTGACAACCTAATTGTGAATCAATTTAATAAGCTCAATTGGTTAAGAGCAATATGCACGGATTTCAGAGGTTGCGGGTTGAAATGCTGCATTAGACAGCTTCCATCTGAGATGCCTCCGCGACATTATGGGTGTCCACTGGTCCGACCGTCTTAGGAACACGGAGATCCTTAGACATGCCGATGTCGCCGGAATAGAGGCCTACCTAATGAGACGACAGCTACGATGGTGCGGTCACGTCTCCCGGATGTCCCAGGACCGATTCGCGAAACGCATCTTCTACTGCGAACTGTAAAATGGTAAGCGAAAGCGAGGCGGCCAGTTTCTGCGGTTCAAAGATGTGTTGAAGCGGCATATGAAGAGAGCTCATATAGATTCAACGGCATGGGAGAGTCTAGCTGGTGACCGTCCACAGTGGAGGCATATTGTGCAGATGCCGGTGCGTGAATTCGAAGCCAGGCGGCGCACAGAACTTGACGATAAGCGTGACGCGAACTATTTAAAGGCCAGACCACCTATGGCCATAACATATAATTACGTCGGAGGGGTGGTGACCTGCAGCGAGTGCGGCCGCACATTCGCTGCTAAGATTGGCTACGTCAGTCACCTGAGAGCGCACCAGCGACACTCTCAGCGCTAGAAAGCAGTTACTGTGGCCGAAAACGGCTAGGAGAGGATGATATGTTAGTGTATGTAGGATAGGAACTTGAGTCTTTTGAGTCTGAATGTGAAGAACTCGACTTGTTTTTACGAAACTTGGTGCTTAAATAACTTCCGAGTCTTTTAAGTCTCGACGCGAGTCATTTATTGTGTCTTTTTTAAGAGAACTCAAAAGGACTCGAGCCTCCGAATAAAGACTCCGTCAACTATTTCATAGGTACCTAAATAAAAGTAAAGAAATTATGTGTTATTTTTAAAAAAATTGAGAGCTCTCTGAAAAGGACTCAAGTTCCTACAAAAGACTCGAGTCTCTAACAAGTTGAAAAGCCATCGAATTTTGACTTAATATGTCGGTCTGAAAAACTGAGTCGAGTTTCAAAGCAGACGACTCAAAAGACTCGAGTCTTAACCAACACTAATTATGTCGCGTAACTTCAACATCAGATAAATCGCTTTTAGGAAATATCTAGCTTATTACTTTTTCTTAATACCAACATCGCAAAATCTGACAGATTAATTTATCTGAGTTTAAAGTTAAGCGACTCAATATAGCTTTGTTGTAACATGGGCATGCTATTTAACTTAACCAAACAGTTGAAAACTTTGACATATCAATATAATTTCGAATATCGATCGTCCGAGATTGTACCTATTTGCGTTTTACTTTATGCTTAGGAATTTCATGATATGTCTAATCTTACGATCGGCCGGCGACATTTATAATTCGAAAATATATATCTGACGAGTACACAGAAAATATTGTATCCGTAGAGTGGGTTAAACCATCGCTCCATTCACAACATCCACGATAGCAATAATGCTATGCAATATGCAATGCTTCAATAATAACCGTTGCTCCTGCAGTCAGGTAAATATGCAAATTGCAGCCGTTTCAAAATGGCGGACACTCGCTGTGTCAGCATCGGGAAATTCAGATCATAGTCGGGTCAAATATTTTTCCTATCTTTAGTTTAATTTATTGTAAGCTAATGTTTAAACGCGGTTTATATATAATTGATTGTGGAAGTGCGAAGGGACTCTGGTTCTGGCTGAAAAACAGCGCTGAAGTGTCACCCACGCCAAAACCGTTTGCCGCATTATTAGAAATAAATATATTTAAACTTATAAGGTATACTAAATATTATTAGAATTGTTAATTTAAATTAAGTTAGGTTATTTCTTGTACTTGTTTTTTTTTGTGGCAATAAACCATTTTTGTTTCTTTCTATCTAAATACATTTTATAAATTTATTTAGAAAGAAAGAAAGAACCTTTTGTCTCCGGTATTTAGGAAAACCGTCCTAGGCGCTAATTCGCTCATTCCACGACTATGTAGATTATACAATAAACTTAGCCACTGCTGCGATATTCATTCTGACTCATTGCTCAGGTTCCGAAAATTATTGAATATAAATCTATAGTATAGACAAGTTTAATTTATTTTTGTTATTTAACCTGTAACTTTCACTTTATACTGTTACGTAAGAAAAACAATTTCTTACTTAACAGTAAGAAATCGTTTTTCTTTTGCATGTTGTGTTTACCTATACTTAGTTATGCATCACCACAGCATCACTGAATGTTTCTTTTTTTGAGTTATGTAAACGTATTGGATGTAATAACTGTTGGTAGACCTTAATAAAATAAAAATAAAATAAAAAGATCACTTAATTCTGTTGACAGTAGGTACAATAAAATTTCACAACCAAAATACTTATATCAAAAGTTCTTCTTATTAGAATCTCAAGTACTGAAAAAAAATCCCAGCTGTGCTGAAGAGTGAAGCTTTAGATTCACTTGGCTTTGCAGTTTATACAAAATGACGCGAACGAGTTAAGATGACTCACGTTAGGACGGCCCAGTAGGGCTAAGATGGTCGACTCTTTATCATTTGTCACCATGCCTGTCACGATCTAATAAGTATGTAAGCGCGAAAGTGACGGGCATAGTGACAAGTGATAGAAATGGAACCATGCTGCCACCGCAGGTCCGGGCCGAGGCATCCGACTTTGTCTTCTATAGAAAGCATCGCGTGATCACTTGTCATACGGCCCGATTCGAAGAATGATTCAGATCTTTGAAAGATCGATAACTAAACGACATGTCAAAATTGATGTTTATTTCGATTCCGCTGTGGTCTCAATAAGATCTATCTACGATATTTCTAACGTCAAAGTGACATTGGTTGCCCGAATCGAGCTGCTTCTGTCAATTATACGACATACAAACGATATCTCAATGAGAACTTATCTAAACCAGAACTTATCGTTATCGTATCTCATTCTTCGAATCGGGCCGATAGAAAATGAAGTGTTGGTTGCCTCGGCCCAGACCCGGCCTGTTGTAGCGTTTGCTACGCTTGCGTGAGTTGATTTCTCAACTTCTCAGATGCTCTAATACTGACATATTTTGCGCAATTCTAATATAAATGTGTATTTGTTAGGGTTCCGTAGTCAACTAGGAAGCCTTATAGTTTCGTCATGTTCGTCTGTCTGTCTGTCTGTCTGCCTGTCTGTCTGTCTGTCCGAGGCTTTGCTGCGTGGTCGTTAGTGCTAGAAAGATGAAATTTGGCATGGACATATAAATCAATAAAGCCGACAAAGTCGTACAATAAAATCTAAAAATTTAAGTTTTTTAGAGTACCTCCCCCTACACGTAAAGTGGGGGTGAATTTTTTTTTACTTCAAGCCTACAGTGTATCTTTGGAAAGGTCTTTCAAGACTAATATGGGTGTGCAACAAATATTTTTTGATAAACTGAATATATTTGGAAATAATCGCTCCGAAAGAAATAAAAAATGTGTCCCCCCCTTCTAACTTTTGAACCATAAGTCCAAGAAACAATACTTTATCTCCTTGGTTTATAGTCTACTATTATTATCCTGACCGATTTTAAAATTTCACGTCGAAAATAGTCATTCAAATTATGCGCAATGCTTGTCAGCGTGCACGTCTCTACAATAACCGTTGCTCCTGACATCAGGTAAATATGTAGATTGTTGTTTCAAAATGGCGCAGACACGCTGTATCAGCAACGGAACATTCAAATTGTATTATAGTACAATGCTTGCTCTCAGATATTCGCTTCGTGCACGACTGTCACGCAACTTATCCGCAAATTCAGGGGGAAAACGTCAATTCACTACATCTTATAAAACAAAAACTCAAAAACTAGCTAACGGATTTTCAAACGAAATCAGAAATCATAGCATTTATTCGTAATAAACTATGACATACAAAAGTATAACAATATAACAAAAGAAAGAAACATAAAGAAAGAATAAATAAATAGTTTACCACGAAATGGTCCCGCCTCAGCATTAATGCTAACTCAAAAGTCAGCGCTCTTCCGGCGAGACCATTTGTGGGTCACGAACGCAGCTGTACGACACGGCATAAAACTGAACGCGGCTTTGCGGCGGCGAAAGGGCGAGACGTCATGATGACAAAAGAAGCCATGTCGTCATAGAATACAGATACGATTTTTACTTATCAATAGAGTGATTCTTGAGGAAGGTTTAAGAGTTATGGTTTGTTAAGGTTTTGTGTAAATTTGTTGAAATATGATGATGTCGAAAAAATCACGTTGTATGGTAGCTTTAATCGAAAACGCTGCCTAATCCGTTAAGGTGTAACAACACAATGTATGGCAGAGTTGTCTCTCTTTAATTGGTCTACAAAACGTCTGCGATGGTGTATAGACATACATACTTTTATGGATAAATTACTATACCCATTCTTAACTTCCAGGAAAAATATTACATAATATTAGGAAAAGAGCGTACTTCCATCTTAAAGGCCGGCAACGCACTTACAACCCCTCTGGTGTTGCAGGTGTCCATGGGCGACGGTAATTGCTTACCATCAGGTGATCCGTCTGCTCGTTTGCCTTCTCTACCATAAAGAAAACAAAAAGTGGTATTTGCAAAGCTATTTACACGGATTCATTTTCAAAGTAAATAAGTAAGTTATATTTAATGCATTTCATACAGATTACGATGGTCCCATACAGTGCTTACATCAGGCGGACCGTATGCTTTGCCACGGACGTGGTAAAAAAAACTAGCTTACCATAATAAATGGCAAATCTACGATTTGTCTGAATATTCGAGACGCGTGTATTCGGTAGGCACTTGGAATGAATGCTTCCCAGCAACGCCGCAATTTGCATTTTCGTCACATTCTCTCTGTTCGATGCTGTAACGTTTAGGTAGCTAAAGTGCAATGAGTTTACTTCTGTTGCATTTTTAAGTGGCCGCAAGTCCGGACCGGAAAAATTTGACCCGGGTACGTCCTTAAACTACGTCCACAAGAAAGGTATGGGCATTGTGAATGTCATCTCGCTCTGTGTGGTAGGGCACAGCACAGCGGATGTCATTCCAGAGCTAGAGCAGAGCCCAACTGGGGAAGTACCTCCACCTTACAGAAAATCGCAGCCAAATAACACTAGACCCTACTCATAGTGTTGTGTTCCTACCGGTGAGTAAGGTTGCCAGAGTTCAACGAGGGGGGGAGGGGGTTAGGGTCGGCAACGCGCATGTAACTCCTCTGGAGTTGCAGGCGTACATAGGCTACGGATACTGCTTACCATCAGGTGGGCCGTATGCTTGTTTGCCACCGACGTAGTATTAAAAAAAAAGTCAATTTTATACAATGTATATTTTTTACAGGTTTATTGCGTAATTGAGTATTTCTATTTAAAATTATACCTAAAATGTTTTTGTTATAATTTGGAATTTTCACATTACTTCCACTCATTATCACGATCTTTTTCCATTTTTTACTGAGAAAAAATATTCCCATTTTTAGGGTTCCGTAGCCAAATGGCAAAAACGGAACCCTTATAGATTCGTCATGTCCCTCTGTATGTCACTTTTTTCCGAAACTATAAAAACTATAGTGTTCAAACTTGGTAAGTAAATGTATTCTATGAACTGCATTAAGACTTTTACACAAAAATAGAGAAATAACAATAAATTTTAGGGGTTCCCCATACTTAGAACTGAAACTCGAAAAAATTTTTTTCATCGAACCCATACGTGTGGGGCGTGGGGATAGGACTTTAAAAATGATATTGAGGTTTCTAATATCATTTTTTTCTAAACTGAATAGTTTGCGGGAGAGACACTTCCAAAGTGGTAAAATGTGTCCCCCCCCCCCCCTTGTAACTTCTAAAATAAGAGAATGATAAACCTAAAAAAAATATATGATGTACATTACCATGCAAACTTCCACCGAAAATTGGTTTGAATGAGATCTAGTAAGTAGTTTTTTTTTAATATGTCATAAATCTAAAAAAACATTTTTTTTTTCATCAAACCCATACGTGTGGGGTATCTATGGATAGGTCTTCAAAAATGATATTTAGGTTTCTAATATCATTTTTTTCTAAACTGAATAGTTTGCGCCAGAGACACTTCCAAAGTGGTAAAATGTGCCCCCCCCCCCCCCCCGTAACTTCTAAAATAACAGAATGATAAAACTAAAAAAATATATGATATACATTACCATGCAAACTTCCACCGAAAATTGGTTTGAATGAGATCTAGTAAGTAGTTTTTTTTTAATACGTCATAAATGGTACGGAACCTTTCATGGGCGCTTTTTTTGTTACAGACAGATATCCCATCTGTATGGGGCATTGTAGCTCTTCAACGGATGGGCCGATTTCGATGCGGTTTTTTTACGTGAAAGCGAGTTTTCTTGCGGTGGTTCTTAGCTATGTTTCATAGAAATCGATCCAGCAGTTTGAATAGTAGCAGCTCTTTGGCATAAAATGGATTGGCATATTTTTGGATACGACCGCATAACCACACCACCACACTAAACCCTACGTCTAGTTTACGTTTGCGGTTATATTAAGGGGCTCCCCTCGGTTTTCATCGACTTTTGACAAGTTTTGAGTCGTTACTCCTATATTTGCACTATAGATAGAAATATAAGACAAACGACTATCGGTTCTTCAAGTTTTTATCTCCATTCGGGTCTTCCGTATTTTGAAAGAAATGAACACTTATTATTTATATATTTTTTAAACGTTGGAAAAAAAAAACACTTTTTTCTTTACTTGATTGCTGTGAAGGATTTTACATGTACGAAATCTACACATTGGGTTCGTCTTTGACGTCTCTAAAAACTAATTAACACAAAAGTTATGACCAGAAAACCAGTTTTTTGGCCTAAAATTGTTCAACTTTGATGCCAAATATCTCGAAAACAGAGAACTTTGAAGTAAATATGGGATACTATATTGCTTACAAAAAACATAAGAAAACTAAGGGATTCAGATCGAAGGTCGTTGGCGTTAGGGAGCCCCTTAAAAATACACACTGCAGATAGTACAAGGTGGTTATATATATTTTTTGATTTAATAGTAATTGTTGTTTTATATATTGAAATCACATCATATTATTTGACCAAAATGATAAAATTGATAGGTAAAAAAAAAAACGTTTATTCACGTTTCATGCCCTATAGATATTTACAATATATTTCTGCCAAACCACAAAGTGTAAGTGGTGGTTGGTAGAATGACTGCGAATATTAACTCATTTATCTGTAGCCTTTATAGTAGCGCTGGTGGCCTAGCGGTAAGAGCGTGCGACTTGCAATCCGGAGGTCGCGGGTTCAAACCCCGGCTCGTACCAATGAGTTTTTCGGAACTTATGTACGAAATATCATTTGATATTTACCAGTCGCTTTTCGGTGAAGGAAAACATCGTGAGGAAACCGGACTAATCCCAACAAGGCCTAGTTTACCCTCCGGGTTGGAAGGTCAGATGGCAGTCGCTTTCGTAAAAACTAGTGCCTACGTCAAATCTTGGGATTAGTTGTCAAGCGGACCCCAGGCTCCCATGAGCCGTGGCAAAATGCCGGGACAACGCGAGGAAGACGTATCTGTAGCCTTTATGTAGGGATTTAACTACAATAAATCCAATATTAACAAATTCATTGTTACAAATAGGTTTATGATGTTACAAATCATTAAAATACTATATATCTTAAACCAACAGATCTAAAACAAGTCACATGATTAAAATACAAGATAATCAGAGGCCAATTCTATTATTTTAATTCGATGTGGTTTAAATCTTATTTTCATATGACCTTGAGGACATTTCCTCCAATCAAGAGCCATCCATTAAGGCATTTTGTTAGTATTTATAAAAAAAAAAACATTTATACACTGTGGGTCAATTAAACCCGACAGGTTTTCAAGGTGTATTCTTGACCACATTTAGAGACTAAAATGTCATACTTACAAAGTTTCCTGAAATCGATCTTGTTTTAGAGTTACAGTAAATTTTTGTGAAAATTTGTTCCTCTTATAACACAGTAAATAACTCCTGATTAGCTGTGACGCTGCCACTGTCATTTGGTTTAGATATAATTACTGACAGACTTTAAAGTTTTAAAGTAAACTCGCAATTTATATCTGTAAATAAATAAAACTTTACTTATTCGTTGTTATGTTTTATTATTCACCAATGTGTTAAATAGAAATTTGGTGTTGTGTCATCCGCTCTCATATCGGTTTGGCCAGTTTGCCCCAAAAACTCTCAAACATGACAGCCTTTTTTTTCAAAATTTCCAAACTGTTATCATGTACTTGGCGCACAACCTTTTAATTTCGGTTTCTCCCGAAAAACCGTTATTTTTAAACCGGTTTTTATGAGAACAGTTCTTGTCAAATTAACCGGCTTAGAACAACAAAAACCGGTTTCTTCCTATGTCGGTGTCTATGTTTACGTGGCACACCAGGCCGGCCAGCCGTTGCGTCGCTCGTCGAATAAACCGATTTTTTTAGGTTACAATAAAGTTCTTAAACGTTCGCGTTTTTATAAAAGTTCGGAGCTAAACCGAAATAAACCGGTATTTACCGGTATTCTAAAAATCAGTTCTCAGCCTTGCTTCGAAAGTATGTTACTGATGCGCGTGAGATGTCTAATGATAAGATTCAAGGTTATCAAAATAAGACCAAAACCTTATCAAATTTTCAAAATATAATAGGCCTCAGATAATTCGTTACAGGCCAGGTATTTCTGTTTTATGATACTATAACTCAATGGATCTAATATTCGTTGGTGCAGTCATTTTCAACAGTAATTTACATTTTATGCGCCATCTTTGATCCTAAGGAGTAAAACATACGGAGCGGCATTACGTCAGTAATTTTATTTACGTGTAATAAGTATTGAACCTCACAAACTCACAAGCGGTATTGAACCTTTAAGTCTAAGGAGAGACTGCCTCCTTATGTGTGTTCTACCGCTTGTACAATGGGCGGTGCTCTGAAGAATTGTTTGACATGATGCCCACGGCTACTTTCTATCACCATACCGCCCGCCGTCGGCGGGGTGTTCATCCTCACACCCTGGAACCTGGATGGTCGCGCAATCGACTATTATCTTTATACGATGATAAAAAAATGGACTCCTATACAAGATATCAACATCAGCCAGCCAAAATGTATTAGAGAGACAATTATTTTCGCGATTCCGGGGTAGGGACCATAGTAAAAGTTGCTCAGTATGACCTATACAACGTGTACCCACCCCAATTTAAGTGGCTCGTGTAACCACTTGTATATAGCTATACAAGGTGACCTTAGCCATTGGACAAACCCTGAAATCCCACGTAGGGTTACTTCAGGAATGCTCTGATGTTAATATTTTTTTATTTAGAATAAAAGATAAAAAAAAAATCGAACAAAAGTTATTTGCAATAATCGACAACAAAAATAAACATACTGTGTTAATCTTTGACAGTGTTTTTGACAATTTGTTCGAAATATTTGATAATGATGACATTTTACAAAAGTCAGAAGCTTATTAGTGTCATAAATAAAAAAGATAATCAAAAAGGTCGAAGAAGGTTCCATACTATTCTTTGAGGATATTACCTTAGGAGCTACTAACACATATAGGCTGCTCCAAAGTAAAAAATGGTAATTTGTTAATTTCTTCGAAACCGCTACACCGGTTGTTATGATACTTTGTACACTGGTTCTAAATACCCTCATGCATATGTACATTCCGGCTTTGTCCAATGGCTAGGAACACACTGTATATAGCTATACTACAATGAGTATAGCTATATTTGGTTATACTATATAGGTCTATTACACTCTGGAGAATTTCAACTAATTTTCCTGTACCTTCATTAATAAAACTGGATTAGACCTGATGCGATATACTTGTTTACATTGGCGAAAGACTTTCACAGCATAGTAACAATATATGTACTTAATGAAAAATCAATATTTCACCTAATCGAAGCCACAGATAAGTCGCGTCACATTATAGCAGATACGTCACTCTCTAAAATCGAATGTTTGTGCAGCGATTAAATTCGCGATGTATTAATTAGAGCCTCTTTTACAAAGTCCAAGTAAAGTCCTGAATAAGCTACTTGCCACTTATTTGATGAATGAAGTCATCGTTGGCGTTTCACAATCTTCAAAACAGCTTATCTGGTAGATAAAATGCTAAGGCTCTGTTTCACAAAGTCTAAGTAAAGTATTGTATAGCTAATTAACTAATAAATTAACTACCAGACAAAACTTTCGAAATTGTGAAACAGGCCCTTAAGACTATTTGTTAGCATTAACTGGAAGTAATAAATCTATTTAACCCTTTTCCAGGCATAGTATGATTTATCGACCGTGTATGAGCAATGTGCCAATAGAATTTTAACTTCTTTTAGATTGAAGGTTCAAATTATATTGCATTTTCGGGAAATTTGTCGTGTGTAAATGAATCATCAAAGCTGGATTAATTGGAATATATTTGATTTTTTTGGGAAAACCTTATAAATTGGTGCGGCCTGGAAAAGGGCTGGGTTTGACGACCTGTCTGGCCTAGTAGGTATAGTGACCCTGCCTATGAAGCCGATGGTCCCGGGTTCAAATTTTGGTAAGGGAATTTATTTGGGTGATGATCGCGGATATTTGTTCCTGAGTCAGGTTTTTTTTCTATGTATTTAATTATTTATCAATTATATATATACCTATCGTTGTCTAAGTCCCTGCAGCATAAGCCTTATTAAGTGGGACTTAGTCAATTTGTGTAATTATGTTCTATAATTTTCATTATTTATTTTACTTATTACAAATAGCCTTGACACGATACTTTTTTGTATGTGGAGGATCTCCAGTACCTACGTAATCTGTATCCGGGCATCGATGGCGCTGTAAACGTCGGCCATCTTTAATTTCGTTAGGACTGATCTTCCGGATAAGCCTAAATTGGCCGGATATCCGGTTTGACTTATCGTTCGATAGGAAAATGGATGGTAAAAGGGAATAAGGCAAAGGGTATAAAAAGGTTTTATTAAAGAGTTTCGATTCGAGCTTATGATTAATTGGAGAGTTAATTTCAGCAAAAAAATCTTTACCTGCTGACTCTGCCACAGTGTGGAATCCCGACCATAGGACATTTGGACTTCCAAATCCTATCAAAAATGACGTATAGTAGTGTTGCCACACTTTGCCGCTGCTACGGACTCTAACTTTAAATTGTAAAAGATACAAATATTAATGAAAAAAAAATCGTCACCAATCAGAGAAGAGTATTTTATTCAAATTGACAATTTCAATTTTGACATTAGCTGTTAAAGCGTCAAAATTTGCTGCTGTCAAAAAATACCAGGACAACGCGAGGAATAAGAAGAAGTTTACCTAGTATACCCAGAGGTTGTCTGGAAGCGATCGCTTCTCAGCGGTAAGACCGCCTGTTATTACCTAGCTTTTCACTGTATGGTGCACTATAAAGAATACTTACTTACATAACAAATATAGCTAGTTTATGACTCGTAGAAAAATCAAACAAGTATTTAAAATACAAAGGCGAATCCCTAATTAAACCTGCTTGCAGAATTTATATTCACAAAATAACAGTACGCAAAAGATGAAATAATAAAATATTTACAGCGTAGAATACGGCCAAATACAGATAAAACACGAAATGTGTAGAAATTGCAAAATATATACTGCAAGAAGAAACAAATACTGCAAGGGAAGCAAGCGACTTTCTCTCTGCGTTACTGTTTGGTTTTAGGGATCCGTAACCAAAATCAGAAAAACGGAACCTTACAGTAGCGTCTAACACTAGACCCTACTCATAGTGTTGTGTTCCTGCCAGTGAGTAAGGTTGAAAGAGCTCAACGAGGGTTCGGAGTGTTAGGGTCGGCAACGCGCGTGCACTCTCCCTCCGGTCGATCCTCCGCACTTTCTAACTGAAGACCATAAGAAATGAGGATTTGTGGAGTATGTGCCGCCAACCTCCGATCGCCCAAGAAGTAGCGCTGCGGAAATGGAGATGGACATACCCTTCGAAGAGGAGCTGCGAACAGCGCCAGCATCACATTTGAGTGGCGGCCTGAAGGCGGAAACCGAGCATGCAAACCCGTACACACCTGGAGGCGGAGTGTAGGGAATGAGCTGCGAGCCGTAGGACTAAGCTGGAACGAGGTCAAGACGGTTGCTCAAAATAGAAAGGCGTGGAAGGATCTTGTGGAGGCCCTATGCACCTCCGGGGTGACCTAGGACGAACAACAATAACAACAACTGTATTGCCCCTATGCCGGAATTGGCCGCATTAACCTTATCAATGATGTATCCTTCATGTTGCATATAAACCAGAAATCAGATATCTTTAAGATACTTTATTATATACTCTTAAAACTTAAACTTAAATACCCTCAATTTTATCAAAGTAATAACATAATTCACGCAGCTTCCAGCCATTTAAAACGTCGATCGATTATCCGCCATGTTGGATATGGATATAAATCAGATACCGGTACCGGATAACGTGGAATTACCGGTATCGTTTGTCATTATCGGTTTCAGTGCTGTGTTGAATGGCGTTTAGATAAAATCAATATTTATTACGAGCTTTGAAGAACTTATACACTGTGGGCCCGTATAATACGGTATATTTTAAAGGTGTATTATTGACCGCATTTAGAAACTAAAATGTCATACAAAGTTTTCTGAAATTGGCCTTGTTTTAGAGATATTGACAATTCTTGTGAAAATTTGTTTCAGTAAAAACTCACTGAAAAACGCCTTTTTAGCTTCGGCGCTGCCTCTATGTGAGTTGGTTAGTTAGTTAGTGCTTCTGGGCATTTTCCGCAACTCGACAACCATTGTGCCTATTTTGCGTGAAACGAGGTAGCGCTACTCCAACCACCCCAGCTCCTCCACGAAGCCTAGCAAAGTTTTCAGGTTGCTAATTGCCTCTCCTAGTGTGCACGGATTCCCTAGGTATTTGTTCCTGTATACTTCTACCTGTTTGCAGTCTAGGAGAATATGTTTTGTTGTTTCTTCTTCTTCCATGCACGCTCTGCACATGGGGCTGTCTGTTTTACCCATATTGTGTAGGTGTTTGTTAAGTGTGTTATGTCCTGTAATTAATCCTACTATTTTACGTAGTTGGTGTCGAGGTGTTTTCAGTAGTATTTTGGTGAGTTTGTGGTTCAGTTCCGGTAGAAAATCCTTAGTCTGCCTGCATGTGTCCATTTCATTCCAGTATTTATTGTGAAGTTGTCTGTGACGTAGGTCTAGCTGGTTGTGTATATAGGATATTGGTAGGGGTATGATGGGCTCGGGTCCATATGTGAGTTGGTTTAGATATACCTAATTACCTACTGAGGGATATTAGAAAAAAATAACGCATCGCACACACATAAACATTTTTGCCGAATTTCACAAAAAGTTATATAACTTTTTCTCCACATGACCTCAGGAATGCGTGGATAACATCTGTTGGGTTGTATGTGTACCCTCGGTGTATAATTTTGTTAGTCTAATAACATATACAATTCTTCTAGTCTTTCTTTATATGATTCAAACCAAGGCTATACCTATCCTCCTGAGACCCCTCGTACAATTTTTTGTACATATTCCACAATCAATTATGAACTTTTGTTGTTTAACTAAAGGTTCCAAATTCAAAAACGAAACAAATGCCTTTGGGTCCCCTCCCAGGAGACTGTATTGAATCAAATTGGATTTGCAAGTAAAAGCTACTCATTTGACCCCCATGAAATTTTTGTGAAAATATATGGTTTTGGATAATCATCGATTTTGTTTTCATATTGAAAGGAGTTTTTGAATAGTCGTAACGCTTCTTTATAAAAATTTAATAAGAATTTTTTAAGACGTTTTTCTAGGGACTTCAGTGATTCGAATTCTGAGAATTAAAATTCGCTCAATAGAAAAGAATATGTTCGTGATTCTTCGTGGTAATGCACTTTAAAAATTATTATAAATTTTGCACAAAAACTTAAAAAAACCGGCCAAGTGCGAGTCGGACTCGCGCACCGAGGGTTCCGCACAAACCTGTAGGTATATATTATATGATGTTACAAAAAATTTACGGTTTTCGCAAGTTTTTCCTTTATCTGTGCTATAAGACGTTACTTCGTACCAAATTTCAAGATTCTGAGTTCACGGGAAGTACCCTGTAGGTTTTGATTCCCTTGCGAGAGTCGAAAATTTGCGGAAATTTGCGGCATAAACGGCTGTATCTTTTGGTTGCGTTAGTAGTTAGCTTAGAAGTTTGATTTTTTACAGCTTCAAGGGACAGTAGACCTGAGTATTTGATATGAATTCCAGCTTAATAGTATTAAGCTGGAATTCGTGGAGGTATTAAGTTAATACCTCCACGTATTAATGAGAAAAAGGGTCTTGACAGACAGACAGACGGACGGATGGACAATAAAGTGATCCTATAAGGGTTCCGGTTTTTCCTTTCGAGGTACGGAACCCTATTAATGAGATTTTTTCGTAAAACCGAGCAATATCATGCTTTAGGGAATTCAGCGATCACAAAATTAAAATCCAATTACATGATATCCGTGGTCTCGAGCACATCCATCTCGTTCACGCTTATGCTCAGCGAGAGTGAAAGAACTTTACTTAATTTACTTACTTACGCAAATAAAGAACTTTACTTAATTTACTTACTTACGAAAATAAAGAACTTTACTTACTTACGCAAATAAAGAACTTTACTTACTTTACCTTAACTTACTTTAAAGGAATTCCTACTTGCGATTTTCCATACAAACGCTCTCGACTGTTTCCTCCTTGGATTTTTAACCTAGAGCAATGATTTTTTTCAAATAAGATCATTGTCATCAATATCTGTGCCGCTATGTTTTGTTTTTTTGGATTATTTTATTTTGAAGAAACTCGAAAGCGCCTCGAAAATCGCAAAAACGGCTCAATGGAACTGGCTGCAAAAAAAGGCGCAGTATACAAAAATGAAAAATAAAATAATAAGTCATTTATTGTCGGAAAAAAAATTGTACATACAGCAAAGGATAAGATGACAACAAATATCCAAAAAACCATAACATTGCGGCATAGATTATTATTCCTCTTGCAGTATCCAAAATTTCATAATGATTGGTTGCGTTTTTGGAGGAGGAAAAGGTCGAGAGCGAAACCTCGATTTTTGAGTTTTTTGCGTGAGAATTTTAGTCCTCAGCTTCAGTTGTCCTTATCCCACGCACGCACTCCCGCCCACGGCAGCGCGACAGAAACATAGCTTCGAAAATTCGAGATTTGAAAAGTTGCTCAGCTAATCGCTCTTAAGAAGAACATGAATCAACTAGGCATTAATTAGACTTTTATAATTCGAATCTTGAACCTAACTTTTGCAAGTATCAATGTTGACTAATGTTATTTAGGTTGTTTAGTACGTAAACGTCTTGATGGAGTTGTGTTGTCATACTTATATTTGTTAACTTTTTCCTCCTATGTATTGACTTACGAGGAAACTTTGATGGAAAAATATATTGACATAAGAATTTAATATGTCAGTTTTATTTGTATGAGTGCTGGTGGTGATATTATGTACGTTTTTGAGTGTTTAATGCAAAACATTGAAGTTTAAATATGTTTTATATTGGTAATAAGTAAGAGCGACATCATAGCGGTTTTATTTAGTTTGTGAATGGTCATAATTTTAAGTATTGTGTGTTAAGATATTTGTGTTAGATTGTTAGTAGTGAATATGGACACAGACAAAAATTCATCGCATTCGGAAGCTGAGGTACCTAATTCATTAATTACGTAAATTAATAATTAACAAAGTAAGATGCATAACTTCTAAAGCGTGATTATTGCGTGACAGTTCCTAATTCCAATAGCCTCTTGCGCCTAGTGTTAGAGTCGACTGCTTGCGCCTTCTGGAAACACTGGGAGGGTGTACATATGGGACACAGAGGTTTAGTTAATAATTCATTATAATTTAGTAGTAATGTAGGTTTAACTAACATAGAATTAAGGGAATGTACACTAACACTATGGACATGGTCCAAAATAAAATAAATTAAATTGAATCGAATTGTTAAAGTAGGCACTCGGTGGGTTAATGCCAGGGGATCGTTACCGGTATAACTATTAATCAAAAAATCACGTAGCATTCGAAATATTTCTTTGATGTTCTAGAATGTTATTTAGGTAAGGACCATGAATTATCAAATTACCTAAGTGAAATGCAAAAAATAAATAAACAACCGAGATCCTGAAATGAATACCGGTTATATTGTATGAAAAATATACCGGTATTCGATCCCTGGTTAATACCCACCACCGCGGTGGTACCACCGGATCGGTGCTCGTCAATCCGACAATTGGCGACTCAGTATGCAGGCGGAGTGATAATGGGTGGGCAACTTAAGAGACTGTGACATTGCATACACTATGCTGGCTCAAAGCATTGCACATTTGCGCCTCACGGAAATTGACCGTATTTTTTTTTGTTTTTTTTTTTTATAATTATAATATAATAAAGACACTAGTTTGATTGACCAATAAATAATGATCATTTGAGTATATTAAGTAGGTACGGTCACGTCTGAAAATATCGATACGAAAAAAGTACCAAAAATATGTATACACGACTTTATTGCCTATTAAGGTACCTAGTGTATACATACTTTTAGCACCTTTTTCGTATCGATATTTTCAGACTTGACTAAGTCAATAAGTTCATAGTTTCCTGTTACCCAAAGCTTGTCTCGAAGAGATCGCTTCTTAGCGATAAGACCGTCTGTTGTTACTTAGCTTTTAACTGTATTTCATTTTTTGTGTATTTTAACTGTGCGGTGCACAAAATATAGGATATTTACTTACTTTACTTACTTAAATACTCGATATTTTAGTCGATTTGACATGTTTAAATTTTTTTTTTATTTTTAGATTGTGTTGTTTCAAATAAAACATTTTCATCTTTAAAAAAATATATCTTTTAATACCTCATCTAATCGGCAAAGAATCTCAATCAATAAAGTAATGAACACCAAACAATTCCATGAATATAATCCGATTTCCATCACAAAAACGTAATTTAACACCAAAGAACCATAAAATGAAAGCAATTGGTTCCGGAACCTCTTATTTTGCATAACGGTCTTTATTTAGGATCGGTTTCAAAGAAATTGATATCTTTATGTAGAAACAACTTGAACCGGTGTTTTGTCAAAGGATGATGGATTGGGGTTCCGAGGTGAGTTTGAGAGGTTTATAAAAGATCAATAGATAGGGGAAAGCCCCCACTGGACACCTACGCGTGCTTAAAGAAAATAAAACAAGTATTTGAAAAACTATATCTTTGATGTAAATATTTATTTTCCTTTTTTATTGTGGAACCACATTACAATCTATAAATTGTATATAGGTACAGATGTCAAACACAATGAAAAAAGCGGCCAAGTGCGAGTCGGACTCGCCCATGAAGGGTTCCGTACCATTTATGACGTATAAAAAAAAAAAACTACTTACTAGATCTCGTTCAAACCAATTTTCGGTGGAAGTTTGCATGGTAATGTATATCATATATTTTTTTTAGATTTTTCATTCTGTTATTTTAGAAGTTACAGGGGGACACACACACATTTTTTCACTTTGGAAGTGTCTCTCGCGCAAACTATTCAGTTTAGAAAAAAATGATATTAGGAACCTAAATATCATTTTTGAAGACCTATCCATAAATACCCCATACGTATGGGTTTGATGAAAAACAATTTTTTTTTAAATTTTATGACGTATTAAAAAAAACTACTTACTAGATCTCGTTCAAACCAATTTTCGGTGGAAGTTTGCATGGTAATGTATATCATATATATTTTTTAGATTTTTCATTCTGTTATTTTATAAGTTACAGGGGGGGGGGGGACACACATTTTTTCACTTTGGAAGTATCTCTCGCGCAAACTATTCAGTTTAGAAAAAAATGATATTAGAAACCTCAATATCATTTTTAAAGACCTATCCATAGATACCCCACACAAATGCAAATGCAAAAAAAAAAAAAAAAATGGGTTTGATGCAAAAAGATTTTTTGAGTTTCAGTTCTAAGTATGAGGAACCCCCAAAATTTATTGTTTTTTTTCTATTTTTGTGTAAAAATCTTAATGCGGTTTATACAATACATCTACTTACCAAGTTTGAACAGTATAGCTCTTATAGCTTCGGAAAAAAGTGGCTGTGACATAATCGGACAGACAGACGGACATGACGAATCTATAAGGGTTCCGTTTTTTGCCATTTGGCTACGGAACCCTAACAACGATGATCAACTCTGGTCAACGTGGTCATGCAAGTCATGCGCTAACGCATGTCCTCAGAGTTGGTTAAGGTTGTAAACCTTAAAGCACAGATGTCGCTAGTGACGTCACAGTTGCAATACTTACAATGATTAATTTTGCGGTAAATGACGGATGGTCAGCTGGCGCAATTGGTAACGAGTTGGACGCGTTAGACAACCGGTCTGGCCTAGTGGGTAGTGACCCTGCCAATGAAGCCGATGATCCCTGGTTCAAATCCTAGTAAGGGCATTTATTTGTGTGACGAGCATGGATATTTGTTCCTGAGTCATGGCTGTTTTCTATGTATTTAAGTATTTATATATTATATATATCGTTGTCTAAGTTTCTACAATACAAGCCTTAATTGAGCTTACTGTGGGACTTAGTCAATCTGTGTAATAATGTCCTTTTAATATTTTTTTTTCATTGTGATTCACATCTGTATACAAAATTTATAAACTGTATCTTTACTTACCTACATATTAATTACTTTAGTCAACAAACTTTATTTAAGGTTTTGTATCGTGTATGTGGAATAATTTTATGTTGAATTTTAATGGAAATATTTATTAATAAGTGTGCAAAGTTGTGGTTTAACTCGTCGTGCTATTATTGGTACCCGAGCAAGCGAAAGATCCCAATTTGAACACGAGCATAACGGGTGGTTCAATATGTAGAATCTTTAGCGTTGCGAAGGTTTCAAGGCACGAGAGTTGAACTTTGCTACCGAATGAAACGACTAGCTCTTCAAACCAGCCAAATTTTATACAAATTTTATATATTATTATTAATCGTATGGAAAGATTCGAGTCGCTTAAGGTAAGAATATTAAGAGTTAAAGAACTATATCCAATGTCTTGGCCCATAGGGCTGCGTCTTCACTAGGAGCGAGCAAGTCTTCATGGGAGGATGAAGTTGCTCACGTCCGCAGGAATTGCCCCTATTACCCTGCACGTGTCCTCCGGGTGGCGCTAAACGAGCAACAGCCCATCGGCGGCTGTACCTGTTACTGAGAGACCCTCACAGCCCTGATCCCGAGTCGCTCTTATAATTTTATATATAAAAAATATGTATATATATGTCAAATATCTATGAAATTTTAACGTTAAGTCTGAATTAATTTGATCGTTACAAATGTTAACCACACCTCTATTGTGTAGGTCATTCTGAGTATCCCGCCCGCATACCTAGGTACTTCCATTGCTGACGACAAGTAGTTTTATCTGGTAAAGAAAGTAATAAAGTTAGTATCGTCGTTTTTAGGGGTTAAGGTGTGAAATAGTGCGGCTTTGTCCGCCCATCAGAACACTGATAAAAAACCGCAAAGTTGTATGGCTGTATAAGTTTTATTTAACGACGTTGGTAGCAAACAAGCATACGGCCCGCCTGATGGTAAGCAGTCTCCGTAGCGTATGTACGTCTGCAACTCCAGACCCTAATACTCCGCATCCTCGTTGAGCCCTGGCAACCTGATACACCGGCAGGAACACAACACTATGAGCAGGCTCTAGTGTTATTTGGCTGCGGTTTTCTGTAAGGTGGAGGTACTTCCCCAGTTGGGCTTTGCTCTAGATCTGGAATGACATCCGCTGTGCTGTGCCCTACCACACAAAGCGAGATGACATACACAGTGCCCTTAAGTACCTCTCTTTTGAATGTAGTTTAAGGACGTACTTGGATCCAATTTATTTTATTAGTGGCGGTACAGACGGGCTACTTACCCGGAGGCAATTTATATGGAAAACGCACGCTGCTGCACGCCAACTGCACGTCAACTGCAGTTTCCATACAAATTGCAGCCGGATTGCAGTCCGTCTGAACCGGCCCTTAGATATATATACATGTCACTGGATTGCAATACAAAAGGAAAAACAGTAAGTTAGAATTTAGCCATATACACGTCTGCTTCATATAATAATTTACGCGACTTTAACAAACAAAATTACTTTATGCATTTATAATATTGGTATTGTCTTAATAATAAAGTTCTACTCAGGGTGCTTCGTGTAGGCGGGCCGTATGCTTGTTGGCCACCGACGAATTAATCTAAAAATGTTAAAGGAATACAAAAAATATTTTTTGAAATTCAACCTCTAAATGGTTAAAAACGTGATGGAAAAGTGTTAAACTTCTACGCGAACAATAAAATGTATTTCTTTATTCTTCATTCTATTCTGAACAATATTGAAAATAGATACGGAAACTGATTGGGCATTTAATACGACACGGCCATTTCTTTAAAATTATACTGGAAGGGCGGATCAGCACAATCAAGATAGAGGAAAACCCCGACGCAGTTACTTAGATTAAGTGAAAGAAAAAGTAGGGGTCGTGTCGTATCAATAAGTAGGGGTCGCGTCGTATCAAAAAGTAGGGGTCGCGTCGTATCAAAAAGTAGTGGTCGTGTCGTATCAAAAAGTAGGGTTTGTGTCGTATCAAAAAGTAGGGGTCGTGTCGTATCAAAAAGGCAAAGAGCTGGTGCAAGATAGGGAGAGCTGGAAGATACTCCACCGACAAGAGAATAACTCTTCTTCTGTCTAATCTTATCTGGAATTGAATATAGTATTACATATAATAAAGGGTGATTCAGGATAAGTGAGCAGGATCAACATTGCACATTTATTAAATTATAAGCAAGTGTTTCGTATCAGTATTAGTGAGATTAATATTATGTTTTATCGTGTTGAAACAAAAGTTATTAATTTATTTACGAAATGCATGGTCACCCTACAATTAGAATATTTCAAATACCGATACTCTGTGACAAGTGTCAAATTGAATGTCATCAGAGTCTGGTTACTTTTGAAAACTCCTATATCACTCAGGTTTGACACCTTATTTTCTTAATAAGCAAAATGCTGTCATTACAGTTAAAGAGGTTTTATATTTATTAATTAGGTGTTGTAGGGTGACCAACTGACCATAATAGTGAATTAAATTTGTACTCACCATAAACTTGAATAAGAAAACGTGTGCTTGTTTTACTTAAATACGACGAGGACCGATCAATTAACAGTTACTGAGTGTGCAAGATTAGTCCTGCTCACGTCTCGTGAATCAGCCTGTATAATAGGTATAATATAAATTTGTGTACGAATTGGCACAAGTCAAATTCTTCGATCGTACCTTCTACCTTCGATCTTGCCACCCTGTATACTCTGCAATTGCATTATGCTTGGAAGATAGGGCGCCATTCAGATGTCCGATTGATCGATGGCTTTTCAGCGGAGCTGTTCGCTATCGTTCGGGTTCAGGGCGTCCGCGGGTGCACGGAATGGGTGAGCTGGTTAAATGGGAAAAATATTGTAGTAATGTCGCGCTGCAATACTGCTGCTAATTGCAGGTGTAGTCTGAGGGCATCCGTCAGCTGGCGCGGGTGCACGGAGCGGGCGTACGCACGCGGGTGCCATTGTAGGTAAAATTCATCGCACACCCGCGCCAGTCAGCGTTGCTCATACTATTTTTCGTTAAGTGGGAAGAATAGTTTTGCGATCCTATCCAAACGTACGTACATTTTTGATGTAATTTCCATTTCGGGAAAAAACGGATTCCACTAACAGCAGCAGTATTGCAGCACGACATTACTTCCGACGTATAACAGCGCTGGAAAACTAGTTTATAGTTTGAATTTATTGCGCGAGATTTACAAAAATGAATTCTTCCGTTGAAAAACATATTTTCACCTCAACAGTCACTCCAGGGAGTGAGACAAGCTTTCTTCATAATGATGATGCCTTTCATTCATATTCATGAATTTACATTCGTAAATAAATGTGGTTAACTTTACTTGATGTTGAATTTTTTTAACCTTTAATATGTTCTCACTACTGAGGTGAAAAGTTGTAAGTGTCACACGAGAGCAAATTTATTTTACGTCTCGTGACAACACTTGCAAGAAAAACCAACTTTTCTCTCTTGTTGCACAAATAACTATTGTTGGTGTAGCTGTAAGTAATGCATTGTAAAGCAGAGTGCGGGCGTCCGCTGGTGCGGGTGCACGCACGCGGCTGCCATTGTAGGTAAAATCTGCCGCGCGCGTCCGCGCCAGTTAGCGTTACTCATACCACCTCATACTATTCTTCGTGTTTCCGTAGGTTCGTGTTCATCTATCACTCTCACTGAGCATAAGCGTGAGCGAGATGAATGTGCGTGCTGGGGACCGCGGATATCATGATTTGAGTTTTAATTTGTTGGAAGTTTTAAAAAAGAAAAAAGTAATCGCTGAATTCACATCGAAAATAAAATTGCGCATTTTTAGGAGCAATTTTCAAATTTTTAGCTTTTTTGCATAATTGTTACAAATTTTTAAAGTGCGTGTTAGACCTATGTTCGTGATTTTTTCTATTGAGCTAAAATCATAAAACCAGGATTCAAATCGCTGAAGTCAGTCTAGAGAAAATCATCAACGGTTGCTAATTAAATTATTGGCAAACAACAATAATACGGTTGCCACGAAAGCGATACGGTTTTTCCAAACTCCGCACTCTGAACCTACGGCACTTTAACCCAATCGCCCGTGCAACCGCGCCAGCGAGCGGATGCCCTAAATCTCACTTGTATTTATTTGTGCCATGTCAAATCGAAATCCAATTGCTAAAGATCGGATGCTGCTTATTGCATTATGGCGTGAGATAAAGCACCATTCAGATGTCCGAGTGATTGATCGATTCACCCTGTATAATCTGTGTTATATTTAGCGTACGGAAAGTATATGGTGGGAATTTGAACAGAGAAGAAAATGGAGTCGTTATTATCTAGGTACACTATTTTTCTGAAATAAATTTAAATTTTATGTTTATATATTTTATAAAGTATAAATACTTATATAATCAGATTTAGGTACCTTCTATGTCGTAATCATATTTTGTATACATAGCAGTATCATGTATATTTAATTATTACAAGCTTTTATTTACTTTCACCTGACCGTTGTCTGTTTGTAATCAAATCTTGCAAGTTAAATTTGATCCACTTCCCGGTTTCCGATTGAGCTGAAAATTTGCATACATATGTAAGTCAGGTGACAATGCAATATTATGGTACCATCGAGCTGATCTGATGATGGAGACAAGAGGTAGCCACAGGAACTCTGTGATAAAACAACGCAACCTAATAATTGTGTTGGGGGTTTTTAGAATTGTCTCAATGAGTATTAGTTGCCTGTTGAAAGAAAGGTACAGTCAGCGATAAAAGCTTAACCAAAAATTAAATTTTTGCCAAAAACTTATTTTAGGTATGTCGAAAATGTTATTTGACATATGATATTCTATTTATTTTTAAATCGTACCGGTTTTTTAGATACCGTTCATAAAAATTTAATTAGCAGCCTCGAGGATTTTTGCTAGTGACTTCATTCACTTGAATTCTGATTTATTGACTTTCGCTCAATAGGAAAAATCACGAACATATGGAAATTTATACACAAAAGCTTAATACATATTTTTACACAAACATACAGTTGTGTTCCTGCCGGTGAGTAAGGTTGCTAGAGCTCAATGAGGAGTTGATGACGGGGGACCCTGTCTGGGGATAGGAGGATTATAGGATACCCACTGATAGCAGCCCCCTTCCCCAAACTCCGTTTAAAGGCAGGCTAATTTGACGGACGGATAAATATGGAACCCTACCCTGAGCATGGCCCGACATGCTCTTGGCCGGTTTAATAATTTGTTCGTTTGCGCCATTTGCTAAAGTAAAACTGCCGTGTAAATAGAAATACTCTGGACAATTTAAACTAACTAAAAGTCAGTTTTATATGCTATACAGCTTTACGTTATAAAGAAGCTGAAAAGGATTGTTACAATGAAAGTAGCGACGAAGAAATTTAATTTACCGCAGATACAAAGTATGGGGTCAATTCGAACTTATATTCTGATGTCAAAATGGTGCAATTTTGTTAATATTCGCCCATGTGTTGTTTATTTATTTATTTATACACATAATGGATATATGTATACAGAGGATTACTATAACTAGCTTAAATCTAAAATACTGATACGTTGTGTGAGGAAGCCGCCGCGATTTCTGCAAAAAACTTGTGCGCGCTGGGATTATGATTTTATTTTATACCGATATGTAAGTCCGAATTGGCCTCTATGAAAGCTGTGCTGAAAAGGATATGGAAGCGATTGAATACTATCCATTCTTTTTATTTTCTGTATTACTGTTTTCTGTATCCATTGTTTTTATTATTTGTAAGCCTTATAGAGCTTACTGTGGGACTTAGTCAATTTGTGTAATAATGTCCTATAATATTTATTATTATTATTATTTTATTTGTATTGTTCTTTTATGCGAACATAAAGTAAAAACAATGCTTGTAAATTGTCTTTTCTTTTACATTTTTTTTCTTAGAACCTTAGAAGACCTTAGAAGTTTTGTAAGTTAGTTTAGGTTTAGTTTTATTTATAGTTAAGTTTATTGATAGATTATTTTTAGTTCTTAAGTATTTTATTAATGATTGTTTTTTTTGATTGTGTAAGAGTTAGTGTATCAAATTTCTGACGACAATTAAGTATGAAATTTTTATGTACCTAACGTATGGTATTGTTTCAGATCATGCCGAACACTCCGGTGGCGCCCGGGTTCCAATGGGACAAGCTGTCACCCGCAGAGTTTCAGCAGCTTCAAGAGCTCGCCTCTTGTGAGTATATTGTTATTGTACTAGAACTTTATTTGTTGTTAATGTTGTATACACTCCGGTGGCCCCCGGGTTCCAATGGGATAAGCTATTACCCGCGGAGTTCCAGCAGCTTCAAGAGCTCGCTTCTTGTGAGAAATTTGCTTGTTGTTACTGCTGTATCCACTCCAGTGGCGCCAGGATCCCAATACTTCCAATGGGACAAACTGTGACCCGTAGAGTTCCAGAAGCTTCAAACGCTCTGTTCTTGTGAGTTTACTATTGTAGAAGGACTTTGCTTGTTGTTACTGCTGTATACACTCCGGTGGCGCCCGGGTTCCAATGGGGCAACCTGTCACGCGCAGGGGTCCAGAAGCTTCAAATGCTCACTTCTTGTGAGTATACTGTTGTAGACAAGAACTTTGCTTGTTGTTACTGCTGTATACACTCCGGTGGCGCCCGGGTTCCAATGGGGCAACCTGTCACCCGCAGGGTTCCAGAAGCTTCAAAAGCAGCTTCTTGTGAGTAACCATGCCGCTTTTTTCCGCCGTCGCTCTACACGACAACATTTCCATCTTAACCACCTAGATGGTTGGCAGTCCTCAACTGTGCACCTTTCTAGAAACTTCCTGCCTCGCATAGCTAAACTGAATGTCACCCGCGGTATTTTCGGACGGATACAATCTTCAAAGTAAGTAAGTAAATATTCTTTATGCACCAACAATTATACATTTTACATACATGTAAAACTACTGAACTAGGTAACAACAGGCGGTCTTATCGCTAAAAAGCGCTCTCTTCCAGGCAACCATTAGGTAAAGCTTCTAGAAAAGAGCGTACTTCCATCTTAAAAGCCGGCAACGCACTTACAATCCTCTGGTGTCCGTGGGCTAAGCTAATTTCTTATCATCTGGCGATTTGTGTGCTCGTTAGCCTTCTGTATCATAAAAAAAACATATACACAAATAGTTATGCATTAAAACCAGGAAATCTAAGTTAAGTTTTAAAGACGTTTGAAAACTCCATGCGGGCGTCATGTTCAAAGAAAAACGTTTTACTCCAATTAGACTTCCATTATCTCAGTACTCGGTGAAACAAAGTCCTATCTCACCATGAAAACCATAGGCGGTTACAACCTTGTCAAACCGGGCTTTGGTTGGTTGTTTTGGTCTTAGTGCGGTATCAAATGTCTAAAGCGTTTGCGTTGAACGTTTTCTGAGGCAATTAAGTGATAATGGGAGATGGTTTTCCGTACACATGGAACGTCGATATCGAGGTTTAGTGCTATACGGTTTTCTACTTCAAAGTCCAAACAGCTGTATTCAATGAAATGACATTTCAAATCAATGATTTAAGTTAGTCGAAAACAAATTTTTAACAAGAATCTGCGTGCAGCGGTGGCATCATGGTTCCATTTTTATAACTTGTCACTAAGCGCATCACTTTCGCGCTTACATACTTGTTAGAACGTGACAAGTGTGGTGACAAATGATAAAGAGCCGACCATCTTAGCTAGGCAGCGGTGGCAACATGGTTCCATTTTTATCACTTGTCACTGTGCCCGTCACTTTCGCGCTTACATACTTGTTAGAACGTGACAGGCATGGTGACAAATGATAAAGAGCCGACCATCTAAGCCCTACAGCGGCGGTATCATGGTTCCACTTTTATCACTTGTCACTATGCCCGTCACTTTCGCGCTTACATACTTGTTAGAACGTGACCGGCATGGTGACAAATGATAAAGAGCCGACCATCTTAGCCCTCAGGTCTGATTGAATGGATAAAGCCAACATATTTAAAACCGGGTCAAATTGAAATCTCTATTTTGACATTTTGCTGGGACATCAGGAGGCCTACCGCGAAAACCAAAATTCGCTAATTGCAGGGATCTTTCTCTTTTTACTCTCATTAAGACGTAATTAGACTCAGTTATCCGCCAACACGACCAGTGAAACCTGCGTCAAAACGTCGAATAAAGGTAATAAAAAATATACGCGATAGACACTGTTTTAAATATGTTTTAAAATATAACATTTTATAGTGCATATGGTGCTACTTCACCGCACTAGTGCGCAAATTAGCATATTATGTTACTGTGTCGAACATTTAAAGGGCCATATGTACTGTAAAACGTTGTACGATACATGTGCGAATAGATAATTCGCAACTCGTGTCGATTTAAAACACTCCCTTCGGTTGTGTTTTAATTTATCGCCACTCGTTTCGAATTTCCTATTTTTCGCACTTGTATCGTAATGTACTATTACAGTACATAATACATATGGTGCTACTTTACCGCACTAGTGCGCAAATTAGCATATTACGTAACTGTGTCGAACATTTAAAGAGACATATGTACTGTAAAACGTTGTACGATACATGTGCGAATAGGTAATTCGCAACTCGTGTCGATTTAAAACACTCCCTTCGGTTGTGTTTTAATTTATCGCCTCTCGTTTCGAATTTCCTATTTTTCGCACTTGTATCGTAATGTACTATTATCCTCCTACACCTCTTTTTAGTACCTACTACTGTTCTATTTCGGCCACTAATACCTAAATGTATTAGAGATCGAACACAATTCGCTAATAGCCCCTAATGATATTGATCAACAACGCTCATGTTGTGGTAGACCTTTGCCCTTTTGCCTTTAATGTTCGTATTATGTGGAGAAATCATCTATGAGTGCAATGCATTTTCATAAAGTCCATTTTGTTTATTACCTGAATTGGATTCAGAGTGAAATAGTATTTTTCCTACTCCACTACTGTTATCTGTCATTTATGCATTCATTAACACGAATATAAGAACAATACATAAAAGGTTTCAAGAAAAGTCTATATTGTCTATTCCTCATAACAGCACTTGTGTTTTTAATCGCTATAACGTTACTGCGATTAATGGCTGCCAACCTAACAAAATCAAAAAGAATACAGTTTTAAACTAGTGCATTGCTACCAACTTACAAAATATTCATTTGGTTGAGTACAAACAATTACTTCATAAGTCAGAAACACGCATGTGACATCCGTAATATAGCAACATCCATAGACTACGAAGACCGCTTAGCGTTGCTTGTTAGTCTCCGTCGGCTACGGTGGCCAAAATCGAGAAAAAACTGTCCAAAAATTTAATTTAGCAAGTAGCAAGTACCAGGCCTCATGAGTTACGAGAAGGTGTCGCTGACCGCGGCCCGGGGCGGGCCAAGGAGGACAAGGTATGCTCGCGCGTCTTGGCTATATACTTTGGCTTTGTTTACCTAAATTAAGATTTATTTTTGTTGACTCGTAGGAAAAGTATTGTATGCAACGTTGTATAAGTAGCTCAAAAAATGCTCGTGGCCTATTCCTTTACAATGTTCGCCTACGCCTTCGGCTCCGGCTCACATTGTAACTCACGCCCCTCGCCTTTTTTGACCCTTCTTAAACAACTGTTGCATACAATACTATTATACAATTGTAATATAATAGAGAGCTTTTCAATCGAGTACCTACCGTGTTTAGAGACGAAGCTTGCTGACTTGCCTAAGTGAGGCACGAGATTGAAAACCTCGTTTTATCACTATTGTATACAATATTTTTTCTACGAGTCATCTAAAATAATACTTCTTTTACTATAGAACTAAATAATCAATGAAAATTGGTAAATATCTCAGTAGGCAAAAATTTAGACATAAACGCGCCACTCCCGCCCTGCGCCCCGCGCCCGTTTAGTCTTTTGTATGGGAGTGCGGCGGCACGTGATTGGTAATTTTTTTACAGTTGACTACAGCGTATCGAAATGAATCTTATAGTTGAATGGGAACCCATACATGAAAAGTACGCAATTACAGTTTGGTATACAAAATCTTAAAGCGAATCTTGAAGCGCTGGTGGCCTAGCGGTAAGAGCGTGTGACTTGCAATCCGGAGGTCGCGGGTTCAAACCCCGGCTCGTACCAATGAGTTTTTCGGAACTTATGTACGAAATATCATTTGATATTTACCAGTCGCATTTCGGTGAAGGAAAACATCGTGAGGAACCCGGACTAATCCCAATAAGGCCTAGTTTATCCTCTGGGTTGGAAGGTCAGATGGCAGTACCTTTCGTAAAAACTAGTGCCTAAGCCAATTCTCGGGATTAGTTGGCAAGCGGACCCGAGGCTCCCATGAGCCGTAGCAAAATGCCGGGACAACGCCAGGAAATACAAAAGAGGTACAAAATCTTAATTCAAGCGTTACTCGTACAGTCGACGAGTACGAGTAGAAAAAGTTTTATTAGAGTGTGCAGTCCATTTCAATTAGAGTTACTTACAGGCACATCTATAAATAATAAATATTATAGGACATTATTACACAAATTAACTAAGTCCCACAGTAAGCTCAATAAGGCTTGTGTTGAGGGTACTTAGACAACGATATATATAATATATAAGTATTTATAAATACTTAAATACATAGAAAACACCCATGACTCAGGAACAAGTATCAATGCTCATCACACGAATAAATGCCGTTACCAGGATTTGAACCCGGGACCATCAGCTTCGTAGGCAGGGTTACTACCCATTGTAATCAAAGTAATCTCATAGACTCAACCCAGATAAAATAGGTCGTTGTCTTCAGATGTGAGGGTATAGGTGCAATATAGGGGCGCGTGGTTAAAAAGTTGTTTATTTCTACCTTGGAGACCCGTAGAAGAAAAAACCGGACAATTGCTAGTCGGACTCGCCCACCGAAGGTTCCGTGCTTTTTAGTATTTGTTGTTATAGCGGCTACAGAAATACATCATCTGTGAAAATTTCAACTTACTATTTTTAATTTTGGGTTTTGGTTATTTTTAATAAATGTTTTAAATCAAGAATTTGTTACAGATTCAACAAAGAAGCTGCAAGATGTCCTCAACGAATTCTGCGAAGTCAAGAAGCAGAGTCCAGATGGGGTGAGTAATTTATGTAGTTTCATTATCATGAAGTCCTGGCCGATAGAGGCCGTGCGTGTTGTTTTGAAAGCGAAAACTATTCACGCTTCTAAGCAGGTGCTGCCCCCGGCGTGTACTGGACTTTTATATTTAAATATTATGCTTTGTTGGAGTGTAGCTGCTTCACTCTCCAATACGCCTTTAAGAGGAATTCCTAGTTTCGATTTTTCCATACAAACGCTCTCGACTGTTTCCACCCTAGATTTTTAACCTAGCGAAATGTATTTTCAAATAAGATCAATATCTGTGCCGCTATGTTTTGCTTTTTTGGACGATTTTATTTTGAGAAAACTTACAGTGCCTCGAAAATCGCAAAAACGGCTCAAATATGAGCGCAACAGAAACACAGCTTCAAAATTCGAGTTTTTTTATTATTATTTATTTATAATACAAACAGTCAAATATACAAATGGATTTGAAGTACAATGTAGAGTACTTAACATACTTAAGAATCATAGACCAGTACCCCTAGTGTAAATTTAATCGACATCATAACGTGACGAACGAGTTTGCGTTAAGTCTCATTTTGTATAGGATTTTGAGTTTCCAAAACGTCCCGCTTGGCGCGCTCTTTCTAAATCCAATACAAAATGAGACTAAACGCAAACGCGTACGTCACGTTTCGAAATCGAATTTATTTACACTAGGGGTACTGGAGGTTCATTATTAAGTACATAATGTTAACATACATACTAACAGCATAAAGAAAATGAAATCATGAGCCATACTTAAATTCTATTTACTAGTCTTCAGAGGAAAAAAAACACAATAAGTATCAATACAGTAAGCAGGTTTGACATTACTGTCTGTTTCATTAATTATCGGATAGGTTGTACATTTTTTTTTGAGAATTGAAAAGTAAGTGGCTTGACTTGAGTATACATCCAACACTTGTATAGTTTAACCCTACTTTTAATTGGTATACCTCGGCCACGAAGCGAAAACTCTAAGCGCTTTACCACCATACTTAGTTAAAACAAATGTATGACATCGGCGTCAGCGTCTAGAGAGCTTGTTCAGAATTCCATGACCCTCGGGTTACTCGTAAAAGGGGGCTAACACCAAATTGTACAGGCGAAAACATCGTAGTTATCTCAGTCGGTTTAATTACAAGAACAACTAATATTATAAGATTTAACTTTAGAGTTTCGAAACTACTGAGACGTGGGCAGGCGTTTCGATCGAGACACCGCACCGCTGTCACAACAGTTTTCAAGATTATTGTTGAAAGGTGTTCAATAGCTTAAATTTATGCAGCCATCCAAGCACAAATTTTGTTTTTAACATTTGACATTGATCGGTAATTTGCATCTCGGAGGTCATTATTCTACGTCGATACATCGTTAGCGCGTTCTATCTCGGAGGTGGCGCCATCTCTTGATATCTTCGTGTACTACAGTTTTGTTTTTTAAGTTTTACACGTTTTAATCAAGTGCCAGATGCCATAAAATATCTACAATGAAATTAGATTATTTTTGCAAGAGCAGACTCCAAGTAAACATAAGTTAAAGGTTTATAAAAGGTTAAAGTTGGCTTGATAGAATAAATCACGAACATGTCTAGTTTTCATTAACTTTCTGTTATATATCTTTTACTTTGCATATAAGCCAATCAACTTATATCCATAAAAAGCGTTTAGAGAAATCGGAAACCATTTTAATAAGTAGGTACCTTCATTTGGTCTAAAATGACGTGCATTTAGGACCGAGTTTTCGCAATCGCATTTTGGGAGTCTTAGGAGATAATTTTTTTTCTTGGATTGCCAAACCACTCGATATAGAAGGAGCTCACCGTAAATTAAAAAGGGCACTTTTAATAAGGTTTGATGGATCAGACACTGGAGAAAAGGCGTTTTCGGATTTTTGACATGATCATACCAAAAATAAAGAAATTCAAAATGGCGGCCATTTTTTGGAACTTTGACTACGAAATCATATTAAGGTACCATTCGGATCCTCAATTTCCATCATGATTAGAACAAATTTTCCGTCAGACGCACCGTTTTCGATCTACAAGCTAAAAATTTAAAAAAGCAAAAATGTATGCACACTTTCTGGCATTACGTTAACTCGGATTACACGCATAAGATCCAAATGAAGGTATTAAAACTATTTTCACCTGGCCTACTACCAAAGCAGTATAATTTAAAAGTAGATTCAAAATTAATTATATTCCAGCAGTCTTATTCTGCTCGATTTGGTTGTGGCATCGTCCCCAGATAACCTATAACATGACATTTTTATACAGATCACTTGCGTGCTAGATGGAATCTATAAGTGTACTCTCTACTGTCGGTCAACACGCGTAGATGCTCCCATGCTCATTTAATATTTGAGCGCATCTGCTCATTTTAGTTGCAACTACCATTAGAGCCTGGGTGCCTAGCCAAGATGTCAATCGTCCGCTCCGTAGCGAACAATAAGAGTGATCAATGAGAGTATCGCTCGGAGCATCTTGGCATCTTGGTTAGGCACCCTGTGTATGTCAATAGTCTTAACATATCGTTGGTAAATTTTATTAATTTACTGAGCAGAAGTTAAGGTCTCCGTTTCAGATTACGCAAAAATTATTTTGTACGTCCCGACGGTCTCCGCTGTAATGTTGTATTTAATAATTTTTGACAATCAGCATCCCATCAGAGGTGACTTGAAACTTAAGGTCCGACCGAAATCGGTTTTTTTGCCGAAACTAAAGGTTCGATTTTTGGCGGTTTTGATTTAGTTTCGTCACATGATTTTTATATCGTAACTTCCCGAAACCGAATGTTCTGTCGAACACGACCGAAACTAAAGTTTCGGCGCAACCGAAAGATTCGGCAAATTTTACCCGAAACCTAACAAGACGAAACATCATTTCAAACTTCAAAATGCATGTATTCAAGTAGGTTTGATAGAAGCACTTTCACAAGACATACAAAATAAAATATATCTATTATTAAAAACATTATTTAAATTTTATTCCGATGCCTGTCAACTTCGAAACCGACACTTCGATCGGATACCACCGCAAACTAAACAATTTCAACTGCGGAGTTCATACGACGTAATCCGTATGTGTCACAAAAATACACTTTCCCGAATCGGGCTATAATTAAAAATGTGAGTCGCGGCCCTGTCAAAGAACCGGGATTCCCTCAAATTACGCGCAGCCAAAATAAAGAAGTGTTACGTGCATCGGTGTTAATGTGATTAATGATTTATTTACAACCTTATTTCAGTTTAAGCCAAATAAAAAAATATATTTGGGGACAATCTTACACAAATCAACCTAGCCCCAAACTAACCAAAGCTTGTACTATGGGTACTAGGTGACGACAATATATATACATACGAATATAGATAAATATATACTTATATACATAGAAAACACCCATGACTCAGAAACAAATATCTGTGTTCATCATATACATAAATAGAAATACCCTTACCGGGATTCGAACCCGGGATCATCGGCTTCATAGACAGTGTCACTACCCACTAGGCTGGTCGTCAAATAAAACATTTATGCAGAAAAAATTCTTGGATGCTTTTGGGTAGGTATTACTGAAAATCTTAAGCATGTCTAATCTTAATAAATAAAAAAGTGAAATGCAAAACAGCATTAATTTGTAAGTAACGAAGTAACAAGTCAAGTAGGCGTTGCAAAAAAACGAAAATAGAATCACTGTTAAATAAAAAGGCAGTCTCTGAAAAAAGACATTAAACAGTTTTATCTTTAAACAGGAAGTAAGCGAGCAGACGAATTATCTGATGGTCAGCGATTATCGTCACCCATGGACACCTACAATACTAGAGAGGTTGCATTGCAAGTGCGTTGCTGGCTTTTTTTGATAGGAGTACGCTCTTTTCTTGCGAAAGACTGCGGGCGATAGTTCAATCCATAGTGTAGTTGATACAAATAGACTTTTAGTAACGCAATTGTAAACATACATTTCAACCTACCATATCCCAATCTATCTATTTATCTCTATGTCTATGTTTTCAATTGCTTTACAAGTCTATCTGTAATTCTGTATCAAAAGGAACTATCGCCCTCAGTATTTCCCAAGAAAAGAGCGTTTTTTCATGGTTCGTTTTTGATAGATTTTTGGTTTTCTTCGTGATACCTAAAAACACATAAAAAGTCAGTCACTGATAGACAGTTAATTCCATAATTTTATTTTATTTTGGCACAAAACGGAAACCTAAATAAATAGAACCCCTGAACTTTCAATGTAAAACAAACAACACACCTAAAAGCAATTCTACGTTGAGGGTAAAATTGCATGAAACAATAGAAACTAATTTCAAAATTTTATTCCTCATTCGGAACAATAGGGGTGTCGCTTTTGAATTTTAATCGTCGAAGTTTAACAATTTGGGGCAAACAAGGTTGGCAGCGAAGATAAAATGTTTAGAATCAAGTGGAAGTGATTGAGTGACAGGGATTTGATTGATGTTTCTTAAATTGATTTGACAACAATGCATTGTTTTAAATATTAATAGCTTTTAATAAAAACTGTTATCTTAAGTACAAAGGCCAAGGGTTTTTCGCGCCAATAATATTTTTCTTCTACTTTTTCCTAATCAGAACACACGATACATAAGTATTAAGTTCATTAAGTTCATTAAGGGCATTAAGTTCGCCTATTGTACAGTGTGTTTTCTTATGTGCAATAAAGATTAAATAAATAAAATACATAATGTGCCCTTAAACGGTTCCCCACTATTTTTGTTGCACCTTGTATGTATAGCGACACAATTATTTTTATTTTATTTTTTGTATTGGCCTCACAAAACAAGTTACAGACAAAAGCGAAATTACAGTATTAGCATACAGTTCAGATCTAGACTATAACTCTAAACATGTGTGCACCGAAGGATAAGGACGTATAAATACAATTTATCGCTAGAAATGAGATGTCATTGATATTACGAGTAATAATTAATTGATAAAAAGATAAAAAAAAAAATATTCTAGTAGGATCTTTTGGATCTCTTTTGCATCGTAAATATCTACATTTTATCTTAAACATACACAATTACAATAAAAAAATAATTAAAAGGAGTCAATAAAATACAAGGGAATGTCTAAAAATAACAAAATAAAAATACAATGTCATTTCGAAATTAAAGTACTTAATACTAGACTAGAAATTAAAACATGCCCACACAAGTGCGATGACCTAATAAATAAATAATTAAATAAAAACCGTTTATTTCAGATCACTGATCCATGTCGACTATTAGTATAAACTTAAAACTATGTTAATTAGGTACTAAGAGAAAAATAAAAATAAGAAAATATAACTAAAAACTAAAATGTGTGGAGAGAAGGGGCGCAGGTTGCCATACTCTATTTCGCTCTCCCAACTGCCACCTCCACCCAAAACTTTATAACCGGACTGTCGAGGCGCTCGGCCAACACTCTGAGAAGACTGTTGCTGCTGCCGCGCACCCGTCTCAGCATGGAGGCGATTCTTTTTCGCCTAATGGCACAAAAGTCATCTACTCGCGCCTCAGCGAACATGCCGGACGCGCTGCAATGCTTTGGCAGCCGCAACAGCATCCTCAAGATGTTATTATATTGAACGCGCAATGCGTTATAGGCTCGTTGTGTAAACTTCACCCACAGGCTGCACGCGTAGAAAATGGTAGTTATGTATTTGCTATAATAAAGTTTCATGTAACATAAAAAAAATACAAATTATACTTACCTAACTTGTATAATGCCTGAATCAGCATTTTGCATGAATTGAATAACTTGACTAACCAAAACGAAATCAATAAGTTTTATTATGAGAAATAACCCTGAAGTCGCGAAGAAAAAATTGACTGTTCCACATATTTTGGCTGCCTGACCTTGACATTTTCTATGGGAGAGTAAATTTTTTTTCGTAATTTCTAGTTTGGTCCCATAGTAAAAGTTGCTGTTAAATTATTGCAGGTGACCAAATAAACACCTGGCATATGTAAGATATCTGCAACGCAGATTTTGTCAGGTGCCTCCACACGCAAATAAGCGACACGCTTCATACCAATCAAAACAAGTGTGATATCCGTAACAGGGTTCGTTATTTTTGATAATAATTTAAGGTATGGGAAATAGTTGACCGATATCCCTTGAGTAATTATTACTATAGAGAAGCCATACCAAACAAAGAAATTGTTACAATCGCAACCAACGCGACCAAAATGTCGTAAGCGCCATAAAATTTATGGCGCTTACTCGTTTAGGCCGCGAGATTTACGCTCCGTTTGTTGTCAAAACAATAACTTATGGCGCAAAATACTGGTTCTCTGTGCTGGTTCTATACGTAGTAATAACAGTACCCCCTAGTGTAAATAAATTCGATTTCGAAACGTGACGTACGCGTTTGCGTTTAGTCTCATTTTGTATTGGATTTAGAAAGAGCGCGCCAAGCGGGACGTTTTGGAAACTCAAAATCCTATACAAAATGAGACTTAACAGTACCCCGTTCAATGCCGATAACCAATATAATTCTTAATTTAAATACTTAAACGGCATGTTAATGCAAAATGTCGTATTTACATCCCTGTATAACGACTTTCACAACTCAAATATCGCGTTCGGAAAACGACCTTGCGTTTGAGGGGTAAAGCTCGTGTTTGAAGGGGTAAAGGGGGGAAATAGGACTGTTTGTATTTGTTCTGAAACTCATTTATTCTGGTGACATAGATCTATCTCATATAGACTCTGCAACATGTGATAACAAAAACGCACGGTCACCTCATAGCTGCTCTATTGTTTATAAAATAGGTATAGGTAATAGGTCTTACGGGCCAGCCATCATCGCGCGCGGTCATAGGTTAGAGCGAGACACAGCGATCCGATCTTTCGTTCCTACCAGTGGCCTCACCGCCGCTAAAACATTTTTGATTTTATGAATTTAACAGGCGCTTACTTTACACAGTTCTTTTCTTTTTCTCATGCGTTGCAATCTTATATGCGTCCTTTACGCGAGCAATGCTGTCGGCCGATGAACTTCAGCGAGGTCAGACGCATGCCGGTCGCGCAATGCTCCAATCTTCATAAATATGATATACTAAACGTTGAGCCGTACTTCTATAAACTAGAAACGGAATCGCAGATTTATTAAGAAAATCAACCAACTCATTGAGGGTAGTTAGTGTAAAATAAAAATATGCGATAGGTCGAACCCGGAAATCAAAAAGGCAACGTTTTATGAATTTTTTGTCAATAAACTGAAAAAATACCTCATTAATAAAGCATTTTATAGGGTGGCTGTGTAGGTTTAATTGGTTTTAGGTGTACGTTTCCGGATAGTACGTTTAACCGTATTAAACGATTTGAATTGAATTGAATCTTGCGTACTAGCGAGGAGGGAGGAAATGGCGGGCGTTATTTTCGAATCGGTATCCACATCCGCAGCCTTTGTAGGCCCTAAAACGTCAAACTGGGATATTAAGATGTTTTTGAAACAGGTCACAAGGTCGAAAGACCAAGACCAACGCACATGGTACCTTGGTACCCGTATGTTCAGTCTAACGGGTAAATGATCTGTGTCAGCTGCATATTGGATGCTGTCGAACTTTAAGTAAATATTTGGAGTAAACGGCAGATCCATTGTATTGCTATTTACTTGTCTGTTTTTAAAAGGTTTAATTGCTTTTATAAAAACCTTTAATTAAAATTTGCCCTGTTAATATGTATGTTAGTTACTGTGGGTCAAATCTTGGAATTGATTGAGCTGAAATTTACATACATATGTAAATCGAATGACAATGCAATTTTATGATGACATGGAGCTGATCTGATGATGGAGACAGGAGGTGGCCATGGGAACTCTGTGATGAAACAACGCAAACTGATTGGGTTTAGGGTTGTTAGAATTATCTCTATGAGTATTAGTTGCCTGTGGAAAGAAAAGTACAGCCAGCGACAAAAGCTTGTACCAAAAATGAAATATTTGCCAAAAACTTCTTGCATATCTCATGTGGTGCCTTTTGTTTGAAAAAGGCTATTTGTAGGCGGAAATGTCAGCCATATCAATAACTACCGTGCAATATCGAAGAAACCACAAGCACTCAGAACCAAAACTACCTAACTCACAACAAAACCAATACACATTCTGACCTTTCACCAAAACTATACTCACGGGGCGTTCTGCCCATATATCCTGAACTTACGACATCAAAAAATACTTCTAAAAATAGAACACAAACAAACAATGAACCTTATCACTTCCAGCGTAAGTCGAAAATTGTTTATCCATTTCGGCCGTTACAATTCGTGACGTCATTTAGGGAGAGTGCAGTTGATCTATTTTGAGTCTTAATGCGATTCAGTTTAAGTGTGATTTCGAGTGGGGCGTTAAAGTATGTCGATAGCGATGACGTCATGAGGGAAGAGGATGGAAGATATGACGTCATAGAAAATTTTAGTGACAGCCGTTGTGTAAGTCATAGATAGTCATAGATAATCCAAATAGGATTGAGTAGCCATCAAACTACTTAATTTTTCAAAAAACTGTTTAAGGTGGTTCGATTTCCATACAAAAAACAATTGCATTTTATTAACTTATTACACACTATTAGTGTACAAAATATGTGCACATCTTTATCTACTTTTGAATATTCGTTTGCGTTAAATTTATGGAAAAACTTTGTTCTATACAGAAATCACACAAAAAAGGTTATTTTGGTGTAACATTGATTTTTTTATTCTACATCGGTGGCAAATAAGCATACGGCTCGCCTGATAGTAAGCCCGTTTCCGTAGCCTATTTACGCCTGCAACTTCAGAGGAGTTACATGCGCGTTGCCAACCCTAACACTCCGCACCCTCGTTGAGCCCTGGCAACCTTATTCACCGGCAGGAACACAACACTATGAGTAAGGTCTAGTGTAATTTGGCTGCGGTTTCCTGTAAAGTGTAGGTACTTCCCCAGTTGGGCTCTGCTCTAGATCTGGAATGATATCCGCTGTGCTGTGCCCTACCACACAAAGCGGGATGACATTCACAATGCCTATACCTCTCTTTTTTATGAATATTTTGTTCGCATTAAAACTATTTTTACGCAACTATTTTTAATGCGAATTCAATGAATCTCTATTTCTTTATAGAATTATTATTTTAAATATAATATCCAAGTTTTATTTTCAATAACAATATACATCATAGATATATATTATACATTAGCGTGACTATAACTAGCTTAAATCCAAAATAGGCCCCTAAGGCATTGTACCGAGAATGCTGGCGGCATTTCCTCGTTGTATCGCAATGCTGGTACGTTGTGCGAGGAAACCGCCAGTTCTTCGGTCACCAGTTACGCCAACCAGACGCTTCGCAATTTCTGCAAAATACTTGTGTGCGCTGGGACCCCATGGACCTAGAGTTTCAACGCCAATTGGTACAAAATAGTACTCTCTACCGAGGCTAACTTTAGAGATACTTTTGTCAACCCTGTTTTTCAATGTATTGCAAAATTGATAACGGGTCTTGCTCCTGACACAAGACGACGCTGACACGTGTCAGATCAAACCTTCTGCCAAAGGCTGAGCCTTCCATGCTTACGTTATTATTTTAATAGCCCCGACACGTGACGACTTCTACACGACACGTGTCAAAACAAACCATCTGCCAAGAACTGAGCCATCCATGCATACCTTATTATTTTAATAGCTCCGGACACGTGACGACTTGGACACAACACGTGTCAGATCAAGGCTTCTGCCAAGGACAGAGCCTTCCATGCATACCTTATTATTAATAGTCTCCAGACACGTGACGACTTCGTCAGTCTGTCAGAACAAACCATCTGCCAAGGACTGAGCCGTTTACATTATTGTTATGCTTAAAGTGAGGACGTGTGTGGAATAAAAGTTAAGGGAAAACGCGCAGTGGGTTCAACACTCAGAGCCCCTAGTGTAAATTTATTCGAATTCGAAACGTGACGTACGCGTTTGCGTTAAGTCTCATTTAGGGATTTCGATACAGCGCGCCAAGAGGGACGTTTTGGAAACTCAAAACCCCATACAAAATGAGAGTTAACGCAAACGCGTACGTCACGTTACGACATCGAATAAATTTACACTAGGGGTACAGAGCACGTTAGATATACGTCAAAGAACAAATTAAATTACTTTCTTATGAACATATTTCAATCTGTGTTTTTTACAAATAGTGTACTACTAGTACTATTTCAGGGCTGGCCAGGGGGCGCCACAAGCCTTCGCATTTTCGAGCCATGCCGTCGAGCCCGGGTGGCCGAGAGGTTCAGGCATCTGTCATGTAAACGGATAGACGCTGGTTCGATTCCAGCCCCGGGTAGTGTTGGTTAAGACTCGAATCGTTTGAGTCCTCTCCTTTAAAACTCGACTCAGTTTTTCACTCTTAAATTAAGTCTCAACTCGTGTTCTTTTCAACTTGTTAGAGACCCGAGACTTTTGTAGAGACTTTGAGTCCTTTTCAAAAAACTCAAAAAAAATTTGTTTACTAAATTTCGTAATGCATTGTCTTTAAGTAATATTCGTGGATTAAGTAACACAAATCATACAGTAACGCCTAATTTATTTACTTAGGTATAGGTTATTTAGGTAAAACTTATACAGGATGATTCAGGAGACGTGAGCAGGATCAAGCCTGCATATTCGGTAAATTATCAGCAACTGTTTCTGTTATAATTGTTGACGGAGTCTTTATTCGGAGGCTCGAGTCCTTATGAGTTGCCTTTGAGAAGACTCAACAAAAAACTCGCCTCGGGACTTAAAAGACTCAGAAGTTATTTAAGCACCGAGTCTCGTAAAAACGAGTCGAGTTCTTTAAATTCAGACTCTAAAGACTCGAGTTCCTACCAACACTACCCCGGGCACTGGAGGCATGGTAATTTTTTCCTTTGTATATGACATTTCGTTTACGTTAGATATTAGTCATAAAACGTACTACTCGGGAACAAATATCTGTCTCGAACCCAGGACCCTTATTCGAACCCAGGACCATCGGCTTGATAAGCAGGGGCACTACCCGCCAGGACAGGCCGGTCGTCAATATATTCACCCGTAAATTATTAAAGGTGACTAAATTTACACCCTGTATTAATGATAGGTACATTAATAATATGAGTGACTTTTCCCTTAGAAACAGTCACGAACGCTATTATCACGTCGCAAACATATCCACTCGACAGAAGGGGATAAATTAAATTACTCTACATCTAAAACACTCAAGAGCAATCAGAACGGGTCGCCGCGTTCTAACCTTGGTGCCATTTATGTATTACGTAAGACGATTTTTACCAGATTTTGATCACCTCCTACCCCTATGTAAGAAAAAATAAGAAAATACCGATCCCCTCCTTCATTTATTATTATGTAAGAAGCTAAAGGAAAATTTAATACACATAGGGTTTAATTTAATTTTGATTGCCAACGAAATAATTTTGGGAACATTTATTTTATACTTCAAGTAGTATTAAAATTATTATTTTTTTGATAATAATCTACTTTGTTTCATTAAAGAGCTCTTCTTTATAGGCGCTGGCGCGGATTCACGTGCTATTTAAAGTATAGATAATATAATCTTAACTTGCACTTTTTTTGTGATTTACGGAAGAACTATCAAGATATCCGATGGACCCGGGCATGTCCTTAAACTACGTCCAAAAGAGACGTATGAGCATTAATCAAAAAAATACCCTTCCTGAAAAAAAAAACATGGTCGACCCGTCCTTAAATCGTCTCACGTAATAAATGAATGGCGTCCTTGCAAAGTGTGCCGTTTTAATTGCGTTTGGCTGTATGACACTAACGTTGACGTTAAGGCTAAGCCTTGTTTATGATAATCCCTTAATTCTGTACGTGTTGAGTTGAGATCTTATGAAGGGTTCCGTAGAAATGGGATCAGACTCGTTCGTGCATAACGTTCAATATTCCCGCGACTCATGTACGGCCAACAATTTGACTGACATATTCGCTATGATTGCCGCAAAACTAAGTAGCGACTGAGATCATAATGCTATCTCCTTTACCCTTGTTAAGACCAACCAAGAGTGAAAGAAATGGCATTAAGACCTGACGCGCCACATAGTTTTGGCGCAAGTATAGCGTGTGCGTAACTTAGTTTCTATGCATCTCGCTCGTACTCGTATATTTGTGCGAGCGAGATATATGTCAGTATGAGACTGCTAAGGCGACTGCCTGGTAAAACTACTAAGACCAATTCGAACTTACATTTTGATATCTAAATTATTAGGTAGGTACATGTCCGTATTTTTTCAATTCACCCTGCTTAGCTGGAGGACCCTGGAGGAGAGGAGGAAATTGAAAACCTGATTTTTGCAAATCTGTACTTTCTTGGGTTCATTCTACTCAGAATCGTTAGCATTCTCCATCCTACCATTCAAAAATGTCCCAAAATGTCCGTTCGATTACGTCACGATTTACAAAGTGTGAAAAATATTTCACTTGTTCATACAAGTTACGTGATGTAGTGGAAACTACAATTTCCATACAAATTTTTGTGACTTTTTTAGCATCAAGATTGAACATCCCATATTCTGAAAATACAATATATACTAACTGGTATATTTTGTGGTAACAATTTGTAGATCCTTCCCTACCCACTGTTCACTGATTTTGTTGTCTTTGATTTGAACTTACCTTATCTATACTTAGATAACTAATTATTGTTTTATTATTGTTTGTATAGATAATAGATAATTAAACAATCTGCAAGTATTATACTAAAGGGGTTTCTTACGCGTTGTGCGCGTAATAAAATTTGTTTTGTTTAACAAGCAAACATACGTTGTAGTTTTTATTTAGATTTAAGTTTTAGTTAAGTGCTTTGTAAGTGAGTACACACTCGCTATACTTAATTATAATTTATTTCTGTATTAGCTAAATTTCTCTGAAGTGAAATGTATAATTTCTTTGAGAAAATAAAGTTCTATAAACCTAACATGCTAGTGATTCTGAGTTGAAATATCCCAAAAACAGTGGATGGGCCAGAAAGAAAAACGAATATTATACCGGGTGGATATGAAATTTGGGAACAATCAGATTAATTTAAAGTAAAACATGTTTGTAGGCAAAAATATGGCAAAATCTGACACTCTTCTTCTATAAATATATTAAATCCATGCATAGATGTAAAATTACTTAATATTGATTGTAATTACAAATCTCACGACATCTCACCAGGGGGAATGGGGGGTTCAAAAAATGCTCAAAACTCCTCGCGTAATTAATGGATGCTCGCCAAATGATGAATACTTTTGACGCATATTTTGATCCGTTACTTTTGATGACTAGCTATGTAGTTTACTCCGTGAAGATGGAATATGCAACTGCGCCGAAATATAGAAAACTTGCCAAAATAAACATATATGGTAAACAGGGATCGTCTCGGCTAACTTTCCACCGATTTTAATAGAACACTTATTATAATAAACTTCACATTACAAAAGTACTATTTGAATGAAAACATTTATTTTTCAAATGGACTCATACAACTTGTAAGTAGACTTACGTTCCTAATGTTAGTACCTAATTAACTATATGCCTACTTAAATACAGTTAGAGTATACTGCTGGAAACATGCATTTCCCAACATGCGTTTATTCGTCATGTTTTTCTGACACAATGAACATGTAATTTATGTACAATATTATATGATAAAGAAAAAAAAAATGAAAATCATATTTAAATACCTAGTTAACATTACGATTTACGGCACGCGTCTTCGTAAATGACATGTTCTATATAGAGTAAACTCCTCTAATGGCTAAATTAATGTTTTGAAACTCTTCTGTGTTATTACACTGGTAAGAAATTAAACTGTCTAAAGATACGATAGATGGCGTTTAAAATAATTCATGCATCGATTTATTATGTTTAAATAGCTTTTTAAAAAGGTTTTGGATATTGGATAGATTTCAAATAAAATAAATAACGATTCAGACCCTGCGTTGCTTTGAGCGGCATCTAGTGAAAGATAACATATATAAATATTATTAGAATTTAAGACTAGGGTATAAGTCCTTTACTCTACCTAGTTAATGAAATCTTAAATCGTAAATATTGTAACTAGGTTTAAAAAATATTATTTAGTTAAAATAAAATTAACAGTACTCTAGTGTAAATATATTCGATAGCGAAACGTGACGTACGCGTTTGCGTTAAGTCTCCTTTTGTATGGGATTTAGAGTTTCCAAAACGTCCCGCGTGGCGCGCTGTTTCTAAATCCCATACAAAATAAGAATTAACGCAAACGCGTACGTCACGTTTCGCTATCGAATAAATTTACACTAGAGATTCAGATTTTTTTTTAGCTCATGTTTACTGGAACTCATCGATACTTCTATTTGCTACTCTTTATATGATTACTTTATGCCAACAATTACTAGTAACTTTTAATGGCAATTCTAACTCTGAGCAACACCGTAAAGTTTATGCCATTAAAAGTTACGAGAAAGTTTTGATATTACAATATCGTAATTCGTTAGAATTACTTTATTTAGTTAGTAAACGTAATGTTAATGTTAGTATAGCTCAGTATTCAATTCAATTCAATTCAATTCAATTCAAATATACTTTATTCATGTAGGCCTAGCAACAAGCACTTATGAATAGTAAGACAGTATTACATATAATTATCTTAATCTAATTATCAGAGCAATTTATTGATGTTGTAAATATTATTCCATACATAATCCTAATGAATATAATTCATAGATCAAATTTAATACTTAAACTTTCACAAAATATAGTCATACAAAAAAAAATTATAAAAAATACTAGTCTAGATTGTTTCTAGAATAAATTCTAAATGTCAAACAAATATAATAAAAACAACAAAGGAAATACATGCATTGGAATATCCATTTCATCATCATTATTCAAATATAATAAATAATTAATCATTTCGAATCACAATTAATCCCACGTTGTTTTATCATTCATGTAGTCTTGTGTGGTATATTATTATGACTCTTGACATTTTAAATTGTATTATTATTATTCTCTTTATTTATCTTGTGTCTTAGATTAGGTATTTTATAATATGAATATAAAAGTAAAATACAACAAATCATACAAAAATAATACAAAATACATATAAACACATTATAAAAAACCTAATCTGGGCAGGCTGGGGCAGGGCCCAAGCTGCCGGTGGTCAGGGCCGTAGTGAGAGGAACCGACGTACTATCCGCGCCGTGTCCAAGATCACCGCCTTCTGCATCTGACCCTTGATCCAATCCAACCACCTAGCGAGAGGCTCTCAAGGTGTTGGTCGAGACTCTTCGCTTCGTATTATTATTATTAGTATAGTTATTTACATTGAATAACTACTATTTACTTTGACTGCAAATCGAATTGTATTTAAAATTATTTTCGGAAGTATTCATAGACTACTAAATTTAGGTATTAAGCAAAAGGTAATAATAACATGTTTTAAAAGGTAATTATAAGTATTTAGCTATTACGGTTAACTTGCTATACCCTACTCAGGGTCCATGTTTTAAATAAACAATTTAATTTAAAATAATATCTGTATGTACCATGGAATGCAATAATAAATGAAATGAAACATGTTGATATTCATCGGGTACTGATAATGTTTGTTTTTGTTCGATATGCTTACATATAATAACTTTATTATACATCTTTCATTCTTATTTATATTCAACTACCTATCATAATTAGCAAATTATAAAAACGGCATGGCTTGTCTAAGAAACAGTAAAAATCCAACAAAAATTGTATAATTATGGTCAGTAGCGCCATCTAGTAGTTGGTACAGACTTCATGCCGAATTTATTGGACCATATAAAAAATAATGGCCGATTACATGTCAAATAAATTAGACAACAAAGTGCTTGATTAATTCGAGTTTATTTTATCAAATATCATCTATATATATTGTATTCTTGGTGTCAATCTGACTGACAGATTCAGAAATCCCATCTTGCGCTCCAAAACCAAAGTAGCCGACGTAGCCTTGACAGCCGCTAAGCTTGAATGGGACTGGGCCGGACATATCTGCCGTATGCCAAACGACTTGTGGGCCAAGCAAGCTACCGAGTGGACACCAACCATAGTGAGGCGTCACGGCAGACCTCGAAGGAGATGGCGGCACGATCTTGACGTCTTTCGGAAAGATTGGCCTAATATTGCCATAGACCGTGAGTACCGTGACGGGTGGAAAAAAGAGAGGGAGGCCTTTGCCCAGCAGTGGGACATAACAGGCTAACAAATAATAATAATAATAAATAATAATAAGGGAATAATAAATAATATTGTCTTAATAAACAACTGTTTACACATGATAATACCAAAGATATTACTGTTCGCAGAGCAGTAGTATTCTTGTTTTGATTAATATTTCCGTAAAATAACGCCTCGTTCTATTAATACTCGTAAGGGCTCATGGTGTATACGAGAATCATACATCAAGCTCTATTGTTTAATGTTTTTCATTTCTCATGGTCTGAAAATGGGTCGTTGTTGTTGTACAAGGTGTGCAGAAAGTGATACGTTTCTGCTCTGGAGCATCTTACTTTCAGAAGTAAGTTTTTTTGCATTTTTTTAGGATAAATTTGTTGTACAATTTTCATTCTGATATTTAACTTCCCATCCCATAAATAGCGTTCCTTTACGTAAATTGTTATTGTAAGTACCCTTAAAAAGATGTAAGTTTATAATTAGTCAGGTTTTTTTTTAATAGACATGTATTTTATTTTCCTCGTATTCGAAATGTAAAGTAGAATGCTTAACTCGGGTCAAAGGCATCATTTCAACCTCGGACTATTGGCGCTCTCTCTGCGTTCGAGTGCCAAACTACCTCGACAGAAATGAGTGCCTTTCGTCCCTTTAATAATCTACTATTATAGCATACTTTTACCCTTATTTTTAGTGAAAGCGAAAGTTACATTAACTTAACTATTTGACCCAATTCTATTAATTGTGGCTTGAAATCAAAAAGCCATCAATTCCGTACAATATCAGGACTGATAACGTATCTCGCTATAATATTGCCCTCTCCAGTATTATCTTATAACAATAAAATTCATTTAAATATTGCGCAAAGCTCCATTTATCGAACTAAGCTTGTGATCTAAATACTATTAAAAAGTGGATCTTTTTTGTTATTCCGCCCCATCAGCTTGGAGATAATAGTATAGTAAACGCCCCTATAATGGGATTGGCACCAGTTATGGGATGATATAGAGAAATCCTGTAAAACAAGTATTTACCATCAGTTTTTACACGCTGACTACATTTTACCATAAACAAGAGTCAAAGAGCTGCTTAAATTTAATTTTTCTTTGATTTTTGTAGACTGGAGGAAAAAAACCATAGTTTTAATTTGTTAATAATTTTGAAACCAATTGCAGCAGCTTTAATTAAATACATAGAAAACATAAAGAATGAATATTACATTCAACTTTTAACGTATAAAGTGGTAGACATTTTGCAGGTGTCGGTGAAATATCAAAAATACTCCAAATTTTCTCTTAAATGTACCATGATTGGTGCCGTTAACAAAGCATGGTTTGTTACTCGTAAACGAAATATTATACTACGTTAACCAATAAGCTAAGAAAATGATGACCTATTATGGAAATAGCTTAAATCTGTCATAAAAATGTACTCTTGGTTATTTATTTATGATAGAGGAGGCAAACGAGCAGACGGATCACCTGATGGTAAGCGATTACCGCCGCCCATGGACACCTGCAACACCAGAGGGGTTGTAAGTGCGTTGCCGGCCTTTAAGATGGGAGTACGCTTTTTTCTTGAAGGTTTGAAGGTCGTATCGGTCCGCAAATACCACAGGCGACAGTTCATTTCACAGTTTAGCTGTGCGGTAAGTTCCTGGAGAAATGCACAGTTGAGGACTGCCAACCATCTAAGTGGTGAGGATGGAAATGTTGTCGCGTAGGGCGACAACATTTAATATTTGGCTGCGGTTTCCTGTACGGTGGAGATACTTCCCCAGTTGGGCTCTGCTCTAGATCTGGAATGACATCCGCTGTGCTGTGCCCTACCACACAGAGCGAGATGACATTCACAATGCCCATACCTCTCTTTTAGCCGTAGTTTAAGGACGTGGGGACCCGGGTGGGTCCAAGTATGGTCAAACAGGAATTTCAGCCTGTATAATAAAAAAACCGAACAAGTGCGAGTCGGACTCGCTCACCGAGGGTTCCGTACCTACTCTGTAGTATTTGTTGTTATAACGGCAACAGAAATATGTCATCTGTGAAAATTTCAACTGTCCATCACGGATTTTAAATTTCGAATGACAATTACAAATTGTTCGAAGATGGACTACTGACTGGGTCTAAAATACACCTTCCCTATAATGTGCCATTAGCAGTATTGACTCGTCTCCGCCCTATTTACTGCCTTACGGCTACTCTGTATTCCGTCACTGCCCAATACCGAAGGGTATAACTATAAAAAGCAATTTATAGTCTCCTTAAACTTTTAGCACGCCTTATATCCTGTGCTGCGGTAAAAGGACCTATCTTTGTTTTGGCAAAAAATTTTGAGTGAAAAAATCGGCTACCTTCTTCTTCCTCGCGTTCTCCCGGCATTTTTGCCACGGCTCATGGGAGCCTGGGGTCCGCTTGACAACTAATCCCAAGATTTGGCGTAGGCACTAGTTTTTACGAAAGCGACTGCCATCCGACCTTCCAACCCAGAGGGTAAACTAGGCCTTGTTAGGATTAGTCCGGTTTCCTCACGATGTTTTCCTTCACCGAAAAGCGACTGGTAAATATCAAATGATATTTCGCACATAAGTTCCGAAAAACTCATTGGTACGAGCCGGGGTTTGAACCCGCGACCTCTGGATTGCAAGTCGCACGCTCTTACCGTTAGGCCACCAGCGCTTCCAAAAAATCTGCTACCAAGAATTTATAATTTATATTTATAAGTGAGAGTTGCCCAACGCAATTGTAGTAATGACATTGAATATACACGTTTTCGTTTAAAAAAAATACACAAAAAATAGTCTACACTTTCAAGGACTGAATCTAATAAAACCTTAATAGGTTAAAGTTGGCTCGGTAACCATCACAAAAACATGTTATTTGACATTTATTTACCTAATAAATATATACAGAGGTGTTACAGTAACTGTACAAATGCTAAACTAAATTTATTATTATTATTATTATGAGCCCATACTGTCCCACTGCTGGGCAAAGGCCTCCCTCTTATTCTTCCACGTGTCCCTATCCTCGGAAGTCTCCCACCAGTCTCTGTCGAAGGCATCAAGTTCGTCCCGCCATCTCCGACGAGGTCTACCGTGACGCCTTACAACCTGTGGGACCCAACAGGTGGCTGTTTTGGCCCACAGGTCATCCGGCATACGGCAGACGTGCCCTGCCCAGTCCCATTTGAGCTTAACGGCAGTTTCAGCTACATCAGTTATTCCAGTTTTGGAGCGTAGTATTGTATTTTTAATGCAATCGGTTAACTTCACGCTCAGAATACTACGCTCCATAGCTCGCTGACAAACCTTGAGTTTGGTTTTTAGGGAGTTAGTAGGGAGGTTTCCCTATATCACTAATTAATAACTAGCTTAAATCTAAAATAGGCCCTTGAGGCATTGTACTAAGTATGCTGATGATATTTCCTCGTTATATCGCAATACTGATACGTTGTGCGAGGAAGCCGCCAGCTCTTCGGTCACCAGTTACGTCAACCAGACGCTTTGCGATTTCTGTAAAAAAACTTGTGCGCGATGGGACCCCATGGACCTAGAGACGTGTTTAATTTTCATTTATTTTTGTTGGATGTCGTTACTCTGTATACCATAACAGTATTGAAGTATAATTATAATTCATACTAATATAGTCCAGGGATTTGACTAGCAAGATTTTAAACACAAGTATATTTTTAAAGTCCTCGCGTTATCCCGGCATTTTGCCACGGCTTATGGGCTCGTGGGATTGGGATTTTTTTTTCAAAGTAATTGAGAAAAAACTTGAAACTCCGAAAGATTAAACGCAATTTTACCGATATTCCGAAAGCTCGCATTTGAGTGTGGCCAGAAGTGGCGAATTTCTCCTTTAATATAAAAAAAAAACTGAAATAGATATCATATACTAAAGAAAAAGTTTTATAATTTTATATATAGTCTGACTACTTAAAAGAACAAATCAAAAAATATTTTATAAAATTCGATAAAAAATTAAGTTTTTTTTTCTTTAACAAAAAAAAAACATGTGCCTAGATGAAGGGATAAAGATAAATAAAGGTACTTAGTTAATTTTCTAAGGCAGATTACAGTATTCTAAGCGTGCTGGCGCAGCGCTGGGACTCGCCTTTGTTTGCGCCGCTTTTAATTATTGTTTTTTTTTTTTTTTGTTTGTTGTTATAGGTGTCACTAACATAGATTTATAAGTTTTGCTGTGCTATGTACTTGCACTAATATGGATTGTATTATTCGAATTAAAAATATTGAATTGAATTGAATGCGCTTATGAAGGTGAGAAAAAACTAACTATTTTAGACATAGGCCCTTTTACCCAAGCACGACGTAATATCCCCTTAACGACGCTCTTCCGTTTTGGGCATTCAGGGTTTATTACGGTTGATTCAATATCTATTCGACTCATAAAAGAGTTTTCTAGGTAGGAATGGGAATGACCCTTACGTAAGGCATTTTCATTTTGTGTGCGACTGTGGCGCCGGCCTGGCGGCGTTGGAACTAAACTAGGGTTTGCACGACGGATCTCAAATGTATGGGAAGATCAATTATCATACTCGTATCAATCAAGATAATTTCATATGGAAAACCTAGTCTAAACTCAAATCTAAGCCTGATGAAACAAATGACACCTATTTTATAATATTATTTAGGGCTTATTTTTTCTACTGTTTTTTTTGTATATTTTGATAAAATTTAGTAAGTTTAGTAAGTTTCTCATTCTGGGCGGATAAAACGTGAAGTCCCAAATTGAGATTTTTTTTTTAAATTTCAATGTTGGTACAAGCTTTTGTCGCTGACTGTACTTTTCTTACCACGGGCTACTTATACTCATCGAGAAAATTCTAAATTAATTACGTTGAAATTGAAATTTTCAGCTCAATCGAAAAGCGGGAAAAGGGTCAAATTTAGCTTCCAAGATATGACACTAACAAAATAAAATACTTAGGCAAGTTAATTAAAACCTTTAAAATTTATGTGATTTACCATTGAATCACGAAAATAGGTATGTGTTAAATCAGAGGAAGAGTTTTTTGGACCAACGGTGAAATTGCGCTTATTTGCAAAATAACGAACTGTTCCTTATTCTTCTTAGAGTTACTCTATCTATTTACCAAATGTTCTCGAAATCTGATAAATAAACGACAACAAAAATTCGGTGAAAAATGAATTTCTGCGATTCCATCCCCTATTGCATGGACACCCTGTATACCACGGGATCTCGTTACGCGTAACGATTAGATACGCCATGAAACATGGCGGCCAATTTGACGCGCTGACGAGGCGGTTATTACTCCTAGGCGATGGAATTTGACGCCCATCTGTCTTTTCGAGGCTAATGAAGAGACTAGTTATTTCAAACTACTTTTCTTGAGAACTTGTTTATTTATTTAACCTATATTGCACAAAAGAAAAAATCTTACACCACAAATATGGCTGCTGCTCGACGCAACGTTGGCGCAACTACGCAGGGACACTATTTTCCATAGCGCTGACTAGACACCGATGCTTAAAAGACATTAGTGTATGGTGGCCTTAAGAGCCACTCTACTAGCGACTCCAGAGCGTCAGCGTCTAATAAACTCTATGGCTGATGCTCGACTCAACGTTGGCGCAACTGCGCAGGAACACTATTTTCTATAGCGCTGACTAGACGCCGATGCTCAAGGACGCCAGTGTGAAATGGTGGTAAAATAAGGCGGAAATTTAGATGCTTCTCCATACCAGAGTCTGTTCGGAAAGAAAAGAGTCGTGAAATTTATTGAACCCCATACATTCCACGACTCTTCTCTTTCCGCACAGACTCTAGTAGTCTTCATATGTTTCCCTGGTCATTGACATTATGGAAAACATTTAAACTATTTATTGTATAAATAAATAAATAAATATTATAGGACTTTATCACACAAATTGACTAAGTCCCACAGTAAGCTCAATAAGGCTTGTGTTGAGGGTACTTAGACAACGATATATATAATATATAAATACTTAAATACATAGAAAACACCCATGACTCAGGAACAAATATCCATGCTCATCACACGAATAAATGCCCTTACCAGGATTTGAACCCGGGACCATCGGCTTCATAGGCAGAGTCACTACCCACTAGGCCAGACCGGTCGTCGAACATGTATGTTTCCTATAACTATGCCCTTTGCTATATAAGCTTGGGCTTGAGTCACTTCCGAACGTCGGGTTATTTCAAACATCCTTTATCCAGCTTCAGAATCCATTTCAATCCCTGACCACCCAGCCAAGACCGATGAAACCGGTCCCGGGTTCGAAGCCGAATCAGGCATTTATTTGCGTGATGAACACAGATATTTGTTCCTGAGTCATGGGTGTTTTCTATATGTGTAAGTATGAGTATTATTTTCGCCCAGGAGAAGGTTTTGGTTAGTTTGGGGCTAAATCGAACTCTGTAAGATTGTGCCCAAATATTTACAATCCTACATTCGAAAGTGTTTCGTCAACTGTTAATAATTAAACCCATCAATTTCCTCGTAATTCTAAGTCGCCGCAAACAGCTATGAATATAAACTACACAAAATTGTTTGGTTTATTTAATTATATACTACGTTATTAAAATCAAACAAACCGTACCCACCTATTTTATACCTTTCAGTTAATTCGCTTAATGAATATGTCACTGACGAACTTGAAATTTAATTAATTGTCGTTTGGCTGGCAGCCAATCGAAATCAATAATGAAATTAATTTGACGGCTCAATTTCATATTAATCTACATCGCATATCTATAAGGACCTTTACACACACACGTGACCTTTTGCAGTGGTGTAAACGTGCATTTGAAAGTTACATAAAGTGGTTTGTATTTGATATAATAGAGAATTTTGAGTACCGTGTCTAGGCCACGAAGTTGGCTGAGTTGTCTAAGTAAGGTACATGATTGAAACGCTTGTTTGTATCACTTTGTATACAATATTTTCTACGAGTCATCAAAAATTTTTTTTTACTTTAAAACCTAAATCATTTATGAAAATTGGTAAGTAGGTAAACAAAAATGTGGTACAAAAGACATAAACGCGCTACTACTGTGGCAAGTTTAGTCTATTGGATTGGTCAATTTTTCTTATAGTCGACTACAGAGTATCGAAATGAATATTAAAGTTGAGTCATACATGAAAAGTACGCAATTATAGTTTGGTTCACGAAATCTTAATTCAACCATTACAGTCGACGAGTAGAAAAACGTCCATTTCACAGCTTCATAGTACAATAGTAATCGTGATATAATAAGAGACCACCACCAGCTCCACCGTAGACCGCATCATCACTTACCATCAGGTGAGATCGTGGTCAAACGCTTGCCTATCGTTTTTTTTTTAAAAAAAAAGAGAGCTTTTCAGTCACGTACCGTGTTTATACAATATATGGAGTGTGGAATTAAGAGGAGTGACATCTCTTATGGTAGAACTGTTGCAAAAGTGTCCAGCTGTCAGCTATAAATAATAGTTCCAAATCTCTCCAGAGTAGCGCTAGAGTAGCTAAGAACCTAGGCGTTATTGACGGAGTGAATTGCGCTGTCTATGATTTGATTTTTTTGTTCAAGTACTCTAGGTATTGTAGCGCAACCTATTTAAGGTTTTTTGATGACACTTTTATTTACATGGAGATTTAGTTCCTTACCTCCACCTTCCGTAATACAATATTTTGCAATACAGAGTAGGGGTAACGTAATGACAATGCTCAATTTTTATTCCAATTAAAACAGCGAATTGAATCTAATTGATTACGGCAAGTACTTGATATGACAGATATAATTTTGTATCGTTACCATGAAGCTGTCATTCGTTTTATTATTTACTGTATTTTTCACTATAACCTTTCAATTACAATTTACGAAAAAACAGGACCATATATACGATTTGAAAATGGCTTCAAAACTGTTCAATGAATTTCAGAAACATTACAAAAAGATGTATACGGAAGAGGAGAAGAAAAATAAATATAAAATATTTGTTGATAATTTAGTGAGAATTAATGCGATTAATCAGAATCTTCCTGGTGCTTGGTTTGCTGTGATTGGTCCATTTGCTGACTTGACTTATATGGAGTTTATTAAATTAAATAAACTTACGAAGAAGGATTATGCTAATGTTGGGAGTAATTTCAGGTTTGGTTGTAAATATTGTTTTTCTCTTTATTTTATTTACTTGTTTAAAAGATGCATATGTATGGGCATGTGATGCGGAGGGATGAAAGTCATGTGACGAAAAAGGTATTACGAATGAATGTGGAGGGATGGAACGGGAGAGGAAAACCTAGGAAAAGGTGGATGGATTGTGTGAGAGATGACATGAAACGAACGCGAGTGAATGATGAGATGACGGGTGACAGAAAGATATGGAAGAAAAAGACATGCTGCGCCGACCCCAAATGAATGGGATAAGGGCAAGCGAATGATGACTTGTTTAAAAGACTATAGTTTCAACCCTAATTTTATTAATTAAAAAAACATGATTAGCGTTTCTGTAATCTTATCCGAAGAGGGGTTGAAAGTTTCGGAAATGATTCTTTTGATTGTTGAATGATTCTATATATATGTACAACACAGTCGTGTTCATGGTTTTTGATTTGTTGGATGAGTCTCCGCCCCGAATAGCAGAATAACTATTAAAAACATTGAAAAAAATTACGAAGACAAAATAATGGAAGAAAAATCAGTCCCATATACAAAATGTTCCTAGGTTTCGTACCTGTCAAACATTAGGTGTTCATCCCGTCGAAACTTCGTAAAAAAGCATAAGTAAGTATTATTATTATAAAACAGGGGTAAAAAGGGGTTGAAAGTTTTTAAGAATAATCAGGGAATATAATGGAAAAAAAAATCACTGCACTTAATCTTAAACAGAAACCTCATGAGTTATGAATCACTTAAGCCATACTTTGATGCAATTTAACTTATGACATTTTCATTGAGCAGCATTGATTTGCATTTTACACCATTTTATATCCTATGTTCGTTTACCATTGACATATATCTAAGGACGGGCCTTACAGGCAATAAGAATGGGGCCAGTACAGCGGTGCTACGCACACGAATTCGAGCCAATCATGCAGTCCAATCCAACGCAACTAGTTGGGACCAATCGCGCGCGTAATAGGAACTCATCATCCAATCGCGTTGAGCCGTTAGACCACCGCTGAACTAGCACCATTCTTAGTGCCCGTAAAGCCCGTCCTTAGATATATGTCAATATGTAGGACAAATGTTTTTTTTTATATTATTGTATTACAGAAACGTTATAAATTGTACTGACCGCCGCGGCTACCTTTTCGAAAGATTCTCCGACAAAGTAAGGAACGACTATGAATCCAAAAGCAACGCTTCTGAAGAATATTACAGTGACGAAGATGACGCACACAATGGGACGAATGCTGACGTTGAATATGAGAGTGACGAGAATGGGACGAGGTCGTATAAGGATCGGACGTAACGATGTATAAATAATATTAATGAAAAATGTTTTTTTTTTTTTTGCGTTGTGTCCTTTTTTTCGTAACGAAGCCCAGTGTTAAGTCCATATCTTTCACCCAATAGTCTAGTTCATATTATGGCTCCTCTACCCGATGGCCCAGCGCTGGACCAGCGAGATGGCTTTGCGATGGTTATGGCTGCTCTACACGATGGCCCAGCGCTGGACCAGCGAGATAGCCATGCGATGGTTGAGAGCACGTACTAAGGAATGGCCCACATGTAGATGCGTACGCACCATCGCTGGCCTTTGATGTGCGGAGGAAAAACCGACACCGTGGCCATCCCATCGCCATCCCGCCGCGCCACGCCATAAGCCATCCGACACTACCCTCTCTACACGCTGGCCCATCTTAGTAGGCTAGTATAATGGCCAATCATATAGAAGAGCCATTAGGTAGTCAATAGTCAACAGTCCTTACACCTTGGCAGGTGCTGCCTCTGCGTCTGTCGTGTGTAACACGGGCAAACGCAGCATCCGCTCCGTGTATACCTCTTATATCTCATTAGTGTCAATGGGGGCCGCGTGTTGTTTTCGGCTTCGCGCATGCCTTTTAAATGTCAGGAGCATTGCTCCTTGGTAAATACATAAGAAACTATTTAAGAGTATTTCATCAGGAAGAGACGTGGTATGACCACGTTAGTCGTCATGCCCATCGCTCCTTATATTGTCGGTTTTATGGCACGAGTCAAAGGACCGGCACAAACAAAACAAGTAGCGCAGTGTGTGGCTGGAGGGGGCAACATCGCGGCAAGGAGGAGAGCGATGAGTAGCGTAGTCGTACTATTAGAGATCCATAACTCCACAGTAGTACTAGTATTATATATGATCTGTGATGGTAGTTAAATATACAGGCTTAAAAACTGAATAAGTAAATAACTACAACTTAACATACGAAAATATAGGGACAGTTCTCTCAAAAGCAAGTAGTTTGATATGTTTTATTTGTACTACTCGGCTTTGCTAATAATTACCTCTGGCCAGTACTTCGTGAACGGGCAGTCGACGCCCGCGGCTAACACCTTTAAGGTGACATTCGGATATCGATTGCAGCTGCATTACTGTTGCGGCGTCGTTGTTGCCGAACAGATTTCCATGACCAATTGCCTCCCGGGCGAAAACTCGTAAAGTGGTTAAGGGCGATGTGTAATGAATCCTCGTGGAAGTCAGTTGCCGCTCCGTTGGTGAGTTGAGGAACAGCAGCCACCGAAACAAAAAAAAATTAGTCATCGCCTCCCGGTTGTAACTTAGTCAGAAGATTATTGTGATGTTACTGTGAATTAAAAAAATCGTCAGCCGAGTATATTACTTTGGAAAGATCGTCAACTGGTTGCATGAACATGTAAAAAATACGCGCCATAAATTTTTATAATAGTCCTTTTTTTATACTACGTCGGTGGCAAACAAGCATACGGCCCGCCTGATGGTAAGCAGTCTCCGTAGCCTATGTACGCCTGCAACTCCGGAGGAGTGACTTGCGCGTTGCCCACCCTAACCCCTCCTCCCCCTCGTTGAGCTCTGGCAACCTAACTCACCGGCAGGAACACAACACTATGAGTAGGGTCTAGTGTTATTTGTGTGTTAGTGTTGTTTTGTGTTAGTGTTATTAGTTATATAAAAATCACGATGGGTTATGTTTACACAATCGAACAAAAAAACATAGCTATGGTTGATCGTGTCCAAATATTTTCAATAATGTTAATACTTGTGTTAATAATGTTTTATTGTAATGTCTATTTTAATCCTATGTTAATATAATTTGTATTGTGTGGACCATTGTTGTCTATAAATAAATAAATTGATTGATTGATTGAATACCCAGGGAGGAGGATGAGGACTACGTTTGAATGAAAATGCAATTTCGCTCGGTTGTCCACTTTCATAAAGAAAGATTCAATCAAATGATACCGAAAATTAATGAACTCAATGGTTTGTGTCCAATTACCGAAGCATCATAGCAATCAAAATGCATCTTCGATTTCACACGTATAACTTTAACCAAAAACCGGCCAAGTGCGAGTCGGACTCGCGCTCCAAGGGTCCATACTTCACACATTTAACAAAGTCACACTTGACTACAACACTTATTATAGATTGTCTAATTAGTAATCCTATCGGTAAACAATAATTTTGTGTCTAGAAATCTAGAGATAAGGGAAATGAATGGTCATTTTTACCTATTTTCTTAAATAACTTCTATATTAATTATAGAATTATTATTTTTTCTCATTTACTTCTAAAAGAGGCCCCTATATTTAAAACTCATTTATTTACGATATATGTCCATCTTTGAGGTCACAGACTTACCTACATATGTGTTTTTAAACTAAATTTCAACTAAATTGGTCCAGTAGTTTCGGATAAAAAAGGCCGTGACAGGAGGGCCAGACAGACACACGAGTGATCCTATAATGGTTCCGTTTTTTAAGCTACAGAACCCTAAAAATTAATTTCATACTTCACGATTATAATTTTCGTTGCATTTTGATGAAAATTGAATACAATGAGTTTTGAAAAATATATATCGCAATGAAGTTTTATGTACTCGTATTTTTAACCTTCTTCATCCACGTTTTTTGTGTTTTTGATAAAAGAACATATACTTACGACTTAAGATTAGCACCGCAATTATTTGAAGAATTTCAAAAATATTACAATAAAAGTTATACATCAGAAGAAAAGAAATTGCGTTTCAAAATATTTAAAGAAAATCTGAAAAGGGTGAATGCGCTCAATCAGAATGTTGTGTTAAAATGGATAGCTGTTATTGGACCGTACAATGATTTGACATATTCGGAGTTCGTGAAAAAGTACGATTTGCCGGAATGGGAAGGGAAAAAGGAAGAAAAGTTAGTATTATTTAGTTATTTACTTACTTACTTAACGGCGTAGCGACCGGCGACCTAAAACGAGTCTTGGTCTCCGACACGAGTACACGCCAGTTGTCTCGATCCTGTGCCATCTCCAACCAGTTAGCCTATAACTGGAGATCGCGCAAGTCCGCTTCAATAGCATCGGCCCAGCGATATCTGGGACGTCCGATAGGCCTCGCCCTACCGGGCATCCCAGGTATGCTCTTTTAGCGCCACGATCCTCCTCCATTCTCAAAACGTGGCCGAGCCAGCAGAGACGGTGAGCTTTCGTCTCGCCGACAATATTGGGTGTAGCCACAAGATCTTCAATCTCGACGTTTATGCGGAGTCATTATTTAGTTGGCCAGCGGTAATTTGTAATGTAATTTAATATGAGAATAAAAATCTAAATCTTTTCGGACGGGTGCGTGCCACCGTGACCGGGTGGCCTACAGGTTATGGCGTTAACCACATAAGTTATACTTAGATTTGAATCAGTCTTTGGCTCTGCGGCGGTATCATGGTCGCATTTTTATCACTTGTCATGTCATGCGTGACTTTCGCACTTACCTATTTGTTAGAACGTGACAGACATTGACAGATGATAAAAAACCAACCATCTTAGTCCGGCTGGAGGGCTTAGTAATTTTATTAATCATCATCATTTTCGCGTTGTCCCGGCATTTTTGCCACCGCTCATGGGAGCCTGGGATCCGCTTGGCAACTCATCCCTAGAATTGGCGCAGGCACTAGTTTTTACAAAAGTGGCTGCCATCCGACCTCCCAACCCAGAGGGTTTAGGCCTTTTTGGGATTACTCCGGTTTCCTCACGATATTTTCCGTCACCGAAAAGCGACTGGTAAATATCAAATGATATTTGAAAATATCGTAATTTTCTCTATTAATATCATATCTATTTCAGTTTTATATCTTTTATGATAGTCAATCATGCAAGAATAGCATAAAAAATGCATCTATTTATAACCTCTAGTCCATATATGATAATAGTTTTATTTCATAAACATAATTATATTGTCTATGTTTTAGGAATATTGTACAATGCATCGATCAGAAAATGTATCTCTTCAAAAGATTTTCTCAATACACAAAGGACTTGTATGCAAAATGGGGATCCTGGAAACCGCCCGTCGAATACGAAACTGAGGAACTAAATGACTACGAATACGAATACGGTCACTATTAATAATAAAATAAAGAAACAAATAAATAAATAATAAAAACATATTTTGGGGACAAATCGACCTAGCCCCAAACTAAGCAGAGCTTGTATTTATTATGGGTATGAGGCGACGGTATGAGGCGACGGTATACATACTGTTGGGCTAAGATATTCATCTTAGCCCAACAGTTTAGGCCCACCAAAGAAAGTTTTCTTATTTTTAATTTGAAACTTGTTGTATAAGTAAATTGGAATGAATTTCGTTTCTTTGAAAATACCAATAAAACAAAATACATGCTATTAAGCTAAGAAATACATTTACTGTGGGAAAATTCACTGTCTTGGGCGGGGCTTAAGCCCGCGACTTTGGATCACTAGTCCAGGCTCTGCCAACTGAGCTACCTAGACCCCACTCAAGGACAGCGAATATTTCCACCATATGCGCCTTAGGGAGGCGCCCTAGCGACATCTACCGTGAAGATAAAGATAGTTTATTTTCCAAGTAGGCATATTACAATGCGCGTATGAACCCTGACCCGAGAAGATTTAAATCCCCCTAAATTGTAGGAAGGTATCCCAATATCGGACCGGCAAGAAACTCGTAAGAGTATTACACTTCTTAAACGGCTGCTGCAGTTCCAAGTCATGTTGGAAATTCACCAGTAACGATACCACCAACTAAATTAATTTTGTATACGTATTAAGCAGTAAACGTCTGCTTCTTCTTTTTTCTCATGGGAGCTTGGAGTCCGCTTGACTTCAAATCCCAAGAATTGGCGTAGGCTGTAGTTTTTACGAAAGCGTTTGCTTCTGACCTTCCAACCCAGAGGGTAAACTTGGCCTTATTTTGATTAGCCCGGTTTTCCTCACGGTGTTTTCCTTCAGCGAAAAGCGACAGGGGAGCTTGCGACCTCAGGATTGCAAGACGCTGTTACCGCTAGACCACCAGTGCTTCAGCAGCAGTAAACGTCCGCAAACCATTTTATATACATTTTCGCGTAAGGTACTGGCAGAATACCAGCGATGTGGCTAGCTGCATCATCATGCTGAGTCATTCGTATTAATTAACAAAAAAAAATGTTTCTTATTGAATTAAGTTTGCATGTTTTTATTTTACACTTTTCTTTTTTGTTTGTTCTGATGTCAATGTATGTTGTGGGTATGAATAAAGAATGTACCTATCTATTAAATTAACATACGAACAATTAAATTAACATTTCGTTTTAAAATAAGAACGCAAAGCATAATCTATCCAGTACCCATAATTTTCCCACCCCGTAGAACGTAACTTTAGAATCCTTGACATTTGGTAACCAGGGTAACCACAGTGATCAAAATTCTACGGACGCGGTCTCTTTATTGTGGTGATTACAGCTCCGCGATTCCGAAGTTATCGTTCCGCAGCGACGGTGACCATGTGTTTTTGGGAATCTGGGACACATGGCAGGATGCTGATAAATTGATGGCCAAGCCATAATACATGCCTATACAGGACGATCCTATCTGCATACTTACGTATCCGGTGTGCACTGGCATTAACCTAGGTATGTACAGTCACCTGCAATTTTGAAGTGCGGTAGTGCTACATATGTGTGCGTGAGGCTGCGTCCACACGTTGTCAGTTGTTTAAATATATGCCAGAGCGCTAACGGCCGTCTGTGGTGTTACTCGCTTCTAATCCGTATTTATCAGGGTGGCCCTTAAAAAAAGGCGGATACTACATTAAGACTTAGAAAAGGTAAACTTCGACGAAATAAACAACATCGTGATGAGCGTACTTCCCGGGCCCAGGACTGGAATTCTGAACAATTAGAAGCCTACTATGCTTAGTGCACACAACAATGTAGATATATGTTTTAAAATTTGAAGTCTTTCATAAAAATGTCTTTTTACCTTTCAAATGATGTTGTATTATATAGGTCAAAATCGTTCTCGAAATAAATGCAAAAGATGACTAAAACTTCGGTCAAAAACTTTATCATACACAGACTAGAGATTAAAATCCCAAATGTAAGACCTCTCATGGTCAACCTACTTTACGAGTAAACTTCGAGTCTTGATGCTTTGGGATTCATCATTTTAATACCTAGCTACCTACTTTATTAGATACTTATCTCCATAAGGGGGTTGGTTATTGGTAAGGTGGTAAATATATCTACACGGGGTGTAGTGACCTAGTGTCGTTTCAATGAAGTTTTTTCGCCTAACATTAAGTACAACTTTTTTATAAAGAGATTCTCAAAGTGTAGAGATCTTTGTTTCTTAGGTGTCCGCTAGCTGGCGCGGGTGCACGGAGCGACGCTAACTGATTTGGACGCGGGTAGCGGATTTTACTTACACTGGCACCCGCGTGCGGGCGCCCGCTTCGTGCACCCGCGCCAGCCAGCGGACGGACACCCTTAATGTACAGTAAACCATTAAGCTATAGTCGAAAAGCTTCCAACTATGTTCCAAAATCTACTTGAATTTCTTAATTAGGTGTAAAAATTAAACGCTTATTAAGTTCATCCATCCTGCCGCCGGACCTTGCAATCAAAGCCGACATCGGGCCCGATGACTCTTGGAAGGGTCGTTTTCCGTTTCACGAAATATAAGAACATCGTTTTAAATATTGGACTCGTAAAAAATACTTTGTCTCGAATTACCAAAATTTCTGTAAGGTAGAGGTACTTCCCCAGTTTTCTTCAGATTTCCTTACATTTCTCGATTGCCCAATTCCGCCGGCCACGTGGCCCGAAGAAAAACGTCCCACAGGAGTTATAAATATGAAAATAATATTCCTACGAGTAAAGCAATTTATTCATGGCCGAAGTTTAATGAAAATGTGAAGGCAAAATCGAGTTCTGCTTTAAATTAAATGTTAATAAATCAATGTGCTTTGCGTAATTTATTGTTGTTTCTGCGAGCACAACTTTTTCGTCTGAAGAATTTTTTTATATCTGGAAAGTCCTTTTGTCTAATCTTAGTGTTCAAAGAACGGAGTTTTTGAAAAATCGTAGAGCTTTTTTAGATCATACGGTTGCCAAACATTTAATTAGCAATTTTGGAGTCTTTCTCTAATAACTTCGTCGATTCGAAACGTAATTTTTTGATTTTCGGTCTTTAGAAAAAATCACGAACATAGGTCTAAACCGCACCTTATAAATTTGTAATAATTTTTGCATAAAACCTGAAAATTGCTTCTAAAAATGAGCAGTATTATGTTGAAGTCATGGATTACATTTTTCGTGAAACTTATACATCATACCTATCTGCGATCCCGGGCACTTACAGACATCTCGGTCATGCTTAACCTCAATGAGAGTGATGGAATAACCTGAACCTACGTGGCCTTTATGATTAGTCACAGATTTAAATGACGAATAAAGGATAAATGTAATACAAAATAACCAGTAATGTAGATTGATATACGAATTCTTCAGTACTTAACTCTTAAATCAGATTTTCGACACGTTCGAATGGCTACTTAAGAAGAAATAGCAGCTGAGTCCTTCTCAGATTTGAGAGTTTTTGTGTAAATATCTCCGTCGCGCTGATGGGCACGGGTCCTAAAATTAGTGCGATAAGGACAACTGCAACTTAGGCGAAATATCCAGCATAAAAATCTCAGAAATGAAGGTTTTGTTCTCGACATTCCTCCTCCAAAACTTAACTAATCGTAACGAAATTCGGGAACAGAATGAGAAAGAAATTATCTGTCTGACCATTTTGATTTTTGCGTTTATTGTTGCCGAATTTGAATGTTAGCGTCTGTTTACGGCGCATTTATTTGGGTGTTTTAGCGCTGTTTGAAGTAATCTACTTCTTATAAAAATAAAAATATCAAAAATGGCAAAATGTAAAGACTGTGTGTGTGTGGATGTGTACTGGTAATATTTAGCACATATAAAAAAAACATTGTGGCCCAAAATTCAAAAAGGAAAATGTCAAGAACGTATAACTACATACTAACGTAACTTAATTATTATTCACAGATTTAAATAACAAATAAAGTTGAAGTTGAAATACACTTATTAAAATTTAACGACACAAGCTACTTATACTAAGAATCCTACATTTTATTTAATTAGATATAAAATATTAATACATTGTTTTTTTTCCTCTGAACTGTCCATCGGCACACAAACCTACTCAAATTTTTGCCTACGATGGATCATGTATTAAATTCTAGACTGTATTTTGTTTGTGAATTTAATAAATAAAATAAAAAAACCGGACAAGTGTGAGTCGGACTCGCCCATCGAGGGTTCTGTACTTTTTAGTATTTGTTGTTATAGCGGCAACAGAAATACATCATCTGAAAATTTCAACTATCTAGCTATCACGGTTTATGAGATACAACCTGGTGACAGACGGACGGACGGACAGAGGAGTCTTTGTAATAGGGTCCCGTTTTACCCTTTGGGTATCCGCAAGTAACCACATAGGTCCGGAACCATTCGTGGGGCTCTCACAGGGAACCATTATAACGGCTATCAAAGACCACACTAAGACCAGACACCAAAAAGAATGGGACAGTCTGACAGGTCTAAAGCACTCAAAGCTCTTCATACAAGAAGTAGACTCCGGTTGGAGCAAAAAGCTATGGAAACTTAGCAGGAGACAACTCCAAATTATAACAGGGGTGTTTACGGGCCATTATGGGGTCAAAGGGGTTTTGGCCAGGATGGGACACTCTGACAACACCGATTCTCGAATGTGTGGTGAAGAGGAAGAGACAGTAACACACCTAATGTGTGAATGTCACGCCCTCGCCAGACAAAGAATGAAGGACTTTGGAGCAGGCTATCTGGAACCAAAGGAATTCAAAAGGCTACCCATAAGCTCCATCATCCGACACATGGAAATGGTCAAAAAGGCTCTTGAGTAGCTAATGGGTCTTTCCTTAGGGGGCAACTACACAAAAGATCCTATGGGTCGAAGTGTATCCGCAAGGGCCCCCGGAAATTAGAAGATAAGATACCCTTTGGGTATGGAACTCTAAAAAAATAACCAGTAATGTAGATTGATATACAAGCTCTTCAGTGCTTAACTCTCAAATCAGATTTTAGGCACGGTCGAGTGACTGCTTAAGAGCGATATAAGAGCGATTGAAGTGTCTATCAAGACGAAAGGTGAATTTTCCCTCTGTCTAGACATACCTATCGAAAATCAATAAAGTACTTCACACGTCATTGAAATTTAATATCTTTTATTTCATACTCCCCTGTCTAACATAGGAACATAGGTACTATCCTAGACACGCGGCAGCATGTCAAGACAAGTGCAAAAGAAGGACTGTAGGGTTAAGATAGTCGGCTCTTTATCATTTGTCACCATGCCTGTCACGTTCTAACAAGTATATAAGCGTGAAAGTGACGGGCATAGTGACAAGTTATAAAAATGGAACCATGCTGCCACCGCTGCAGCGGTATTATGGTCGTATTTTTATCACCTGTCATGTCATGCGTCACTATCGCACTTACATACTTGTTAGAACGTGACAGGCATGGTGACAAATAATAAAGAGCTGACCATCTTAACCCCACTGGTGACGCAGGGGCCGTGTGTTATATTACACGAACAATTTGGAGCCCCATTTTTAGGGTTCCGTAGCCAAAAGGCATAAAACGGAACCCTTATAGTTTCGCCATGTCCGTCTGTCTGTCTGTCTGTCTGCCTGTCTGCCTGTCTGTCTGTCTGTCTGTCTGTCTGTCTGTCTGTCTGTCTGTCTGTCTGTCTGTCTGTCTGTCTGTCTGTCTGTCTGTCTGTCTGTCCGAGGCTTTGCTCCGTGGTCATTAGTGCTAGAAAGCTGAAATTTGGCATGGATATATAAATCAATAAAGCCGACAAAGTCGTACAATAAAATCTAAAAATTTAATTTTTTTAGGGTACCTCCCCTACACGTAAAGTGGGGGTGAATTTTTTTTTCGCTTCAACCCTGGAGTGTGGGGTATCGTTGGAAAGGTCTTTCAAAACTAATAGGGGTTTTCACGAAACATTTTTTGATAAAGTGAATATATTCGGAGATAATCGCTCCGAAAGAAAAAAAAGTGTCCCCCCCCCGTCTAACTTTTGAAACATAGGTCCAAAAAATATGAAAAAAATCGTGAAAGTAGAGCTTAAGAAAGACATTAAATGAAAACTATAGCGGACATAATCAGTTAAGCTGTTTTTGAGTTATCGCAAAAAGTTTTCCCTTCATAGTAAAAAGACTTACTTTAATTAGGTACTGATTATGCAAATTTGCCTATTTGTTTAACTCGGGTGAAAGGTACCGTGTCATCCCTTGGTTAACAATTTACTATACTTTAAGCCCCAGTTTAGCTTATTGTGACGGAAGAGTAACTACAGAACCCTACACTGAGCGTGGCCCGACATGCTCTTGGCCGGTTATTTATAATTACTTACACTCAGACCAAACTAAGTTGGCAGCGATTTTCATAACCCAGCCTGGGCAAGTAAGTAAACGTCATAATTTCGTAGAATTTTGACGTTTTAAATAACATCTGCACTGTCTGGGCTATCAAAATCGCTGACAACTTATCTTGGTCTAACTCTGACTCAGAATCTATTAAACATAAACATGTGTATATTGGCAATTATCATGAATATAGCACAATCGGTTATTAAAGATATCTAAAAATCACGATTTTTCTCACTGACTGACCTAACATCAAAAACCTAGCAAGCTGAAATTTGGTAACAGCTGGACAATTGTTTGGATAAATAAATAAACTTACTAATAAAAAAAAGAAACAGTGAATTGTTTACGATTTTTTACGAAGACAACAACGGTGGTCTAGCGGAATAAAAGCGGACGACTTGCAATCCGGAGGTCGCGGGTTCAAACCACGGCTCGTACCAATTATTTTTTCGGAACTTATTTCCGAAATATTATTTGATATTTACCAGTCGCTTTTCGGTGAAGGAAAACATCGTGAGGAAACCGGACTAATCCCAAAAAGGCCTAGTTTACCTTATGGGATGAAAAGTCAGATGGCAGTCGCTTTCGTAAAAACTAGTGCCTACACCAATTGTTGGGATTAGTTGGTAAGCGGACGTCAGGCTCCCATAGCCGTTGCAAAATGCCGGGATAACGCGAGGAAGATGATGATGGAGTTATACCCAATGTTTTTCATCACACTTCCGAAGAAAAAACTAAATAAAAAACGAAATAATTCTTAAATACGGTGACATTTCAAACATTCGTCCGCCAAATTGTCATTATTTGACATGTTAGGCATCGAAGGCACAGACTTATCCGGCATTCAGCCACATTGATAACTCTGTAAAAATATTTAAAACGGGTATTAAATTAATGAAATTAAATATTATTAAAGATAAATTATAAACGTCAGTATTTTAAAAGTAAAACTCATTTGTACTTACTTGGTTCGTATGAATTTCTGACACAATAAAAAAAAGCTATACTCGTAACTCCCTGGGCAATTATAGCTTTTTTACACAATTTATAACTCCCGCTGGAAAAATACGAGTACATGCCTTTGTCCTTCAGTATACCTGCATGAAATTATATAATAAGATCTTATTAGAGCAAATGTGATGAAAAAAGTGTTGCCTAATTTTCAGCCTGACAAAATTTTAAGGTAACCTAAATTATTTTCCTGGCCTGTATTATCCATGGACACATGCCGTCATCTGTATTCATGTCCCATCTATATGCATATTGTTTTGCTCGCTAGATGAATACTTGCGAGCGTTGTATAATTTCGCGAAATGACTTTAAACAACACATGTTTTACGACATGTTATTCTCTTTATGTAGGTAATTTATGTACAATTTGGATATAAAAGTAAAATATAAAAACACACAACTAATTAAAAATATAAAAAACCTAACCTAGAGTGCCGCTGACACGGGAAGGACGCAAGCTGATCACTAAAAATTTGATAGGTTAAAATAAAATTCTATGTATGTGTCAAAAGTCTTAGGGGGTCCGCTAGCTGCTAGCGGGTTAACCAATAATAGTATGAACAACTCTATCTGGCGTGGACGGGTGCGACGAATTTTACCTCCATTGCTCGTTGTGTATTGTGCGTACGCCCGCTTAGTGCACCCGCGCCAGCCAGCGGACGCCCTCCGTGGCATTTCTTTTATAGTTTTTTTTTTAGTTTGGAAATAATTAAACTGTTCAGTTGTTGCGTTCAGAATAGGTTTTGTGTGTGTAGGCTCTATGTAGGCAATGTTGAAAATGAGTCAGGTAAAAGCTCTGATTGAGAAGGGACCTTCAATTTATCATCTCTTAGGGAAACAAATATATTCCTGTATGGTTCGGAAACCTGGAATCAGAAAGCAACTACTTGGAGTTCCTAGAATTGACGCATTTGAGATGTGGTGTTGGCGCAAGGTGTTGGGGATTCCTCGGATGGCGTGCCGCATTAATTCGTCAATCCTTTTGGAATTAAAAATCCAGTGCCGGTTATCATCCATTTGTCTCCAGCAGATCCTTAGTAACTTGGACACGTAGCCAGACGGGAGCCGGACAACTTGGAAATGGTCATTATTGTTGGCATGGTGGATGGAGGACAGGGTAGTGGACATCCACCAACCCGCTGGGTGGGCATTGAAAAGAAGGTCTGCCAGGGATTTAAACAGCCACCTATTATTACGAAGGCGGAAAATTGTGCAGATAACGATTTGGTGATAACCCTCAGTCATGAGGAAACGAGGAAGAAAAAGGGAAACAAAAAAACCGTTCTACTTAAATAATACTATCACTTTGTCCATCGATCGACCTGTCTTCCTAAACGCGAATAATCTCTCCCAGATTTCTAGACTGCCAACGACCCTTAAGAAAGATAGTCTATTATTAAGAACCAAAACATAAACCGTGCCCCGAAATCACCATTTCAATGGCAATATCACAAAGCTTCATATCTGATAACAGCCATACATTATAAAATCAACCGTAAAGCTTAGCACTAAAGTTTAAAATCCAATAACACTCCAAAGGAAAAATAAAAGAATCCTCAGCGTTTGATTTTGAACTATGTACGCTTGGAATGAAGTTGATTTTAGATTGTAAGAGAAGTACGTTTGATGTTGAGTCGCGAACGCGTTGTTTTAATTTCGGTTTTATTCATTATGACATAGGGTCTGTTTTGGCTTGTACTGGTAGAAGGATACGTCGACCCAGTGGTATTTACGTGACCTACTTAAGGTTTTATTATGAACCCTTATTGTAAGCAAAAATAGGCCTTAATACTAGCGATTTAGAATGTATTTGTTTGTAAGTTTTGCAGTACGTTGACAGTTTTTGAGCGAATATAGCTATAAATTTGGCAATTTATGGATGTTTTGTTGTGATACGAAAGCGAAGAAAAAAGATGGAGAAATCTTTATCACGAAAATAAGGAAAATAGTTTACTGATACGATTTTCGCGAATTTCATAGTAAGTTTTTCAAAACAATCGAGAAAATAATGCCATTTTTCTATTGTTGACCATTGTATTTAAGTAGTTGTTAGGTACCTAAAAATTTAAGTAATAAAACTAATAAATCAGGCCGACTGTAGAAAATTTTGAGGTCACTTTGACAGTTAAAACGGCCACTAAATAGCATTATGCTATATTTTCTTGAACTGTTCATGTAAAAAGGTAGATAATTATGAACTCTTGCTTAACTATTACCTTTAATCCCACATAAAATGATATTAAGGTTTAAAAATTAAATTTAAAACTCGCCCCTGCATTTACTACATTTACCAGTTCCAAAGAGAATGTGTGTGAGACAGAGAGAGAGAGAGAGAGAGGTGGATTGTAAAAGGTGGTAAAAGTAAACTTTGTAGTATGGAAGGTAGAGGCAAGGAACAAAATCTCCGTATAACAAAAAGTGTCCAACAAAAAACCATAAATAGGTGGCGCTACAATACCTAGAATACTTGAGAAAAAAATCTAATCATAGACAGCGCACTTCACTCCGTCAATAACGCCTAGGTTCTTAGCTACTCTAGCGCTACTCTGGAGAGATTTTGAACTATTATTTATAGCTGACAGCTGGACACTTTTGCAACAATTCTGCCTAAGGAGTTTCTGTTCCTTGCCTCTACCTTCCATACTTTGTAGCCATGTCTTTGGCATATGCGCGCTTTTTTTGGGCTATGCTTCGAAATGAAATGAAAGTACCCATACTTTAGTAGCTCAGTTGGTAGAACGGCTAGTGTCCCAGAGTGAGTTCGAATCCTGCCCATTGCGGATTGGATTGACATAAATGTTATTTTTTTAATAAATCTGGTCTGTAGCTGAATCAACTTTCAATAGTACGAGTACATTGTGCAACAAGGGGGTTTAAGCAAACGAGGTTTTTAGATGCGGGACAGCCACAAGCTGGAGTGCATTAAAGACTCGAGTTTGCAATTTTCTTACCACCGGAGTTACACATAATGTTTTACATTACACTTGCGACGAAAAAACTAAATTAAAAAACGAAATAATTCTGTAATATGGTGACATTTCACACATTCGTCCGCCATATTGTTATTCTTTGACACGTTATAGGCATCGAAGCTGTCGACCTATCCGGCATTCAGTAAAAATATTTATTTAATTAATCAAATTAAATATTTATTTAAGATAAACGATAAAAATAGCTTAAAAACGTCAGTATTTCAAAAATAAAACTCCCTCGGTAATTATAGCTTTTTTTTAGCAACCCATAACTGTAACTCCCACGGGAACAATACAGGCCTTTGTCCTTCAGTACACCTGCATGTAATAAGATCTTTTACAGTACATATGGGGCTACTTTATAGCACTAGTGCGAGAAGTAGCATATTACGTTACTGTGTCGAACATTTAAAGGGCCATATGTACTGTAAAACGTTGTACGATACATGTGCGAATAGGTAATTCGCAACTCGTGTCGATTTAAAACACGACCGAAGGGAGTTTTGATGATTTGGAGTTTTAATTTATCGCCACTCGTTTCGAATTTCCTATTTTTCGCACTTGTATCGTAATGTACTATTTCAAGCATGTCTGATGAAAAATATCAAGTCTTCTCAATAAAGAACACAGACTAGATTCAAGTTTCCATTCAAGTCGACACGATTCGCCACTTACCTTGCGAGTAGAATATACTGTTTGTATAGTCTTGAGTGCCCTCAACATCTTTAGAACTTAGAACTCGACTCATTCTTAGACTCTAGGCTTTATGATAAAACTTGAATTCTTTTAAATTCGTTATAGACCGCAAGCAAAGAACAATTTCCATGACCAATCGCCTCCCGGCTGAAAACTCGTGTAGTCGTTAACGGCTAGGTATTATGAACCCTCGTGGACGTCAGCTGCCGCTCCGTTGGTGGGTTGAGGAGTGGCAGCCAACGAAACACGTAAAATAAAATAAAAATTGTCATCGCCTCCCGTTTGATACTTTGTCAAATGATAGTTCAGATGCTGTTGTTAATTTAAAAAGCGGCCAAGTGCGAGTCGGACTCGCGCATGAAGGGTTCCGTACAATTTAAGACGTATTAAAAAAAATCTTCTTATTAGATCTTGTTCAACATTTTCCCACTTTGGACTCACATTTTACCACTTTGGAAGTGTCTCTCGCGCAAACTATTCAGTTTAGAAAAAAATGATATTAGGAACCTAAATATCATTTTTGAAGACCTATTCATAGATACCCCACACGTATATGTTTAATGAAAAAAATTTTTTTTAAATTTTATGACGTATTAAAAAAAAACTACTTACTAGATCTCGTTCAAACTAATTTTCGGTGGAAGTTTGCATGGTAATGTATATTATATATTTTTTTTAGATTTTTCATTCTGTTATTTTAGAAGTTACAGGGGGGGGGGGGGACACTTTTTTTCACTTTGGAAGGTTCTCTCGCGCAAACTATTCAGTTTAGAAAAAAATGATATTAGAAACCTTAATATCATTTTTGAAGACCTATCCATAGATACCCCACACGTATGGGTATGATGAAATAATTTTTTTTTTTTAATTTCATGACGTATTAAAAAAAAACTACTTACTAGATCTCGTTCAAACCAATTTTCGGTGGAAGTTTACATGGCAATGTATATCATATATTTTTTTTAGATTTTTTATTCTGTTATTTTAGAAGTTACAGGGGGGGGACACACTTTTTTTCACTTTGGAAGGTTCTCTCGCGCAAACTATTTAGTTTAGAAAAAAATGATATTAGAAACCTTAATATCATTTTTGAAGACCTATCCATAGATACCCCACACGTATGGGTATGATGAAAAAAAAATTTTTTTTTTTAATTTCATGACGTATTAAAAAAAGACTACTTACTAGATCTCGTTCAAACCAATTTTCGGTGGAAGTTTACATGGCAATGTATATCATATATTTTTTTAGATTTTTCATTCTGTTATTTTAGAAGTTACGGGGGGGGGGGGGGGGGCACACATTTTACCACTTTGGAAGTGTCTCTCGCGCAAACTATTCATTTTAGAAAAAAATGATATTAGAAACCTCAATATCATTTTTGAAGACCTATCCATAGATAGTATCTATGGATAGGTCTTCAAAAATGATATTGTGATATTGAGGCGACAAGTGCGACAGAGAGAAAAAAACTTTCTTCGGTAGGTTCTTTGATGACTTAGACTTTTCGCTTTTGACAAGTAACTTAGCAATGCTAGGATCAAAATGGCGTAATATGTATGTAAGCTTGCGGACGCTTACGCTTGTTTTCTTTCGTGTTTCATTTTTAACGTATTTTCGATGAGGTGTTATTGAAGCACGGCGCGTGTCTGTCTCACTCCCTCTTTCGGTAAATCTAATTCATTGTTTCATTTTGAAAGGATTTTTGAGGGGATGTCACAGTGAGGCGAGTGAATGGTACAAACACAACGCATTTCTCGGTGGACCTTTTGTCCTTGCAATAAGGTTTGTAGTTGGGCAGTTGATAGTGTGAGCGATGAATGCGATGACGTCAATGACTCATTTCTTCATTTGAATGTCGGCGAGCACCGAGCGCCTCGCGACTCTCTTGCGAGTTGTGAGGAACGCGAGTGAGTTTGAAAGGCTGAGAGTTTTTTTTTTCAAATTTGAAGTGTTTGAATGGTTTGAGTGGTAAGAGCTGTGTGTGATGCGCGCGAGTAAATGAGTAAAATTAATTGAGGAGTGATGTATGACATTTATGCGGTGTGAAGTTCTGCGACAATTTTACTAAATGAGTGGTACAAATGAGGTGCCTCACGAGTGAGCAACTCAACACTAATAGATACCCCACACGTATGGGTTTGATGAAAAAAGATTTTTTGAGTTTCAGTTCTAAGTATGGGGAACCCCCAAAATTTATTGTTTTTTTTCTATTTTTGTGTGAAAATCTTAATGCGGTTCGTAGAATACATCCACTTACTAAGTTTGAACAGTACAGCTCTTATAGTTTCGGAAAAAAGTGGCTGTGACAGAATCGGACAGACAGACGGACATGACGAATCTATAAGGGTTCCGTTTTTTGCCATTTGGCTACGGAACCCTAAAAATCGTCAGCCGAACAGCCGGGAGGCGATGACTTACGAAATATGCTCCTGGCCCGCGGTCTATTAGGGCCTTGAATCGTTTTTAAAAAGTAGTATAATTTTATACACCGTGCGCACGAGTAACACTTACTCATACACGAGTAACAGATTTTAGAGGTGTATTCTTGATCGCATATAAAGACTTAAATATCATGCAAAGTTTTCTAAAATCAGTCTTGTTTTAGCGATAATGACAATTCTTGCGAAAACTTTCTGTACTAACTCGGTGAAAAACGCCTTTGAAGAAAACTCGCAATTTTTAAGGTAAATGAAAAAAATCTGTACTTATCCTCTGTAATGTTTATTTTTCGCCCATATGTAAAAAAATTACGTGTCGTATGCAAAAAAACACACAAACACCACAATATTTTTTTGCTGAATTTACCAAAAGCCAATTTTTTTTGCTCTTTATGACCTCAGAAATACGTGGTTAAAATCTTTCGGGTTACTCAAGCCCACGGTGTATATAATGTCAGAAAAAAAAACACTTTTTTTTGATAGTGTGGTGAATAATAATTTTACTCTTACTGGCGCTATCAGTATCTCACGTCAGTAATCACTTAATCAATATTAAATAATTAAATAAATATTATAGGACATTATAACACACGTTGACTAAGTCCCACGGTAAGCTCAATAAGGCTTGTGTTGTAGGTACCTAGGCAACTATATAATTATATAATATATAATTATAAATACTTAAATACATAGAAAATACCCATGACTCAGAAACAAATATCCGTGTTCATCAACCAAATATATGCACTTACCAGGATTTGAACCCGGGACCATCAGCTTCATAGGCAGGGTCACTACCCACTAGGTCAGACCGGTCGTCAATATATATTATCATAACAAAACTTTTACGAGACACATACATATTGAATATATTAAAAACGGGTCACTCACGTATTTTAAGTCTAAAAAAGTTCGATATGCTTCACTCCGTACCGAGTAGTGTCATCAGGAGCTCGCGTTTGCAGACCGGCGCAGACTACGTCACAGCCCTCCGCGCCCGATGACTCGCTTTTAATATATTTAATGTAATTATACTGTAAAGTATCCTTGGGTAAGAAAAGCGTGTTATTTGCCATATGTATTGTTTGCCTTTTGCTATCGTTTTTTTCGGCTATTTAAATCAAGAAAAAGGAGTTTCTCCTTTATCAATGTCAAAAACCGACCACGAGTTAAAAAAATAAAATAACCCTCGTACTTACTTGAAACAAATGGCATAACATAATATATCATTATCTGAGTGACATCCCGTCAAATTACTCCGTTATGTACGTAAGTACGCAAACATTTTGATATATTTTGACGTACACGCACTTGGATACCTTCGAGCACGTGTTCGATCAGTCACGCGCTAACTTTGATGAATAGTCGTGTATAAGAAGTGTAACACACGTGTAACGCGTGAAAGTGGCAGCTTACGTTTATAACACTCAGATATTGTGCCTTTATGTCGAAGCGGGGAAATAAAGCATTAAAGCATTTTATTATTATCTCTATATTCATTTATGGTCTTAGATTAGATCATTTATGATGTCCTCCCAGACGTATCCGTCGACGGCGACATCCTGACAAATAAAAGGGTCTTAACTATTACGTGCATGGGCACGGACGTGGCTTGCGAATCCAAATTTTGTTTTAAAAGTCCGGCAACACGAATCACAGTAGAGCTGCCCAGATGCGTTGTATGTGTAATGGTAGGAGGGCTTGGGCTGAGTTTTTCGGAGCTGGCGTTTGGCGTCAAGATCTTCAAGTCGGGTGTGCTCGAAGTTACTAAGACCTTTGTTGACAGCAGTTCGCCAGTCCGATCTCCGAGATGCAAGCTCCTCCCACGACTCGCATGATATGCCGGTGGCCGAAAGGTGGCGTTTTAAGACATCCTTGTAGCGTAGGTACTGCCCACCAGCCTTGCGTTTACCTGCAGCTAGCTCAGAGTAAAACACTACTTTAGGCAGTCTAGATGGTGCCATACGTACAAGGTGCCCACACCAACGCAGTTGGCCCTTTATGAGCAGACATTCCATACCCGGCATGCCCGTTCGACGAAGAACCTCCGAGTTTGGAACACGATCCTGCCACTTCAACCGGAGTATTCCTCGGAGACATCGTAGATGGAATGTGTCTAGCCGTTTTATGTCCCCTTTGTATAGAAGGGGAGATCATTTATAATATGAATATAAAAGCACAATATAAAACACTTATAAAACAATACAAAAAATATATAAACACATTATTAAAAAACCTAACCGCCAGCAGCGGGGCAAGGCCCAAAGATTCAAAGAATTTATTTGCACAGAATACACGTATATACATGCAGATCATATTGGTACAAAAAAAAACAAAGTACCAGTGTATTCAGTCTGCGTGCAGACATGCAAAGATTATAGAGGAGCACATTCTAACATGAATCATTCATTGGCGAGAGGTCACACAGGACCGAGAAAAGTGGCGCTGTCTTGGGTCGGAGGCCAATTCTCATTTTGGGTCGCTGAGCCAACGGAGTAAGTAAGTACATTCTAACATCAAATCATCAATCAATACAAACATGAATAAAGAATAATTAGTAAAAAATATAAAAATGTCAATGAAAAATAATTCCAAAGTCAGTTATTCAAATAATCCTTAATACTATAAAAGCATCTGTCCAAAAGCCAGCTAGTCAACTTGCGCTTGAATATGTTGCCTTTGAGTATCTTTAAGTCATCACTCATCAGGTAGTCTATTATAAATTAATATACACATGTTATATACATTTTTTTTCCCAAGCTGCTGGCGGTCAGGGCCGCAGAGAGAGGAACCTACGAACTATCCGCGCCTTGTCCAAGACTACCGCCTTCCGCATCTGATCCTTGATCCAACCACTTAGCGAGTGTCTGTGTGTAGTTGGTCGTGACTTTTCGCTATGAGACCGTTCGCTGAAACTACTATAGGGACAATGATCTTCGAATCAACATCAACATCCCACGTTATTATTATTTGTATATCTTTCCCATCACGGAACAATTGTATTCCGGACCTTTGGGAGGCGTGCACGAAGCTGAAGCCAATACGTAGTGTCCCTTTTGATACTTTAATGAAATGTAAGGGGTATTATTAAATATATGTTATCTGGCGTAATCGGTAGGATTCCGTACCACGTATACACGTATACAGGGTATTCGATCTACAGAACTATAAGAGAAATTTGAATCAGGCAAGGCTCATATTACAAATACTTTATAGACATACATACAATATAAAATTCAAAAACTTTAAAACCAAACTTTTATGGCGACCGAACGGCGTGGCTCCGTTGAATCGTCAGCTCTTGTGTCGAATTCGGCAGTTTACCCCGAAACCTCTGAAACACTCTTCGGCTAGAAGTACACGCACTCGACGGTCCCATACACCGGTCGCGGCATGCGCACCAAAAAAGAGTTGAAGTGCCCATCGTGGCGCCGGTGTTCTGGTTACACCAAAACCAACCATGAACCATGTTTTGTTGGGAACAATGCAACCAGTTTTACAAGTAGGAAAGACTGCTTTCAAATAATTAATCCCTCATACTCATACTAAAGAAGACTGAAAATTAATATGCAAAGAAAGAGGAAATTATTTCACAGCGGAAATGAAAGTTAAAACAGCAAAGTAACAGATGTTGTTGTCTCTCCAGCTAAATAAATTAAGTCGATAATCCGTACTATAGATCGTGTCATTAACGAAGAATCATGTCATGTTATTAAAGCTAAAAAAAAAATATTTATTGACAATAACAATATACATAATGGATATATACAGATGATTACTATAACTAGCTTATATCTAAAATAGGCCCTTGAGGCATTGTACCAAGGATGCTGGCGGCATTTCCTCGTTGTATCGCAATACTGATACGTTGTGCGAAGAAGCCGCCAGCTCTTCGGTCACCAGTTACGTCAACCAGACGTTTCGCGATTTCTCCAAAAAACTTGTGCGCGCTGGGACCCCATGGACCTAGAGTTTCAACGCCAAAAGGTACAAAATGGTACTCTCTACCGAGGCTCTTATATTTATTACGTTTCAAAATTTCGGCGCTTTCCGCCGCTGCGCCCGCTTTTACATTAGTCTTTTAAAGCTTAGATTTGACAAATCTGCATCTCATCGTGATTGACACAAACTATTATATTACAAGTGCGAAAGTAACTATGTTTGTTACCTCTTCACACTTAAACCGCTGAACCGATTTGGATGTAATTTGGCAGGTATAAGTATGCCGATAGTATGAGTGTCGGGGAAGGAGAATAAGGAGTTGGAGTAGTTTTATCACGCTGCCGACTACATTATTGCACAAATGTCAAATACATACATAAATATATAAATATTCCGGATTGAAAAATAAAACGGTTTCCAAACCTAGGTCAAAATCGATGTTCCTGTCTGGATTTTCGATATTTGTGTCAGCAGAAGTAATGTCGATGTTCGTTTAGTCTAAATCCGAACGACACCCGTAATGTGACATGTGACGCATCGGTAAACAATAAAATCCAAAAATGCGCCACTTGCTTGCTTGCTTGCTTCCCGAAACCCGCACTCATACCGATACTTCACGCATAGTGAATTGCTTTTGCGCTAGCTTATTCTATATGGTCTTAAGGTCGTATGCGGCAAAACGGGTTTTACCGTTAAAAGTAAAAAAGACCAAGAATTAGTCGCAAAATCCCAACTACAGTATTGAAGCGTGTGTTTAGGCTGCTGTGGAGCGACATGGTGGAGGCGGATCTGTGCGAGCTTCGAGTCGACAATTGGCGAGAGGTCGCACAGGACCGAGAAAAGTGGCGCTGTCTTGTGTCGGAGGCCAAGTCTCATTTTGGGTCGCTGAGCCAACGGAGTAAGTAAGTAAGTAAGTTTAGGCTAATCTACCTCAATAATCATTTACCTGTGCTATGAAAATGTTTGTTTAAAAAGAGGCATCTTTGATATGATTTTCTCTGCTATACAAATTAGCCAATCGTGTAACGGCAACTACGGAAATGAAGTAGGTGCCATGAATAACCTGTTTACCAAACAATACTTTCATGAATTTTATTATTGCTGAAATAAATCAAGATCCTGTTGCTAAAATTTACAATGCGTCGTCTTAAAACAGTATAATCTAAGACGTCTTTAAAGTCTTGAACTAACAAGAACAGAATACAGAATCCAACTTCACGAAACTAGTAATAGTTCTCGCAGAACATCGTAAAAGCTTTAGCATTATTCTATTTCTGCGTAAAGCAGTTCATTTAAAAGTAATAGAAATAAATGTGAGTTCGGATCGGGGCTGCGCCACCAATCTTCGTTAGGAGAGTGGGCTGCGGCTCACACCGATAGGAATCTTTGTAGATGCGACTAACTGTAGGACATACAAAGTAATACAAAGCAATACGCGAAATAGTACATTTCGATGCTAGTGCGGAAAGTATGTCATTACTTTACGAGTACCGAGATATCTTGCCACGAGCCGTAGGCGAGTTATTATTCGTCTATTAGTTTTTACATTAACAGTAGGTTTTTATGTTGATTACGACTTTTAAAGGAAACTAACATTAACACACATCAATAAGTAGTCATGAATTGGAACAAGTGGAAAAGTAAAAAGCACTAGTTCGCGAAATCCAACTTTCCGCACGCTAAACAGCTACTTAAAGTAGTACTTTTTGAGCAATTGTATTAAAAAGTATTTTTCATAACTCATGCTCTGAAAGTGTCGTTGTTGTTCTATAAAGTGTGCAGAAAATGATACGTTTCTGCTCTAGAGCACTGTAATTTCTAAGTACGCTTTTTTCTTTTTTTACAATAAGCAATAAAACTTTTGGATTTAAATGGATTTCTTGTATAGTTAAGTCTGATAATTAACTCCCCATTCCATAAATAACGATATTTTTACCTAAATTGTTAATTGAAAGTACAAGAAATACTACTGAAGTTTATACTTAGCCGTGTTTTTTAATGCACATGTGTATTATACTTTACATGTATTCGAAATGAAAAGTGCTTAATTCGGGTTAACGGCACAATTTCAATCTCGGACTATTAACTAGCTCCACAGCAATGGGTGCCTTTCATCCCTTGGTTAACAATTTACTATTGCTATATCAGGAGGCGTTTTTGATTCAAAAATACACGCTGTCTAAACTATATATAACTGTATAAGCTGTATAACCTGTAACCCATTTAATAAAACGTCCGGTGTGAGAGTGTGCCAAAGGGCTATACGTGCCCTTTAAATTTATCTCTTCCTCGCGGTCGGGGTACAAATAACAGCCACTCGCAATTACCACACGAGCGTTGCCGCTATTCCAACCGCTTTTCACATCTCTAGCAAACCAAGGTAGGGTTGCACCTCAATTATGTACGTTAAATAAATTTCTTCGTTTTCTTATCTTAATAACATAGATAATACTTAATAAAATCGTTGCAAATGCTTTAGGAGAAACAAAGTTATTGATTTTTGTAAATAACATAACATTACACTGTCGTATCTGCAAATGTCAGTGCAATTTAGGGCACCTTTTGTAAGAATAGGAATCATGTGAGTGGATACAAAATATATGTACATACTTATATACAGCGGCGTTGGTTACGTTAACGGCCAGTGTCGCGAGTTCAATGGTTTTTTTCCCATTTAAAAAAAAAGCCAAAATACATGTGTATCTATGTACGAACATCACAATATATTATGTACATACTTATATACAGAGGTGTCGGTCACGGTACCGGTAACAGTGTCGCGAGTTCAATGTTTTTTCCCATCTCAAAAAATGCCAACATACATGTGTATCTATGTACGAACATCACAATATATTATGTGCATACTTATATACAGAGGTGTCGGTCACGGTATCGGTAACAGTGTCGCGAGTTCAATGTTTTTTTCCCATTTCAAAAAAAAGCCAAAATACATGTGTATCTATGTACGAACATAACAATATATGTACATACTTATATACAGAGGTGTCGGTCACGGTATCGGTAACAGTGTCGCGAGTTCAATGTTTTTTTCCCATCTCAAAAAATGCCAACATACATGTGTATTTATGTACGAACATCACAATATATGTACATACTTATATACAGAGGTGTCGGTCACGGTATCGGTAACAGTGTCGCGAGTTCAATGTTTTTTTCCCTTCTCAAAAAATGCCAACATGCATTTGTATCTATGTACGAACATCACAATATCTGTACATACTTATATACAGAGGTGTCGGTCACGGTACCGGTAACAGTGTCGCGAGTTCAATGTTTTTTCCCATCTCAAAAAATGCCAACATACATGTGTATTTATGTACGAACATCACAGTATATGTACATACTTATATAAAGAAGTGTCGGTCACGGTACCGGTAACATTATCGCGAGTTCAATGGTATTTTCTAATCTCAAAAAATGCCCAACGCGCCTAAAGAGGTTTTCACTTCAAAAATCAAAAAAGCCACGCTTATGCTGGTTTGTAGGAGGTAAGTTATGTCACAGTATAATACACATGTTAAGGGTGAGAAGGCTAGATTAACTTTCTGAAAGATTGCTTTGAAATTTGATGAAAATGAGAAATATATTGTGGGCAACAGTTTAATACGGAGTACTTACTATGAAGTTTTAAAAGCGCTTTTTAATCGGTTTTTGTGGCTTGATCTTTATGCAAGAGATTTTTATTTTCGTCTGACCGAGGTTTTTTACTTATACTGAGTAGTTTTTGTACCTAGCATTTTTTAAGAAATAAACATTTCAACGGCAGACAAAAATGATTGCTTCTACTATTGGGGGGTTTTTTTTGGGCCTTTGAGTGCCACGTCGACCAGGTAGTGATCTATTGTGACAGCCCTTTAAAGTTCATTACTTATGCCCGTTGAATCCAGGAAATTCCAGATTCTTTGGGCCGTAATGTTTGTGTGCTTCTACTATACCCAAAAAATTAAAATACGGAAGCGTCATTTCGGATTGTGGACGACATCTGTCGGGACTGGACGAATCGAGCACAAGATTGACAGGAGTAGAAGAGGGAAGAGGCCTGCATCCAAGATTAGATCACCAAAATGCCACCATGATGATGATGAATCAATGAAAAGCAGATTGGATAAAATATTATGTTACCCAAATTACTAATTCCAGTCGCGAGCAAAAGCTAGTACTTATATGTACAAATACGATATAAAATACATATTTACTTATATATATATATATATATATATATATATATAATGGCTCGTGTCTTATTTCGTACGCACTCACTCGTCCCCTTTAAGGCACCCGACGCGGGGGATATTAAGAAATCCAATACCAACTCGAGTTTTCAGGGTTCTGACGTTTCTTCTATTTACGCACAAAAAACTTATAAATAATAGTACATTTCGATGCTAGTGCGGAAAGTATGTCATCACTTGATGAATGACATTTCCGCGCGTGTATCGAACGTCGTTTTTTAATACAGTTGCGAAAAAATTAGAACAACAACAAGTATTTTTTTATGCATGTTCTATAAGACAGAAATAATTATTGATATAAAACTGTACTATTATTACCTAAGTATCGTTATTTTACGATTATTTGCGTATTGGATATTTAAATTGTATAAAAACAATATCGAATGTTGTCTTTGAAAACTTTAAACATGCTTGCAGTAAGAAAAAACGCTTCTTCATTGACAGGCATTTCCGTAGCTATTCCGTTCCATTCAGACTACTTAAAATTAGGAACGGTTTTTCAATACTCAATATTAAAAAATAAACGTGTTATAGTGATGAAGAGGTAAGCAAGTATGTAGGTAATATGCATATATTTATTATTCTTACATTAACAGTAGGTTTTTATGTTCATTACGACTTTTAAGGGAAACCAACATTAACACTCATCAATAAGTAGTCATGAATTGGAACAAGTATAAATTAATAAAAATCGGGTTGCACTCCGGGAGTGCCGGCAGAAGTGAAAACTTGAATATTAACGTTGTGCATTTTTGATATTTTGGAGAAATTGAGTAAAAGAGATAATTCTCTATTATACCTACGTAAATAAATTTGAGTGTGGAAGATATTTTGAAATGCGAATTTTAGTATTAATATATAACATATACAGAGTAATTTATGAGACGTGAGCAGGACTAATACAGCCTACACAATCAGTAAATGTTAATCGTTCACCATCATATTAAGTACTTAAAACAATCAGGCTTCTTTTCTGTTATTTAACTTTTTGGCAAGGAAAAATGATGAGTATCTACAATCATGGACACCCAACAACACAAAGGTACAATACAACACAATTAACAAAGATTAAATCTCTTTAACCGTTATGACAGCACTTTGATTATGAAGAAAATAAAATGTCACACTTGAATGAGATTCGATTTTTCGAAAGTAACCAGGCTTCGATGACATTCAATTTGGACGTCACCATGATGTCACGTGTCCGTCTTACGAATTTTCAATCTGACGGTCACGTGACCCTGACGCGAGTTTAACATTTTTTCCCCATCACAAAAAGTGCACAGCGCCGCTAAAGATGTTATCACTTCAAAAAAATTGAAAAGTAAAAAGCACTAGTTCGCGAAAACCATCTTTCCGCACGCAAAACAGCTAAGTAGCACTTTTTGAGCATCTGTATAAAAAAATATTTCTTGTTTGTTATTAAATTAATAAATGATAATGTTATTCCCAAAAATTAGGTGCATCTGACAAACATACTATATAACGATGGAATAAAATCATATATTAATAATCATCTAATTCGTAATTATGATCAAAATCATCACCTACTTCCAGATGACCTAGAAACTTGATATTTCCGGTTCCCGGTTTGACTCTGACATATTCGCTAGCGTTTGCATTACTCTTTAAGCATCTCACTCGTACTTACGTATTAGTGCGAGCGAGATGTACACAAAGTAAGTTACGCAGACGTTAGCAAGTATGTCAGTTTAACACTACTAAGACAGTCGTGGTAAAGCTCAGTTTTTTTTATTACTTTTCCCAAATTCTCGAAGACGTCATGACCGATTAAAATAAGTTTTTGTTGTAAAATAAAATAAATAAATAAATATTTATAGGACATTATTACACAAATTGACGAAGTCCCACAGTAAGCTCAATAAGGCTTGTGTTGAGGGTACTTAGACAACGATATATATAATATATAAATATTTATAAATACGTAAATACATAGAAAACACCCATGACTCAGGAACAAATATCCATGATCATCACACGAACAAATGCCCTTACCAGGATTTGAACCCGGGACCATCAGCTTCGTAGGCAGGGTCACTACCCACTAGGCCAAACCGGTCGGTCAAAAGCTAAGAATATATTCACAGTTGGTCTAATTAACATCAAGATCCGATGATGGGACATTTAAAAAAGCGAAGGAATTATTAAAAATTACAGGCACATAAAAACAAGCCCTGTATCTCGAGCTACAATTACAACATAAAATAAAATATGAATACTTATGAAACATAATATATAGCAAACATTATAAAACATATTTACCTGTTCTGATCCCTGTTTGTTTGTGTACCAAGCGCCGCACACAATGGAATAAATATTTGATCCGCTCAGACCCTGGGTGTTCCAAATGTGAACGCGAGTGAGTCGAATCCAAAGATTTATAATGACACTTACGTTACGAGTATTCTTTAAAATAATTAATTCGACGACCAGTCTGGCCTAGTGGGTAGTGGGGTACCGGTCGCTTCATCGGTGGGGACCTATGAAGCCGATGGTCCCGGGTTCAAATCCTGGTAAAGGCATTTATTTGTGTGATGAGCACGGATATTTGTTCCTGAGTCTTGGGTGTTTTCTATGTATTTGAGTATTTATATATTATATATGTCGTTGGCTGAGTACCCTCAACACAAGTCTTCTTGAGCTTACTGTGGGGCTTAGTCAATTTGTATAATAATGCCCTATAATATTTATTTATTTATAATTAAAGTTTATACGTCCGCTAGTTGGCGCGGGTGTTCGGTGCGGGCGCACGCACGCGGGTGCCATTGTAGGTAAAACCCGTCGCACACGTCCGCGCCTGAGAGCGTTGCTATATTAAATACTATTTTTTGTTGACCAAAGTTCGGAACCGGTTTATAAAATACCGGTAAATACCGGTTTATTTCAATTTTCCTCTGAACTTTTATAAGAACACGAACGTTTTAAGAACTTAATTGTAACCTAAAAAACCGGTTAATTCGACAAGCGCAATCACAGCGCAATACTAGCGTCGTCCTTAAACTCGACTCACACAAACCTCCTAGAATATTCGACCTTCTATTGTAGGTTTCGCAAATAATTCCCAGCTGAATACTAAGAAATTATGGACGACTCCTTACAATTGGAATTTAATATTAAAGGTACAAGTTTAGCTGATTGTGTACTTGAAACAATAAGAGGATGTTTAAGACGAAAATAGATAAATTATCTTAACAGGAAAATTGTAGGTAGATTTATTATATAAGAGCTGGCGCGTGATTTTTAACCACTGAACTGTAGCCGTACCACGTGTTGACGCTTAACGTTTACGTTAGCGACCGCGTAAACTCGATCGCAGTCCATCTCGCTCGCTCTTATGAATTGGTGGAGGGAGTTCACGCAGTTGCTGACGTAAATATCAAATGCTAACTCGTGGTAGCCATACTATTCAAATTCACGTATTCTCTAGCCGCCTACAAACCAAAACTTGCCAAGAAAAATGTAATTCTGGTTATCAATTTTCAAATTAATTTAAAATCAGGGTTTGGGAAAAGTAACTACTGTAGAGAACCCTAACTTCGCCCTTGTGCTGAACTTTGCCCAAGTAAAACATTAAAATAATAATTTCACCAAGAAATAGACACTACAAAAAGCTACGTAAAATAGTGAAAAAAATCTTAAACCGTGTTTATATTTTTAGGGTTCTGTACCTGAAAAGCAAAAAAAACTGAGCCCTTATAGGATCACTTATTGTCCATCCGTCCGTTTGTCTGTCTATCAAAACCCTTTATCTCGGGAACCCGGGGAGGTATCGAGTTAAAATTAAAACCACATACTCGGGTCTACAGTCCCTTGAATCTAAGAAAAAATCAAACTTCTAAGTTATCCTTGGTACGATGCCTCAAGGGCCTATTTTAGATTTAAGCTATTTATAGTAATCCTCTATATATGTCCATCATATATATTGTTATTGTAAATATACTTAATAATACTAAGTTCACGTAAAAATATAGGTATGGCCGTTTAGATATGCCGCAAAAAATGCACACCGACACCAGTATTTCGACACTCTCAAGGGAATAAAAATTTAAAGGATACTCGCGCTGACCTAGAACTATATTTGTCAAGTAATATCGTCTTACACTACAAGTACAGGAAAAATCTGACAAAAATAAATGTGTAAAAAAAAGTTAAGTTTGTACAGGTGGGCGAATCCGACTCGTACTTGTTCGGTTTTTATAATAATAATAATAATAATAAAATGATATGACACAGTCGTTGGGTATTGAGGACGAGGGTATTAGACAGTCGGTGAAGGAGCGCTTTTTCAGTCGGCTCACAAAAGTCCTTAACAGTCTTTTGTCAGGCGGCAACAAAGTGCGCGCCTTCAACGCCTGGGTAATGCCCCTACTCACATACTCCTTTGGCATACTAAGGTGGACTCAGACCGAGCTGGACGCCCTGGATCGGAGGGTCCGACTACTGCTAACCACACACCGTATGCTACACCCACGCTCGTCAGTTATGAGATTGTATATCCCACGGAAGTGTGGAGGTCGCGGCTTCCTAAACGCCAAAGATCTCCACAACCGCGAGGTGTGCAATCTCAGGAATTATTTCCTTAACAACGAGTGTGGGATGCATCGTGATGTGGTGGCAGTAGACAGGAACCTCACGCCGCTCTCCTTGGCAAACGAGAACTGGCGCAAACCTGTGGTACTAAGTACTGCGGATCGCAAGGCGGCATGGGAGAGTAAGGTGCTACACGGGCGGTTCTACAAGGCCCTCACGGGACCCGACGTGGACCTGCTCGCGTCGGTGAACTGGTTACGATTCGGGGACCTCTTCGGAGAAACCGAGGGTTTTGCCTGTGCAATTGCGGACGAAGTGATGATGACGAACAACTATCGGAAATATATCCTGAAGGACGGTACGGTCGACATTTGTCGGGCATGCCGCCGTCCCGGAGAGTCACTCAGGCATATAATTTCCGGTTGTTCTCATCTTGCTAACGGCGAGTACTTGCACAGACATAATCTCGTAGCCAGGATTATTCACCAGCAACTTGCTCTTCTATACGGCCTTGTGGACCGCGAAGTACCGTACTACAAGTACTCACCTGCGCCAGTTCTCGAAAATGGTCGTGCCACGCTCTATTGGGATCGATCTATTATCACTGCCAGGACTATTGTAGCCAATAAGCCTGACATCGTGATAATAGATCGATCGCAACGCCGGGCCGTGCTCGTCGACATCACCATCCCCCCATGATGAGAATCTCGTGAAAGCCGAGAAGGACAAGTCCAGTAAGTACCTAGACTTGGCTCACGAGATAACCGCCATGTGGGATGTTGATTCGACGATCATCGTCCCGATAGTCGTTTCAGCGAATGGTCTCATAGCGAAGAGTCTCGACCAACACCTTGAGAGACTCTCGCTAGGTGGTTGGATCAAGGGTCAGATGCAGAAGGCGGTGATCTTGGACACGGCGCGGATAGTCCGCCGGTTCCTCTCTTTGCGGCCCTGACCACCGGCAGCTTGGGCCCTGCCCCGCTGCTGGCGGCACCCTAAGTTAGGTTTTTTATAATGTGTTTATATATATTTTGTATTGTTTTGTAAGTGTTTTTATATTTTACTTTTATATTCATATTATAAATGACCTAGCCTAAGACCAAAAATAAATAAAGGAAATATAATAATAAATTAGGCAGGCGTCCGGTTTTTTATCCCATAGCCCAGTATTTAGTTCATCGCTTTCACCCAATAGCCCAGTTCATTTTAGATTCCATCAACCCTCAAATAGTCCTTGCACCCTGGCGGGTGCTGCTTCTGCGTGCGTCCCATGACACGGGCAAGGGCAACATCCGCTAGGTGTACCCCTTACATTTCATTAGAGTGTCAAAAGGGTCTCTACGTGATGGCTTCGGCTCCGCGCACGCCTCCCAAAGGTCCGGAGCACCATTGTTCCGTGATGGGAAAGACATACAAATAATAATAAAATACTTTATTGTGCACTACAAAGAAATATACATGTTACAAACAAAAAAAAAGGACATAAGTAAGTAGGTAACAACAGGCGGACTTATCGCTAAAAAGCGATCTCTTCCAGACAACCTTCAGATAGCGATTCAGTGGCTAGAAATAAAGTTATTGGGCAGTGCAAAACCACATAAGTGTAAAGTTTATAAAATAAGTAAGTATATATTATAAAAATTAAAATAAAACTTTACCAAGCCTTAAATATAATGTAAGAAACATTATAAAGTAAGTAAACTACGAAAATAGTAGGATTAATTACAGGACATAACACACTAAACAAACACCTAAATAATGCGTAAAACGGACGGAACGGACGGGTGTGCATGGAAGAGGAAACAGCGAAACATATTCTCCTAGACTGTAAACAGGTAGAAGTATACAGGAACAAATACCTAGAGACTCTGTGCATACTAAAGGAGGCAGTTAGCGACCTGAAGACACTGCTAGGTTTCGTGAAAGAGCTGGGTTGACTAGAGTAGCGCTACCTCGTATTCACGCAAAATAAGCACAATGGTTGTCGATTTGCGGAAAATGCCCAGCATAACTAACTAATTAAGGTGCAAAAACGTACTTTAACACGTTCAGAGTCCACTGCGCCATATATGGGTCACGTTGCATTATCTCCACACCTCCATGACCCACATATGGGTCACGAAGATACGACCAGGTACGCACTTAATTTAGTATAACTTCATACTGCGAGATAATATAAGTATAATTCTTGTATAATAATATTTTTGGCTAGTTAGACAACAGCATACAGAAAGTTATTGTTGTAATTCGAGAGCGTGCATGTTTTTTCGTATTGACCCATATGTGAAGCATGGACGTGTGGTACTGATAATTCCGCTACTCGATGCTAGATGTCGACTACGAAGATAATAATCATTTTGGTACCAAAACTGATGTATGGAGTGAGCACTCTATGTTACTTATTTCTCTATGACTGTACCTTAGAAACTAGTAAGTGCAGATGTAAGAATTCTAAAAAGCACCTACAAATGGATGTGAATCTGCGAAATAAAGTCAACTTGACATGAACGTAGTGGTTCCATAAGAGGCTTACTTTCAACTAGAACTGACAGAAGCTCTTTGCCTTTTTTAGATTTATTACAACCTTTTATTTAACTTGCAATGTTATATGTTGTATGTGTTTATAAGTCTGTACGGGTCAAATCTTGCAACTTAAATTTGACCCACTTCCCGGTTTCCGATGAAGCTGAAAATGTCTGTTGCTCCTTTTTGACATTAGACCTTGAATAACTTCCGACGCGCACACGATCTATGCTTAGATTTTTGTGAGTACATTTAGAACGCCACAATGAAAATTTATACGATCTTTCGAGCTCTCATTCCGAGAATACCCGTTTTGGGCAGAAGATGACTGGGCAAATTGCTTAGTTTAAAACCTGATCTAAGATAGCTAAAATTTCTATTTTTTTAAAGTTATAGGCAAAATTGTAAACTGGGATATTTCAGTATTTATCAATTGTTTGATTTACATTTTAACGATCACGATTTAAAAACATGCGAAATCGAATCTTTTTTGAAAAAAGGAATAAGTGTCACGTTTTTGGGAACGTGTCCTTAGCGATTTTAAAAACGCACTTTAATTTTAAGAAAACGGCACTCGTTTAAAAGTTTATTCCGTATTGGATTGCTTACCATATTAATTACATGCATTCTCTTTGTTGCTTCCTAAGAAATCTCCACATATTAAATTGTGTCCCAATTTCCTGTTTGTGGTTCGGCAAGTTAAACACAACTCACGGGGTTATCAGGAAACGCCTGGAGGTTTAATGCGAGTAAACCTTAGGGAGTTAGGGATCAAAAGATATACAAAGTAGACAATGTAGTAATGCATAGAATAATATGCTGATAAAAAATTCAAAATTAAAAGAAAAATTGAATAACTTTACCGCTGACTGAGTTTTTCTTTCCACAGGCAACTAATACTCACTATGACAATTCTAACAACCCCAAACACAATTAGTTTATGTTATTTTATCACTCACAGAAACACACAGAGAGTTCTCATGGCCACGTCCTGTCTCCATCATCAGATCAGCTCCATGTCATCATAATACCGCATTGTCATCCGATTTACATACGTATGCAAAATTACAGCTCAATTGGAAATCGGGAAGTGGGTCAAATTTAGCTTACATACATACTACTCTTTTATTTATATCATTATTTATAGTATGTAATAATACATAATTACTTTATGTATAGCTTGTAATTACTCTTTTAGGTATAGGTTTTATTTTTATTTTTTATAGGACATTATTACACAAATTGACTAAGTCCCACAGTAAGCTCAATAAGGCTTGTGTTGAGGGTACTTAGACAACGATATATATACTTTTAACGGTTATTTGGAAGAGATCCCTCTTAGGGATAAGTTCGCTTTTGTACTCCACAATTATGTTATGTCTGATGTAATCAATATTTCTTTTTTCTCGTACAATAAAGTGTTTACTTACTATTGATTTACAATAACAATATACATAATGGATATATACAGATGATTACTTACTTACTTACTAACAGGGTAATTTAAATGAAAGCTTGTAAAAACCACAAGATTCCAAGTATTCCAACACGAGAGCCGTGAACATTAATCATTTAAATTTTAAAATTGTTTCTTTGCATATTCGATATTATCTTCAAAAAATAAACATACCAGTTGGCCATCGAAGCTATACAAACATTTATAATTATAAATATTAATATTAGAATAAATGTAGAATAGCCAATGCCCTCAACCAGTGAGTTGACAAATTAAACACAACTCACAAGGTTATCAAGCAAACCGCCCGGAGGTATTGCGCGATTATGCAAACTTCAGGGACCAAGGGGGCTTATGTACATTCTATAGCAGCCCATAAAGTTCCTTTTATGGAAGGTAAGGAATGCAATGTCCATAGGCAGAACTGATGCAAAATTGTCCAGTTATCAGCTATAAATAGTTCCAAATCTCTCCAGAGTAGCGCTAGAGTAGCTAAGAACCTAAGCGTTATCGACGGACTGAAGTGCGCTGTCTATGATTTGATTCTTCAAGTATTCTAGGTATTGTAGCGCCACTTATGTAAGGTTTTATGATAACACTTTTTTGTATATGGAGATTCCATTCCTCACCTCCACCTTCCATAGTTCCGTTACTTAAATACTGACAGATAACGCACAGTCTTAATCGTGGAAAGTATCTTAAAATATAAAACATTTATTGAAATATTAAGGGTGAAAATGAGGGTTATGGAATTTAACAACATTGATGCGGTTGCGAGCGAAGTATGTATGTAAACGCTTCGTTATATAAAAGAGAGGTGAAGACACGATAAAACAAAATATGTACAATTTAATTATGTACAAAAGTGAACTTATCCCTATAAGGGATCTCTTCCAATAAACTTCTGAGCGCAGACACAGGTGGAGGATAGTATAAAAAATATGGAACAAAGGATACTAAATCATTTATAAAGAAAAAAATCATCTATCCCCGCGAAATTTGAACTCCAGCTTTCGGGTAGACACATTAAACACAACTTACAAGGTTATAAAGTAAGCTTGGAAGCATTGCGCAATTATGCAAACCTCAGAGCACAAGGGGTTACACCCAAGAGAAAGTTTGCGTGTTACTGTTTTTTTTTTTATTCTTTTATTTCTTTTATTTGACGACCGGTTTGGCCTAGTGGATAGTGACCCTGCCTACGAAGCTGATGGTCCCGGGTTCAAATCCTGGTAAGGGCATTTATTCGTCTGATGAGCATGGATATTTGTTCCTGAGTCATGGGTGTTTTCTATGTATTTATAAATATTTATATATTATATATATCGTTGTCTAAGTACCCTCAACACAAGCCTTATTGAGCTTACTGTGGGACTTAGTCAATTTGTGTAATAATGTCGTATAATATTTATTTATTTATTTATTCTAAATATTTAAAAAAGAATAGAAAGAAACACGCAGGGAAGCGCTAGTGGCCTAGCGGTAAGAGCGTGCGACTTGCAATCCGGAGGTCGCAGGTTCGAATCCCGGCTCGTACCAATGAGTTTTTCGGAACTTATGTACGAAATATCATTTGATATTTACCAGTCGCTTTTCGGTGAAGGAAAACATCGTGAGGAAACCGGACTAATCCTAACAAGGCCTAGTTTACCCTCTGGGTTGGAAGGTCAGATGGCAGTCGCTTTCGTAAAAACTAGTGCCTACGCCAAATCTTGGGATTAGTTGTCAAGCGGACCCCAGGCTCCTATGAGCCGTGGCAAAATGCCGGGCCAACGCGAGGAAGAAGGAGGAGAAAGAAACACGCAGTTCGTGTAGAAATTTCATTTAAAGAGACTTGTTTTAATAGCTGAGTGAAAAATGCACGGAATAGACGACTAATTTTAACTCTTATCCGGGCTAAAACTGCTGACAGTTCAAAATGGCAAACGAAATGTGAAAATGTATACTTAAAATGTCTTTGTGATCGTTAAATCGCATCAGCTTCGATAAAAGTTTACTGTGTAATTTTAAATTGACAGAAAAAATGAATAATTTACCGCCTTGAGGGAGATTCGAACCATCGACCTTCGTATCCTGGTCTAGGCACCAAAATGTAGTGCCAACGGTGCTTTGACATATCCAGAGTGTATTTTCGATACGACAACATAAGTTAGTAGTTTCGGCTTCAATGAAAACACTTTCATAGGTTTTATCGAAAAAATTACGACTTTTATTTTTCCACATAAATTAATTCAGCAAGCAATCATTACTTAGTTTTAACTCAAATGCCGCATTAATGAGTTCTACATTTCCTGCTACCTAAAGGTTGTTTGGAAGAGATCGCTTTTAAGCGATAAGACCACCTGTTGTTACCTGGTTCTATTTTTCTTTAAAATTTGTAGTTTTACATGTATGTAAACTGTATAATTGTTGGTGCAATAAAGAATATGTACTTACTTACTTAATGACGCCATGTCACAACAGTCACAAATGATGACTATGTACGAAATACATTGCCGCTCAAAATATTTTCAGAAATTAATTATGACGTTGCGGTTACAAGTATTCAGAATAATTTCATACCATTAAAACCTAAGTCTCGTTTAAGTTTGTGGTTATATCAAAAATATATGCAGTACTTATAATATACTATCGATCCTTTTAGCACCAAAGTGTAACTTTCCCACCCCTCAGCACTATAAGCTTAATATGTGATGAATAAATGCCCTTAATTATGCTAAAAAATGTGAAATGAATCTCGATTAAATTGTACCCCAATTTCCTTAACCACCGACTTGACAAATTAGACACAATTCACAAAGTTATCTAGTGAACCGCCCAAAGACATAGCGTAATTATGCGGCTTTAGGGAGCTTAAGTAGAAATGCATAGAACATGTTGAGTATATTAACTTAAAAAAAATCCTTAGCCCTCAAATTGGCAACGGAATAAAGAACGCATGTTACTTTGACCGTCTTTTTGCATTTTTTTTCTGGGAATCATTAGCACTATTTTTTTTTATACTCTCCTTAGCTATCCCTAAATTCCTTGATAACGACTTTACACGTTTTTTTGCTAATTTAAGGGTATAACCATGCCTAACGGAAAAAACCATGCTTGCGACCCTCGAGGTGACGACGATTGATTGCTCAATTTTATTTTGATGAAGTCTGCATTTATGGAGAATGCTTTTTTAGATAATTACTATATAAATGGATCTTAAGACATCATCATAATCAGCATTATCATAATCATAGTCATGGTAGAGTGGGACCAAGCTTTGTATGGCATTTATAATGACAAAGTGTGTATTAGTTGTATGAATATTATGAAATGATTTTTTCGGTTCGAACTCTAATCTGTAAAAAAAAAGCCTTGATTTATTTTTAAAGCAGTTACCAGTACTGACTGGAGAACAAACTCGTTTAAAAAACAATCTTATCTTCCTATTTACATGGTTCAGATTCATGTGACAGCTCATTCTGTTATCTGACAGGCCACACACAGGCAACCGATCGTCCTACATTACCATAACTCGTTATTTTAAAATGAGCTGTTACATCAATATGAACCTCAATACTATCACTATAGGTGCTTTTTAACGACATGGTTGCTTTGGCACGCGCTAAACCTGTAGTTGATTCATTTAACCCAGCTCAGATCACCCGGGTCAATGACGTAAAGGTGAATAAAGTGTATTTTTAGTTTACTTAATTGACCCGGGTGATCTGAGCTGGGTGAACAGAGTCAACTACAGAGCGCTAAATACGCTTCTCCAGAAAAGAAACAAAGGCTTTTATTTAACAGATTAGGACCTGAGTCGAAAAATCTCATAAAATTCATACTAAAAATGTCATAATTAATGACAAATTTCTATGAAAATATGATGTATGGTTACTCACTCATTTTATTCTATTCGAGTCGCTGCAATTTTAAACGGACTACTTAATTTTTTTATGATCTTTATTTACAACAACAATATACATGATGGATATATACAGAGGATTATTATTACTAGCTCAAATCTAAAATAGGCCTTTGAGGCATTTTACCAAGGGTACTAGCGGCAATTCCTCGTTGTATCGCAATGCTGATACGTTTTGCGAGGAAGCCGCCAGCTCTTCGGTCACCAGTTACGTCAACCAGACGCTTCGCGATTTCTGCAAAAAACATCTGTGCGCTGGGACCCCATAGACCTCTACTTATTGATTATAACATTCATTCCTCACTCCACTTCTTTATTCTAAAGATCTTTTTCTTCAGTTAGTTTTCTAGGCCAATCGCTATTGAATTCTATTTTCAAATGAAACTTACTAAGAGCTTCTGAGCACACAACATTGATTCGAAATACTTTCATCCTCTTAGACGTTTCCTATTGTATCCGTAAGAGACCATAGATTTTAAAATAGATATTATAAAAGAATAGAACGAATAGAATATTTTTTATTCGTAGGCACAAACAAGACACATTAAATTACATGATATAACAAAAACAAAGGAAGTGTAAAGTGCCACGAAATAGCCTCATTTCAGCATGTTGCTGGTGGCTTCCAGCGCTGATCTTCCGATGAAGACATATTATTTCAAATGCTTTATACACATGCTACAATACGTTAAAACCAATTTTAAAAGAGAATACATTATATTAGTGGTAATTTCACCATGCAAACGTTCTCGACCATTTTTCTCTCTGGATTTTGGCTCTAGACGATTTTTTTTTATATTATGAATTTAATATTACCAGTATCTGTGTCTGTAAGTTTTGCTATTTTGATATCCTTGTTTTCATAAGAACTAGGTTACTTCAAACAACGCTAAAAACGGCCAAATAAAGGTATTTTTCTAGTAAATAGTAAAATAGCATTCAGGCAATATATTATCTATTGATTGAAAAAAAACTATTTTTGCACAAAAGCTTATTACTTGAACTTGTCAATTAGGAACTTTTTTTGTTAAAAATAACTAAAAGTAACAATTTCACTCACTGCTCAACAAGAAGGACCAGATCTCACTGCATCTTTAATATACAAACATATTAACGTTATACGAGTATTTACATATTCTTATTGGACTTTGAAGTATCAGCACCCCTACGTACGTACGCGTATGCGTTAAGTTTCATTTTGTATGGGATTTTGAGTTTCCAAAATCGTTTGGCGCGCTGTTTCTAAATCCCATACAAAATGAGACTTAACGCAAACGCGTACGTCACGTTTCGCTGTCGAATAAATTTACACCAGGGGCTCAGATCGCGAAAGCAGTGAATCGGGAATATAATGAAATTTTGTGCGTGAGAGTGTCATTTCATGTGCTTCGTCAAATCGCATCATATGTTGATTATTTAAGCCTCTCCGAGCCATGTAGCGCGGTGACGGTGACTAAAATTCAAAGCTAACAAGTATACAAAATTATTTATTTCTTTAAAATACACATGACTATTGGCTATGATTTAGGAGATGGAGGCGCCCGGTAAAGAAAGAAATGCCTGTGTTGGAAGGCACCGCTCTTCCCTAGGTTAACAACAAATAAACTATTGATACAATATACGAAAACCTAAAAATTTCCAAACCTAAAATAAAAACAATATGTGTGTGTGTGTGTGTGTGTGTGTGTGTGCGTGCGTTCGTGCGTGAGTGCGTGCGTGCGTGCGGTGCGTGCCGGTATGTACTTATATGTATGTATGTATAATAGACTATTCGTAGGATAAGTATTAGTCATTTCAAAGGTATTAATGCCTTTAATGCTACAACTTACTTAATTAGGTGCTTTTAGACATTTTTAAATTTATAAAGTTAATGAGTTCCCAGAATTACAAACTTAACAAGAACGATCACACTGACAAATGCGAAACGTTTCATAAATATTTAGGAAGGCTTAGGTGTGAAAACCCTTTACAGGCGCGGTGGCGTGTTAAAGGAAATAAGCCGATTTAAGTATGACTTACGGTCTTATGCCATCCCGGTACCCCCATCCGTGTGTAAGCCGGTTTTGTAAATCAACTAATATATTTTTCTGTTCTCGGTGTAGGAAGCGTCAGCTTTCTAAACGAAGTTGCCTCTTTCCGGCTCCGTTGAACAGAACAAAATCATCCCTCGGATTGATATATAGATAGATAGAATACTCATTATTGGCACACCTCAGTAAAAAGATACAAGAAAAAAAATGTAAACAATTGATTAAATGTAGAGGCAGACAACAGGCGGTCTTATAGCTGAAGAGCGATCTCTTCTAGACAACCTTTGGGTAGCGGAAACAGAGAAGTAAATCGAAAAAGTAGGTGTTGCTAAAACGTCATGAAGCCTGCATTCACACACATAATTACACTGAATAAATATAGACATATAAGAAATACATATAGACACACATAAACATACATATAAATATATATGACACCGTAAGATTGTGCACCCGTTAGTTTATAATCTCACGTAGGTTAGGTTAGGTTAGTTTGTAATCTAACTACCGCCAGTTTATAATGTAACTAGCGAGATTATAAACTGACGAGTGTTTACAATTTTACGGTGACATATATAAAATAAACCGTAATATAGGATAGTAAATAATAAAGTTTTGGATCACCATGTTTGTCGACTTCGGCTTCGCCTAGGCCGACAATTCCATGTGATCTGAGCAGGATCTGAGACATTTCCTACTTTTTTGCCATACTATTCCATCATAACCATATGATCATCATCTTCCTCGCGTTGTCTCGGCATTTATACCACGGCTCATGGGAGCCTGGGGTCCGCTTGACTCTAGAATTGGCGTATTTTTTCCAATCCAGAGGATAAACTATTAGGCCTTATTGGGATTAGTCCGGTTTCCTCACGATGTTTTTCTTCACCAAAAAGCGATTGGTAGATATCAAATGACATTTCGTACATAAGTTCCGAAAAACTCATTGGTGGTTAATCAATGGTTTATTTTTCTTGTATATTTTTACTGAGGTGTGCCAATAAAGAGTATTCTATCTATCTATCTACGTCACCTTCGGATTACAAGATGAACGCTTTTACCACGTAAAAAAAAACAATATTAAAACGGGTCACTTGACCCATGTATTTTGTGTCGAAAATTGCTCGAAAATATCGACTAGAAATTTTGAAAACTTTGAACTCTTTTTTCACCAATTTAGGGGATTAATGATAGATAGATAGATAATCCGTTTATTTGTTTGCCACAATACACACAGGAAATACAATTAATAAAATGACAAAAAAAACAGATAATACAAAATTATATGAGAGAAATACACATTTATACAAAATAGTAGTAGAAAGAGAAGAAAAATAATAATAATAATAATAATACATTTAAATAATACTGTTCCATACATATAGGAAATGTTGTGTGCGTCGCAGCAAAACAAAAAATATATAAAAACCATATGTGCGGTTAATACAAACTGAACGCCATCTTAACTCCCTTGGGGAATGAATTTCTAAAAACGTTGAAATCACTGTTCTCGTTTCCTATTATTGTGTCTTTTTACCATTTTAAGATCACTATTTACAAAAACTTTCGTTCCCAATGCAAACTTACAACCCTTTTTTCACTAACTTAGGGAATGAATTTTCAAAAAAGGTATTATGTATCAGTTTTCGTCTATTTCAATATAGAGGTAATGCCCGTTTACCAACTTTCAAGTTCCTAGCTTAAAAGAAAGCTCGTCCCACATATAAACTTCTATCCCCTTTCGTTATAGATATATATCGTTGTCAGGGACCGTGGCGTGGGACTTAGTCAATGTTCATAAGAATGTCCATATAATATTTATTTATTTAATCAATAAATGAAGGCCGAACTGTATGCGGCATTACAATATTAGAAATCATAAAAACACCTAAGTATTCCGGCCAATGCCTTTTGAAGAGAACTCTGAATGTATTTATAACCTCAAAGATGGCGGCGTCTGCCTCCATGGGGACCGTTGCTAGGCAACGAACTTCGAACTGGCACGGCTTAAATATAATCAGTATTGAGAGTTTAGAGAAAGACGTTCGATTTGAATTCATCAAGTTTAAGTCTTTTAGCAACTCTTAGAAAACGATTAAAGGACGAAAGTTCGTAGGTAAGGTCAAAAGGGTTAACACATTCACTGCCAGCGACCCGCTAGGCGGGTTCTCTATTCGTAGGCGCTTTTCGCTACACACGGGTGTTCCCGTGTTATCAACTACGCTTGTAGCGTGTAGCTCGCGCTGGGACTGAGGGCCTACCGCGAACCATGTTCGACGTGTTGCCTCTCTATCGCACTTGTAATTTCGTACGTAAGTGTGACAGGGAGGCAACACGTTGAACGTGGTTCCCGGTAGGCCCTCTGAATGTGTTAAATGCTACGATGCGATTATGGCGTCTATTTGAGTGTTTTTTTTTTAAATCAATGTGAATTACAAGAGCTCCCGTTATCTAGTGTTAAGGCATGAGCTACGTGGAAATAAAACGTAACATAGTGTGCGTTCCAGCCAATCGTATTCGAAAAATAAATAATAGACGTAACCCTATAGTTTCCTGTACCTCGGTTGACTTTACCTAGAACAAACTTGTCGAAGTACGGTCACGTCTGAAAATATCGATACGAAAAAAGTGCCAAAAATATGTATACACGAGCTTGTTGCCCATATATTAAGGTAGTGTATACATATTTTTAGCACATTTTTTGTACCGACATTTTCAGACGTGACTGTACATTACCTACAATAACTATTATCACAATTTAAAGTTTCTTACTAACAATCCTACAAGAAATTGTAGAATTAAAAAAATAATTGAACTAAACGCTAATCATAGTTGCAACACTAGTCATAACAATAAAAAAATGGTGTAATTTTTTTAAACATAGTGTTTAATTTGATTGTAATTCATATTTTGCTCGCGAATAATTTATATTATGCGAAGTTTCGATAGAGTAGACTAACACAACTGTGGGCTTTTTGATTCTAAAACATACAATTATTATTTATTTTTTCGATTTTACCCAGAGAGGAAAATGTTAGAAGACTACGTTTCTATGAAAAAGCGATTTCGCGCGGTCGTCCACTTTTTTGTTAAGGTACAGCGTTTATTCCATGTCAAAAGACTGCGTATATAATTGTACAATAACTTTGGAACATAATTAATCGAGAATTACAAGGTGAAAGTCGAGACAATATTATATTTAAGACTTTCCACCTTGAGGCAAGATTGGGGAACTTTAAATTTCGGTGGCTAATTTCAGACTAAAGCTAAGAAATGAATTAAAACAAATTCTAATATCTCTTCTTCCTCGCATTGTCTTGGCATTTTTCCGCTGCCCATGGGAGCCTGGGGTCCGCTTGGCAACTAATCTCGAGAATCGGCGTAGGCACTAGTTAGAAAGCGACTGCCATCTGACCTTCCAACCCAGAAAGTAAACTAGGCCTTATTGGGATTAATCCGGTTTCCTCACGATGTTTTCCTTCACCGAAAAGCGACTGGTAAATATCAAATGATATTTCGTACATAAGTTCCGAAAAACTCATTAGTACGAGCCGGGGTTTGAACCCGCGACCTCCGGATTGCAATTTGCATGCTCTTACCGCTAGGCCTCCAGCGCTCCCAAAACAAATTCTAATACAATGACTAAAAATATTACAGTGTTAATGTATATCAACCACGGAGCTATGTATCTATTGAACAAAATACAGTCGCCATCATATAAATCGGAGCGGCCAAAGTGCTGACAAATATCTGAACGTAACTATTGTCAAGGCGTTAGTGTTTGTTAAAAAAAAAAGTGTTTGTTCAGATATTTTTAGCACCTCGGCCGCTCCGATATATCTGATGGCGACTGTACTATGATGATATTGATGATACTGGGGAGGGGGGGCTTTTCCTGAGGAAATAGATGAAATTATAAACTGGAATAGATATCATATACGAAAGAAAAAGTGACCAAGACCTCCGCTGGGACCAGCGTCCTCTGCATTAGCAGCAGTAGCCTTACCACGAGTTTGACCCTGACATATTGGCTAGCGTCTGCGTAAGCTACTTTCTATGCATCTCGCTCGTGCTGACATATTAGTGCGAATAAACTATATGTGAAAAATAGTTTACAAAAAGTATTTAAATACAACATTGAAATACTTCCTGGATATACTATTTCAAATGCAAAATACAAAATAGTTTTTAAATTTGTATTTAAAGCACGTATTTTATTATACATTTTTAAAATACAAATACTTTGCGATAAAAGGTACTCTGAATAGTGAATAGGTACCTAGTCTGAACTAAAAAATATTACTCGGAATTTCTTAGTTGGAAAGGCTCTGTTTATTCTTTGAAAACAGTCCTCTTGAGTGCAAATTTCGAGTTGTTTCCTCATGTTAATCGTTAGAATGGACTTTTAAGTGAAGGTTTATAACGGTTAATTTTTAAAAGCATTCATTTACATTCGTAATATTTTACAGCTAGTATATGCCTATCTTTGGTGTGGTGAAAAAGTCTCGAGGTCGAGACACCAGAAACCCAATTTGTTCACCTCTCGTGCCTCAGTTGAAACCCTCGCAACGCTCAAGATTTCACTTTTACACTAACCACTCGCTACGCTTGTGGTCATGTGCGGCGTTACTAACAGATTCCAGAGGGCCTACCGCGAACCACGTTCGACGTATTGCCTCTCTGTCGCACTTGTAAATTCGTACGTAAGTGTGTTAGGGAGGCAACCTGTCGAACGTGGTTCGCGGTGGGCCCTCAGTTCTATGTTAAAAGAATGAGAAAGTTGCAAGGATTGTAACGTCAGAAGAGATTGTAACTCCTACCTACATTTCTTGATAAAAAGTATTTTTTATTTTAAAATAGAAAATAGGTTCCAAAAACTATTTTAAATAAAATACAAAATAGTTATTTTCAAAAAGTATTTAAAAAAAAACATAATAGGTATTTTGCATTTTAAATACACGTGTTTCCAATAAGTCACATCTCTGGCGAGCGATATGTATAGAAAGAGTCACACAGACGCTAGCGAATATGTCGGTGGCAAACTCGTGGTAAGGCTACAGAGCCCCCAACCACTCGGCTACCCAAGCACACGACCTACTTCGTATCAAATGTTTTCATAATTTACATGCTCATTATCTTAAAGGTCAAAGCGGAAGTTACCCCTCCGGCGCTCCATCAAGCTAAAAACTTAACCCTACACGCTTTATAATGGAAATTAAATTTTCACCATTTCACTTAGAGGATATCTTGTTTCACTAGTCAATTTATTACACAAATACATTTCGTCTTAGAATAAACTTTCAAGTGTGCTAAAATCAAAACACAAGTAACAAAAAACATAAGAAACTTAATACTAGATTACAGGACGATATTATAACAATTACTAATTACACAATTTAAAAAAAATTAAATTAAGACTTTAACAACGAAACATTTTTAAGCTAACAATTGAGACTAAACTAAAACTAGAAATTTAACTACTAAAGAGTACATGACATCAGGTCTTTACTACTAACCTAACCTAAATAACGCCCTATACTAGAAATTCACCCCACGACCCCCCCGACGCAAAAGTACCCATGACACTCGCCGCGTTGCCACGTTGAACGGCTATGGATAATCTTTGCATCAGGAAGGTCCCTGAGCGAGGATCCAACCCTCTCTCTCGCATGCGTCTCCCAACTTCCTCGAAAAAGGCCTTGGCCTCGGCACACCAGCACCCGGCGGTTTCTACAGCAAGCGGAACAAATAAATAGTTCGCAAGGACCTCATATTTCTCCCGCTTGCGAACCGCAGCCAACTCGGCCGCTGCCCCTGCCATCCTCAACCGTACGGCCAATATGCGACGCCGCGAAAGTGCTGACGCACGTTGCGTCCCACACTAAACATTTCCCCTTCTCCCAAGGAACCAACGTCAACCCATCAGGTCTCTTCCCATCAGAGCGACTGAGGCCCGGAGGTTCCAGCACGCACGGGACGTTTGCAGAAACTAGCGCTCTCCGCACGATATCATTAAGCGCGTGGTGCCGCGGAAACCTCCCTGCACACCGACCACAACTCAACGCGTGATGACCGCTGCTCTCCACCCTAGTACCGCAGATGCAAGCGTGGGGTTCACACACTGCACAGCCCAGGCGAAGAGCAACTGCAATCCGCGTCGAGTCGTTGTCAAGCAGTGTACCCAAGTGCGGAGAGGGAAGCGCGTGAAGCCACGCTCCCGACTCCGGCTTCGACACTGCGAGCATCCTCAATTAAAATTAAACATAGATTAAGCTTTTAAGTTCATATTTGTATGACTTTAAAGAGTTCTTTAGTCTCCGAAAAGAGTGTAATTTTACTTAAAAATTCCACGACTTAAGCTTTTTAAAGGCAACATTTATTTGTTAAAATGTCAGCCGTATGTCTAATCTACTAGTGCTCATTTTCTAATGCGCTAGAATTATTAACGTAATTTCTTGTGGACTCCGTAATAACATAGCCTATTCTTGTGTTCTAAACCTTATTACCTAAATGTTAGAGTTGATTTTGCAATACAGTATAGATTATTAACGTAAGTCAGTTCATTTTGAAACTTAATCGTAGGTTGTTAGAGTTCATTTTGTGTGGTATATGATATTAAATTATTAACTTGGTCTATTAGGACGATTAAGTGCGGTCGGAGGTAGTCTCCGTTTCCTCAGAGAGAGTTTAAGAGGGAATAGAGCACGTGGTCGTCCAAAAAGGAGAAAACGTTTTTCCACTTCTAAACATTTTCTATTTTCCATGATTTTAGTATGTTATTGACACAATAAAAAACTAGGTTTGTAGGTTTTCCTTTCTTTTACAAGAAATTTTTTTTTTTAGAAGAGCGAAACTTATAAGTTCCCTTTTAAGTTCAAAAGTAAGAGACCCTATTCGTTTCGAAAGTCCTATCCAACGATAACACACACTATTGGGTCAATGCAAAAAAAAAATCAAAAAAAATCTCTTTGTATGGGAGGTGCCCTAGCGATTGTGTAGCGTAATACTACCTACGTAGGTAATTGAAAGTAACGGAGATCACAAGACAAATATGAACTTGGCTGGAAGATTAATTATGCTTCATATACCTATTTAATGTGGAGTAGGCGGTTCTATATACATATAAACGCTTAAGGGAAAGCGGGGTAATTACGAACACCTTACCTTACCTTAGGTAGTTTTGAAATATTTCAAAAGATAGTTTTTATAGGTTAACTTTAATAATATAAATCTTCTGAAAGGAAAATTACTGTACCTATTTTAAACTAGTTCAATCAACATGATTAATTTTTTTTTAATCAACTTTTATGACAAAAACAAACCTAGTATTCGTGTTTACCTGACGCTGGTCGGGCAACCACGTACACCTGATGGAGCAATTACTATCGTTCGCAATTAATCCAAACTAGCCTAAAAATTAGATCATGTACGACAGATAATATACAGGATTAATCTTAAATTCCAAAAAAGTGAAAACGATTGCATGTCTGTACACATTTTACAGTACATATGGTGCCACTTTAGCGCACTAGTGCGAAAATTAGCATATTACGTAACTGTGTCGAATATTTAAAGGGCCATATGTACTGTAAAACGTTGTACGATACATGTGCGAATAGGTAATTCGCAACTCGTGTCGATTTAAAACACTCCCTTCGGTCGTGTTTTAATTTATCGCCACTCTTTACGAATTTCCTATTTTTCGCACTTGTATCGTAATGTACTATTATGGGTCCATTTTAACAAACGTAAAATGAAGGATTACTTTTAATTTTAATGAAATAGCTAAACATTCTTTATTGTCACGATACAATACTAAATTAACAAGTTAAAGAGCTGATTTTTATTATATATGGGGTAAAGCCGAACGTTCATAACTGATCCACTCAATACGTTCGCCAATACTACCAATACCCACCAAGGTAATAAAACAAAAAAAATATAATGCTAGTTTATTGCCTGGCATTTAAATCCTCAGCTACTAATTATTTATGCAAATAATTGTCGTTTTAAAACTATTACTACTATATAATCTTTGAATTCGTTTTTGCTTTGCGCCCGTAACGCTCCGCCAGTCGATTGGCCCTAGTGATAGCGTGATTTTTAATGGCGATAAGTGAAATCATGTTATTTCTTTCTAACGTAGCGAAACAGCCGTGTTCGCGATTACCCATCGTTCGTGATTACCCGGCATCCCCCTACACCGCTGACTAACTCTGATAAAAACGGGGGACTTGAGCCTATTCATTACGGAGGGATCGGACTTTTTTACCACCCCAATTATATTGTGTCACAGGAACCTTTTTTTAAATTTATGTCACAAATCACAATATACAATGTACCTCTAATTAAAGTTTCCCCAAACTGTAAAGCAGTTTGTTGGCGATGCGCTCCAACTAAACTAAAACATAGATACTGTTTAGGTACCACATCGACGCTTAAGAATCAATACTGTCTAACTAACATTTTTTACGTTTTTTACCTTTTAATGCAGTTAGATGCAGAAAAAGATAACGAACATAACTGCATTAAAAGGTAAAAAACTTAAAAAATGTTAGTTAGACAGTATTGATTCTTAAGCGTCGATATATCGACAACACAGCTGCCCCCCGGCCAATAACCTATTTCGACGCAATAAGCTGTCATAACAGTTGTCCGGTTAATCCTACCTACCTACCAAGGCAGGTTCGTGAAGAAAATACAGCGAGTAGAAGTTTTTTATGTTTATGTGTACATTTTCTAGTAATGAAAACTAGTCTAATCTAAAAATGTTTCGTAAACATAGGTAATTTTTACATGAAAGTTCTAGAATTTTGTGTTATTTCAGATTTTTCAGAATGTCGTTTTAAAATAAGAGCGTAGCTTCCATTGCAGAGCGGCGGCTAGGTTCATAAAATTAGACCAAGATAAGTCTGCAACGGTTTTAATAGTTTGAAAGTTCTCTGAAATTATGAAGGTTAAATAACAGTTGCACTGCATGTACAGTCAGCATCAAATGTAGCGGATCAAATAACGCTTCATAAGTATCTACCATTCTGTAGCAGCTTAACAAAAAGTGATGTATTTAATATATAGCAACTAAGACTGTAGAAAATATAGTTTTGAATGCGAATTTTAGAAATGTATCTATATTTGGAAAAAATATCCGAAATATCAGATACTTTTGGCGCGTTCTTTCATCCGCTACTTTTGATGCTGACTGTACTATCAAAACCGTTGCAGACTTATCATGGTTTATCTCTATGACTCTTTTTTAGTGTTCCGAACAAAACTTTGTTCACGGAACACTTATGGAATCACGTCCGTCTGGCAAATTGGTTTGATGCGGTTTTCTCAGAGACCGTTTGATGGAGGCAGCTTTTTGGAACAGTTACAGTTTACAGTAATTAGCGCGACTGTTATTATAAATAAGTCAAAACCGCTTATTTCTTATTTTAGACGGTAATTTAGGGGGTTGAGAGGGGTAATTTTTTTTTGTTTTAATATAGTTTTCCTTCAAAACTCTGGGATGGTGATGATGATGGTAACTGAACGTCATTTCTGTTTGTTGCAGGACATCGACTTCGAAGGATTCCGCTGGTTTCTGGACAATTTCCTTGAGTGCTCAGCTCCAGATGAACTCTCCAGGTAATAAAATCAAATCTAAATGCTTATTTCAGTCCAGGGTGAACAGGCTACAACTGAACCGGTGAGCTCCATCTTAGGCCCTGTCTTCACTTTCCTTCAGGTGTGACTAGCCACCGCCGCCGTTAACGATTGGCACGTTGGCTAAGCACCCAGGTATCTTTATTATTATTATTATAAACTGATCGGCGATTGGCCCTAGTCACACCTGATGGAAAGTGAAAACGTAGTAGCCTATTCACTCGTGCTTTACAGAGACCGAGGTCATTTTTATCAGGGAATACGATGGCGGGAGCGCATTCCATTCTTTAGCCGTCCGAGGAGGCAAATCGATTTGTCTATAGATAATACAAAAAATAAAACTATAATATATAGTACCTTAGAATTCAAATACTGTCCATAATAGGGCCGATATCTGTGCTGTACAATCACTAACCCTTCGATTGTAGTAAATAAACGCATTATTCCAGGCATTTATTCCTGTCATTCGTCCGGCGTGACCGTCGGCCGGCGCTTCGTGAAATGGCTGCCGCCAGTTCAGCCGCCGCGTGCGCAGCCGTCACTGCGCATGGAGATCATCAGGTGAGCGGGACAGGATTATACACTTGTCTCTGTCCTTAAGAAGTGGATGCCGTCAGCTCCGTCGCCGCATGCACCGCTGTCACAGGCTGTGACAGGTTTATACGTCTGTCTCTGTTTTCGAAAAATTGTCGCCGAATTCGATATTCGATTCGATGCAATAATTTTTAATTGTTTGGTGGATTTAAATATACCTAATGTCCGTGTTACAACAATGCTATTAATTTAATTTTACGAACAAAAAAAATAATTAAAAAAATAACCATGCCATTCAGTTTACTTAACCATACCCCGACGTTATGGAGTTTAAAAAACACCGTGTATGTTGCACATAAATGTTTATGCCAACTTTCATATTAGGTACTTACAATAACCGTATACTTTCGCTGTGAACCAGTTCAGTTTTTTTTTTTGCCTCTATCCTTACGATCGAGCTAAACTCCGCCTCCCATAGAGATAACCAATTACGATGCATTTAGAATTAATTATCTTAATAATAAAAAGGGTGAAAGCAGGTAATGAGACAAGCAATAAGTAGTAAGGACCGTTTATTAGTTGTTGTTATTTAGGCTAAACTTCGCCTCCCCATAAAGATAACCAAATAGGATGCATATAGGATTCATTATCTCAGTTTGCAAATGGCGGCCGGCACAAAGACAATGGACGACAATAAACTTTACCTGAGCTAACCTTTTTTTTCGACACCCACTTTTTTAAGTGCCATACTATTGGTCAGCACTTTTGTGTTATCGCCTCACCGCCTGCAAGACGTTTAAAAGATTTTCGCCCTTAAGGTGGTTCACCACAAATGTCCCCGATGTACCTACCAAGGATGCTGACGGCATTTCCTCGTTGTATCGCAATGCTGATACGTTGTGCGAGGACGCCGCCAGCTCTTCGGTCACCAGTTACGTCAACCAGATGCTTAGGTTTCACGTTAGGTAGGTACTTCAGTTTGTAGTTTTAAAATGTGAGAGATTTTATCTCGGCGACTATGTCATGTGGCTCTTGAGTTTTTAGTAAAATGTCTAAATATTTAACAGACGAAACACACCTTGGCCTCGAAGATCCATGGGCTAGCTGAACGGCTTCAGCAGCTGGGCAAAGGCTCAGGAGACTCTGTGGATGGCAGCGACAAGGGATCGAGAAGTCGCACTGGTAAGTCCTGTCAAAGCCTTTTTCTTGCCTTCTTGGGGAAATGCATTTAGCCTGCCACCTGTACCCTCACAACGAGCTTGCCACTGACCAGACACTGACATATTGGCTAGCTTGTGTATTAGAGCGAGCGAGATGTATAGAAAATAAGATCCGCAGACGTTTGTTAATGTCAGTGTCAAAGTCGTGATAGCCGTACTGGTCCCGGGGAACCAGGAGGGTTGACGGACCAACCAGGGGTAGGACTACCGTCTAAAACCACCAACGAATGCCGGCTACACCTGGTAGTGGAGCGCCACTGGATCGCTGTCAGCATTCGGTCACGTGAAGTCCAAAGAAACAAACCAAGATGCCAATCGTTTGCGCCGTAGCGAACGAAACGGTAATGTCGCTCTATCACTCATCCATATAAGTACAATGGATATTAGACATTAGCGTTTCCTTACTATGGCGCAAACGGTTGGTATCTTGGTTAGGCTTCCTCTTATAGCTTAGAAAAACGCTCCAATACACTTCCCAGATTTCTAAAAGTCGTGTTAAAGAACAGCAAAGGACTGCTATAAAATTTATACTTTTTAAGGTTCCGTAGCCAAATGGCAAAAAGGGAACCATTATGGATTCGTCGTGCCTGTCTGTCTGTCCGTCCGGATGTCACAGCCACTTTTTTCCGAAACTGTAAGAACTATACGGTTGAAACTTGGTAAGTAGATGTATTCTGTGAACCGAATGAAGACTTTCACACGAAAATTGAAAAAAAAAATTTTTTTGGGGGTTTCCCATACTTAGAACTGAATCTCAAATTTTTTTTTATATCAATCCCATACGTGTGGGGTATTTATGGATAGGTCTTCAAAAATGAGGTTTCTAATATATTTTTTCTAAACTGAATAGTTTGCGCGAGAGACACTTCCAAAGTAGTAAAATGTGTCCCCCTCGCCTGTAACTTCTAAACTAACAGAATGATAAAACTAAAAAAAATATAATTATGATGTATATTACCATGCAAACTTCCACCGAAAATTGGTTTTGAACGAGATCTAGTAAGTAGTTTTTATAAAACGTCATAAATGGTACGGAACCCTTCATGGGCGAGTCCAACTCGCACTTGGCCGCTTTTTTGAAATAGTATATTTATAACCGGTCAAACAACGTTATCAGTAGAAAAAAGTCTATAGAACGATAACTCTTAGCGCCTACTTTTTTTAATTTGTCGCTTTATTCTACTGACGGAAATGGCTTGACTTGCCGTTATGATTTTTGTATGCTAGGCGTCTGTTTACGGCGTATTTATTTGGCCATTTTTAGAACTTTTTATTGTAACCTAGTTCTTATTATACCTAAACACAAGAATAACAAAAAAAGCAAAACGTACCTACAGACAAACTGGTAATATTGAACTCGTATAGAAATATAATCTAGGGCCAAAATCCGGAGAGGAAAATGTCAAGAAATTTTGTATGGAAAATTGAATAGTATTTCCTCTTAAGTCGAGCAAATATATGCCACTAATGAGTTCTGAGCTATAAATAGAATAATTGCAGCTAAAGTCTACACAAATCGATTTCCCGCCTTATGCCCCCCCCCCCCACCCTTAGGTAAACCTTGGAGCTTGCTACCACGCTTTCTGCTAGTGCATTTATTGATTTAAAGTAATTTAAACGATGTATTGCAATCTGTATTGCGGTCTTAAATTTTTTACGAAGTTGTTTTTATTTTGTTACGTCGGTGGTAAACAAGCATACAGCCCACCTGATGATGAGCAGTCTCCATAGCGACGCATGCAACTCCAGAGGCATGCGCGTTGCCGAGCCTAACACTCGTTGAGCACTGGCAACCTTTGCCGATGATGAACTATTTGGATCTGTACCTCTAGTGTACATTTGTTCGACACCGAAACGTGACATACGCCTTTGCGTTAACTCTCATTTTGTATGGGATTTTGAGTTTCCAAAACATCCCGCTTGGTGCGCTGTTTCTAAATCCCATACAAAATGAGACTTAACCCAAACGCGTACGTCACGTTTCGCTATCGAATAAATTTACACTAGGGGTACAGAATTCTGATCCGACGGTTTTTTACAACTAGCCATTTTTAATCGCATTATAAACAGTATTTTACAAACTTTTATTTAACTTGCAATGTATGTATTAGGGTGGGTCATTTTTAGGGTTCCGTACCCAAAGGGTCAAACGGGACCCTATTACTGAGACTTCGCTGTCCGTCCGTCCGTCCGTCTGTCACCAGCCTGTATCTCATGAACCGTGATAGCTAGACAGTTGAAATTTTCACAGATGATGTATTTCTGTTGCCGCTATAACAACAAATACTAAAAACAGAATAAAATAAATATTTAAGGGGGGCTCCCATACAACTAACATAATTTTTTTGCCGTTTTTATAAATAATGGTACGGAACCCTTCGTGCGCGACTCGCACTTGCCCGGTTTTTTATTATTTTATAGGAAGCACAGTTAAAAAAGGTGCCATTTGATAATTAATTACTGCGCGTATTTTTATTTTATTTCTAGCTTTAATTTTACTGCCTCCGGATTTAAGTTGAAGTTTTCGTAAAATGTATGGACATCATGAAATAGTTATTTGTGCAACAAGAGAGGAAAATTGGTTTTTCTTGCGAGGGACTCAAAAACACGAGATCTAAAATAACTTTGCTCTCGTGTGACACATACAACTTTTCACCTCAGTAGTGGGAACATATTAAAGGTTAAAAAAATTCAACATCAAGGAAAGTTAACCACATTTATTTACATTCATGAATGAAAGGCATCGTCATTATGACGAAAGCTTGTCTCACTCCCTGGAGGGACGAAAGTAGGATCGTTCGAGCTGCTGAGGTGAAAAAACTGTTTCTTTTTGATTACTTATTTTTCAGTTTATTGGCTCGAACCTTTACAATGCTATTTCGAGCTAACAATGGTATATATTTTCAGCTAAATATTGAATAATGAAAATGTAACAATATTTACATCAAAACTTTGAAATTGATGCGGAGGCGGAAAATGAATTCCAATTGCAAAATAAATTAAAACACTGTTTATTGGTATTATTACGTTACTTTTTATAACCGTGCCTGAAGGATAAATAATACTTTTTCCTCCATAAATGAGTGACTATGTTTGTGCGGGTCAAATCTTGCAAGTTAAATTTTACCCACTCACCGGTTTTCGATGAAGCTGAAAAATTGCATACAAAAAGTCGGGTGACAATGCAATATTAAGGTACCATCGAGCTGATCTATGTAGACAGGAGGTGGCTATTAGGAACTCTGTGATAAAACAACGCAACCTAATTGTGTTTAGGGTTGTTAGAATTGTCTAGTCAGTTGCCTGTTGAAAGAAAAGTCAGCAATAAACGCACGTCTTCTTCTTCCTCGCGTTTGTCCCGGCATTTTGCCACAGCTCATGGGAGCCGGGGGTCCGCTTGACAATGAATCCCAAGATTTGGCGTAGGCACTAGTTTTTACGAAAGCGACTGCCATCTGACCTCCCATCCAGAGGGTAAACTAGGCCTTGTTGGGATTAGTCCGTTTTCCTCACGATGTTTTCCTTCATCGAAAAGCGACTGGTAAATATCAAATGATATTTCGTACATAAGTTCCGAAAAACTTATTGGTACGAGCTGGGGTTTGAATTTGAACTTTGAACCCGCGACCTCCGGATTGCAAGTCGCACGCTCTTACCGCTAGGCCACCAGCGCTATTTATTCTTCTTTGTTGTAGTGATTGCATTGAGCTACAGTATCTAAAGATGTTTTCACTTTTAAAGGTTATTGCTATTAAATAATAAGGCGCAAAAGGGTAATGTAATAAACCAATACCCAACCGATTACAAATTCTTTGAATATTCTGTTCAAATATTTCACAGAACTCGTTTGGTTTGATTCGATATTTATTCGTAATCGCATCAGTGGTTCCGAATCGTGATTTGTCCCATTTCATATTCGCGATGATCGAGAAAATAATCGTGTTTAGCAATTTATGTATATTTTATAACGTTAAATTTTGATGGAAAATTGAGAAATGAGGTTAACGCGAGTTAATGACAACCGCAATGAATACGCAGCTTTAAATATATTTTCGGTTCGTTAGCGGTCATTTGGAATCACTCGCGTTCTCGACTGTTACGACCGTTTTTTTTAATAATCCTTTTACAATTGAATGAATAAATTAATGTATTATAATGTACTCATGAAATCATATACTAGAATTGTCGGAAATGTTATGTTCCATACACTATTTTATTTCTTTTACATTCTCACACTTAATTGATATAAGTACTTTCTAACCTATATTATAGAACCTTCATTACTGGCATACATTATATATACGATTATATCAAATAATGTTATCAATGTAGACAACTGTTATTTACTCTTTATTTATCTTGGGTTAGGCATTTTATAATATGAATATAAAAGTAAAATACAAAAAATCATTAAAAAAGAATAAAAAATACATATAAACACATTATAAAAACCCTAACCTAGGGGCAGCGGGGCAGGTCCCAAGCTGCCGGTGGTCAGGGCCGCAGAGAGAGGAACCGCCGGACTATCCGCGCCGTATCCAAGATCTCCACCTTCTGCATCGGACCCTTGATCCAACCACCTAACGAGAGTCTCTCAAGGTGTTGGCCGAGACTCTTCGCTATGAGACCGTTCACTGAAACGATTATCGGGACAATGATCGTCGAATCAACATCCCACATGGCGGTTATCTCGTGAGCCAAGGTACTTGCTTGACTTATTCTTCTCGGCTTTCACGAGATTCTCATTTTCGTAATGTCGACGAGCACAGCCCGGCGTTGCGATCGATCTGTCAGCACGATGTCAGGCTTATTGGCTGCAATAGTCTTGTCAGTGATGATTAGGCATCGGAGTTTTTATCGCATGGTAAGACTAATAGCGAGCTATGGAGTCGACATTAGCAATAAAATTCAACTCATATTCATACTCATACTCATTCATCTATTTAATAAGTGATTTTCTCAATATTTACATTCCAAAAGCTTTAGCACCACTTGAATAAGTGTATGATTTAGAAAAATCAATCATTTATAATCGTTATTCATTCAATTATAAAATATACCTAAGCCACAGACTTTGCTCAATAATGCCACCATCTGTCCGTAGTATATGTACGCTAGTGATCAATATTTGTGGTTATCTGACAGCAACGAATAATACTAACACTATAATGTGTCATTAATTCCAGGGAGCGTGCACCCCATGTTCACCGTGACCACGCACCCCTCGTACTCCTCGCATGAGCTGTGTCTCGGGCGCACGGAGACCAGCCCCAGTCATAGCCAGATGTCCAGGAACTCGAGCAGAAAGAGCAGTAACTCCTTGAGGGTCAACCAGTCTACCAAGATCGAAGGTAAGAATGAGTGTATCGGAAAGTTAGATATTCACAAGCGGTATTGAACCTTTAAGTCTAAGGAGAGACTTTACCTCCTTGTGTGTGTTCTACCGCTTGTACAATGGGCTGTGCTCGGAAGAATTGTTTGACATGATGCCAATGGTCACTTTCTATCACCGCACCGCTCGCCGTCGGCATAGTGTTCATCCTCACACCCTAGAACCTAACTGGTCGCGCACTGTGCAGTTTAAGAGGAACTTCCTCCCGCGGACGCTCCGGCTGTGGAATGAGCTCCCTGCCGAGGTTATCCCGATGGTCTACAGTCTTGGGGTTGAAGACAAGGAGTACACAGGTTTTTAAAGGATCGGCAACGTGCATGTAACACCTCTGGAGTTGCAGGCGTCCATAGGCTGCGGTGACTGCTTGCCATCAGGCCGGCCATATGCTTGTTTACCACCGTCGTGGGATAAAAAATATACATTTACATTTACATTACACACACATTATTATGTACATTTAGCCCATTCTGGCGTAATATTAATTAATTTTTCATTTCAAATTTTTTTAACAGAATCCAGCGTACTATGGCGCAGCCCTTGTTCACTTTGTATTTATTGGATGTAAAGGAATAAAGTGTATTTTTAATGAATCGTTGCAAAAATATTATATATCTTTCCAGTAAACCTTTGTTAAATAAGTATTTTTCTTGTTGACCAGTTCACACCCTGAAATGGCCAAGAATTCTGGATTTTAATCTAGGATATCAATAATATTGTTGTTTTTAATTCACGTGGCTATTACCGATATCTTTCCATATTTTGCCACCTTGATTTACTTTATCCTCCTTACCTTTATTCTACTAGTGACCATTTTATGTTTTCAGATTTTAAGCACCTCATGCGGCGATCGTCTACCCTAGAAGTGCACACCGCCAGGGTCTCATTGAAGGACATCGTATGCTATCTCTCACTGCTGGAAGCCGGGAGACCTGAAGATAAGCTGGAGTGTAAGTATAAATCTCCAGGAGAAACCTGGACCTAATATCATCATCATCTACCTCGCGTTGTCCCGTCATTTTTGCAACGGCTCATGGGAGCCTGAGGTCCTCTTGGCAACTAATCTCAAGAATAGGCGCAGATTGATTTTATAACCTACAATCTCATAATCACATACATACATACACATAGTACATAGCATAGTACATTTCTCGTTGTCCAATATATTTTGACGACCAGTTTGGCCCAGTGGGTAGTGACCCTGCCTACGAAGCTGATGGTCCCGGGTTCAAATCCTGGTAAGGGCATTTATTCGTGTGACGAGCATGGATATTTGTTCCTAAGTCATGGGTGTTTTTTATGTATTTAAGTATTTATAAATATTTATATATTATATATATCGTTGTCTAAGTACCCTCAACACAAGCCTTATTGAGCTTACTGTGGGACTTAGTCAATTTGTGTAATAATGTCCTATAATATTTATTTATTTATTTATTTATTATAATATTCTTATAAACTATCTACGTATTCTTCCTTATTTTCAAAAGTTGGTTTATATTCTCAGCTTTTTCCTTTAACTTCTTAATTTTCTCTTGTAGCTTCACAAGTTCTTTCTCTATATGTTGGCCAAGCTTGTATGCCTTGAATACCGGTGGTAGTTCAAACTTCTTCTTACATACATTCCATGGAAATTTGACCAACACTCTCGACAGTCATAAAAGAAACCGTGGCATAATCAGACCAAAATTCACTCCCCGGCATTCTTATAGCAACTCTTGCGTTGTAATGTTTTCCAGCACAGGGTAGCTTTATATCTGCATAAAATTCTATCGAAATCCAGGATTTGCTCGTAGTATTTATTTGTATACCATCACCTCCACGGAATCTGTAGTGCACTTGGTATTCTGTGGTTTTCTTGAAACTCATCAAAGGGCGTGGCGCACTTTAAGACTACACTGTGACTACTTCTATTGAAGATAGCTAATTCTCTTGGAGGGGCAAGTTGCAGCACTACGGCATGTTTGATCTCAAACGTATCATCACGACAGTTAATACGGTTGCACGTCCTTAATATTAACGAGTATGTGTTTTCTACCCATCGGTACTGGGGGTTAGAAGTAGTAGTGTACCACGGGCAATAATACAATTTTTCTGAAGTAAAATCTGTCTTCAAAGGCGTTATTGTCATACTTTCAGATTTGCATATTTCTGTCGGATATCCATCTATGAGAACAAATAAGGAAAATATAGGTTCTATATTTACTGATTTTCAAGTGCAGTTAAGTACCTCATAAATAAAAGATTTGCAACTAAAATTTGTTATTTCAGGAGTCTTGTGATCGACTATTATACGTACAAATACGGCATCAAAAATATCATCGAAATATCCTCTTTAGTAGCCTGCGACTTCGTCTGTAGAGGTATTGTTAGCTCAACCACATTTTAACCCCTCTTGGAGTTCAATTTCTAAAAATTTATTCATAATGGAGTTTTTAAAACAATGAGACTGTGTGTCTAATTTGAAGATACTACTTGGAACGGTTTAGACTGTGCGTTTCTTTCTTCCTACTACTTCATCATCTTCCTCGTGTTGTCCCGGCATTTTGCCACGGCTCATGGGAACCTGGGGTCCGCTTGACAACTAATCCCCAGAATTGGTGTAGACACTGCATAGTTTTACGAAAGCCACTGCCATCTGACCTTCCAACCCAGAGGGTAAACTAGGCCTTATTGGGATTAGTCCGGTTTCCTCACGATGTTTTCCTTCACTGAAAAGCGACTATACATATATATATATCAAACGATATTTCGTACTTAACTTCCGAAAAACTCATTGGTACGAGCCAGAATTTGAACCCGCGACCTCCGGATTGAAAGTCACACGCTCTTACCTCTAGGCCACCAGCGCTTGCTTATGTCATATAATATTAATTTATTCCAGTCATGTTCCGCCTATACGACACGGATGGTAACGGGGTCTTGGACACGAATGAGATGGACTGCATCGTTAACCAGATGATGACTGTGGCTGACTACTTGGGCTGGGAGACGTCTGAACTGAAACCGGTGAGACACGCTTTTACGTACTTTTTTCTCCAACATATCGGTTACAGTAAACGTATCAATTACTGACGCCAGTCAGCTTTACGTTTTCAATACTGGTACCAGTGGTACCTTAGGTACCTACAGTTCGTTCAAGTTGATTGCACTGCCAATCTAACGCCAGCATATAACGTTTATAAAATTAAACTTCCTTGAAACACAGACATATGAATTATATTAAACCGGATCACTCACCCTGCCGCCGCCTTCGCCAACATCGGTCTGCAACAGACCGCCGGTCCACCAACAGCAACACGTGCTCCCGTTGAAGAAGCTCCTCGCTATGGAGCGAAACGTGTCGAGCAATCATCGACTTAATATACATGAGTGACCTGGCTTAATATATTTCATATATCGTTATAGTGGCACTGTAATACTTTTTCGCTCTCAATCCGGTGAGAATACACCTTGGACGGATTTTACATAACAGAGCTCATAAGAAGAGTAACATAAGCTCATAACCGTAATTACAGGCTAACAACGCACGAATTAGGTGAAATATCTTCTTGCCAATATCTGTCTACTTGTAATATAATTGACGTTAGCTACCCGTTATTATTAATTTTATTTCAATTTGTCAGATTCTACAAGACATGATGGTGGAAATAGACTACGACGCTGATGGAACTGTGTCGCTGGACGAATGGAAAAGAGGAGGGTATGTTAAAACAATAATCTTAGAATATGTTTTTCCAGAAATGGGCACAATCATCCACATATACATGGAGATGACTGGGCTAAACCCATGAAATGAGCTGCCCCATGCTGAGCTGCTGTCCCATGGGCTGGGATGAGGATGGGCTGGGGATGGAAGAGATCCCTCAAAGGGATAAGTTCGCCTTTGTACTTCTTACTCATTGTATGATACTTTTAACATGTATTTTTGTACAATGAAGAGTTTACTACTACTATTACTACTAAAGTCCTCACCCTGGCCCCAAACGAGTATATCAGTTAAGTTATAAGAATATAACTCCTGCATAATATTATGTATCAGATGCATTAAAAGTTTCTATTGTTTTAAGATGACAGCTAGAAAATGCAGTTTCAGATTTCCTTACAATATCTCCCGTAAAAATACACCCTGAAAAGACTATAAAAAGATTGAATTTAATAAGCTTGTTATTTTCAGGATGACAACCATCCCACTCCTCGTGCTGCTCGGCCTGGACACCAACGTGAAGGAGGATGGTGAACATGCTTGGAGGCTGAAACACTTCAGCAGGCCTGCCTACTGCAACCTGTGCCACAACATGCTCGTCGGGCTTGGAAAGAAGGGGCTGTGCTGCATTTGTAAGTCTATTTAACTCTAGAAAGATAAAACATATTTATTCATGACGATCACAAAACTTGTACGAACATGTACAGATAACAAAATCGTGTGCATCACGAAATGTACCCAACTCAGCATACTCACTATACACTCAGCATACAGCAACACAGAATCAGACATATATCATTATATTACATTAAAGGAATTCCATCAAATGTCTTTGAATGGCGTCAGCATCAAAAATCTGTAAATAATACAGTTGAATTTAAAGCTACCTTATCAAATTTTATCATGCCATATATCGCCACCAAAATTTTATCAAAAAATATTTTCAAAGTCAGTAGCGTAGCGTCATTCGCCTCATTTCTGATTTTGCACCATGTTAAGAGAGCCTAGTCAGACCGCTCGAAGAAAATTATGTAAGTAGGAACAATCCTTGAAGTCGCCAGAAAAATTGGCACTCTTCTTCTTCTTTCTCGCATCATTTTGCCACGGCTCATGGGAGCCTGAGGTCCGCTTGGCAACTTACCCGAAGAATTGGCGTAGACACTAGTTTTTACGAAAACGACTGCCATCTGACCTCCCAACCCAGAGGGTAAACTAGACCTTATTGGGATTAGTCCGGTTTCCTCACGATGTTTTCATTCACTCAAAAGAGACTAGTAAATATCAAATGATATTTCGTACGAGCAGGGGTTGCCCGGGACCTCCGGATTGAAAGACGCACGCTCTTATCGCTAGGCCACCAGCGCGAATACCAGCCAATTTTTAACACTTCGCCATATGATTGCTTTATAGTTTCTGTTTTTGTGTGTATTTAAGTATACCATACCATAACAAATCTGTTTCTGTTGCAGTCTGCAAGTATACTGTTCATGAGCGTTGTGTGCAACGCGCTCCTGCGTCCTGCATAGCAACGTATTCAAAGTCGAGGAGGGCTCCCGCTACTCTGGCTCATCATTGGGTTGAAGGTATTGTTTGTATTTAACACACATCCCTGGGATAATTTGCAAGTAAGGTTAGATGGGGTAAGAGAAACAGTTATAGGAAATCCTCATACTATTTATTTTGTCCTGAGCACAATGAATTATATTTATCTTAACGCACATGACCTTAAACTATTCATGAGCGTTGGGTGCAGCGCGCTCCTGCGAGTCTTGCGGAGGGCTTCCGCCACTCTGGCTCACCATTAGGTTGAAGGTATGATATCTAATGAAAAAGGTCTAGTTTGTATCCTAACACAATTCCTGAAACTTCTTTAAATAGTTAATATGCTAATAAAATTGAAAGCTTATGTCTAGCCTATCACTGGTCCGTTGGTGAGGTTTATATTGAGTTTGTTTAGCAGTCTGCAAGTACAGCTGTGCACACGGCCGCCTCTTGTAAGCCACTTACTCGTACTTAAAGTTTGGTGCTTTAACGTCAAGGCATGTGTGCTCTAATGGTTTATAACCTCAAAAAACCAATTTTTTTTTTCCAAGAATAGAACCTAGACAAATTAATCTTTTATGATCGCAAAGGGATACTGTAGATAATTTTTTTTTCCTCTTGTTTTGAACACTCCTGTACATAAAACGTAATTTTTATTGATAAACACATAACCTAAAATTAACTAAAAAGTTTTTATTTTGGGGTAGGCTCTCGAATACATTTTTTTAATTTTTCGATGTCAATCAATAGGTATGTCCAGACTAGACCTCTAAGTGGCAATGACGCAGTCATAAATGTGTTTTGTACCGACTTATGGCGAAATAATGATTTCGAAAAACATTTAATTATCTCTGAAACTAGGCTAATCCAGAAAATTGTATATGACATTTTAGTTTCTAAATATTACCAGGAATTCTTAGTTAAAATGTCTCGCAATGCATCTCGAAATCTTTATGTATGAAAAAAAAATGCTTATGAAATATTAAATGTTAATAGGAAACTGCCACGGCAAGTGCGCTCGGTGTCGGAAGAAGATCAAGGGATACAACGGGATCACCGGACTCCACTGCCGCTGGTGCCACATCACAGTATGTATCATGGCTTACCACTGTTTGCCTTTCATTCATTCAAGCTCGAATCTGCCTCAAACGTCTTCTTTAGACAGTTGTTTGGCCATCAGAGACCGTCATCAGCTATTTCGTCATGAAATGAAAGATATTCACACAGGCGCGGATACAAGGGGGGGGCCATAGGGGCAATGGCCCCCCCCTAAAACCCTGGCTCTCACATTACTAAATTGATTTACCATTGAAATTGATTACCATTTTGAGATTTTCTCAAAATGGCCCCCCCCCTAAGCCAAATCTTGTATCCGCGCCTGTATTCACAGTAGTAATCGTCGAAAGCTGATAGCTGAAACTGCTCATAAACTAAATAGAAATTGACACTTCTGAAGTGCAATTCTCCAACAACTATAAACCCAGTCGCAAAATTATATGACCATATTATGAATGAATTTATCGTAACGCCAGTATTAACCGTTAACTGAGCATCGTTAACGGTTAATAGTGGACCTTAATATGAGTTACAATACAATTATGGACGATAGGTAGTTATATCATTTCCCACATAATATTTTATTTTCGATATAAGTAGTACTGAAGTCTTTGAAAATGCCCCGAGTTTAACAGGTGAATAATGGCACTGTACGGCACCATACGTTATGAGATTGTCTAATCGTTAAACATCTGTATATGACAACCAAAGTTACCACATAATATCGTAAAGCCCCATTAAGTACCTAGCATTGGTTGTCAAATTCAAGGCCCAAATACTTATTAGACTCGTTACCTCATCTGGCATTAATACCTTCTGCTATTAACAGCTTCACAATCGCTGCGTGGCCAACAACGCCGGCGGGACGTGTTCTTTAGGCCGCCATGCTCGTCACATCCTGCCTCCGACTGCCATCCGTCCGCTCGTGCTCGACCGGCAACGGTCGTTACCTCACCGTCCGCATCATGACCAGGTTACACCAACAACACTATTGTTACTTGTGTGACGACTACATGCTCGACACACCCTGCCCCCGACTGCAATCCGTCCGCTCGTACTCGACCTGTAACGGTCACTGCCTCACCGTCCGCATCATGACCAGGTTACAACAACACTATTGGTACTTATGTAACGACTACATGCTCAACACATCCTGCCCCCGACTGCCATCCGTCCGCTCGTGCTCTACCGGCAACGGTCACTGCCTCACCGTCCGCATCATAACCTGGTTACAACAACAACACTATTGGTACTTGTGTAACGACTACATGCTCGACACATCCCGCCCCGACTGCAATCCGTCCGCTCGTGCTCGACCGGCAACGGTCACTGCCTCACGGTCCACATCATGACCAGGTTAAAACAACAACAACAATATTGGTACCTATGTGACCATGTTCAGCCCTGGGCACTAGAGGTCTTGGTCACTTATTCTTCGTATATGACATTTATTTCGGATTAGAATCCTATTGTAAATACCCCAACAAAATAGAACATGTCTAAAAAAGTTTTTCTTTTCCAGCAAACCCTCCCAACTTCCATATCCCTCCCCATCTCCATCTCAGCCCCCCCAGACGAGAAAAAGGAGGAGAAGAAGGAACACCGCGCTCCCCCCATCTCCTTCCAAATCAGCCCTCCTGACGGCAGCTGTCCTCTCCTGGTGTTCATCAACCCTAAGTCTGGGGGGCGCCAAGGGTCCCGGGTGCTGAGGAAACTGCAGTATATCCTGAATCCGAGGCAGGTGCATGATATTGCGAAGGGCGGCCCGATGCAAGGTTAGTTTGGTGTGTTATTTATGCAACGATGGAATATATATATGTGTTTGATTTCGAAAAACGCTCTTATATAAATATCTGCATTTCAAGAAAACTATTTCATAGCAAATAAAATCATATTTTTCTTTTATCTTAGAGAGACTAATCTGAGTCCAGAAAACAATTGCACCTTGCATCCCTAGCATCCATAACATAAAGAACTTATGGTTCCAGGTCTGCAGATGTTCAAAGACGCGAAGAACTATAGGGTGATATGCTGCGGTGGTGACGGAACCGTCGGCTGGGTGCTGGAAACCATGGGTGAGGATTACCTATAGATATTTCTCTTCACTTGTGACATGAGTGACCTGACCGCTTTTGGCTCGCATAATGCGTTATCTCACTTATCTGTCTTGGCATTACCGAATGGGCCCTAAGGAAGACCATCGCTGGTTTCATGGCTAGCATTATGCTGATTTGAGTTCATTTCGTGATGCGTACTTATTAGTTCTGTTTTTGTCTGTACAAATTTGTAATTGCCACAATAGTTATTTGTGCAACAAGAGAGGAAAGTTGGTTTTTCTTGCGAGTGTTGATATTGAGTCCCGAGTAAGAGAAAGATTTATTTTATTTATTTATTTAAACTTTATTGCACAATATAACAAATAAAGTACAAATGGCGAACTTAATGCCTAAAGGCATTCTCTACGTGCAGGCATTAAACAAAAAAAACAGAATAAGTAACTTAAAACAAGCAAAATAGCTATAAATAATATATACTAACGGTAATAAGATTCTAAGTTATAATCTTGAGCGTAGCGAAGGTCTCAAAAATACGAGATGTAAAATAACTTTGCTCTCGTGTGACACATACAACTTTTCACCTCAGTAGTGAAAACATATTAAAGGTTAAAAAAATTCAACATCAAGTTAAGTTAACCACATTTATTTACATTCATGAATGGAAGGCATCATCATTATGAAGAAAGCTTGTCTCACTCCCTGGAGGGACGAAAGTAGGCTTGTTCGAGCTGCTGAGGTGAAAATAAATGTATTTTTAGTATAAAGCAAAACATGAATTTGGAAATTTTCAAATCAAATGTATGTGACCAATATCGCCTAGCACTAGACAATACACCTCTATTTCAAATTCTCTTTGCTATATCTATCTATATATTATCATTTAGTAGGTACCCATAACACAAGCCTTATTGAGCATACTTTGTCGTTTGAGAGGTCGATCTTAAATTGTCGGTAAAATTGTCCTATAATATTTATATATTTATTTCAGATAAAGTGCAAATGGACACACAGCCGGCGGTGGGCGTGATCCCTCTCGGCACTGGGAACGATCTGGCTCGCTGCTTGAGGTGGGGTGGTGGGTAAGTACTATTTTTTCTACAACTTCTAGCAATAAAAAGTACTATATGGAAACGGCTGCATACATCATTAACCTTTTAACCGCCGTAGTCTGAAATATAAGACATAAAATATCCAGCTTATTTCGCCGCGGTCTGATAAATAAGACAAAACTTCGAACGACTACTTCGCAAGCATCTTCTGTCAGAAGAACTTAAATAAGGTTCACCATCATGTATATGTACATAATTATATGTATTAGTCTATCTTTTATACATTATATAAGTAGAAGTATTCAACTATTTTATTTTTTTCCTTATTATTTGTTATTATTTTTTCCTGCACCAACATACACAAATGTCTCTGTTTGACCCAATGGTTGACTAGTAGAGAATGCCTTTTGGCATTAAGTTCGCCATTTGTACATTTTTCTTTATGTGTGCAATAAAGTTTAAATAAATAAATAAATAATAAAACTTCGTGTAACTTTGTGCCCGCGGCGACACGAGCACGCTCCAAGAAAAATTATAAGCGGTTAAAAGGTTAAATATGAAGTACATAGGTCATAGGTCGACCCGTCAATCGACCCGACTATTCTTCTTCTTTGTCTTTGCCTTATCCCATTATTTGAGGTCGTCTCTCCTCATTCTCATGCGAGCCGACTATTACGATATACAGTGACCTTAGCCATTGGACAAACCCTGAAATCCCACGTAGGGTTACTTCTCAGGAATGTTCTGACGTTCATATTTTTTAAATTAGAACAAAAGATTAAAAAAAAAAATATTTTTCGAACAAAAGTTATTTTCAATAATCGACAACAAAAAGAAACACACTGTGTTAATCTTTGGCAGAGTTTTTGACAATTTGTTCGAAATATTTGATAATGATGACATTTTTCAAAAGTCAGAAGCTTATTAGTGTCATAAATAATAATAATAAACAAAAAGGTCGAAGAAGATTCCATACTATTCTTTTAGGATATTACCTTAGGAGCTATAATGTTGCCACATTTTCGAACAGAGGCATGAAAATTACCTCACAGCGACATCTAATTGAAAAGCTACCAACATTAAAAGGAAAGGGGACGGCCGTTTCCCCATACAAACGTAGTCCCCATTTTCCTCTCCGCATATTGACATTATGAAAAATATTTTTATATATTTTGATCTATATTAACCATAGCTGTGCCCCTACCTTTGCTTTTTAGGGTTCCGTAGCCAAATGGCAAAAAACGGAACCCTTATAGATTCGTCATGTCCGTCTGTCTGTCCGATTCTGTCACAGCCACTTTTTTCCGAAACTATAAGAGCTGTACTGTTCAAACTTAGTAAGTGGATGTATTCTATGAACCGCATTAAGATTTTCACACAAAAATAGAAAAAAAACAATAAATTTTGGGGGTTCCCCATACTTAGAACTAAAACTCAAAAAATCTTTTTTCATCAAACCCATACGTGTGGGGTATCTATGGATAGGTCTTCAAAAATGATATTGAGGTTTCTAATATCATTTTTTTCTAAAATGAATAGTTTGCGCGAGAGACACTTCCAAAGTGGTAAAATGTGTGTCCCCCCCCCCCGTAACTTCTAAAATAACAGAATGAAAAATCTAAAAAAAATATATGATATACATTGCCATGTAAACTTCCACCGAAAATTGGTTTGAACGAGATCTAGTAAGTAGTTTTTTTTTTAATACGTCATGAAATTAAAAAATTTTTTTTTTTTTTTCAACATACCCATACATGTGGGGTATCTATGGATAGGTCTTCAAAAATGATATTAAGGTTTCTAATATCATTTTTTTCTAAACTGAATAGTTTGCGCGAGAGAACCTCCCAAAGTAAAAAAAAGTGTGTCCCCCCCCCCGTAACTTCTAAAATAACAGAATGAAAAATCTAAAAAAAATATATGATATACATTGCCATGTAAACTTCCACCGAAAATTGGTTTGAACGAGATCTAGTAAGTAGTTTTTTTTTAATACGTCATGAAATTAAAAAAAAAATTTTTTTTCAACATACCCATACATGTGGGGTATCTATGGATAGGTCTTCAAAAATGATATTAAGGTTTCTAATATCATTTTTTTCTAAACTGAATAGTTTGCGCGAGAGAACCTCCCAAAGTAAAAAAAAGTGTGTCCCCCCCCCTGTAACTTCTAAAATAACAGAATGAAAAATCTAAAAAAAATATATGATATACATTACGATGCAAACTTCTAACGAAAATTATTTTGAACGAGATCTAGTGAGTAGTTTTTTTTAATACGTCATAAATTAAAAAAAAAATTTTTTTCGTCAAACCCATACGTGTGGGGTATCTATGGATAGGTCTTCAAAAATGATATTTAGGTTTCTAATATAATTTTTTTTCTAAAGTGAATAGTTTGCGCGAGAGACACTATCAAAGTGGTAAAATGTGTGTCCAAAGTGGTAACATGTTGAACGAGATCTATAGTTTAAGTAGTTTTTTTTAATACGTCATAAAGGAACCCTTCATGGGCGAGTCCGACTCGCACTTGGCCGCTTTTTTATTATTATTGTAGAAATTAGGACCGAAAAATATAATAATCAAAAATTCAAAAAAAACAAACGTAAGGTAACATAGCTCTGGTTGATATGCAACAACACACAGTCGTGCACACAGTCGCACTTCTCACTCACTACATACAAAATCCAATCTGTAATGACGACACAAATACATAGAAAATGTCACACGTCAACGTCAAATCTTGCACACCTCGTTCTCTTTTTGTGTACGGACGAGTCACAACGTGCACAGCCATAGGTACAGTTGTACCTATGCTTCGGCAGAGGGGAAATAGTATGAATGCCGTCTCCCTTCCGTGTTGCTCGAAGGCAACGAGGCTTATTAAGAGCAGTGTAGCAGCCAAGGTTGATTACTCTTTAACACCACCCGGGAGTCACGGGTAATCTTCTTGCGGACGCGAGTAATCTTCGTCTCCATACCTGTTGCGTTGACTGTGTGTCTGTGTATCAGTCTGTAATCAAACCTTGCAAGTTCGATTTGAATTCCCGGTTTCCGATGAAGCTGATTTGCATATTATGTGTAAGTCGAGTGACAATGCAATATTATGGTATCATCGAGCTGATAATCTGATGATGGAGACAGGAGGTGGGCACTCTGTGATAAAACAACTCAAACTAATTGTGTTTTAGGTTGATTGAATTTACTCGATGAGTATTAGTTGCCCGTGGAAAGAAAAGTACAGTCAGCGATAAAACCTTGTACCAAAAATTCATTTTCAGGTACGAAGGCGAGTCCATTCACAAGATATTAGATAAGATATCGCGCGCCAGCACCGTGATGATGGACCGATGGCAGATCGACGTTGAAAACACCAATGAAGAGGTACAAGTCTGTTCTAATAGCTTAGGTAATTAGAGTATCATAAGACCCTATCTGGTTAAGGTCCTAGATCCTAAACGACAGTGGAAATATCTATGGTGGTGAGGTCTAGCTACAAATGTGCACGTTGCGTAATGTTTCAAATAACTTAGAAAATTTCACATCGGTGGCAAACAAGCATACGGCCCGCCTGATGGTAAGCACTCCGTAGCCTATGTACGCCTGCAACTCCAGAGGAATTACATGCGCGTGGCTGACCCTAGCACGCCGCACCCTCGTTGAGCTCTGTCAACCTTACTCACCGGCAGGAACACAACACTATGAGTAGGGTCTAGTGTTATGTGGCTGCGGTTTTCTGTAACGTGGAGGTACTTCCCCAGTTGGGCTCTGCTCTAGATCTGGAACGTCATCCACTGTGCTGTGCCCTACCACATAAAGCGAGATGACGTTCACAATGCCCATACCTCTCTTTTGGACGTAGTTTAAGGACGTACCCGGGTCCAGAGATTCATAAGACCTTATCGGGTTAAGATCCTAGATCCTAAACGACAGTGGAAATGCCTAAGGTGATGAGGTCTAGCTACAAATATGCAAGTTGCGGAAAGTTTCCCATAATAAAGTTTAGAAAATTTCACAGGAAACATAATTATGACATTCCCCTACAAGTGTGATACAGTCGTAGCCAAAATGAGATAGTTTGGTACCACTGTATTATATATATTTGTCTACTTTTGATATGTTTATGTGCTGCATGTTTAATGTTTTAGATTTCTATGTGTGTAAATTACATGAAATAAATAATTTTAAATTTGATAGGAACTTTTTTATTTTGGAAGTAAAAAATTTCTATTCCAATACAAAACCATGCGAAGTTTCTGAAATGTCTCCATATAGAAATTCAGCAATTTTAGAAACTTACCGACGCCAGTCAGTAGTCTTAGCCAAGTGATAATCGTTTACAGATAACACAAACCGAAACTTAAATAAGTGTCCTTATATGGAAATGTACACGTATTTTTTTGTTTTAACTGTCATTCCGATAAGTACAATACGTATACAAACATTATAAACGCCAAACAAAAAATTATGTATCGGGATAACAGATACTACGAAGTCTCGTTCGTTAATGTAATAGTTATTTACTTTTGTCATCTGGTGTTAGGCCTCCTGAGATTCAATAGATTATGTTTAATTTTCTAGCAACGAGAGCCATCAGAGCAGCCAGAAATGCCGACCTCGGCGCCGCACCCGACGTCTGTGCCCTACAATATCATCAACAACTACTTCTCTATCGGCGTTGTGAGTACATTGTCTGTAGTTCTGTGGGACATTCTAAGTACACTGTCACTAGTCCTGTGGGACATTCTGAGTGCATTGTCAATAGCCTTGTGGGTCATTCATTTAACAACGGGGGCCATCAGAGTAGCCAGAAATGCTGACTTCGGCGCCGCACCCGACGTCTGTGCCCTACAATATCATCAATAACTACTTCTCTATCAGCGTTGTGAGTACATTGTCTGTAGTTCTGTGGGACATTCTAAGTGCATTGTCACTAGTCCTGTGGGACATTCTAAGTGCATTGTCAATAGCCTTGTGGGTCATTCATTTAACAACGGGAGCCATCAGAGCAGCCAGAAATGCCGACCTCGGCGCCGCACCCGACGTCTGTGCCCTACAATATCATCAATAACTACTTCTCTATCGGCGGTGTGAGTACATTGTCTATAGTTCTGTGGGGCGTTCTGAGTACATTGTCAATAGTCCTGTGGGACATTTATTTAGAAACGGGAGCCATTAGAGCAGTCAGAAATGCCGACCTCGGCGCCGCACTGGAAGTCTGTGCCCTACAAAATCATCAAATGAAGACTAAAGAGACTTTGAGTACAAGTTCGTGTTATGAAAATTGAATAATTTTTCCAACATTTCAGGACGCAGCAATCTGCGTGAAGTTCCACACGGAACGGGAGCGCAATCCAGACAAGTTCAGCTCTCGGATGAAGAACAAGCTGTGGTACTTCGAGTTCGCCACGTCGGAGCAGTTCGCGGCCAGCTGCAAGAACTTACACGAACACATCGATATTGTGGTCAGTATTAATAAGCATTCGATCCCAAGCAGTAGTGCTATCTCTGTCACACTTACGTAGCCTATAAGCAACCCGGACAAGTTCAGCTCTCGGATGAAGAACAAGCTGTGGTACTTCGAGTTCGCCACGTCGGAGCAGTTCGCGGCCAGCTGCAAGAACTTACACGAACACATCGATATTGTGGTCAGTATTAATAAGCATTCGATCCCAAGCAGTAGTGCTATCTCTGTCACACTTACGTAGCCTATAGGCAGCCCGGACAAGTTCAGCTCCCGCATAAAGAACAAGCTGTGGTACTTCGAGTTCGCCACGTCGGAGCAGTTCGCGGCCAGCTGCAAGAACTTACACGAACACATCGATATTGTGGTCAGTATTAATAACCATTAGAGCGCGAGCAGGAGTGCTATCTCTGTCACACCTACGTAGCCTATAGGCAACCCGGAGAAGTTCAGCATTCGCATAAAGAACAAGCTGTGGTACTTCGAGTTCGCCACGTCGGAGCAGTTCGCGGCCAGCTGCAAGAACTTACACGAACACATCGATATTGTGGTCAGTATTAATAACCATTAGAGCGCGAGCAGGAGTGCTATCTCTGTCACACCTACGTAGCCTATAGGCAACCCGGAGAAGTTCAGCATTCGCATAAAGAACAAGCTGTGGTACTTCGAGTTCGCCACGTCGGAGCAGTTCGCGGCCAGCTGCAAGAACTTACACGAACACATCGATATTGTGGTCAGTATTAATAACCATTAGAGCGCGAGCAGGAGTGCTATCTCGGTCACACCTACGTAGCCTATAGGCAACCCGGAGAAGTTCAGCATTCGCATAAAGAACAAGCTGTGGTACTTCGAGTTCGCCACGCCGGAGCAGTTCGCGGCCAGCTGCAAGAACTTACACGAACACATCGATATTGTGGTCAGTATTAATAACCATTAGAGCGCGAGCAGGAGTGCTATCTCTGTCACACCTACGTAGCCTATAGGCAACCCGGAGAAGTTCAGCATTCGCATAAAGAACAAGCTGTGGTACTTCGAGTTCGCCACGTCGGAGCAGTTCGCGGCCAGCTGCAAGGACTTCGTCGAAAAATCGAAGTTCGTCATTGCGGGCATTTTTCTCTGTCACTCTAATTACGTGTTACTGAGACTAAAAGAGCCCGTAATCCCCACAATTTGCAAATTTCGGTTTTCGCGGTACACGCCCCCTTACACGACCATATTGATCAGTTGTGGTCAGTTTTTTAGCGTACAATCCCTGCCTACGAAAGTGGTGTTCTTGAGCGAACCAGGGGGCCTAGTCAAGATTTAAATCGTACATCGACAAACGCCTAAAAAAAGAAAAACTGTATCGGAATGACAGATGCTATGAAAAGTCACGTAACTATTTCCTGCCTAGTCTCTCAATCCAAATGGGTCGTTGTTGTTCTCAAGTTCAGAAAATTATACGTTTCTACTCTAGAGCACTGTACTTTTTAAGTACGTTTTTTCTTTTTTTTTACGATAAGCAATTAAAATTTCAGTTATTAATGGATTAGTGGTACGGTTTCCATTGTGATATTTAATTAACTCCCCATTCCATAAATAATGATATTTTTACCTAAATTGTATTGAAAGTACCCTCAAGAAATACTACTGAAGTTTATACTGATAGCCGTGTTTTTTTAATGCACATGTATTTTACTTTCCTCGTATTCGAAATGAAAAGTAGAGTGAAACTCGGGTGAAAGGTACCTTTTCATACCTTGGTTAACAATCTACTATTCTAACATGAGTTCCGATAAACTCATTGGTGCTATGTGGAATTTTAATACGATTTTTGATCTAGATGCAGCACTCTTAGACATTGCTCATTTAAATTTAAATATATAAAGCAGTTACCTACTTCACAAAGATACTGACAACACTCTTAAAGATGACACACTAAAAAAAAGTCTGTATGTTTAGGTAGTTCAATAAATGTAAACAATGTGTTTTTACATTTTCGGGTACTTGAAACATTTATTAGTTAACCAACGAAATAGAAAACTGCCTGGATCTGTTCCTTCATCGTTCTGGTTTTAACCTATTTCATTTAATAGTGTAATGTTTTCATCTACCCTCATTTCGTCGCTGGGCCTGCAAAAGTCGCTATGTGCATTTTTTCATTTTTTCGTTTTTGGCACCATTTTGAACCTTACGTCAATACTCATATGGTCCAAAAACAGCGATAAGCTAACATTATTATTTCTGGCCATGCTAAAAATAAGCATGTGAAGTTCATACATTAAAAGTGCCTTAGAAAATAGCTAAGTTTCAGTAATCACATAACTGTGTCATCGGTATAATACTATTAAAGCAAAATTGTGGCCGATATGTGTACGAATAATTCGCTATGTGCTTTGAAGCACATAGCAAATTATTCGTACTAGTTTGATCGGGTCGTTTGCGCCTGCGATGTGATTTTCGGCACATAGCGACATTTTAGTACAAGTTATGACCTGTCGCACTTCGCGTTAGGATCCGATGAACTGACACATGCGTATTTATTAAAGTAAAGTGTTCATTGATGTTTTGGCGTTTCTTGTGGCAACATCGTTTTAGTTAAGATCGTGATTATTTAATAAGTTAATGTGTTAATGCGAGTAAAGTGTGACGGGGTAAGTAATTTAACTATTTATTTAAGTAAAAGGAAGTGCTGTTAATATTAAATATTACTGATTAGAGTTAAAAATGACTACTGGTGGAAATGTTTGGTTTAGTACTGAGTTTTTTCTTTAATTCTCGGTTAATACGGTGGTAATCGGTTTTCATAAATACTTTTTAATAATAAATGTTATTTCCGCGGCCGCATCTGCATGTCAAAGGGTATCAGTTAAGCTTAAGGTGTGTTTAAATGATGTTTGTTTAGAATCATAACTTTTTGGTACTTAACAACTTAACTAACGAATAGTATAAGGCCTGGTAAGAAAATCGGTGATCCAACTGTAACAGACATAAGAGGGCTGCTCTATGTCGACGGCGACGTAAAATACAAGCTCCGTCACTCAGATGACTGGACCACTTTACCACAAAGAAGAAATCCCACCTCTGAAAATAAGGAAGTGATAAGACTGTACAACTCTCCTGTTAAAATCGACAATACTAAATTTAACCATTTACAAAGTCTAAAAAAATACATGCACCGAGACTATCATTCTTTCTATGATAATTTACCTCATTAATTCTGATCTCAAGTTATTTAATTTTAATTTTGTAGTAATTATTATTATATCGACGATTAAGTAAGTTTTTTTAAGAAGAAATAAATTTGAGCTTGTTTTATATTTTGTTTTTAAGGATCTCATTAGGTCTGTTTCTCTTACTTTTGAACAAGTTAAAATTTTGATATTTTAAGTAAATTTTGAGTAGGTCGATAATGAACATACAGTTCAAGATTACTTTTTTGTTAAGTGCAATTGATTAATTTAATTTAAGGAATGTGGAGAAGACCATTTTTATTTAATTACATTTTTTTGCCTATTTTATATTCTGTTTTATTACCTGAGCGTCCTCTTTGCAAAAATAACTATGTGCAATTTGAAGCACAATTCAGAGTGCCTCAGCAACAATTTGAAGTCGCTATGTACTAATTATGCACATGGAGGTTATTTTGGAACCCAAATATTTGTCGCTATGTGCAAAATTAAGTTTTTTTTTGAAATATAAAATTTGCTTTCCATTATGTAATTTTAAAAATATTCTTAAATTACGTAAAAAATAAAACTCTGTTACCCTTTTTTTTCTTTTTTACTTGCTTTCAATGCATACTGAGAAAACTTGTTTTTTGTTGCTCCTGAAAAATTGGTATAAAACACATAGCGACTTTTGCAGGCCCAGCGACGAAATGGCTAAATATTCGATTAATCAAATCATCCCGATATATTCCTATTAACGAAATAGCATGATTAGAACAGCTTCGTTGTTACGTTGAGTAAGAAATTGATCATAGTAAAATCTCTGGAAGTTGTGGCACATCGAGATATATTAATTGTCTTGAAGAATTTTCTTGCCCAATAAAACACCTAATTGGTGGTTTGTTTACAGTATTTTCAATACCTAAAGATACAGACTATAAAACGGTCCGGGAGAAGACGTCTGACACTTCGTTTTCTATACCCTGCAACTCATCATAGAAAACGAACTGTCAGACGCCTCAGTTCAGACCCGGGCCGTTCTTCAAGCGTCAATCATCCTTAAACCGTTAAAGGTAAGACCGTGCTCGAAAGAAGAGTTCCACTGAAAAATATTTTTTTGAAATTCAACACCGTCTTCTGCGTGGGTAAAATCTCAGGCGATTAATCCATTACATAAAAACAAGAAACAAGTAGTGTAAAAATAATATCTGTTGCAGTGTGACGGGTCATCCCTAGAGTTGAATAAAGGTCCCGCTCTGCAGGGAGTGGCGTTGTTGAACATCCCCTACGCGCACGGGGGCTCCAACTTATGGGGGGCAAGCGGGGTACATCGAAAAGGTCGCTTCCCTAATGCACAACAAGGTAAGTTCACTATAAGGTAATATAATGTACCCTACATTATGGTGTGACGGTTCATCACTAGAGTTGAACTCGGGTAAGTATATTACAATAAGTATGACAGATCGTCACTAGATCTGAACAAGGGCCCAGCGCTCCAAGGAGTAGTGGTAATTACTGAACTTTCCCTATGTTCACGGGGGCTTCAACTTATGAGAGGCAAGCGGAGTCATCGAAAGGGACGCTTCCCTAATGCACAACAAGGTTGATTTAAGTAATAAAAATGACATCCTTGAAAATACTAAAAAACAGAATATAATAGATATTTAAGGGGCCTCCCATACAACAAACGTAATTTTTTTTGCCGATTTTATAGATGGTACGGAACCCTTCGTCCGCGAGTCCGACTCGCACTTGACCGGTTTTTTCCTGACTGTGTCTGAGTTACGTACATATACAATTACCGGTTCTAGCCCTATAACGGTCTTCCGTCTTCCGGTATTTTAAGCACTTAATTATAATTTGTACTATTTACAGATATTGGTGATAAGCTGATAGAAGTGATCGGCTTAGAAAACTGCCTCCACATGGGGCAGGTCAGGACAGGTAAGGTTGTTTCAAAATAATATTTCCATAGTACAGTCAGCATCAAAAGTAGCGGATGAAACAACGCGCCAAAAGTATCTGATATTCCGGATAACTTTTCCAAATATAGAACAATTTCTAAAATTCGCGTTCAAAAGTATATCTTTTACGGTTTTAGTTGTTCTATATTAAAGACATCACTTTTTGTTAAGCTGTTACAGAATGGTAGATACTTATGAAGCGTTATTTGATCCGCTACTTTTGTCGTACCTAGTCAACATATTCAAAAAAATATTTCAATAAACACTTAAACAGATTTTGCTGAAGCCTGTTTAAGTGTCTTCGATGTATGGCACCGAATTTAAGTAGATGATTTCGCCGAATACCTCTCTGGGTGGTTTTAGGATTGTGATCCTGGACGTTCAAAATGTGATGGTGATACTAAGCAAATTTCTCCACGGAATTAACCACGGAATTGCGAAAAAACTCATGGAAACCCAAGGGTATATTTTCATGCCGGTCCCACGGAAAACCTTGTGAAGTATAACCATCTAAATACATTCTGACTTTCGGGATCAGGACCCCTAAATCATCCTCTGTATCTTTAAGGAATTCTTCTTCATGGTATTTCATTTAATTTAGTAAAATAATTGATATGACACTGAAGAATTTTGATTTTACAGGCCTCCGAGCCTCCGGCCGTCGCCTAGCGCAGTGCAGCTCCATAGAGATGACCACCAAGAAGACTTTTCCTATGCAGATCGACGGCGAGCCCTGGATGCAACCGCCCTGCAAGGTATCAAATCACGATTATATTATGATACAGGCGACAAACGAACAGACGAATCGCCTGACGGTAAGCGATTACCTTTATCCATGGACACCTGCAACACCAGAGAGGTCACAAGAATGTTGTCGGTGTTTAAAATAAAAGTACACTCCATTCTTGAAGGTTTTAAGGTCGTATTGGTAGGGAAATACTGCGGGCGACAGTTCATTCCACATGGCTGTGTGAGGCAGGAATTTTCTGGAGAAAGGCACAGATAACCACCAAGTAGACGTTCCCCATGAAGATTGGTGGCAAGCTCTGGATGCAATTGCCTCGCAAATTATCAGTCCACTATGAGAATGTGATTGAGTCCAATATTAAACTAATTTTAGGGTTCACACTCACGTGTTGTTATCGTCACTCGTGGGACATGTTTTGGAGAGCTTAGGTGGCGACACGGCGTGGAGCAGTACGCGAAGGACGGCCATCGTGAACGCTGTTCGCACTGTTGGTGCTTGAGAAAGGAGACCTAAGCCAAAGAGTATAATAATATATGTACGAGTATAGGCTCTCCGTTACTTGCTATCGATATCGATAACATTTGAGTCGACATCTAATTAATTACTAGCACTGGTACTTTTTTACCCTCGATAAACCGGGCTATGGATACTCTTATTTCGTTTGAAATAATCATATTTTTTTTAATTTCAGATAACGATCACCCACAAAAACCAAGTACCAATGCTCATGGGGCCAGCACCTGAGAAAGGAAGAGGATTCTTCAAACTCTTCACCCATTGCTAACCGTCACTTTAACTCATTCCATGTTAAATAAAATAGAAGGAGATGAAATTTACCAGTGTTGGTATGTTTGAGTCTTTTGAGCTTAAGTTCTCTCATCATCATCTGATGCAATGTATATTTATTTTTCCTCTTCCAATATTGTGTTTACATACTCACTTAAATTTGAAGACCTTGACTCAGCGCCTAAAACATTTACGAGTCTTTTAAGTCCCAAGTCGAGTTTAAGGCGACTTAAAAAAGACTCGAGCCTTTAGATAAAGATTTCTTAAAAAATATTGTAGATTTTATCTAAACCAATACTAAAATAGGTGTTAATTAATGTTGTGTACCTTCACCCATAAATTTGATGTAGAAACTAAGAGTACTCTTTTAAAGGACTCAAATTCTTTACGAATGACTCAGGCTTCAATAAGAACTCAAGTTACGACTCAATGACTAGAGCATGAACAAATGAGTTAAATCTTAAAGCAGAGGACTCAAAAGACTTGAGTCATGACCAACACTAAGATGAACATATTTGGTTGTCTTATTAGATTAGCAGTGCCACGGCACTTCTTTTTTTTATTAAAGCTGAATGCCAAGGATTTGACCATCTAGAATTGATCTTGAAGCTCGTATCGGGTTATACATTAAATAATTCCAATTTCATTGATTATCGCTGTAATTAGTTACATAGGTAAATAAGCATTTTATGACTTTGAATTGCTTTTATTTTCAATGATAAAAATGCACTTTTTTTTTTTTTTTTTTGAGTTCTTTATTTAACATAATTTAGTACAATGTAATTACTTAATCTAGTGTACATTTCCATCCTAGACAGTAATAACAATAAATTAATATAGTTTAGTGAGCTATAGGCGCTCATTATAAACTTTTTAACAACTTAGTGTTTATAACATTGCCGTGGGTAAAATCATACTTACACTAAAGCTTAGAACAACAGCATAACTATTATTAAAAGCATAAATATATAAAAATGCACTGTATATGTAATACTGTCCAATTTTGCCCAGGGTTACTTTGCCTATTGAATTACTGTTAACATTTTTGGCCATTAGGGTCGTGTCTTGCCGCTCAAATCCTCTTCAAAAAAGTTTATTTTTTTCTTCAAGAAATGTGTGTTGTTTTTTCTCCTGTCTCAGTACAATTTACCTCACACGTCGAAAGATGGTCTTAATGACACTTCCTGTGAGTCTCTTTTGGTTGAGCTTAATTCAAAAAATAATTGAAGAAACATGTTTTTGTATGTTACGTTTATAAGTAAATTAATGTGTTTAGCTTCCAAAAAATGTCTACAAACTTCATAAAAGTTAATTGTCATAAAGGTATAATAGTGGATATTTTTCGACTAACCAAATTTTCTCCAGGGCAAAGTTAAACGTTTCTACTGTAAATCCGCCTGATTTCTTCGATTTGTTTTAAATATATATTTTTGTTTTGTCGATATCAGTTGAGATGGCTGTAATCATCAATTTCTTGACTTCTTTTGAGTTTACACTACTCAAATGCATTTAAAAAAAATGTGGTCCAAAATTACAGCCATTCAATTAAAAAATGCTGTAAATTAGTAAACTAATTTAAGCTTTATATGTATACCTGAAAAAACTTGGCGTCCATTAATAATAGGATTTTACTTTGACTTTTAAGAAAAATACAATTTAAATTCAGTTGCCACAAGTATGAATAAATATATTTTAAAACAATAGATACTATTATACGTATTTACATTAGATAATAAGTTTAATACATAATATAGGTTGCTGCCATTTTAAAAGATCTTTAAACGAAATAATTTATGAAATAATATTTTAACATTAAAGTCATAGGAATATAACGGAATTTAATTTTTAAGTACAATTCGTCATTTAAAAATTCTACACATTTCTGTAATTAATTTGTAGAGCAAAGTTTTCAGCTTTAAATGTATTATATTATTATTATCAATATAGTAATTAATAAATAGTACTTCATTTTACATTGTAGATAAAATAGTAGTGTATTCTAACGTAGTTTTAAAATAAATCCACTAAAGCTACAATGCAAAACTCAAAATAGACGTGTTTTTAATACAAAAATTTTGTCACTTTATACATAATATCAAAATGTCAACTTTTTAGAAAAATTTAAAATCGAATATTCGATTTACTAAATCTACGATTTTATTATTAAAGGAAAATATCATAAACGTGCCAACCCGTGGAGGCGTCCTACTAATCCTACACCGGCTGTTAATAAAATTTCTTAAGGGTTTTATGATCCATTTATTGGAAATATAACTTTAGAAATAGTTCTTTATCTAGACATTGGAAAGTATTTCTAAGCGTTCGCTCTTCGTTCTAATAAAATTATGAATATTTTTTTAAGAACGGGCATATTTATTTAACTTTAGTGTTCCATTGTATTTTAATCCATTAAAATGAATTAAATTATATATAATAAATATCTTGTAATTTTATTGGAATAAAGGAAATAAAGAGTGACTGTAATTTTACTGTAAATTATTGTTATTTATTTCCGTCAATGTTGAAATTACGTTAATGCTTATTTTATTAATAATTTGTAGAAATAGTAAAAATATGATTGAAAGACTATGTGATTCTCGTAATAGGTTGTTAAACAACAAAATATATTATGGACGTGGAATTCAAAAATAATTGAAAAGATATAAAAATATTTGTTGTCGACTGTTTCTAGCTGTAACTACTTACTATTATTATTATATTACCTATCTAACAGAGTGGTATAATATCAGTAATATCACAGATAAGGATGTGCCGTTCTTTTGAAATTTCGAAGTTTACACATTACATATTAGACACTTATCATATTATCTGTTTTCAAAATGAAAAATTCCTCAATTTACAATTACATTTTCCTGAATGTTCCGACAAATCCCTCCTGTTAAAACTTTTTTAACTTTCCGTTTTTTTTAATTTACACATCTGTAATCCAGAGTATTTATATTGACATATTGACTTAGTCTTTTTCATATTTAATTAAACGGGCTTAATTTTTTTTTTAAGTTATCCGTATGTATTTCGTCATTTTATGTACAGAGTGTAAATTCTATAACCCATTTAAACGATAAGGACTATTAAAATAAACTAAATTAATAAAATATTATACGACTCTGTGTGACGAAATCTATATACTTTATACTTTAATAAATGTTGTTACGTTATCTACTTGTATTTTACATGTTATAAATGGGCAATGTTACCATGAAATATTTTATCTTTGCACTCTTACTATTAGTTTTGATAATCAGTCAAACGATGTAGGGACTTAGGAAAAATTGGAATTTTAGACTTTGCGGTCTTGAATTGAGCAAAATATTTAATATTTTTTGATAGTCAACTTCGAGCATTAATTTCAAAATAGTAAGAGTGGGCAAAGATGAAAGCTTTCATGTTTTCACTAAATTGTAGGAAAATGTAAGAACTATCGAATTAACTATTGGATATAAGTAATGATGCTTACGAATAGTTCAATTTTAGGAGTGAGTTCAATTTAACTCAATCGTAAACTTTTAAGCGCATTAAATACCTCCTCTCTCCTCTTCACAAATGTCTCCCGAACCGAGAAAAATGTGACCTATACCAGCTACCACCAGTTTGACAGTTACATATTCGCTAGCGTGTGCGCAACTTACTTTCTATGCATCTCGCTCATACTCGCATATTAGTGCGAGCAAGATGTATAGAAAGTAAGTTACGCAGACGTTTGCGAATATGTCAGTTTGACACTGCTAAGTCAGTTGTGGTAAGACTACTGAGGTCTTTATAATTGATTTTATGTCAGTTTTTGTTTATACAGCTTATACGGGCCCAGGCCGTAAAATTTAGTTATCAATTTCAGGGTAACTTAAAAAAACGAGTTTAATACAATATAACATATACGAAGAAAAAAAATGCTTCTATTTGTCTGAGTATTTTTGTTAAATTAGTTCTAAATATAATTATTTGACTTTATAAGTAATATTGTTAGTCTAAGATGATCTACTGTTAGTTTGGTTGCCAAAATTTTACATTTAAAAAACCAATTACAATAAAATATGGCGCAATACAGCGCCATCTAGTTTTGAGTGTCATATTCATGTACACGTTTTTCCTGATATGAGCATAATATGATTAACTTACATTTTATCTGTCGAAGGGTTTTGAACAGCGTGCATTGAGGTCGTTCGCATACGTTTGCATTTATTTAAGGCCAGAGCACACCGAATACGTAGCTATGTTCATGCGCGTGCGCGCAAACGTTACCCACGCAGTGTGCCGTTTCTCCCAAAAATTTGTATATTACAATGCACATGTCTACGCTGGCGCATGCCCCGCTGGTTGCTCTGGCCGAATGTCCACTCAGTTTTGCACACTAAGTATTATTTTAACGTAATAAGGTTCACACAACACAATGTTTTACCCACAGACTAATAGACTAAGGTCAATGTGGTGAAAGCATATAAACATTGAGTTATTATTACTATAGAGAAGCCACAACAAACAATGACATTGTCGCAATCGCTGTACCACGCGATCAAAACGTCGTAAGCGCCGTAAAATTCTTAGCGCGTTTAGGTCTAGTTTGTTGTCAAAAGAACAACAACTCATGGCGCAAAATACTTGTTCTCGGTGACGGTTCTATACGTAGTAATAGTAGTTCAATGCATATAAAAGATAAATAAATATTAATTATATTTTAATTTATTACAGGGAAGACCTTCATAGAGCAACTCTCATATTTTTACTTTGCGTAGACGCAGTCAGGAAGATATTTTCCTTCTGCTCCACCGACCTTCTGTAAGTGGAGTAAACGCGAAAGTTAAAAGCTACTAAAAACTGCCTTCCCCTATACTAGTTCTTCCCAATATTGACCTTACCTATAAAGATATTAAGTACATAATACTTTAAGAAACTTACTAGCTAAAAATCCAATTTAATATTCTTAATTTCAAATTATTTTTTGAGTGATGTAATAACAGGCTGGTATAATTTTAAATACCAACATAATACATTTTTAAAAATACGAAATGTTGTGTGATCCGATTTAATAATAATTTTGAGATTATTATTGTAATAGTTTGCAGATAGGTAATGATTTCTATTTATTTGAATGTTTTCAAATCGGTATCGTTGCGGGATACCAATCTGTGGCAGCTTTAATAGTGTTAAGAAATATAAATTATTATATTACATTATTAAATATTGTAACGAATTATATGTGCATTTTAAACTGTATTATGCGTTTGATTTCATTTTAAACATTTGCGAGAACATACTGATTACAAGTCCATTACTTGAAATGGACGCTCTTTTGACGTCAATACTCTTCCATAATTTAATAGAACTCAGAAACCTAGTTCCATAATGCTGAGGTTTAGAAACTACAGAAGTGCAAGTTTTCTAAAAGTAGAAAAGTTCACTGAAATTTAAGGAAAATTTGTCAGGAAACCAGAGCACATTTCATCTTGCAAATAGAAATTTACATACATACATACATACATATAGTACTTAGAATAAGTCATAATCATAAATACTTAGATAAATAAATAGTTCATAAGATAAGATCGGGTACACAAAAACTGGAAGTGAGTGCAACATTCGCCGATAAACGTTATGTTTGGCGAAATATAATGTAAATGTATATTGTACCAACTTTCTTTGATAAAAAAATAAATAAATAAAAACACTCCTACAAAAGATATGAGATATTACCAAAATTTTCGAAATGGAAATTTTGCAATTATGGAAACTTTTCGTTGGCACATTTGTAGTAGAAACTTTGCCAAAAAGCCATTATAAAAAAAGGCTTGACTTCAGTTGCCAACCTTCTTGATTTTCTAGGCTTTATTATTCTCACTGTTCCAAGTCAATATTACATTAAGTACCCACTTACTATACAGACAAAACGCGTAACTTTGCCCACCTATAAACATTTATTTTATTTGAATAATATACACTATATAACAAAATTATTGCTTGGTTAAGTAATTGAACATGATCTTTCAGTCCCTATATTGGTTACTTTACTAAACTTTACTACTAAAAATTACTTTTTTAGGTTCTTTTTTTATGCTCAATTATCAGATGTAAACACACAACTGCGTATGATTTATTGTGTAAGATGACATTCGATTGGAATAATAAATGATGGCTCGAGGGTGAAAAAAAAAACATATTCACTAGACTTAAATCGACCGAGATATGGACCGTGATTACCTTTTGTATTGTTTTCGACGGTAACTGAAGATAACGGGTGGGTGTCAAAATTGTGTAGACCTCGTTCGATCTAGCCTCATTCGTGCGCGTCGGCTGCGTTCGCTTTCAACGTTCCCACTGTGACTGTCGCGTTCACTCTTGTTGGATTGAAACCGTTAATTATTCAAAACTGTTAAAAAAACATATTTTTAACAGAATAAACTGTATTTTTTTTTTCATATTAATTGTTACGTTTGACATATGTAAAACTAGCAATCTATTTTCACTGTGCCCATAACGTTATACAAATAACGTTAATTTTATTCTAATATTATTCCTAGGGCAACATTGTGAATCATGTTAACATGCAGATGTCTGCAAATCTATTTAAGCAGCCAATAACATTATAAATAACTATAACAAGTATGCACAATAATTGCTTAGGGACGACAAATCAGATCATAATGACTAATAATTGTATGCAAAAATGTTGACTAGCGCACATAGACCATTATTTAACACTCGAGACAGATATATAGAGTAAGATTATGTTGCTTGAAATGTTAATAGTACATTATAAAAGTGTACGATTAACAATTTAAATTGATTTGGGCATTCAACACTTTTAATCTCCAAGACGTTTAGTTTTCGTGCCTAGAACTAATTATAAACGTGGATTACTTTAGCTCGTGAAGGTACTGTTATTCTAAAAAACTTTTCACGCAAATAAAAAAAATACTCCCATTGATTATACCAAGCAACAATATTGTATATAATATTTATTAGTTTAATAAAATAGTTTTTTGTAGGTGGGCAAAGTTGCGACTTATGACAATAAGGAGTAAGAGAGACAGTGGGACGAAAAATACTTGTAGGGAAAATAAAAAGAGTTTCTAAAAAACAAAAACTTTAATATTTCTCTAAGTAATGTTTTTCTTAGAGAAATATTAAAGTTCTTCTAATTAACTAAATTTCTCTCATCCCACCTGACCTTGTAAGTTGTATATATGTAAATACTACATTAGGTTATTATTACTATAGAGAAGTCATACCAAACAATGAAATTGTCGCAATCACAACCTGTATCTACTACGCGACCAAAACGTCGTAAGCGCCGTGAAATTATGTGTGTGTTTAGGTCGCGAGACTCGCGAGTTGGTCGCGAGATTCGCGAGTTGGTCGCGAGATTCGCGAATTGGTCGCGTGTTTCAAGCTGCGCTTTCATATCTTGTTATCGGCCGGCAATCTCATGGCGCAAAATACTGAGTGCCTACCGCGAACCACGTTCGACGTGTTGCCTCCCTGTCGCACTTGTAATTTGCGCACTTCGTACGTAAGTGTGACAGAGAGGCAACACGTCGAACGTGGTTCGCGGTAGGCACCCTGGTTCCGTGTGCCGGTTCTATATTTAAGTACGTAATTCAATGAGGTACGATACAAAAAGTCAAAATTATGTATTATAACAATAATTAATAAATGGATTCATAATTAATTTATATCAAATGAAAATCTATAGATTATTTACAGATATTTTAAAAATCTAAGTCTTTTCTTGGCAATGTAGTTGACAGGATAACGTTTTTTGAAGGTATTTTTTTTATGCTCGGGACTAGAAAAGTAGGGACTAGAAAATGGCAGAAAATTAACCCTTTCCAGGCATAGTACGATTTATCTACCACATACGCGCTTACATTCCGACGAATTTATTTTATACAGGTGGGACCAAAACTGACACTGATAAATTTTTCTTTACTTCTCACGCTGTTGGGTACACTATTGTCAGTAAACTCCCGTGTAAGTTATAAAACTATCTAACCAAGTCCAAAAACACCCGTTTGGCTCACTGGGATAAACGGCATTGATGTACTTTTTTGGCAAGCGGTTATAACAACGAAATCATGTATGTATGTCAAGATGTCAATCGCGTAGGTTTTACTTTGCATGCTGATGTTATTGTAGTAATGACAGATAATGCGAACCACATTCCTGTCCAGATATATTCTCAAATCAGCTGTTTATAATACTACAATGTTTTATACTATACTACTAGTAGTTCGCCCCCAACTGTGAACTCGCGGTTCACCAAAAAGATAGATTAATTGAATCTATTTAGTCGGCGAAGGATCGAAAACAGCGTGCGATTTATTGTAAGGTCTGTAAAGCCCTTAACTGGTAGATTTAAGTCACCAAAGAGATTAAAATAACTCTATCTGTGGCAAAGAGAATTTGAAATAGAGGTGCATTGTCAAAGAAAACTTTGCAGCGACGTAAATTTACTGCCATACTTCGACACATACCTAAATTTTTTAATGCCATTCAACTTTAATCCTTATTCTTTCACTGATATGTGTTCAATTAGTTAAATATCAAAAAATGGCGCCATCAAATTTCTCTGTGATCTGTGGTGAGCAGTTACCTTTCGTGTCAAATACCTATATATATTATGTCTATTTGATTTTGTTTTTAACTTGCTCATTATTATGAAAATCGCAAATTAAAAAAACAGTATTATAAATGTGTAAGCCGTGTTAAGGTTTTGTGGATGCTAAAAATGAACTCCAATGTAGTTACTATGATTTTAATATTTAAAAATGTACAAAAATGTAACGGAGCCGAGTCATTGCCGCGGTGGCTAGGAAGTAACGTCATCACTTCGGCTGCCCCCCGCTGGCACCTCACCCCGCGGTCGCCCTGCTGGAGTGGTACGCGACAAGCCGAGCACTTTATTTGAAATACCGAACTCAACCATACTTTCTTGCAAATAAGATGACCAGAATAGCAAGACCTTTCAAAAATAGTTCTTTGGTCTTCTTGGCTTTTCTAGCTCCATAACCCCTTGATCGAGCCTGCTCATAATTTAATGGCTAAAATATAATGCCATTAACTACACATTTACCCAATTTCATTTAAATTAGAACAAATTTACTAAAGTTATTGTCCATCAAACTATCCTCTGATAGTTCAGCTTAAAAACATCGAAATGCCGGGACGTGCCCCTAGCCAGCCGTGTGCCAAGTTGACTGTAAGAACTTCAATTCGCTTCGTTCACTCGATCGATAATAAAGGTTTTTCATGAAAAATAATTTACGCAAACGGTGGTGGCCGAGTGGATATGACGTCCGACTTTCAATCCGGAGGTCGCTTTTTCAGGGGTTCAAATCCTGGCCACTAGCTTTTCGGTGAAGGAAAACATTGTGAGAATCCCTGCATACATCTGCGAAGGAATTCAAAGGTGTATGTGAAGTCCCCAATCCGCATTGGGCTAGCGTGGGGACTATAGCCCGAGCCCGCTCGCGCATGAGAGGAGACCTGTGCCCAGCAGTGGGACGTATATAGGCTAAATTATTTATTTTTATTTTAATAACCTACAATAATTTACGGGTTTAATATATAGGTGATACTGAGCCAGTTTTAATATGACCTATATTATATTCACCCCGCAAATTATTGCAGGTAACTAAATAAACAACCTGTTTGAAACCTGTGATCAATCTGAATCTGTGGTTAGGGTTACCCGTGTGCCATCGGAAATTTTCCAAAATTGCAAAATTTCTACATGGAAATTTTTCAGAAACCTTACATATTTTACACTTTGTATAAGGGTCGAAATTATTCATTTCCAAAATGAAAGTTTTCCGGAAACTTTTTAACTTTTCGGAAACTTTCCTCACCTTGAATATCTGTAGGTACGTTAGACCCTGTTTATAACTTAGATTAGTGTTTAGTGCGAGTTATATAATATTTGTTACTAAACTCAAGTAGCAAAATGTATGAATTATCACAAATTATTAATCTAATTTTAATTAGGCCTTCCATGGGCTGCAGTGATCGCTTTCAAATCTTTAGGGGAGGTTATGGTTGTTTCAGAGGTTGGTTGTCACAGCGGCCATAATAAAACACTAAGCAAACGAAAAATTCATCGTCTCATTCATTCATTCAATTACGTAAAGAAGCAGGGGGCCTACCGCGAAACCCGAAACTCGCAAATTGCGGGGATCTTTCTCTTTTACTCCCACTAAGACGTAATTAGAGTGACAGAGAAAAATGCTCGCAATTGACGAACTTCGATTTTCGCGGTTGTAGGCCTCTAGCGATCTTTCGACACCGGCACCGGTAGATGAACAATTGAACATATTCATTCGTTCGTGAGATGCAAAATCGAATCGGCGCATGCTGGTGCAGGAAAAAGTGCGCGATTTCGAGGAGCAACGTAAAGTTGACCTCGACGCTAAACGTGACGAGCTGAAAACACGCCAGCCTGCTTCCATTCACTACCACTCCGTGGCTGGTGTCCTCACGTGCCCTCAATGTGCACGGGGGTTCACCTCGAAGATCGGCTGCGTCAGCCATCTTCGGACGGGCTAACTAGGAGTCAAAAGTAGTTGTCATGGTCGAAATCGGGCGGAAGAATCAATCAATCAATGTTTATTATGGCTGCTGTGACAACCAACCCAACCACTGAGACAACCATACCCGGTCTCTCACTTTGTTATGAATGTATTTTATGGCATGTACGTTAGCATTTACTATAACAATAGTAAGGAAAGAAGCATAAAGTTAAATCGGTAATTAAATTTAATATCTACAACATAATGCTATTGTATTATAATCGTTCTCCTGTTTATAGGCCAGGAGAGGGTGCTAGCTTTTATCATAAAATAATGTACTGCAGTCGCGTGAGGAATTCCGACAGTAAATATCCTACCAAAACATTTTCATGTAAAATGTTGGCAAGACGAAACCATAAAGCTCGCACTGTCAAACAGTTATCAGATCTTATGTAGAGTCAAGCTTCTAACTCTACAAGCCCTAGCTTCACAAACTCTACACCTTAGACAAAAGTACCTGGGCGACCGAGCTTTGCTCGGTTATAACTATTTATTGTAATATAGTGGTGTATAGGTAATAATCTTAACTACATTTTTTTACTAAATTAAACTTGTCTAAAACAATAAAAATTAAAAAATTATATATAAACTTGAACATATAAAAAAAAAGTTAGTGTCACCGGGCGAGATTCGAACCCGTAACACTCGCTTAGCAGTCTGCGTCTGAACCCGCTGGACCAGACGAACAGTGGCCGGTAACACGAAATTAGCGACCATATTCTGCGTCGAAAGAAAAACGCATGAAAACTCGAAAACACGCGTTTTCCCAAACATAAGACTAATCTAGATCGATTGTATACCCCCAAAAACCCCCATATACCAAATTTCAGCGAAATCGTTAGAGCCGTTTCCGAGATCACAGAAATATATATACACAAGAATTGCTCGTTTAAAGGTATAAGATATGTGGCTTATTGGTCGTTGGTTACTACAAGAATAAATTATTCCATAACAGAAAAATAATGAACAGTCAATCTCGCTACGTGGACGACAGTCACGCCACCTAACGCCACTAAACGACAAATCACTACATCCTATAAAACATCCCCCGAACTAAAAAACTGGTGAACAGATTTTCATACGGTTTTTGGTCGATACAGTAAATTACCGCTATTTTTCATGAGTGTTTGCGAAGTCTTTTGCTCACAGAGGGACTGGGCTAAAACGGACACCAGCTCCTAGCCTATGAACGTTTAAGGTAGAGCCGTCCTTGCATTGTTTGCTCTACAGTTATGCTTTGGGCGTTGATATGCTTAGCGCCAACAAAAAGTAGTTATTACGTGTATAAATTAATTTAAAATTAAAGGTTAATGAATTGTGCCTTCGACACTCCATAAATATCAGCTAAATATACACTTAATTGTCTTAATTGCTACTTTTGTAGACAAGACATAAGTTTTAAATTTAATTTGCCTACTTTCACCAGTCAAACTATATCTGTTGATTTGGAGAACCAGTAGGCTGTTCAAGATATATTTCAATATTTAGCAACCGAAACTTATACAGAAGACATTTTACAGTGTTTTGTTCTGAATTAATTAATATATTTTTTAAATGACATACCTATCTGAAGTACTCACTTTTTGAAAAAGCCTCACTACTTCGAAACTTTTAATCTTACGTGAATAATTCCAATTAAATTAGCTAGTCTAATCTTTTGTCTCTCTGCGACTTACAAATACAAATAAAAATCTTTATTTATAACGCCAAAGTTACAAGTCACAAATCAAAAGGTTTAACAATTATAATAGGTACAATAGTAAACCAAATTATTCATACAGATTATTATTCCATGCGATTATTACATTAAACATAAGTTAACGCAGTGTGTAAGCACATTGAAAACTTATGTGTAAGGAAGTTTAAAAAACTCCTCGACACTGTACAGTCAGCATCAATAGTAGCGGATGAAACAACGCGCCAAAAAGTATCTGACATCCCGGATAACTTTTCCAAATATAGATAAATGTTATTTGATCCGTTACTTTTGATGCTGACTGTACAAGGATAAAGTTAGTAGGCACTTTCGCAGTCTACGTTTAAATATATCGGTGGATGCTGCATCTCTAACCGCTGCGGGTAGTTATAAACAGACGGGCCCATTATCTTATCTTTTCTTTCTTTATGGTGGAAAGAGACCGATGGATTATGTCAATAAGCGACGCATGTCTCGAAAAACGGCCTGCTCTTTTTTGACAGGATAATCCAAAAAAATTGTCCCAGTCAGTCCACATCTGTGCCACAAGAGTATATTTATTTCTGAGCAGGGGTAGGCTAGTCGTGCTAGCCCAACGCCCTTATGTATTCGCCTTCTATGATTGTTAGACATGACGTCACAATTTGATTCAACACGGCTGAATTGACGCACAACATTGCAAGTCCAGTTGCGACAGCGATGCAACTCGCCACGCCTTTGCCTGATTATAATGCAATTGATAATTGTTTGGGAATAAAAAACTGATTGTACCTATTACACTCAATGATTCGAAGTACCTATTGAAATGGCATTTGTAGAAATGTCAAATGTTAGGTCCGGAAATATCGCAAGCGATAGTCCATTCCACAGTTTAGCTGTGCGAGCAGGCCCGGATTTAGAGGCCCCTAGGCACTTGGTATGGCACTAAGAATTTAGGGAGCCCCCTTCTCCATCTCAAAACCATTACTAGGTCATGGGCATAGGCGGAAATCCGGGCCGGAAAAAGTTTGCCAGGCAGGAAGTTTCTGGAGAAACGGACAGTTGTTGTCATTGAAATTATAATGTTTATTGGAGGAAACGCGAAACGTCTGGTTGACGTAACTGGTGACCGAAGAGCTGGCGGCTTTCTCGCACAACGTATTAGTATTGCGATCCAACGAGGAAATGCCGCCAGCATCCTTGGTACAACGCCTCAAGAGCCTACTTTAGATATAAGCTAGCTATAGTAATCCTCTGTATATGTCCATTATGTATATTGTTATTGTAAATTATAATTATGTAATAATTCCTGATGGATGTACCCAGCCCGTTATGTGTGTATATTAAGCACGTCAAAATACAGTACCTACAGATATTTTTAGAATATTACTAATATTACTAAAAACTATTTTGAAATGTAGAACAAGGAATTTAACAGTATCGATTTTAAGACGAAACTTAAATTAATACCACCAAGAGGTCAAATAATTTTAACAGCACATTTGTATGCAAAACATCATTTGTTATTCATGATTAACGATATATCGTCCCCTACCGAAACAGCTTCATTCCAAAAGCAAAACCCGCAAAAAACGATAACAACTTAAATGACAGTGCACTCCCTGGAATGCACCCGCTGTGCTGTCTCGTTGCGATGCACGTGAGTCGAACGTTTGAGTAAACCAATGTACTTACAGTTTGCGCACGAAAGCAGTACTCCTAGTGTACATTTATTCGATAGCGAAACGTGACGTACACGTTTGCGTTAAGTCTCATTTTTATGGAATTTTTAGTTTCTGAAACGTCCCGCTTGGCACGCTGTTTTTAAATCCCATACAAAATGTGGCTTACCGCAAACGCCTACGTCACGTCTTAGTAATAGAGTCCCGTTTTATCTTTTGGGTACGGAACCCTAAGAAAAATCGGCTATTTTACTGCATTACTGTAAGGAAAGGAACATAAACCCCAAAAGGCCCAATTCGAACAATGCTTATAAGATGTCACAGCGATACGATACTTTATAATTTTAAAATTTATTGAATAAAAGTGTTACCGTTTGAGGAGTACACTCTGTTTTAATTTGGATCCCTTTTTTTGACATACTTATTGAAAGTCATAATGTAATGATTGCCAGATTATCATTAATGTCAGAATATAATTAACTGGTAGAGAATGCCTCATGGCATTAAGTCCGCCTTTTGTACTATAAGGTTTGGTTTTCTGCAAAAAAGATTAAATTTAAAAAATCATAACTGAAACCATAAACTTTTCAGGATTTTCCTTAGGTTATCCTATTAGGTTAGGTTTGTTTTATGGCAATTCTGTACCCCTAGTGTAAATTTGATCGACATCATAACGTGACGAACGCGTTTGCGTTAAGTCTCATTTTGTATAGGATTTTGAGTTTCCAAAACGTCCCGCTTGGCGCGCTCTTTCTAAATCCAATACAAAATGAGAATAAACGCAAACGCGTACGTCACGTTTCGAAATCGAATTTATTTACACTAGGGGTACTGAAAAGTTACGCGTTTCAGAGAAAAACCAAATTATGACTAACGAAAATGCGGACAAACAATAATAATAATAAATGACATCAAAGCTCTCCAAACGGCCTCTACGTGTTGGATCTATATCCCACGCACGCCTTATAAATGACCGGGCTTAAAAACCCGAGAGTTTGTAACGGAGATACAAATAATAATAAAATTCTTTATTGCACACTTCTGTATCTGTTTTTTATGTAAAAAAACAGATACAGAAATTGATAAAATATACATATTGGTAGGTAACAACAGGCGGATTTATGACAACACACACACAACACAAACAACAACAACAAACAAACAACAACGCGAACAATTATGACTATTATGACTTAGAATTTTATGGGAAACAATAGAGACCCGTTTTAGTTATTTGCTCGTGTTACAGGCCCCACCCGGTATATTCTGTCGCTGCACGCTGGACTCATAATAAACTAGTTCATATCAGCACAAACAAACACAGCCAACAGCAGCCAAATAACAAGACCCTACTCATAGTGTTGTGTTCCTGCCGGTGAGTAAGGTTGCCAGAGCTCAACGAGGGAGGGTCGGGTTTAGGGTCGGCAACGCGCATGTAACTCCTCTGGAGTTGCAGGCGTACATAGGCTACGGAGACTGCTTACCATCAGGCGGGCCGTATGCTTGTTTACCACCGACGTAGTATAAAAAAAAATCAATTGAGTGCTCTTAAGGGACCCACTGATTAACAGTCCGCCGGCTGGTATCGGCCTGTCAGTTGTTCGGAACTATGAACTTTTTGTTCTAACTGACAGGCCGATATCGTCCGGCGGACTGTTAATCAGTAGACCCTTTTACACCGGATTGTTCGTTCGTTTGAATCACTTGCTTTAATAAACTGGTTGGAACTACATAGGGTTTGGTATTTGGTCAAATAAGTTGTAATTAACGGTCATCTTCCAAATTATACCAATCTCAACCTTATTAACATGAATATAAGTTTCAAAATGTCAACGCTTATCGAAAATGTTTCGGAGGGCCTACCGCGAACTACTTCGTTCGATCGTCTACTTACTTACCTCTCTCGAATAAGCAAGTGTGAAAGAGACGCAGGATTAAGAAAGGAGAAGGATCGCTCGATCAAACAAGAAAGATACAGATGCAGGATTAAGAAAGGAGACGGAACGCTCGAATAAACAAGAAAGATACAGATGCAGGATTAAGAAAGGAGACGGAACGCTCGAATAAACAAGAAAGATAGAGATGCATGATTAAGAAAGGAGACGGAACGCTCGAATAACCAAGAAAGATAGAGATGCAGGATTAAGAAAGGAGACGGAACGCTCGAATAAACAAGAAAGATGGATATGCAGGATTAAGAAAGGAGAAGGATCGCTCGAATAAACAAGAAAGATACAGATGCAGGATTAAGAAAGGAGACGGAACGCTCGAATAAACAAGAAAGATAGAGATGCAGGATTAAGAAAGGAGACGGAACGCTCGAATAAACAAGAAAGATAGAGATGCAGGATTAAGAAAGGAGACGGAACGCTCGAATAAACAAGAAAGAGAAGGTTAGGTTTACACAGCTAAAAACAAATTAGTAATTATGACTCTATGACTATTTGATGGTTGAATGCCAAGAAGTTGTGTCACAATTTGACGTTTAAAAACACATAAAGGTTGCTTTACGGGTCTTGGTGTGTAAGGCTGTATAAAATTCCTTTACATAGCATCTTCACTCACATCGCACCGGATACTTAGTATTTCCGGACCTAATTTGAAGTAAGTCATGTCAACATTTCATTGCAAGATTGAGAAAAATAAGGTTACTTTTCACTTAAATTTTTCGCAGTAGGCCCTTATTGGTGTTTACTTCGTTTGTGTATTGAGGGCTGTATGTGACCCACAAAGTACGGCCTTGACATTAAGTGTATGTATGTATGTGAGGCGAAGATGTGGAGCGGCCGGTTGAATGGCGGTATGCAGGAGAGATGATATAATAACGGTTCCCCTTGTTTTGGCATAATTTTGCTATTGAGAATTCTTAATCTATATTATCATAATTAACCTTGCGCATAAACTGTTATGGCATAGTCCAGTTTAGCATAATTTGTGTACACAGATTTTTGTTTGTCCGAATATGGTTTGTACATGAAGTGGATGCTCCGAATCGTTTTTCGGCATAAATTGTTTGTGCATAATATTGGTTAGCAGAAAATGATTTTCCAGAATTTATTTTACTATAAAATACAAATGATAAAATATATGCATTATAAAATCGGAGCTCAACGAGGGGGGGGGGGAGGTTAGGGTCGGCAACGCGCATGTAACTCCTCTGGAGTTGCAGGTGTACATAGGCTACGGAGACTGCTTACCATCAGGCAGGCCGTATGCTTGTTTGCCACCGACGTAGTATTAAAAAAAAAATCATTGACTATCGTGTTAATTTAGCAATAGTGATGTAATGCATTATTGCGGGTATCTATTCAGGTCGCAGTCCTAACTTAACCAAACCGACTTCCCTGACAGTATTTCATATCTGTTGAAATCACAGTTCTAAATCCACCTAACCAACTTCCCAGACAGCATTTCGTATCTGTTGAGGTCACAGTTCTAACCTAACCTAACCGGCTTTCCTAACATCATTTCATATCTGCTGAGGTCACAGGTCTAACCTAACCTAACCGGCTTTCCTGACAGCATTTGGTATCAGTTGAGGTCACAGTTCTAATCCAACCTAACCGACATTCCTGAAAGCATTTTGTATCTGTTGAGGTCACTCGGTGTGGAAGTGTGACTTCTTTATGAAAAAAATAAACGGTACGTATTATCTCATGGTACCTTCCGATTTTCATCTCGGACACAAAAAAAATCCCGTTCAAAAAATAACCCTTTAAAGTTTGGCTGCCAATTTTTCTTGAGTAGTGTGCCACGAGAGAATAAGTTAGGATTAATATTCTTGCTATGATCATGTAGGGCTCATGTTTGAGTCATATTACATGTTATTTAACTCCTGTATTAAGCCATGAATGCAAATATACAACTTGAAATATTTATGCATAAATTGTTTGTCATGGCGCATTATATACAATAAAAGTATAATATAATTTAATATAGTTTCGCAAATCGATTGGTTAAGAGGCTAAAGCGCGCACACTGTCTATTTGTATCGGAGTAAATGAGATAGCACTGTCGCAAGTTACTGGGCCTGGGCAAGGGAATAATAAGAAAAATATTGATATAAAAAAGTGGATTATTAGTGTATTATTTTACTCGATAGCGGTTAAGATATAAATGTTTTAAAATTGTGATTTTAATTGCAGACCCATAAGTCAAAACAATAAAGACATAGAACCGTTTAATTGTGATTTTAAGACCAATTTTTGCAATTATTTTCTATGGAGCCGATTTCGTTCAATCATGTATCGATTACAACCACGGTCTTTGAAATATAATTAATATGAACATATATTTTTCTTACTTGACTAAAACAAATAGTCTTTCTTAAAAAACTGTTTAAGTAACATCAATTGCAAGGACATTGGGCGTTGACAGCCTCTTAACGCTAAATTTACTGCATACTTACTGGCTGGTGCATTTTGCATAACGCTTTTAAACCGCACCTGCAGCATGAAACATTTTGGCATGCAACTCGCTCATCGGATAGTCTAGGAGGCGGACGACGTTTTTGTTTGTCTTTTTTATTCGTTTTTTTGTACGTTGATGACATTTTAAATTAAAGATAACAGGAATAAGCATCAATTTAAGTTGAAA